>NC_092390.1:31088567-31697109 GCF_030028105.1 Mobula birostris | reverse complement strand
TGCCTAGTCCCATTAACCTGCACCCAGAGCAAAGCCCTCTGTCAAATTATCTGTCCAAATTTCTCTTGAATGTTGAAATTGAACCCGCGTTCACCACTTGCGCTGGCAGCTCGTTCCACACTCTCACCATCCTCTGAGTGAAGAAGTTCTCTCTCTTGTTCCCCTTTGAACATTTGACCTTTCACTCTTAACTTATGACCTCTAGTTCTAGTCTAACCCAACCTCAGTGAGAAAAAGCATGCTTGCATTTACTGGGAGAAGGTGGGGGTCATAGGGCTGAGAGGGATAATAAATCAGCCATGATGGAATAGTCCGAATAGCTTAATTCTGCTCCTTTGTCTTCTGGGTTTATTAATCCTTTCTATGCCTCCACTTAATTTTGTATACTTTTGCATTATTCTTTGTATTCTTCTTATCAATTTTGTATACATTATGGTATCTGGAATGAGGTGATGGATGCAGGAACAGTTAAATCCTTGAAGAGGTATGAACAATGTTCTGAAGGAAGTGAATGGGTTAAGCAGCATCTGTGGGCCAAAAGGAACTGTTGATGTTTCAGGTCAAAACCCTGCACCAAAAATATCAAAACTGTGTTCTTTTTCTGTCGGTCCAGATTCCAGCATCTGGATCTCTTATGTCCAATGTTTAAGAAGTATTTGGACACTATTTGAATGAGCAGGGCAGAGACGGGGATATGGAATTAATGTCGGGAAGTGAGATTGGAATAGATAGGCATTCTGGTCAGCAGTGGGCCAAAGAGCTTGTCCCTATATCGTGCCACTCTATAACTTCATCTCAAGTATTTCTGTGCAAGCCGGCCACTTCACTTTAACAGTTCATCAACTTGTACTGTCAGCACATTGTGCAGCTGTTGACTGACTGGTGAGCACAGGGTGACATGAGTTGCCCATTCTTTTCAGTCAGAAAAATTGGTGGGAGCTTTGGCACTACCTGTAGCCACAAGTTATTTCCATACCAATATTTGCATAACCTATTATGTGTTTAAAAACAGCAACAGATCTACTTCTAATGAGCTGATCTTTATTTAATGAGTTTATTTCCATAAACCCTGTGTTTGAAATTTAACAACTGGTGAACATAACAATGGAAGAGTGTTTCATGTATGCAGCACTAATGAGTAGCAAGCTTGTCAGCATCTTTAAGTGATACCTGAAAGATCACAAATCCTTCTGTCAACTTATTAAACAAAAATAAAGAACATATATTTCCATATCATTTTTCACATACTCAACATTTGAATTTGATTTACAGCCAATTGATTTTGAAGAACAGATATTATTATATAAGGAGATTATAAAGTTATTAATTTGTATTTTATATGCTACAAACAACTAGAAGAATAATGATTAGTTGGGTTTTGCTGGTGATTTTTACTGATGTATAAATACAGGCTACATGACTGGGAGAATCTCCTTTTCTTCAGATTGTGGACCATAACAGTGTGTGTCCACTTTTATTGAAGTAAGGAGTCCTCATCCAAAAGATAACAGACAGCATTGTAGCATACAGCAGTAGGAGGGATTGGAAGTGGTGAAGGATTAAAACTGGGGAAATTGACAGTACAGCAGGAAGTAGTCTGCAACAGACTGAATTATCATTTAACACTCACCCTTTAGTCTGCAGGGAAGACACCCTGGAGAAACTGGTTCTCAATTTCAGTTCTTAATTATTGCAATATCAACATGGTTTATGGAATTTCACTCGAGACCAGCAATGTCTGTTGGTGGGGGGTGGGCGCATGTTGGTGTAGGTCTAATTCATTACTTATTGACATTTTTCTCTCACATGGACTGAGGGCAGAGCAACGTGTTGATAAGTGGTGAAGTATCATAGCCCTTTCCTGCCTAATTACACCGTGGAATCTTAGAATACAACCCCTAGGTTCAGAAACACCTATGGTCCACTATGTCCATACCAACCACTCTGAAAGGTTAGTTTTGCAACCCTGAAGGTTTGTAGGTCTGATGTATCCTCTAGTCTACTAAATTGTAATGGGTTGTCTGTGCATTACTGTGACTTTTAATAAAGACCAAGTTAGCCTGTAGCACCAGCCAGAGCTGGAGATGCATTAACCAGATAATTATTGACCTGCTGCTTCAGGGGTACGTACTGTACATCTTTGGTGGTGATAATCATCACACAAGGAGTACAGAGGAGGCTCAGGATGTTAGCATTAATTGAGGGCAACTATTTGTAGCTTGTTGGTGTAAGGCCTAGTGCCAAGTGGTACTGGTGTCTACGCTTTATCAGTGATTGTCTAAATGATCATTGCTGTTCTTTGCATCATTCAAGAGCTTTGCTGGATTATGCAGGATCAGTGTAGCACCAAACACCAGGTTCAGTTCTGGTTTTGTGTTCTGTCCACGTGGAGTTTGCATGTGCGTGTTACCTACGGATGCTCTAGTTTTATCCTACACAGCAGATTGGTAGTTTAACTGGCCACTATTAATTGCCCTTAGTGTATAGATGAGTGATAGAGTCTGGGGGTCTGGGGGCAGTTGATGACAATGTGTGGAAAATAACGCTGGATTAATTTAGGATTAGTGTTAATGGTTGCCACAGGTTTGGTGGGCTGCTGGGCTTGTTTTCGTGCTGTGTTAACTAACATAAGAAACAGGAGCAGGAGCAGGCCATCTGGTGCATTCAGCCTGCTCTTCCATTCAATAAAATCATGTCTGATCTGGCCATAGACTCAGCTCCACCTACTGGTCTTTTCCCCATAAACTTTAATTTCCCTGATATGCAAAACAATGTATCCAACTGAGTCTTAAGTATATTTAATAAGGTAGCCTCTTCTACGTCCCTGGGCATGGAATTCCACAGATTCTCTACTCTCTGGGAAAAGCAGTTTCTCCTCATTTATTTATGTATTTATTGAGATAGAGCATGGATAGGCCCTTCTGGCCCTTCGAGCCATGCTGCCAAGCAACCCCCGATTTAACCCTATCAACTTGCTTGACAACTTTGAGGAACCTATGGACTTGGACCCCAAAATCCCTCTGTTTCCTCCACACTGCTTAGTATAAACCACTGGGAAATCATTCGGCAGGAGTTCACAAGATTCAAAGGACAGCTGCCATGATGCTTTTGTCTTGCAGCAGTCCATCCTCAATGATCTTTCTACACCTTCAGTAAACCACAGATCTTAATTATCTCCAGTCTCTAGTAGGTCATGAGTTGCAGGGAGTAGTTTACAAAACCTCAAAATCTGACTTCTCAAAAGATTAATGCATAAATGGGGAAATATTAAAGATACTGTACATTTGAAAGGCACTCCAATTATCCTGAGAGATTTTAATCTATATATTGACTAGATATCTATCTGGGAAACGGTACTGCAGCATGAAAGCCAGGACTAACAGGTGTTGGGACAGCTTCTTCCACCAGGCCATCAGACTGATGAACTCACACTGATTTGAGTGTGTTCTATTTATTATAAATTACTATGATTGCACATTGCACATTTAGATGGTGACGTAACGTAAAGATTTTTACTCATGTATGTGGAGGATGGAAGAAATAAAGTCAATTGAATTCAATGAATCAAACAGGCAAAGGTATCACAGAAGATGAAGTGGCAAGTGTGGTATAGATTTGGTTCTCTTACCTAACAAAACAAAATAGTATCCTTGGAGTCCATAGGAGGTTCGTTGGTTTAATCCTCCAGATATGAGGATTGTCCAGTAGCTGCAGAACCCTGCTTTGCAAAATGATGGATGTGGCATGTGGCTACTTGCAGTTTCAATTATATTTATATCTATTTTATAAATGCTTAATACATTGAGTATTTCAGTTCTAAACTATTTAGACTGTTTTTTTTGTACCAGATTATGGAACAGTTCCCAATGATCAAATGGACTCTTAACCTCACAATCTAAATTGTTATAATCTTGCAGTTTACTGACTACCTGCTCTTTCTCAGTAACACTTTATTCTACACTCTGCTTTAGTTTTACCTTGTACCTCCTCAATGCATTGCTGTATTCAAAGTTCGAAGTACATCTATTATCAAAGTATGTAAACCATGTACAACTTCGAGATTCATCACAAAATAAGACACAAAGCAAACACAAGGAACTCAGCAGGTCAGGCAGCATCTATGGATAGGAACATTGAACAGTCAATGTTTCAAGGTCTAGACCCTTCATCAGGACTGGAAAGGAAGAGGAATGAACCCAGACCTCAAAACCTTGCTTTAGCAATCGGTTGGGTTGGCAGTGCTGGGTTACAAAACTGAGGAGTGGATTAAGTCAAACATGATCGAGCCCAATGTGTGTAAAAATCTTGCTTTACACAATTCAGTTTCTACACTTTTCTTCTTTGTATTTCAGATTTAGTGAAATATCTAGTGGCTGCCAACTGACAGCGTTTCTTGTAGTTCTGACACACAGTACTTCTCTATTGTACAGATGTTTGGGAAAAAAAGAGTGCCAAATTTTTCAGACTTGCTTCCCAAAAAATTGAAAAATATTGACATGCACCATAAATTATCTACCTTTTATGTTGGATTATAATGTTTCATTGCAAATTGACAACATGTCTGAAGGCAGCGTTTCATTCAACAGCTTGCCATGTTTATTGATAACTACCAATAACTTGCTGTTAAGCTCTTTAAAAAAAAAGACACAATAGCACTGACTTGTAACTTGGTGTTGCAGTTTGACACCTCTGCCTCAAACCTGACCAATCTGCCTCAGGCAGGATCACCGCCTGGCACTCTGTCTTAAACTCCTTTGAATGTCATACAAATGAAAGACCATATGTTCTCTTAAAGCCCATTTAATTGAAAAGGAATAACAGAGGAGTGGTATTGCAGTACAATGGAATTTGACATCTGATACTGAAATCAAAGCACTTAGCCTATCAACAGAGACAATTTGCTAACGTTACATAATTTATGTGTGTGTTATCTGAACCTTTGTGCCTGTGGAGCTGCGGCAACCAATTTTTCATTGTGCCTGTATTTCACCATCCTTGTTGCACCAGGCAATAAACAAATTAGTTTGATTTGAGCTCCACCCAACATAGACCATAAGATTAGGAGCAGAATTAGACCATTTCGCACCTCGAATCTGCTCTGCCATTTCATCCTGGCTGATCCAATTTTCCTCTCAGACCCAATCTCCTGCTTTCTCCCCATATCCCTTCATACCCTGACCAATTAAAAATTATCAACCTCTGCTTTAAATATACATAAAGCCTTGGCCTCCACAGCTGCCTGTGGCAAAGAATTCCACAGATTCACCACCCTCTGCCTTAAGAAATTCTTCCTCATCTCCATTCTAAAAGGATGCCCCTCTATTCTGAGGCAGTGTCCACTGGTCTTAGACTCTCCCACCGTAGGAGGCCTTTCACCATTCGATAGGTTTCAATGAGGTCACCTCTCATTCTTCTGTTTGATCAGTAGAGAGAAATTTAAATCTTAAACCAGCAAGAAGCCCAGTCAATTTTATTGTTCTCAGCATCATATAATACACGCTCTGCAGATCCAGTTGACAATTACAAGGCAACCACATGCTATTCGAAGACAAGTAACATTCAACAAAGTTCTGGAATAACTCTGCAAGTCAGGCAGTGTACATGGAGGGGAATAAACAGTCAATGTTTCAGGTGGAGATTCTTCATCAGGAGTCCTTACAAAGGGTCTTGGCCCAAAACATCAAGAGTGTATTCCCCTCCATAGATGCTGTATGATCTGCTGGATTCCTCTAGCATTTTGTGTGCAGTGGTCAAGATTTCCAGCATCTTGTGTTTAGCACAATTGAGCAAGTTTGTTTGCAGGGTAAGGTTGGTGACAGGGGTAGGGGATTTGTGGAGCAGGAGAAATTCTGGGGAATGGAAATGTTTCTTCGCAACACCACAGAGACAGAACCACAATTTACATTTATTTATGCAGTGATCTCAGCTGTGAATCACGTGGACATATCAATTGTTTGGATGAATGCAGGGTGACAGAGTGTGAAGAGATTTGGTTTTAATTCCCAGTTTGCTTATATTCAGCCAACGGGAGGAAATTAAAATCCGCCCCACATTTATCATTGAACAATGTGAACTGATTGCAATGCTGAACTGGTTGTATACAAGGAGCAAATGGATGTGACATCAGAGACACAGTATGAAGCATGAGGTGTAATTGCTAGGTAATATGTTGAACATCTTGGTGTACAAGTATGCTAACAGAAAAAGAAAAGAGAGAGACCGTGGATCACCAGTGACTATTTCAGTGGCTGGGTCAGTACATTGCTCTCTAATAGCTTGTTACATCTGACACAACACCCTCTCCTAGAATAGTAATATTACAGTGGGGTGATAATTTGGTAATCTTAAAATAATGCCTCCGAGTGTTAATCTCACTCAGAGACAATTCATCCTGATTATCAATCTTCCTTTCCTCTCCAAAACACTTTAAACTTTTTTTTCTTATCTTTGATCTTTACGTAATTTCACTCCCACACATTATCCAGGTGTATCTGCCTTTACCTCACTGTTGCAGACAGAGCTTTCGGACAAGCCAAGCTTTTTAAAGTTTCTTTCCAGAGCTCCTCTCCATCTTCTCTTTCCCAAAATTTAAACTCTCATCTCAAGTTCTCTGAGGCATTCCACTTCATATTGGAAAGTAATTTATAATTATATGCCTTGCTCATGAAAGGGTGAACTGAAGAAAATCATCATTAATATGGTAACAGCTGGATGCTTCGATGCACTTCTGCACACTACTGTTGTACTACATAGTTACTTAAGTAACTGTCATTTTCGTGCTAGTTTGAACCAGTCTGGTCATTCTCCCCTGACTTCTCTCATTGACGGGGCATTTTCACCCACTGAACTGCTATTCACTGGATGTTTTTGTTTTTTGCACCATTTTCTGTAAACTGTTGTACATGAAAATCCCAGGAGATCAGTAGTTTCTGAGATATTCAAACTACCCCATCTGGCACCGACAATCATTCCACCGTCAAAGTCACTTAGATCACATTTCTTCCATGCCATATGATTGACTGATTTGATATTTGCAGTGATGTGCAGGTGTACCTTATAAAATGGCCATTGAGTGTATAAGATTATTTGGAGGGTCGATTGAATAGATGGTGAGACAATGTTTCCCACTGTGGGAAATCTGGAACCAGGGGAGCATGGTTTTAGACTAAGATGTAACTCAAAATAAGATGAAGATGAGAAGGAGCTTCTTCTCAGAAATTGGCCATATGGCCCACCATGTTCTTGGTGACCATTAAGTATATAGTGAGACTAAACCTATTTATTAGCACCATGATGCATCAATTCAAGTGCTTAACTAGGTAATTCTTAAATATTGTAAAAATACCTGCCTCTACCACTCACTCAGGCAGTACGCTCCAGATTTCAACCACCTTCCTTTAGGTGAAAAGGTTCATACTCAAATTCTCTTTAAACTCCTTGCTCCTTTCCCTAAATCTATGCTGAATAATTTTAGGTATCTGAATTTCATATTATCTACCGTATTTATGTCACTTACAGTTCTGTATACCTTTTATCAAGCCCCTCCTTAGCCTTCTCCATTCGGAGGGAAACAACTCAGTCAAACAAATTGTATGTCATGTCAGACAGTGATAGTAAATCTGATTTTGAAATTTCAGAACTAGACTACTGTTTCTAAGATTTCCCACACATATGTTCATTTAGAAGTTTACCATAATGTAGCTATAAACACAAGCAGATCATGTTAGACTAGGGCATTGTACTTCCCCCGATTTGCTTCAGAATTACTTAGTGAATATTTCTTAGATATCTTGTAGAGACTGTCTTTAAGAATGTTGCTGCTTCGTTGCCTCTCTGGTGTGCTTGAATTGATATGCGTGTACTTAAAGTTGGGAGATACAAGCATTGTTTTCTCTAATCTGTGCAGGCGCCTGGTCGCACAATAACTGAAATGCTCCCATGCACATAGCCTTTGTTGCAACACAGCTAGAATTTTCTTTTATATGATATTAATATAAAGTGCCACACAGTTTTCAGGCCGTGTAAAAATTTCCTGTTCAGATCCATGGTTGGTCCATGCAGCCATATATAGAAAAATAAAATTAGAAGGAACGTTGGATACAAGGTGAAAGTTAAATGTAAAAATGTTTCATTATGTATTTCACCCTGCTTGTATTAGGGGACTTGGAGCACATGTAGTTTGTATCTTCCCTACTGGACTAGTATTTTAAGGCACCATCTAATGGTAAATTCTGTTTGTGGTCTGTGCTGAATTTAATGATTTATTCAAAGTTCAAATTACAGTTATTATCAAAGTATGTATACATTATACAACCTTGAGATTCGTCTCCTTGCAGGTCACCACAAAAGAACCCATTGCAGAGATTGGGGCATATCTCAGTTTAGAGTGCAAGGGAAAATGAATTTAGCTATATTCTCTTAATTGTAGCCCAATGCTCTATATAGAATGAGTGTGCATGCAAATGTAAAAAAAGATTTGGACCAGACTGGGCTACAATGTGCTTAGTTACTTGTCAGCCCAATAACACTGGTTTTTAAGGTTTATTTGTGTGAAGTGTTGGAGGACTAAGAAGAAGGGACTAAAAGAGAATAGGATTAGGCTAACAGTACTTTTGAAAGGTGTATGATTTAATTTTGTAAGATTTTAATTGAATTTTCTTCACCCATTGGACTGTCTACCACAGAGAATCATGTGCTTTCAATTCAATGTTGAAATGATGAATTTTGTTTTCTTTTCCTTACAGACTTATTATGAAGGTGGGGAGTACATAATTAGACAGGGAGCCCGAGGAGACACTTTCTTCATAATTAGCAAAGGGAAGGTAAGTTATCACTGGCAAGAAATACCATCGACAAGGTGTGCCAAAAGAATGCAATTATAACCAAGCTAGTGGGATCTTGGGTTCTGCAATAGTGCACTATATATTGTGTTGCTACTAAAGCATTCAAAATACAGGACTAAATGTCGCAATACAACTTTGTTTGAGATTAAAAACAGCAAGTTTTTCTTTGAGAGCATACCTTGGATTTAAGCTGGACATATCTTCGACACACAATAATAATTTCCCTGCATTTGCACAAGGCCATGACCATATCTTGTATCAGATCATGATTAAGTTGGATGTTATTCAGTTCATCTTCTCCCAGCAAATAGCTGAGAAATGGAACAGACTAGCAACTAACTTAGTCGATACTGAAACATCAAATTCCCTTGCGTGAGAAAGCCCTAATTGTAACTTGTCAGAGATCACTGACCATTATGTGTGTGTGTGTGTGTGTGTGTGTGTGTGTGCCAAAAACGCGCACACACATGTCTGTATACATACATATTACAAATAGCAGAGTCCTTTAGACAGATAATGAGTGCTGCAAGTAATAATGCCTGGCTGTTGTCGTCAAGGTGTCAAACAAATCCATCATTCTGAAGCAAAGTACCTCAACCGATGCCAACTAAGTGCTATGTTATAATGGTGTTGGCACTCATTGTCACCCTGATTATAATGGAAATTAATTTTAAGCATTTCATTTTTTACATGTAACAATCAATCCACTGAGCCAGTTGCCTGAAGCAGCAGCTTTTCTTGACTGGAACACGTCTGCCTTCTGTAAGAGTGAAATATAAATGTTAAAATTACTTCTGACAGTTGCACTGATTGACATGCTAAGTAAATGACTGATTTATAAACTTCACAGCAAAAGGAGCTTGGTTTTGGTGACACCACTAATCTTAGTAAAAATACCTGCAGTTTTAGGAAAAAATTGTAATATTCATAATTTGTAGCACTCTATACTTGGAGACTCTACCCAGGACCAAAGGAGTAATACAAGACCATTACTCAGTTTTTTATGGAACTTGAAGTATTATTATTTGGTCAAATAAGTTTTTTTAAGCTCATTTCTGCTAAAATAACAATTTTTTCAACAGAGAATTATTAATGTCATTTATATTGTAATTTAATTTGAATGCTGCCTTTCCTCATCTGACTTAATGATGACTTTATCATGTTAATGAGCTTATTGACTACTTTTGCAGTTATAATCTCATACCCTTCATTATTTTAGTTTGAGGAATTGCTTGAGTTAACCATCATGATATAAAGAAGCAAGATTAAATAATAAACTGTAGGAATAATTTTAGATTGTCCCCATAAAGGCACAAAACGGGCAATATGAATACTTTGTGTACTTGTAGAGACATCTTCAAGGCATTTCAGTTTTCCTGTCCTTGGCCTCCAAGTGTTAATTTGACTCCAGAGTTAGATTCTAGGTCACGCATTGCTTACAAGCCAAAGCTCTATACCTGGATACTGCAGATTACAAAAAGAATCATTTAAATTGAAAGTAGCACACGCAAAATGCTGGAGGCAGCATCGCATCTATGGAGAGGAATAAACAGTTGATGTTTTGGGCCAAGACCCTTCATCTGGACTGGAACAGAGAGAGGCAGAAGCGAGAATAAGAAGGTGGGGGGAGGGTGAGGAGTACAAGCTGGCAAGTGATAGGTGAAGCCAGGTGATGAGGAAAGTAGGTGAATGAGGGAGGTAGATGAAGTGAGAAGCTAGGAAATGATAGGAGGGGGAAGTAAAGGACTGAAGAATGAATGTGAAAGAAGAGGAAAATGGACCATGGGAGAAGGGGAAGGAGGAGAGGGGCCTGAGTAAGGGGAAGAGGGCAGTCAGAATGGGGAACTGAAAAAATAAATGATTTTTTTTCTACAATATTTCTAGCAGTTGTCTATCCTATGCCTTGCCATTAAGGGGTAGTGGTATTTCTGAATCTTAATTCTAAATTATAGGTTGGTTTCTATGTCTGAGTAGGCTGCAGAGTGGTGCAGTTTGTGGCAGTCTAACATTAGGTTTCTTGGGAACAGTGGATCCATATGAATCCAATGTATCGTGTGTCCTTGTAGTGAATCATCAGCTGGTAGCAATATTGATGATGAACCAGCTCCTAAAATCTGAAGGATAGATGGATGAAGTGGAGGTTTAGGTTCTGTGAGGGGGCTTTGGTATGTAATTTCCAAATTTAACTCCTCTGATAAAAATGAGTAGCTGTTACACCACATCAGACCATAAGACATAGGAGCAGAATTAGGCCATTCAACCCATTGAGTCTGCTCTGCATATCTATCATGGCTGATTTATTAAACTTATCAAACCCATTCTCCTGCCTTCTCACCGTAACCTTTGATACCCTTACTAATCAAAATGTATCAACCTCTACTTTAAATATACTCAATGACTTGGCCTCCACAGCCATCAGAAGGTAATTGTCCAATGCAGAACAGAAAATGCCAAGTTAATTGCTTAGTTTACAATGAGTGATTTGACCTCAGACAGAAAGTTAACCTAACTGCAGCATACGTGTCTTGGGTACAGGGAAATCATTCAGAGTTTGTGTTTTGAAGCCATAGACAGAGTCCTAAATGTACTATGTGCACAGAAGAAAAGGATTGTGAAACCTTTTAAGGTTTAGTAGGCAGATCAAGCTCAGTATGTGGACCACATCCTTGAGAGATTATTTGAGCAGTAGACTGTATCTTCGGAGGAAATTCAGATTAACGAGAAATGATCTGCAGCCCCATTACTAAAAGTGATAATGTGATTGGTTTGTTGGCAGGTGAATGTAACACGAGAAGAGTCATCTAATGAAGAAGCTGTGTTTCTCCGCACATTAGGGAAAGGAGATTGGTTTGGAGAAAAGGCCCTTCAGGGGTAAGTTCAGTGGACAAATGCATTGATGGCTACCGATGTTGTCAAGTAATTTATCATTGTAATTGGTGTAAACATCACCAGAAGCTTCCATTTTCAAAACTTATCAGTTTTGATCCGACAATATAGTTTTCAGACTTAGAGAGCTAAAGGCAAATCCCTTGTATAGCCCTTTATGTTAGAGCTACAAGCTAACCTGATTCTGCTGGCACACAAGCTTATCACACAGTATAAGGATATTTTGAACATTGCTGGGCATTTTGCAAAAGTTTCCCCACTGACAATCAGCCAATCATAAATCAAAAGCAAAACTTCAGATCTCTGCTAGGTTCACTTGCCACGTAGTCCTTTGTGTACACTAGTCCATTATAATATCTTAAAACAATGATCACTATACCCACTGTGAAGTCAAGAATAAATTATTATTACTGTGAACTTGTGGGCAATGTGCATTGGATCCACTGTGGGTATATTGCCTTTCCTGTCTTGTGGCATTGTATTGTTTTGTCACTGCCTGTCTATTCTCTGTAAGGGTGGGGTACTGTAATGGTTAAGTTATTAGAATAGCATTCAGACTTATTGACTATCGGTCTTCAGAAATGAGTACCAAGATGGCGGGGGAAACAAGTTTAAATGACTAAAAAAATGGGTAACTTAAAAAACTCATCTGGACCCTTAGCTGGTCTGATCTCTCTGCGACTTCAGATCAAATGAGTTTAACTGCCTCCTTAGGGGCAAACAAGAGTGGGCACTAACTAGCTGTGTCCACATCCCTTACACCAATAATAAAGCCCCACAGTCACTAGTGTCCATCCTGCACAAAGAGGATGGATCAAAAGCATTGGTATTGAAATACAAACCTATGATAAACATAATGTAGTATAGAAGGAGGCTCAAGTAATTATTAGGAACAGAGTGTTGATAGTGCACATTGGCCAGCACCCTTGCCTCAACACCAGAATTGAAACATCATATGCCAGGCAGCTCAGTTCACTGTAATGTGAACCAGTTACCTAGCACTTGGCCTTAATCTACCAGAAGCCTGAAAGGCATTTTCATCATTTGGATATTCATAAAGAGCTTCGTTGGTAATAATCATCACTTTAATTGGCCAGTTGCTATTTATATTTTAAGACCGGGACCTGACATGACTCCTAATCACATCACTGCATAAATATTAATGAGTTTGTTTGAAGTTTTTCTCATCTATTTTGCTGGATGTGCTAGCTTGTTTAATTCCTTTTAAAATAATGCAGGGAGAGATCTCAGAAAAGTAGCTGAGGCACTTGGGCAATGCTACTCCGGGTCCTGGAAATTACAAACTAACCAGTCACCAAGATATCTGAGGTCAGCAGTACTGGCTGCTTGTATTCATTAGCAGGAGAGATTCCTTCATGGTCAACCAGTGACATTTGCGCTTGGGCTGTGGACGACAAATTATGTCTGCAGTTGGAATGGCATGTGTGTGCCCATGATAAAACCTGAGTTTCATTTCATTTAGGTTTGTATAGAATGCTTCAATGCTGTTCATTTAAGGTACAATTCACATCAGGGGCAATGTGTTTAATGTGCTCTATAGATTTTCACCAGGACTAATGGTATTTGTGGTAAATGGAAATCTGTGGGAGTCTATGGATATTCTGGCCTCGCTCAGGAGGTGAAAGGAACATTTGAATGGACACTTGTCCGTGCATTATTACTCTGTCCTGCCTCTATATTTCATGTTGTAAAGAGTTTCATTTTCTCCAGTTGCTTCAGCATTATTTTCATATATCTCTTGAAGGAGATGTGGACCATCTACTTCAGTAAATGGTCCATTATGACTGGCTGACGATGTTGAACAAGGAGGTGATGGATTTGATTCGTCGCTGCATCATAATACAATGCTTTTGACATTCTAAGAATATAGCTGTGAAAATTGATCACGAGATCCTAACATTTAATAACATTTAAGAACTGATATTTCCCGAGTAGATTTAATCAAACATCAGTTCTGCTCTCTGATGTTTTAGGAAAAGTCTAGTGATAAGTTGATGAAGTGTTAGGTTGAATTTTGTACTGGCATGTCTCTTCTCCATAAGAGGAGGAAAATTGGGTGAAATTTTCTTTTCTTGTCTATATCTCGGGGAACAACAGTGAACGTAACTGCTATGGTCAATAGTCCATGGTGGACAATGTTACGAGTTTGGTTGATGTGCTGCTTTCCAAAGAAGCATGAGTTGGTTATTCTAATCTCTCTCTCATCAAAGAATAATTTGCGATGGGACAGAGAACCAATAAATTAAAAAGCTGAAAATCAGCAATTGTTTGCTCTTTCAATATTTTTTATTAGTTTCTACTTGGGAGAATACAGAGTACAAGAAGCTATATATTATAAGTCAAAAGAAGAAAACATAAAATAGTACCAAATACATTATATTAAAAATACAATTACAATCACAAAACCTTGTATTCATAAAAAGTTAAGTAAAATCATAACATTGAAATATAATAATTCTATAATACAGAAAAAAATCTAAACCCACTACCAAAGTCAGACCTGTTAAGACAAGCAAGTAAAAAGGGAAAAAAACCCTTATCATGTAGTAAAATATATTATTAGCCACCATCTGTATTTTAACAACAAATCAAAGGCTTTGAAAATAACTCAAATATGGATCCCACAATGTATAAAAGTCTTGGCTAGATTCAAAAACTGAACAACGGATCTTCTCTAAATTTAAGCATGACATAACATCACGTAACCATTGAGCATGAGTAGGCGGAGCAGCGTCCTTCCATTTAAGCAAGAGTGGCCTCCTAACTATAAGAGAAATAAAAGTCAAAATATGCAAATCAGGTGTCTCCAAAATGAAGTCTTTTCCTCCAACAATACCAAATAGTACGGTCAAAGGGGTAGGCTTAAAATTTACCTTGAAAAGTACCAAGAAAGTTTCAAATACTTCCTTCCAATATCTTTCAAGGCTCGAACATGTCCAAAACATGTGAACTAATGAAGCTTCTCCATTATTACATCTATCACAGAAAGATATATCCAAATAAAATCAAGATAGTTTATCTATAGACATGTGAGCCCTATGAACCACTTTAAATTGGAAGAGGGAATGACAGGCCCATAACGATGAAGTGTTCACCAATTTAAAAATTTCATTCCAAGTTTCCTCAGAGATTGAAGTCTGTAATCTTGTTCCCAAAGATTTTTAATTTTGTCCATAGGAACACTTCTCATTCCTAACAGCATACCATAAATATTGAAAATTGAACCATTATAAAAAAGTTTCAAATTAAAAATTACATCTAATAAGTCCTTATCAGAACTTATAGGAAATGTATATAATTGAGAGTGCAGAAAGTCTCTAATTTGTAAATAAGGAAAAAGTGAGTTTTGGGTAAAATATATTTAACTGACAATTGCTCAAAGGAAAGAAGACTTCTTTCAACCATCAAATCCTGGAAGCATTTAATACCCAATCTATCCCATTCTTTAAAAACTAAATCGGTCATCGAAGGTTTAAAAAAAATAGTTAGAACAAATGGGACTAGACAAAGAAAATCTCAATAAGCCAAGGAATTTCCTAAATTGTACCCAGATCCTCAAACTATGTCTACCTACCACATTTTCAGTCAGTTTGCTAAAAGGTAAAGGAAGTGAGGATCCGAAAAGAGAAATAATAGAAAATTTATTAACAGAATCAGCTCTTAAAGAAACCCATATCGGACAGCCCTCACAGTTAATATAATCTGTCCAAAACGTAAGATTTCGTATATTGACTGCCCAGTAGTAAAACCTAAAATTTGGTAAAGCTAAACCTCCATTCTTCTTAGATTTTTGAAGATGAACTTTATTCAGTCGAGAATGCTTGTTTTTCCGTATATAAGAAGATATAATAGAATCATGAGAATCAAAAAAAGATGTAAGAATAAAAACAGGTAATGCCTGAAAAAGGTATATCAATTTAGGTAAAATATTCATTTTAATAGAGTTAATTCGGCCAATCAAGGATAATGAAAAAGGCAACCAAGGTGACAATGTCCTTTTTACAAAATTCAGTAAGCGAAGAAAATTTTTATTAAATAGGTATGTATAATTCTTAGTAATTGTTACACCCAAATAAGTAAATTGACTTCTTACAATTTTAAAAGGAAGGTTAGTATTAATTGATAACAGATTATTCAGAGGAAAAAGTTCACTCTTATGTAAATTCATTTTGTATCCTGAAAACTGACTAAAACAAGAAAGTAAGGAAAGCACAGGAGGCAATGAAGTCTCGACATTAGAAATAAAAAGCAATAGGTCATCAGCATAAAGCGAAACTTTATGAACAGTCCCTTTCCTTAAAATACCAGTAATATCATTAGATTCTCAGAAAGCAATGGCTAAGGGTTCTAATGCCAAGTCAAAGAGCAAAGGGCTCAAGAGATAATCTTGTCTAGTTCCACGTTGAAGTTTAAAAGGTTTGGAATACAGAAAATTGGTAAGGACCCTGGCAGAAGGAGATAAATGAAGTAATTTACTCCATTGAATAAAATCCGGCCCAAAATTAAAATTTTCTAAAGTTTTAAATAAATAATTCCATTCAACCCGATCAAAAGCCTTCTCAGCGTCCAAAGAAATGACACATTCTGCTATCTCCTTAGAAGGGGAATGAACAACATTTAGTAAATGACAAATATTAAAGTGGGAATATCGATTTTTAGTAAATCTGTCTGATCTTCAGAAATGATAGTAGGTAAAATACTTTCAATTCCATGGACCAGAACTTTAGATAAGATTTTAGTATCAACATTAAGTAAAGAAATTGGTCTGTATGAATAGCATTCAGTTGGATTCTTATTCTTTTTAAGAATAAGCGAAATAGAAGCTTCATAAAAAGATTGTGGCAACCTACCCAACTTAAAGGAGTCCAAAAAAACTACACATAAATGGGGTATAAGCAGTGAGGAAAAAACCTTATAAAATTCTGCAGAAAATCCATCAAGACTGGGAGCTTTCCTCGAGTGCAAGGAACGTGCAGCCTCGGCAATTTCTTCATAAGAAATAGGTTGATCCAGCTGTTCTCGGATATCAACAGAAAGTGTCGGAATGTTTAATTCGTCTAAAAAATTATTCATTACAGTGTTATCTTTGGGAGGGTCAGAACTATAAAGTTTAGAATAAAATTCTTTAAAAATATAGTTTATGTCTAAATGATCCATTGTCCTATCTCTGTTAACTTTACAAATTTCTTTAATTTGTCGTTTAGCTATAAAGGTTTTTAATTGGTTAGCCAATAACTTACCTGTTTTAACTGTTATCCTTTAAAAGTTGAGTTTCAATTGGATATGTTCAAAGAAGATTATATCTAGTTTGATTTTCAACACGTCTTTAATATAAAGCAGGATCTGGAGCCAAGACATATTTTTAGTCTAGATGTTTTAACTGATTAGCTAACTCAATTCTTTCTTTGTTAGCTTTTTTCTTGACAGTTGCAATATAGGAAATAGTTTGACCTCTGATAAAAGCCTTAAAGGTATCCCATCTAATAAGTATAGAAGTCTCTTCCAAAGTACTCTCTTCAAAAAAGGATAATTTGTCTGTCCAAAAATGTTAAAAAAAAACCTTTATCAGATAACAAAGTCACATTAAAACGCCAAGCTCTGTTTGTTTAAAGAAGACCGGGGAGATTTAAAGATAAAAGCACCGGAGCATGATCTGAAACAGCAATTTCTTTATATTCACAGGATCGAACTAAAGGAATTATTTGACTATCAATAAAAAAGTAATCAATCCTGGCATACATATGATAGACATGAGAAAAAAGCTAGTACTCCCTATCTGGTGGATGTAAAAAACGCCAAACATCAACAATACCACATTTTGTTAAAAAAGATTGAATAAACAGAGCTGATATATTAGGTGTCACTGTTTTAAAGGATGACCTATCTAAAACTGGATCTAACCAGCAATTAAAATCTCCTCCCATCACCAGTGGGTAAAGGCTCAAATCTGGCAGGAACGAAAAGAAAAGTTCAAAAAATCCTGGATCATCTGTATTTGGAGCATACAGATTGGCAAATACCATAAATTTATTGTCTAATTTTCCTGACACTATGACAAAACGCCCATTGGTATCAGACACTATGTTGGACAAAGGGAACTGTACTACCATAAAAATTGAAACTCCCCTAGACTTAACCTGGAATGAGGAAAAAAAATGTTGTCCATTCCATTTACTAAAAAAAATGTAAATTGTCACAGTTACGTGCGTGTGTTTCTTGTAAAAAAAAATTGTTGCCTTAAGATTTTTAATATAGGCAAAAATCTTATTCCATTTCACAGGGTGATTCAATCCTTTCATGTTAAGACTGAGTAAGTTAATATTATAACCCATTATTAATACTATTTAACAAGAAAATTAAAGCAGTAACCAGTAAAATGAACATGAAAACCAAACAATAAGCCTTGAAATAAGGTAATCAAGCAATAGCTTTGGCTATCATCCCACAACAGCTCACAGGAGAAGACAGCACTCACTCCCAAAGTCAGAAGGCCAGCCAATAGAAAGCTGGTAACTACAGCTAAAGACATCCCTTCCCAAAACAACCTGCTGGATTTGACTCCTAAAAAAACCCAAGGCCAACTGTATTCCAAACTAGACTAAATAACAGTCAAAAAAACAGCTTAACCATCATAACAAGAACACAAATAGCTTAATTATTACAGTTTCAAAACTATGGAACAAAAAATATGCAAACTAAGCCATATTGATAGTAAAAACCTCAAAAAGAGTGTATAAAATAATAAAAAAATTATCACAATTCATAGCATATAATCAAACTCAGTATTAACTCAATAAAATCTTATTCTCTAAGTAAAGCATTTAAATCACAAGGAAGATTAGCTACAAAGGTTCACCAAAAGTCAGAGAAGCAATTATTCATAAAGCAAAATACTAAACAGTCAATCCATTGTTTTTAAGAACTCCCAGGCTTCTTCACTCGGGCAAAACCATTCTTTAGAACCATCTTGCAGAGTGATTCTAAGATGAGCAGGAAAACGAAGAGATGGCTTCAGACCTTTGTTAAAAAGTTCCGACATAACATCTTTGAATTTAGCATGCTCATTCATGACTTCAGGTGAAAAATCTTCGACAATTCTAATCCTTTGGCCCTTGTAATCAATCATTCCTCTTCGACAAGGTTCACGAATTAACCGTACCTTTGTTTGAAATTCATGAAAACAAATTATAACTGACCTGGGTTTAGCTCCTGGAGGTGGTCTGGGCACGGGCGATCTATGTGCTCGATTGATCATAGGTGCAGACGATAATATATTAGGAAATAATTGCATCAAAAAGCTTGCAAAGAACTCAGTAGGCTGATCACGTTCCGCTAACTCTTCAAGACTCAGAATTCCTGGGTTATTCCTTCTGCTTCTGTTTTCTAAATCGATAATCTTCTGTCTTAATTTCTCATTAGATTTAGACTGCTTTTCACAGAGCTTTTGCAGGTCATCCGTTCTTGCATCCAAAATCGTCAGAGTTTCTTCATTCTCTTCAATTCGTTTAGCATGCTCAGTTAAGGTTTTTTGAATGGAGTCCAATTTTGCGTCGATTAGGTTAAATTCAGATCTAAGTTGTTGGAACTCGTCAGAAGATTCTTTTATGTGTTTATGAAGCAAGTCAATTATAGAATCCAAGGAAGCATTCTTCTTTTAGTACTTTTGGTACCCCCCGTACTCATAGTAAAAAAATATCACGTTTAAAAGTGAGGTTTCAAAACAAATTGGAAACAGTAATGTAGATGAGATAGGAGTGACTGCAATAAGCTGTTACTCCATTCACAACCAGCAGGAGAATCCAGCAATTTTTTATAAGTTCTAAATGAATATAGTTTCTTTTTGATTTAATGGTTTTAAGCTTATTCAGTTTTGAGCTTAATAAGGTTTAAGTACAGATATAGCATTACCCTGAAGACAAAAGAATCATTGCTGTCTCAGGTTACTGTTGAGGCAAGGCTTGGTTTGTGTGCATTTACATTGAGTAAGTATCCTGTATTACATTGTGGTATATGAAACTGCATTCCCAGGATGTTGACCCCACAGTAAGAAGAGCCTGGACTACCAGAGGAAGAACTTTGGAAAGGGATATCAGCATTGGGAATTCTGTGATACACAATCCTACAAGGAATTTTATGGGGAAAATTGTTGAATGCAAGAATAAGAGGTTCCATATCAAAGGTAGCGACAGCAGGGAATGCAATGCAACTAAATGTTCATCTTCTTACTCTATTATCCTTTGGAACGGTTTTTAATCTGGCTTCTATCCTATTATAATCAGGCAGGCTGTGGGTTGTGATGCATTCTACCAGATGAGCAGACAGCCAGATGGTGAGAATTGCCTTCTAATACTTCTGATTCTGTATGGAAACTTACAGAAGAATTCAGGAAACTTCCGGAATAGAAACGCAGCTTTGAAAATGTAAATCTAGTACAGTTTGCAGTAGACATGTGGAACACAATGGGAAGAGGTAGGATGTCCACGTTTTCAAAGTGTCATTTGGGATAGATCCCATCTCAAAAAAATCAGGAGTCATTCTTCAGCCAATTTTGTGATAGGATGTGTTTTGGCCTCACCTATTAATATAGGTTCTGCGAAGGATCAAGTCAGCTCAGTAAAAGGAAAATGGGATGAAAATTTATTTTCCTGTCTACATTTCGTGAGTCAACTGTGGACACAACTGTTTTAGTAAATAATCAGTTATCTACTGTAAGTTCAGTTGGAACTGTATTGGTACTAGCGTTTAAGGTTGGCAGAGCTCACCTTGGCCATGTTTCTGATCTTCATGGTGAGAGACTAGCTCAGGTGTGTTAGACACCAGGAAAACTTCTGTTAGTTCTGGTTACGTCAAATATCCAGCCTTGCATTTGCAGCTCGTAATCTGTGCAAATGGAACACTCGTTTGAAAGGGGAAATAAGCTCGGACTGTGGCAACAAGGATGATCAATCATGTGAGTTTCATACCTGCTGCTACTGTCTTGCTCTCCGCACAGCCGCCTTCAGCCCCTGCTTACCCCACAGAAGTGCTATCCCATGGCTATTCAGTGCATGGCTCGTCCTTGCCGTTGTGGTATTTCAACCAAGTTGGGACAATTTTAGCTCCTTACTTTGCCCTAAAGATCTCTGAGCCAATAATGAAAATATCTTCTGTTCTCTGCTTCATTATAAGTTTGGTGTTATCTCACTTCCTGTATAATAATATAACTGTCTAATTCTGCCCATCCCTCCTTCTGAAATAAAAATAAACAATGCTAGAGAAGATCTGTAGGTTAGACAACATTAATGGAAAGAGAAGTACTTCATTTTTCACATCCAGGACACTTTATCAGAACAGCACAGCATCTTTTTCCACAGCTGAGCCTGATCTGTTGAGCTTATCCAGCAGTTTCTGTTTTTATTTTAATTTCAGAAGCCTGGTTATATTTACTTTTCCCTCTTTTCTAGAACCTAATCATTTGTGATCCATCCAATGCAACCTTGGTCTTCCCTAAATCTTTGTACCATTTAATACGCAAACCAGTACAAACCCACTCCCCCAAAGTTTTCTCACCGTTTAATATCCCGACCTAGCTAATGCTTGTCACCACTCTTTATTGGATTTTTTGATATAGAGACTAGTTTAATCCAACTCATCCATACATCTCTGTAACAATTAGTATTCCAACTGTTTTGATCTACTGTGCCTGTCTCCATTTCGTATGACTCTATTGCTCTATGATTACCAGGTAAGTCCATTTCACTGACAGTTGTCTCCATGACATTGACCAGGCTGGCAGCCTCGCTCTGCCCCTGTGACCTTGTTGTGCCTCTAGACCAATGTTCTTCATGCCAAGGACTCCTACCATTTACCAAGGGGTCCATGGACCCCAGCTTGTGAATCCCTATTCGCATCTGTTGCCCCTGAACTCTGGTCTTCACTCAGCAACTGTTTAACACACCTTGGTAGGCACTGGTCAAACTCGGAGTAAGAGAATCAATTTCCTCTGATAGTAAATAAAGAATCAGATGACATGATGGTTAAAAAGAGTGAGGATTGTCATCATTGTGTATAGGATAAGAAAAGGCATTGATTGTGTGAATAGTCAGAGGCTTTTCCCAGGGCTGAAATGGCTAGCATGAGAGGGCACAGTTTTAAGGTGCTTGGAGGTAGGTGCAGAGGAAATGTCGGGTAAGTTTTTTTACACAGAGAGTGGTGAGTGCGTGGAAGTGGGCTGCTGGCAATGGTGGTGGAGGTTGATACGATAGGATCTTTTAAGAAACTCCTGGATAGGTACATGCAGCTTAGAAAAATAGAGGTCTATGGGTAACCCTTGGTAATTTCTCAGGTAAGGACATGTTCGGCACGGCTTTGTGGGCTGAAGGGCCTGTATTGTGCTGAAGTTTTTCTATGTTTCTTTCTATGTTTCAACAAAACAGGTAAAAATTTTTAACCAGAGGGTTATAGAAATCTAAAATTCTCAACTGCAAAACGATGTAGATGTTGTAGGATATTTGTAGCTATGACAACCATAATTAATAACTATCTCTAAGGGAAAAGGATACTGAAGAATTTGGTGTTAAGCCAAGTAAATAAGTTGAAACTACTGACAAGCCATCAGCCCAGTTGAAGACAAAAGGGCTATTTGGCCTTCATTTGGTCCTATAAATTATACAGCACCCCTCTGAAGACATGGTTGCATTCTGTTTTTGAAGAGAATGTACGGCGCCAATGGTGTGCAGATCTAAAGGAATAAATGGTGCATGTCAAATTGCCCGAAAGGAATAACTGAAGGCCAAGAGGTTTGCCATGTACTTTTTGGCATCCTGTGCATTACTGACATCTACAGGATAATGAACTGCAATTTCAAGCATGCTAATGGTGTTTAACTACGCTGCAGGGGCTGCAGTCTGTCTCCCTGAAGCAGGGATATAATAGTTGCAGTGAGCGGTAATTCAATTTCTGCAGACGTGACGTTGCACAGTCAAGTTCGTTAATGGGACTTTAATCACAGTGGAACTCAAACACTGATGTCCGATTTGCCCTGGTCTTTTGATTTAGTAAGGAAATTAAATTACATTAAGTGCACGCATTCGAAGCTTTTAACCAAAAGAAGCCTTTTGGTGATATTGAAACTCTGCTGGGTTCTGATTGGAGTGTTAAGATGAGCTTTTATATACAGTGGAAGCTGAAAGGAGGGATATACATTATGTGAATGGCCAATAATAAACCATGAGATTCTGGTGACATGAGTCCTGAGTAGCCTACAAAATGATCAAAGTTACGATAAATCACTCTCAGCTGACGGTTAACCTTTGCAATCTATTTCTGCTAACTAATGATGGTGTTTGTTTTAACTGTCTGTTAATGCTACTCTCCACTTGTTGATGATGTCACTCTTCAGACATTGTTCAAAGGTTCCTTTATTATCAAAGTATGCGGTATACAACTCTGAGATTTATTATCTCCAGGTAACGATGAAAAATAGAAAACCATGGGGTCATTCAAAGAAAAATCACCCCAAATTTAAATCGCAACAGCATCAAGAGCATCAAACAACCCCACCACCACCACCACCCAGAAAAACAAATCAGCGAACTGTGAGAACGTCAAACTCCAAACCCCAACCCTTCCTGCACAGAAAAACCTCACAAATCGCGCAAAACTGTGCAAGCAAAAACACAGAATATAAAAGACCAAAGAACGAAAAAGAGACCAGTCCAGTCCATAAATCCATTAAGTTGCAGAACTTCAGTAACATCCTCCATGGGGGATTCTCCACGAGGGGGAGGGAGACCACTCAAACGTAGAGGCAGGGCGGCGAGGAAGATAGGTTGTCACATCACACGCAGACGTCTTATCCGTCAGCATCGAGCAATAGATAGACCATCATTCACAGACGTTTTATCCAGCAACAGCAAGCAATGGACGTTTTATCCAGCAACAACGAGCAATGGACAGTCACCCATAGACACCTTATTTGGCAGAAATCCGTCACAGCACGGTGAAAGGCAGGTCGTCGGCAGCGCTATACGCTCGCTTGTAAAGGTGTGCTCAGATATAATGCCAGGTGACAGCTTGATAAAACAGTGCCTGCATTGGGGCCAATGCTTCCGTCAGTTACAGTGAGAACAATTAGAGAACTGCTTTTCCATTCCATTTTGATGTCCCAGAAAGGTAAATGACTGCGGTTGTATGATTTATATGCAAACTATTCTGCACTCAGTGGAACTTACTGGAGAAATTACTTGTTCCTCCCTGGGAGCAAACTCCACACTTTGTTTCCTCTGCTCTTTAATATGATTTTGACTGGGTAATTTGAATGTTGTTTTAGAAAAGACTGCTGTGAGTCATAGCCCTCCTTCAGTTCATTCGTGAGTGTTGGCAGTGACTTCCCAAAGGAGGTGCTGGATGAAAGTAGGAACAACTGGAATGCTTCCATGGATCAAGTGGCACCTGCAGAGAAATTTCTGTATTAAGTTAAGCTGAAAGGCGCCAACGATGCTTTAATTTCACCAAGTGGTGGTGTTGAATTCTGGTTGTTCTGCCTTCATAACGCAACAAAATCAGGTGCAATGTTTCAGGTCGGTGATTGTGTCGTGCCTCTTCTCATGGCAACTATCAGGGAGGAGGTACAGGAGCCTGAAGACACACACTCAACATTTTAGGAACAGTTTCCTCCGCTCCACCATCAGATTTCTGAATGGACAATGAACTCACGAACACCACCTCACTATTTTTGACTCGTTTTTTGCACTATTTATTTAATTCATACATATATTTATTCATTTTTCTTACTGTAATTTATAGCTTTTATATGTATTAAACTGTACTGCTGCCACAAAACAACAAATTTCACAATATATATCAGTGATACTAAACCTGATTCTGATTCTGAAGCATTAGTTTCACTTGTTTCTTAAAGATGTGTAATCTGCTGACTCTTTCCAACATACTGTTGTATTTCACATTTCTGTTACCCTCAGTATTTTGCATTTGAAGGATTGATACTCAGTCCACATGCAGAATTGGCACATGGTTTACACAAGATGACTGCATTAGATGAGTGACTATAGACACATACTTACATGTAAGATTTAGTACAGAGACAAGGAGAAACCTGCTTGCAACCTGAAGTGTTAACTCTGTTCCATTCTCCACAGTTGCTTCTGTGTGCTTTCAGCCTATTTTCACTTCGACATTTTCCAAAGTTATCTCAATTCAGAAATTGTCCCTTTAAATAGGAATAAAAGCCAAGTGTAAGCTGAATCTACTGGAAAGAATTTTTAAGCAATAAATTATAGTCAATTTAGTGCATCACGTTTGTGGTGAGAAAGTTATTAGAATCTATAATTGGACAGTGACTTGGAAGAATGTATGGTGATAAAAAAATTAACCCAATTCAGCTTTTAGAAGAGCTAGCTAAAATAGTTAGTCAGGGAACGGCGAAAGATGGAGTTTATGTGGACTTCCAGAGGCATTCAGTGAACTTCCAAATAAGAGGCAATTAGCTAAAATTACAGCTCATAGAATTACAGGCAAATTATTAATCTGTTAGTATATTGATTAAGTTGTAAATAAAATTGATAATAGATATGTACTTGAGATGGAAGTACACCCACTAGTGGTGGACAAAAACCCAAACTGGAGCTTCAGTTTCACTATACTAAGAGTTTTAGACTTACAACATTAAACTGCAGTTGTCAGATGCAAAAGTATTCTAAACCTTAAAATGAACTTCAATCCTTAGTCATCAGAACAACTTTAATGCCTAGAAGGCAGAAAAATAATGGTGAGGAGGCTAAGCTACAATGTCCAGGGTGAAGCACATTTATGAGCAGGTCGTTGCAGAACAGCACAGGGCTATAAATAGCCCTGGAAGGAGGGCAGGAAAAGAACAATGGAAAGTTATCAGATCTGTAAGAGGTAGATTATAAGAAATAATTCTATAAACTAAACTTGCACAAAGACAGCCAAAGGATGATTTCATTTTCTTTAGAATCTTAAGTTAGAGAAAAAAAAACACATTTGCTGCATTGAGGTAGCTCACATTGAGAATCACAGCCAGTCTTTTCAGGATAGAGAATGGGCTATACACCTTCACTCAGAGGCTGGTTGGAATGGTGCAGTTCTCAACCACAAATGCACTAGATTCTAACTCACATGATGGGAGACCTTTTCCAAGCATGGTCATTAAGGAAAATGAATTCTTGGCAGAGTGGATGTCAGTTAACAAGTTTTAGGATTTGATTGGTGTACCCCTTTTCGACATTCCGGACTGGTTCATAGGAGTATAATTTGCAAATTTCACCCTGAACAATATGAAATATTATCAAAGATGATAAAAGAGCAGTCAGAGTTAGATGAGAAGTGTCATTATAATTTGAAAAATGTAATGAGCTTTTGGGTAGGAATTCTAGCTAGGGTCTTGAAAATGAGGGGTGATGGTATTAGATCAGGCACATGCTATACTGCAATCCACAGGTAATCTGTTTTGTATTATTTACTGTGCTCTCCTGTTAATTATATTTTGCCTGTTTATGGGCTATTTCAGAAAGCTATTAAATCAGTGACACCTTAGTGAACATTGAAATCTTCACCTAGAAATTGCAGTCTATCTTAATTGGCCCTGAACTGATATTGCATGGTTTTGGCACAGGAATGTACCACTTAGTGCTCATTTCAGTGACTGAATTCAAGATGGCTGGCCCCAATCCAGAATTTTCTTTATTTATTTCAGACTATCCATTTGGGTGACAGTAGTGGCTTGGTGAAGGTGGGGATGGGAGTGTATGTGAGGATGGAGGATGGTTAGAAGGTAGAAATCAGGCTGGCAGCTGAGATAGGAAAATCTGACCAGTACTTTTCGTAGTAGCCATTTGGCATCTTGGTGGTAAGTCTGCTGGAGGGTGACTGAGATGTGGGTATGGGGAGTTGTTGCAGTTCCATGGTGGGTGTACAGCTAAAGGATGAATAATTGTAGCAGACAGTCACAGTAGATGTCTCTTTGTGCTGGTTGAACCATGATATTCAAAACTGCCCAATGTTATTCGGCAATATTCCTGAAGGAGTGTTGCACAAAGAAATACAATTCTCCTGCACTCCTGACACACAAGGGGTGCACGGATGAATGCTGGAATAATTCAATACAATCAACCTCTGCCATAAAATTTAACTGAAGACCTAGCTCCACAGCCACCTGTGGCAATGAATTCCACAGAGTCACCACCCTCTGGCTGAAGAAATTCCTCTTCATCTCTTTTCTAAACAGACGTCCCTCCATTCTGTGCCCTCTAGTCTTAGACTCCCCCACTACAGGAAGTATCCTCTCCACATCCACTCTATCTAGGGCTTTCAACATTCAATGGGTTTCAGTGAGATCCCCACCTGCCCTCAGTTTTATAAATTTCAGTGTGTACCATTAAACACTTCTCATATGATAACCATTTTATTCCTGGAATCATTCTCGTGAACCTCCTCTGAATCCCCTCCAATGTCCTGCATCCTTTCTTAGATAAGGGGCCCTAAACTGCTCATAATACTCCAAGTGAGGCCTCACCAGTCCGTTACACAGCCTCAGCATTACACTCCTGCTTTTCTATTCAAGTCCGCTCAAAATGAATGCTAACATTGCAACACACACAAAATACTGGTGGAACTCATCAATGGAAAAGAGTACAGTCGATGTCTTGGGCCGAGACCCTTCATCATCTGCCTTCCTCACCTCCGACTCAACCTGTAAGTTGTTAACCTTTAAGGAATCCTGCACCAGGACTCTCATGTCACTTTGTACAGTGCCTCGAATTTTTGAATTTTCTTCCCTTTTAGAACATAGTCTGCATTTTTGTGCTTTCTACCAAAATGCATGCCCATACACTTCCCAACACTGTATTCCAGCTATTTCATTTGGGAAGTCAGAATTGATCTTCAGTCACAAAACACCAAAACAAGTAAAGTTAACACAATTGAATTTCAAGGTAATGCCTGTTGTAATATCAGTCATACATCCTTCTCCAACTAACATTTATCATTTATATTAACTCAATGGACACTTAATTAGGTACGGAATATAACTAATAAAGTTGCCACTGAGAGTAAATCGTGCAACCTCAGTCATTTACCTTTCTGGGACATCAAAATAGAATCGAAAGGGAATTCCTTAGATGTTCCCACTCTAGCTGAATGAAGCATTGGCCCCAATGCAGCCACTGTTCTATCAAGCTGTCACCTGGCATTATACCTGAGCTCAAATTTACAATGACTAAAGAGTGTCGTCAGTAATAAATAGAAAGCAGCATTAGCAGACACCTCTTGTACTGAATAAAGTTGCCACTGAATATATATTAAACTTTTTTGGACAGTCATTTAGAATGAATTGCATCCATAAGCAGGAGCACCCCCGGAGTTCTGTTCAAAAGCGCGGACAATGTTCTGCTCGTTAAATAGGAGCTGAGACCTGTTCATACGTTTTCACGTTCTGCGGCAGACTTAACATTGCATATTAGGAGGAGCTTTTGCCTTAGGTTTTAAACATATGCATTTATTTACTTTGTATGCTCTCTCATTTAATTATATGGTAAACACAATAAGTTCTGTCAGGCAAACATGAGGAAATTTGCAGATGCTGGAATTTCAAGCAATACACATAAAAATTGCTGGTGAACGCAGCAGGCCAGGCAGCATCTCTAGGAAGAGGTACAGTCGATGTTTTGGGCCGAGACTCTTTGTCTGGACTAACTGAAAGAAGAGCTAGTAAGAGATTTGAAAGTGGGAGGGGGAGGGGGAGATCCAAAATGATAGGAGAAGACAGGAGGGGGCGGGATGGAGCCAAGTTCTGTCAGGGACGTAAATTATGGAAACATCAGGATGGTACAGATCAGCTTTGGAGAGGGAAGGTTTAAACTTTAAGCAGAACTAAATGCATTGAGTGCGAAATGGAGACACAAGAGACTGTAGATGTTGGAATCTGTAACAACAAGCAATCTGCTTGTTAAGTTCAAAGGGCTGAGCAGCATGATGGTGATTTTAAACATTGACAGTTCCTTTCCCCTCCAAAGATGCTGCCCAGCCTGCTGAATTCCTCCAGCAGATTGCTTGTTGCATTAAGCATAAAGTTGGGGTCAGGCAGATTTATAATTAAAGATGTTCATCGTAAGGTCTTGCAAACCAAGGGTGGAGTTTGCTGCACCAATCAGGATTTGATTAACTTTCTTCAGGAATGGAGACAGGAGGTGGGCGGATAGATACTATATGTGTGTCCTATCATCTTAGTCATATTTAAGATGCAAATAAATTATCTCCATTCATTTGTTTGTGCTCTGAGGTGAGTAAAAAGCAGTGTGAAACCACAGGCTCTTTTGCAGATGGGGTGGGACACAGTTGACAGGGCAAGTAGGAGAATAGTTCATGAGGTGGTTTACTCCTTCGACTCCTCTTCAAGAGCCAAAAACTTTTTCTCATGGTAGGGATAACAAAGCTAGGGGGCATGGTTTTCATGTGGTGGACAGTAATTTTAAAGGGAATCTGAGGGGTGGGTTTTTAAACACAGAACGGCTAGCATCTGGTATTCATTGCAAGAGGAAGAGGTGGAAACAGATAATATCACTACTTTAAGGGGTGTTTAGGCAGTCACTCATGAAGCAAGGCCAAATGCAGGCAAATGGAATTAGTGGCAATGGGCAAAAATGTCAGCATAGTCCTGGTTAGCTTAAGGGTCTGTTTCTGTGTTGTATGATTCTGTGACACTATGACACAAAGATGGGCTGGTAGTGAAGAGAGGAAATCAATGCCGTAAGCTGACTGAAGGAGCTTTTGACTTCTTAACATAGAAGACCAAGCTGTGATCTTATTCTAGTTTTTAAGATGATTAAAGGCTTTGATAGGGTCAGATTCTAAAACAGGCAAATGATATAGAAATCAGTGTCAGATCATCAACACAACAGAGTCTGCAAATGCTGGAAATTCAGAGCAACACATGAAAAATGCTGGAGAAACTCGCCAGATCGGGCAGCATCCATGGAGAAGATGAATAATCGACGTTTTGGGTTAAGACCCTTCATCAGGACTGGAAATTAAGGGTGAAGAAATCAGAATAAGAGGTGGGGGGAGTGGGATGAGTACAAACTGACAAGTGATAGGTGATGCCATGTGAGGGTGAAGGTGGGTGGGTGGGGGAGGGGGACTGGCCTGAGAAGCTGAGAGGTGATAGGTGGAAGAGGTAAAGGTTGAAGAAGAAGGAACCTGATAGGAGGGGAGAGTGGGCCATGGGAGAAAGAGAAGGAAGAGGGGCAGGTGAGGAGGGGAAGAGAAGGGGTAAGGGGAGGGGGGAGCCAGAAAGGGGAAAGAAAGATGAGAGAAGGAGCAGGGAGGAGTAATTAGCAGGTTAGAGAAGTCAATGTTCATCCCATCATTGTGAAGGCTCCTAGACAGAATGTGAGGTGTTGCATCAGTGTCAGATGTACTGCAGTGGTGTCAGAAGTACTTTGTCACTGAATTGCGTCAGAGAGCTAGAGTTCTCTCCTAAGATGCTTTGCAAGAGTGCATTTAGACAGAGTTGATATGAGTCAAAGAAGCTATTTGGACTGATGATTAAATGCCAGAAACAGAAGTTGATTTTGAAGAGATTTTGAGGCAAAAGGAAACGGGCATGCAGATGGAAAAAACAAAGGGCATTTATTCAAGAATTGTCATCACTCCAAAAAAGTGATGTGCAAAGTTTTTGTAAAAAGGAAAGTTTCATTAAGCAGGAGTTGCTCCAGTTGGAATTCATGGAAATAGTGCCACACCAGGGAAAACATATTATAAAAGGATGCTTTCTAACTCCATGTTCTGAGAGTTCAGCCTCCCACTGAGGAGGGGTGATCATATTGATTCTGCATTTTTTGCACTGCCTTGAAACACATTGTTATTGCCACACAACATGGAAACAGGCCATTGGGCTTACTGTGTCTCTGCTTATGAAATCACTTCCGTCAAAGTTTCTACAAAATTCACATTTACACTTTAGTTTTCAGAATTGTTCATAAACATTGGCTGCTTTTTGAATCATATCCAGAACGCTCAGTGCCATGGTAGTGTCGCGGTTAGTGTGATGCTGTTACAGCTCGGGGCGTCAGAGTTTGGAGTCCATTTCCTGCATCCTCTGTAAGGTTTGTACATTCTTCCTATGAGCGCATGGGTTTCCTCTGGGTGCTCCAGATTCCTCCCACATTCCAAAAGCATACCAGTTAGTAGGTTAGTTGGTCACTGTAAATTGTCCTGTAATTAGACTGGGGCTAAATAAGTAGAGTGCTGGGCGGTGTTGGTCATTGAGGGGCCAGTTCCACACTGTATCTCTAAATAAACTCTATTCAGATTCCCCCTTAATACAAGAAAATATTTCCATCAGAGAGACAAATGCACCCTGTGTTTTTGAAGGCGAAAACATATCAATGTAGTTTTATGCTAAATCATTCTTCTGAAGCTAAGCCACTTCATGAAGGTCTCTGAATAATTGAGAAAGCAATGAAAGAACAGCTTTGAAGCTGAATAGGAAGTTTACCTTTTCCCTGATGCTTCCCCTGCAGTGCCGCTTGACTTGCCTCTTTGCTTGGAATGTTGATGTGGTAGCTGGGTGGCTGTTAATACTCCTGTTTAATGGAGCTGTTGGAAAAATGTCTCTGTGCAGGCTACTGTCTCATTATGTCTTACCTCTTAGTCTGTGATTGATAGAACTGAGAGCCTGTCTTCGAAATTCCCAACTCAGTTGTCCACATTTTTCATACTGTTAAATATTATTGTCATTTGAAGGAAGCTATGTAGATTTCTCCAAACTCAGGGGGTAGCCATGGGCACCCACAGGGGGCTGCAGCTATGTCTGCCTTTTCATTGACTATGTGGAACACTCCATTTTCCAAGTTTTCCCTGGTTTTGCTCCTCAATTCTTCCTGTGCTACATTGATGACTGCATTGATGAGTTCATCAATTTATTCAATTTTGCCTCCAACGTCCACCTTGCCCTTAAATTCACTTTGTCCATTTATGACACCTCTCTCCCTTTCTTGATCTCTGTCTCCATTTCAGGAGACCAACTGTCTACCAGTATCTTTTATAAACCTATCGACTCCCTTGGCTATCTTGACTATACCTCTTCTCACCCTGTCTCTTGTAAAAATTCCAGTCCCTTTTCTCAGTTCCTTTGTTTCCGCAGCATCAGTTTCCAGGATGAGACTTTCCTTCCCAGGACATTGGAGGTGTCCTCCTTCTTCAAAGAATGGAGTTTCCGTTCCTCCACCATCGATGCTACCCTCACCCGCATCTCCCCCATTTCCCAGACATCTGTGCTCACCTCATCTTCCTGCCGCCTTAATAGGGATAGAGTTCATCTTGTCCTCACCTACCACCTCATGAGCCTCCACCAAACGCATCATTACCTTCTCCCCTCAACCCTCCACCCCACACACACACTCTGCTTTCCACGGGGATTACTTCCTCTATGATTCCCTTGTCTATTTGTCCCTCTGTACTAATCTCCCTCCTGGCACTTACCCCTCGCAGACAGAAGAAGTGTTATGCCTGTCCATTCACCACCTCCCTCACCTCCATTCAGGACCTCAAATAATCCTTTCAAGTGAGGCAACACTTCACCTGCGAATCTGTTGGGTCATCTACTGTATCCAGTGCACCCATTGCAGCCTCCTCTACACTGGTAGAGAATTGGGCGACCACTTTGTCAAGCACCTCTGTGCTATCCACAAAAAGCAGAATTTGCTGATGGCCAGCCACTTTAATTCCTATCCCCATTCCCGTTCTGACATGTCAGTCCAGGGCCTCCTCTTGTGCCACAATGAGGCTACTCTCAGGGTGAAGGAGCAACACCACAAATTCCATCCAGCTAGCCTTCAACCAGATAGCACGAAAATTTATTTCTCATTCCTGTAATTTTTCCCTCCCTTTCTGTTCTTCTATTCCCCACTCTGGCTTCTTAGCTGGTGCCCCTTCTCCCCTTTCTCCCAAGGTCCACTCTCCTCTCCGGTCAGATTACTTCCCCTTGCCTTTTCCACCTGTTACCTCCCAGCTTCCCTCCCCCACCCACCCGGTCTCACCTGTCACCATTTAGCTTGTCCTCCTTCCTCTCTCCCCACCTTTTTTATTTTGGCACCTACCCCCTTCCAGTCATTATTTAAGGTCTCAGCCAGAAATGTCGAATGTTTATTCATTTCTATAGATGCTGCCTCCAGCATTTTAAGTATTGTTATGTAGTTGTAGATTTGATATGAAGCAGAGAACAATTTTTGCATTGATACATCATATATTGAGCCTTTACCTGTTGATTGGATTCATGCAGTTGGTGTGTCATTCTTTTCGTTATTGTGACAGGTCATAAGAAAGTAGAAGTGTTAGCTGATGTAGTACAGGAGTAGGTGTATGATCAGGGTTCATGTCCTGCCTCTGTCTAAGGAGTTTGTACGTTCGTAATGTAACCACCTGGGTTTTCTCCGGGCACACCGGTTTCTTCCCACATTCCCAGCGAGTTGTTGGCCTGCTTTGTTGGTGCTGGAAGCATGGCAACACTTGCAGGCTGCCCAGCACAATCTTTGCTGATTTCGTTTGACACAAAACAACACACTTCACTCATGTTTTTTCATGTACATGTGATAAATAAAGGTAATCCTTAATCTTACCTTTTACAGTTAGAAAATGTTTTCCTTGACGTCCTCAGATGAAGTATGGTGGTTTGAACTTGATTTTTACCTAAACAAGAAAAGTGAAGATTTTATGGAGGATTTTGCATTCAGGAAGTACTGACTGCTTAGTCTAAAATTACACTTTCGGAAAGTTATAGTTTTCAAAAGGTTTTTGGCTGCCCAATGTGACTACCAAACTGAATGACGACTGCATAAGCTTGTGAATTTTATGATATTTAATAGATTGACAACTAATGTCAAGGCTTACGATGAAGAGTGATGGAGGAAATGGGAAGCAGAATAGTTGGGTATGATTCCTGTCCAATTCCAGGCTATGTATTTCAGTTCCACTGGGCTAAGAGTCCATCAGGGCTCTTTACCTGAACCTATTGCACAGAAATGATATCTTTCCTTCCATTTATCCCACTAGTTACTTTCCTTTCTCACCAGCAACCCAATTTCTATGCATCCAAGTTGGTTCCATGGATTCTTTCTCTGTCTCAACTTTAATTACTTTCCAAACTTATTTTTTAAAACAATTATTTTTAAATGGGTATTTGTTTATTCTATTTTTCTAAATCTTTAGCTAATTTATTTTTTAATCGTTAGAGTCATTGGAGTTTTAAGCAAAACCAAACCTAAATTCATAGAGAATGTTTTCCTTGACATCCTCAGATGAAGCATGGTGGTTTGAACTTGATCTTTACCTAAACAAGAAAAGTTCTCCGGTGTCCCTGGAGAAAACCCAGGTGGTTACATTACAAACATACAAACTCTTTTGTCAGAAGCAGGACCTGAACCGTGATCATACATCTGCTCCTGTACTACATCAGCTAACACTTATACTTTCTTATGACCTGTCACAATAAAGAAAAGAATGACACACTAACTGCATGGATCCAATCAACATGTAAAGTGATGATATAGATGTTTGTCTTTCATCCAGTTTTCTAAGGCAAAGTTAGCCAAAGTGTGCTAAGTCTGATCATTGACGATATTAGTTGGTGGGATCAGCAACATGTTACTTCTTATATTTTCAATAACTTAAGCCTTCCATTAATGATGAGCATATTAGTTGCTGTAATGAAGATATGTCAGTTTATAATGAAGCTAATACGTTTTTTCTGAAATAAGTTATTGGGTAGCTATTTTTTCTGATATTCCATAGATCAATGCATATATGACTTTAATTTAGTCATCATAACATATGCAAATTAAATATAAATTAATAGTGTATATAAAGAATATTATATAATTTAAGGTGCCGGATCCAAGTCAAATTCTAGAGGTTTGAATACAAAAATCTAGGTTTGTGCTGCAGCAGATCAGGGAGTAATTGCTTAATGCTGAAGGTGTCCTTTTTAAATGAAACATAAATCCATAGTCATATCATTTTTCTGGTAGATATAATCACCTTCAATCCATTATCTCGAATAGCTTTTCTTACCGACTTTCCAGTGTCACTGGGTAGACCAATGTTTATTGACAAAAGCAAAAAAAAACTGCATATGCAGTAAATCTGAAATGGAAGGAAATTTGAAGGTCATTGGCCTGAAACATTAACTCTTCTGCTTGCACTCCTACCAACTTGGAAAAAAAAACAGATTCCCTTTGACTTGGGAATCCCTTTTGTGTTGGGCACGTGGCCAAGTGGTTAAGGCGTTTGTCTAGTGATTTGAAGGTGACTAGTTTGAGCCTCAGCTGTGGCTGCGTGTTTGTGTCCTTGAGCAAGGCACTTAACCACACATTGCTCTAGTCTGTGCGAGGAGTGGCGCCCCACACAGACTTCCAATCTGCCCCTTGTAAGGCATGAAAATGCCCGAAGCAGGCCTCTCATGGTTTGAGTCGACGTTCCCCCTTTGACTTGGCTGTTGTGAGGCAGAACATGGTAACGTTCTGAACTTACATGTGATTCTCACCTATTTCTTTTACAAGGGATTTTGCCCTGTTTGCTAGATGCATAGATTCTAAAACCAAGTAAACTAACTCCGAGTGGACTCTGTTATCTAAAGCTGTGACTCATAGAACAATGGAAACTAAAAGGTTTATTTTAACCCATATGGCGAGAATGGGACAGATTACATATGATTCTGGGCTCCATGCAAAAGAGCTAATAAGTTTGTATGAATAATCTTGGCCTTCAGCTCTAAAGAAATGATCATGTACTGGGAAAGGGAACTTGTTCATAAACACAAGAGAGTCTGCAGATGCTGGAAATCTTGCACAACATGAACTACACATAATGCTGGAGAAAGTCAACAAGTCAGGCAGCATCCATGGAGGGGAATAAACATTTAACGTTTTGGATTGGGGGTCTGTATCTTTGAGCACCTACACTCCGTCCACCACAAAAGGTGAGATTTCTCATTCAATTCATCTTTCTATTTCCATTCCAACATGTTGGTCCACGGCCTCCTCTACTGCCATGATGAGGCCAGTCTCGTTGATTGGATGAGCAAAGAGCATATTCCGTCTCGGTATCCTCCATCCTGGTTATATGGACCACGATTTCTCTATCTTCATGTAATTTCTCTTCTTCCCTCCCCCTTCTCTCTTTTTCAAACCCACATTCCGGTTCTCTCTCCCCCTTCTCCTTATCTGCTCATCACCTGCCTCTGGTGCCCTCCTCCTTCCCATTCTACCATGGTCCACTGGTCTTGTCCTATCAGACTCATTCTTCTTCAGCCCTTTACCCCTTCCACCTATCACCTCCCAGCACCTTACTTCATTCCCCCTCCTCCACCCACCAGGTAATCGTCACCTGATTACCTGCCAGATTATACTCCTTCCCCTGCCCCCACCTTATTCTGGCTTTTTCCTCCTTCTTTTCCAGTTCTGATGAAGGCCAAAATATCAATTGCTTATTCCACTTCATATTTATGCTTCCAGACTTGATGAGTTCCTCCAGCGTTTTCTGTGTAGAACTTGTTCATGGCACGTGCTCCCAATTACTGCCCAGGCCTCACTTGTTAGTGATATTGTTGATGATAGTAAGACTGTTCTAGTATACCTTGCTGTCAAATAAACTTTAAGAACTCACAGATACAGCTCATAAACTAATAATCCTCTCCAGGGGAGTTGTGTGGCAGACCTGACAAATGGAATTGTTGTTAAAAATTACATTCACTGAAGTCAGCACCATCTGAGGAAATGTTTCTGGGAACTCAGTGTGCTTGTCATTAGTGGACTGTGTGCGTTGCCAACTGTGCACTGTGTGTGTCTTGGTGAACCATGTTGGTCACCATGTCACAGTCAACCCAGAAGTAAATGTCATGAATGGATAGAAATTTGCATTATTCTTCACTAATATGTCAATGATGTGAGTCTGTTCAAAGCCAGCGATTCAGCTCTCACCCTGTGAATTTACTTTCATCTTTATACTGCACTGAATTTCTAATGTGAGAATATGATCATCTGTTTGCACACTATTTATGAAGGTCAACTGAAGATTGGCTTTGTACGGAACCTGCATTTGCTCTATCATTTATTTACCCTTATATCTCTTTCAAATGTTATTTCCTTGCTTTCAAATCCCCTTACACTCTGCGCTTTCTCTCTCTCTCCTCTCTCTCTCATCCCCTTACCTCTGCAATCCCTCTGTCCCCTTACCCTCACCCTCCTCCTCCCCTTCCTCCCTCCATGTACCCCTTTTATCACTCTCTCTCTGCCTCTCTCTCTATCCCTCTCTGTCTGCCTGTCTGTCTCTCTGCCTCTCAACCCTACAAGTACAAAATATTGACTAAGAATTCTTCTGGAATGCATCTCCACCCATTGAGTCTATGCTGATTTAGAGCAATCCATTCCCCACTAACTTTCCTTGTAATCGATCCTTCCTAGATTTTCAACTTTCCCCACCAACTGCACCCCCCCCCCCAATATTCCACCAATAACCTTCTTACAAGGAACAATTTACAATGTTTGGGATGGACAAGAAGACCGAAGAAATCTATGCAGTCACAAGGAGAATTCACACATCCACTTGAAGTCAGGATTTACCCAGGTCTCGAGAGCTGTGAAACATCAGCACTACCAGCTGTGCTACCCAGAGTGAATGTTCCTCAGTCCCCAGACATGGCAGCTACCAGACCCACCTTTGGAGGGGTTTGTGTTACCAGTTCGCACACTCTGTACAAAGCACTGCTGCCAAGAAATAAATTTTGCCAGTTTGATCTGATTTTAATCACAGAACAATGATATCCTAGGTAGAGGTGGGGGGTGGGGAGCACGTTAGAACACTGTGTTTCACCCCGTTCAGCCATATGTTGTTGAACTGTGTGTTAATATTATGGTGTAGGGCTCATTGTTGTCATTAAGGAATGCATATTGTGCACAATGATGAATGATATCAGAGGGGGGAATATCATTACTTGTAGAGTAAGTCATGACAGAAAGAGCCCTGAAATTGGTTGAAACTCCTAATGGTGAGAATTGAAGCCTCATATGACACATTGGCTGTGGAGTTTGTGTCCTTTGGGTGTCCAGTTCTTTAGCGCCCAAATAGTAGGCGCTTTGGATGGGACTTGGTGCTTGTCAATTAGAACATAAGACTTGAGAAATAGGAGCAGATCACCTGACCTTCAAGTGGCCTTCTAACTTAGAGGCGTTTTCCTGCACCATCCCTGGATCCTCCGATTCCCTGAAAAATCCAGAAATCTGCTAATCTATGCTTGAATGAACACAACTGAACTTCTACACTCATCTGGTGTAGAGAATTCCAAAGATCCTCCATCCAATGAGTGAAGAAAAGTGTTCTTATTTAGTCCTAAATTGTCTACCTCTTATTCTGAAAATGACCACCCGTGGTCCTAGACTCCTAGATCAAGGGAAGCATTCTTCTTATGTCAAGAATATTAAACCCTTTTAAGAATTTTGTAAATTTCTTCTTTTCTTCTAAACTCCAAATAATACAGTTCCAGTCTACTCACTATCTCCTCGTATGAAAATTTCACTGTCATTTTCACTGTCCTCTCTTGATGACAGCATTTCATAGGTAGGGAGTCCGAAATGAAATACAGTGCTCCACATGCTGTCTCACCAGGACCCTGTGCAATTGCAATGACTTCCTTTCTCTCATAATTAAACACTCATAATAAAGATCATGCTTGTCATTTGCTCTCTTAATCACAGGTTGTACTTGTTGGCCTTCAGCAACTTGTGTGCAGGCATAACCAGGTCTCTTTGAATTATCAGCACCCCACAATCTTTCACCAATTCATTAATACTTTGCCTTTCTGTTATATACACCCAAGTGAATGAGCTCACATTTTGCAAAATTTTATTCCATTTTCTTGATTACTCATCCAGTTTGTCCATGTTCCCTTGAAGCCTCTTTACAATCTCTTATATGTTCATAATCCCACCAATTGTAATATTGCCAGTAGACCTGGAAATATGGCATGGCAACCCCCTCCCTCAGTTAAATCATTGTTATAGATTGTGAATAGGTGGGATGCAAATACAATCCCTCCAGTACCTTGCTAATCAAAAAGTCATAGCCTCACTCAGCATAGAAATAGGTCCAATTGGTTCATACCAACTAAGATGCCAATTCAAGCTAGTCCCATCTTTTAGCATTTGGCCTAAAACTTTACTTAGCACATACCTGCCTTAACCACTTCCTCATTCCACATCCCTTGTGTAGAAATGTTGCTCCTCAAGCTCTTATTAAATATTTCTCCTCTCACCTTAAGCCTATGCCCTCTACTTCTTGATTCCCTGGCTTTGAGAAAAATACTGTGCATGCACCCTATCCATCACCCTCATGATGTTTTACGCTTCCATATGAACACCCATCATTTTCCTATGCTCCAAGGAGTAAAGTCCTAGCCTGTCCAACGTCTCTTTAACTTAGACTCTCAAGTCCTGACAACATGCTTGTAACCCTTTCCTTCATACTTTCCAGTTTAATAACATCTTTCCTATAGCAGACTGATCAAAGCTGAACAAAATACTCCAAATGTGACCTCACCATTATCTTGTAGAACTGCACCAGTCAAAGAGAGATGTAGCCTGGAAGTCAGCCCTTTGGCCACCAATGCCTAATCTTCAACCACCCATTTACTCTAATCCTGCATTCATCACAATTTTTCATTCTCCCCACAGTCTGCCAACCTATTTTTTTCTCATTTTGCTTTCTGTTCAGTAGCCAGTTTTCAACCAATATCAGAACTATGCCTACAATTTCCTGTGCTCTTACTTTCTGAACCAATCCTCCGATGCAGGATCTTATTAAAGGCCCTCTGGAAATTCAAATACACTACATGCGCTGGTTTCCCTCTACCTATCCTACCAGCTGTGTCCTCAAAGAACCTAACAGATTAGTCAAACATGACCTATATATATTCATTTTGACACTGCTAATCCTATTTTTATACACGTTACTCCATAATTGTGTAAACAGGAATCCTAACCACAAGTAAAATGTATCAGAACATTACAAGCACTAAATAATTTGCCAGTCTCCATTTAAAGGTCTATGGGTTAAGCTCTTTATGGCTTAACTTGGCTGTAAAGACACTCTGATCTACGGGCTGTTCCCGGGGACGCACACGGAGACCAACATCCGGTGCTGCTGGTAGATCATCAACTTGATGAAAGACGCTCTTTGGTCAGCCCGAAACTTGATGATCTACCAGCACATAGAGATGTCCGTGGGAGAATGCTGCCGACTGACACATTCTCGGCTGCAGGAGTACGTGCTGAGGGACGCACTGAAACTTGGGGCAGCCACTACAAGGGCCCAGTGGGGAAGGACCACAGTATAGGTTTCTTCAGCTGCAGGGGTGGGAGGGGTCAGGTGGCAGGGAGTATACCCATCAACAATGATGTGGTAAGGTAAACAACTGGAGTGCCATGTCTGTAGTCTGTACATGGATATGTACAGACTATAAGGGAAAGTTATGTAAAGGATGGAAAGTTATTGAATTGCTTATTGTATATAATTTATTTTTGAATAAAATATATTTTGAAATTAAAAAAAACTTGGCTGTAAACCTTTAGTAGTTCATTCACTGCTCATTTGTCATTGCTTGCATTTAAAATCCATTACTGAAAAGCAGCTGGCTTTTATTTAAGTGACAGTACAGCTTTGCATTTACTGACAAGTATATTTTCTGTTTTCTTTGAATTTCTTCAATTAAGCCCCCCAAATCTGCACCTCTTGTAGGGCTGGCCCACAAGAGATTTGGAGGAATGTTATTGACTTGTTAACAACTCAACACTTTGTCCTACAAGCCTCATCCAGAGGAAACTATAGCCACATATTGTTCAGACAGCTCAGGATTCTGTACTGCAGAACACAAATCTTTGGCAAAAACATCTGTGCATCTAAAATCTACTTTTAAACTTTTGAGTACTGCCATGTGAACAGGATTCAATCCTTTTGTTTATCATGTTATTTATTGCTCACTTTATCATTGCTGTTTAGAAAATAATGCATTTATAGGTTAATCTTATAGTTGTTGGTATTCAGAGCACAAGTCATAATAATAGTACTACATGATTAAGAGACATGCTGAAATACCACAGCCTGAATATGACCTGAGGATATTAATAAACTTGATGCAAGCTGTTAGTGAGATTTTTTGGGTTTAGGACAGTACATTTAGTAATTGACTTTGGTTACAGATCTTCACATCTGAATATGTATTGCAGATTTATTTTGGACTGCAGCTCTGAACAGTGAGTTCCTAAAAGCTGTGAATGTCACAATGGGGGGGCATTGATGGCAGACCCAAATGCAAGACACAGACACTGAAGTACAAGGAATAGGACTTGACTAGGGTAGGGACAAGAATGCAGAGAAACTGGGAAACTGGACAAGGACCCAGAACCTGGGTCTTGCCTCCAGCTCAGACCCCAGAACCAGGCAAGGACATGACATGACTGGAGGCTGGGGTCTTGGGGCCTTGAGGCTTGGAGACAGGCTTAGGGTACTGTACATCAACATGGAGCCAGGACTTATCCTTAGAAAAGCCAGGACTCATCCTTAACACAACACCATGAGACAGGATAGTACATAGACAAAGAGCCAGGACTTATACTTAGACAAGCCAGGACTCAACTTCATCTCCGCACCAAGGTAGGACAGGACCATCAGTCAGGTAACAGCAGAATGGCCAGACTTACCCAACAGAGGGAAAAAGACAAGACAGGTCCCCCCACAGGGCAGCAGTAGAACAGCCTGACTTACCCCACAAAGGGGAGGATAAGACAGATCCCTCCCCCACAGGGCAACAGTAGAATGGCCTGACTTACCCCACAGAGGCAAGGACAAGAGACAAATACCAAAGAACAACAGACAGTTCCATCTCTGCATCAGGGTTGCTCCAAGTCACAGTTACAGCCAGCAACCTCAACTGGCTATGAAAACAGCCAGATCCCTACCTAGCTCAGAGTGGCTGGCAGCCACTCAGCTGGCCTGGGAACCAGCTGAATCCATACTGCAAAGACAGCTCGGCTTCATGAAGCAATGGTTCTCCAACACAGCCTAAAGATGGCAAATGGCCACTCTAGCCTTCCACCAGCAGGTTACTCCCAGGAAATCTAGACAAGACAAACCAGCAGCTCACACTTGTCCCCAAGACCACTTATATTCCAAGCCTCAAGATGAGAATCAGGTGCCTACTATCAACTCAACCAAACAAGGGACAGCTGGAAGACCCGGAGTCCTGAATCCACGGACCGGACCGTGAACTGGAATGTGGGATTTACGGACCGGACCGTGACAGTGAATCCCAGTCCAGACAATGCTGATTAAAATTCATTTGGAAATCTGTGGTGTGGATACGAATCAGGAGGTGTGAAGGTTGTATGTCGTTTCAAAGAAAGTATTGTCCATTCATTGTAAATGTGGAGTTGTCTTTTGATGTTTGGCACATAAAATATCGAGCCCCATGTTGGGCCAGTAAGATCTTTCGGCCGAAAGCATCTCCGTATGATGCCTGCCATACCTTGTTTTGTTGAATAAAGAAGCTGCTTTGTATCTACCAGTAATTTTCTCCATGAGATATTGCAGAATTCTGAGTACAAGCAAGTTGTACAAACCATTGAATACTCAGGGAAACATAATGATCTTTTGCATGTACATATCAAACATTCTAACTGAATGAATCTTCATGCTTTTCATCATTGATGGAGGCTTTGTGACTGAACTGAAAATGTGCATTGCATTTCACTGTGAGGATATTAGCCTTTACCAGTAGGCTTCCTCGTTACAGTCCTCACCCAGGGCCTTTGCAGCACAACTTGTGTTGCCAGGAAGACATGGCAGAATGTTTAAATGACTAAATAACTTGCTACTCTCCATTTAAAACCCTGTGGATTAAGCAGTTTAGAGTTCAACTTGGCAGTAGAACATTAGAGGTTATTCTCTGCTCCTTTGTCATTGTTTGCATTTAAGGATTTGCTTCAGGGTGCTAATACATAGAAGTCATTCACATCCAGTGCTGATCTTAAATTACATACAAGATTACAACTGTTGAATTGAATGTAGTGTGTTCCAACTTAACCCTCTTCCTGCTGGTCATTCAAGTGACGGTTCTTGGCTTTCTGAACGGGGAAAGACACAGGAGCAAGTCTCCCACCCCCCATTTTAACTGAATTTTACAGGAGCACCATTGACAGCATCCTGACAAGTTGCATCTCCATCTGGTAAGCGAGCATCGAGCATCAGACCTGGTCCCTGCAGAGTACTGTGAGAACAGCTGAGGGGATCGTAGGGGTCTCCCTACCATCCATCAGGAGCACTGCATATACAGGGCCCTTAGTGTTATTAAGAATCCCACCTATCGATCCAACATCCTCTTTGACTTTCTACTATGAGGCAGGAGACTACAATGTATAAAAACAAGAACAGTCAGGATGAGAAACAGTTTCTTCCCCCAGGCCATTAGGCTTCTGAATTTCCGGCTGTATCTTATTGGAAGTGTCACTGGTTAATTGTTCTGTACCTTACAATATTTAATATTAATGCACTTTAGTTTGTTATTTATATGTGCTTTATCTGTAGATTTTATCCTTACCTTCATAAGTTTTGTGTGTTATGAGTACTACCGTGCTTTACACCCCGGTTCGAAGAAATGTTGACTCATTTCAGTATATATGGTTATATACGTGAATATGTGTAAGTAGTTAAATAACAATAAACTTCACTTGACTTGAGCAAGGTTGTGTTAGGCTGGGAGAAAGAACATAACCAAGAGTATGGTTACACCATTTTCAGCTTGTGTATCAGACAGGGGGAAGAAGCTGTATTTGAGCATTGAAATTAAAGATTAGCTTTATTTATCACATTTACATTGAAACCCATTGAAATGCGTTATTTGCGTCAAATGAAATCAGCAAAGGTTGTACTGGGCAGCCCACAAGTACTGCTATGGCTCTGGCGACAACATACGGGGGGGGGGTGATTGATAAGTTCGTGGCCTAAGGTAGAACGAGGTGAGTTATTAACTTCAGACTTTCTGCATAATTATTCAAAGAGTTGAACTGCGTGTGTATGTAATGAGAGCTGTATAACATCTCCTTCTACCTTAGGCCATGAACTTATCAATCACCCCTCGTAGCATACCCACAACTCACTAACCCTAACCCCCCCATGACTGGAGTACCCAGAGGGAAAAGGAAGAGTGTTCAAACTACTTACACCAGTGGGAACCAAACCTAGATCTTACAGCCAGTGCTGTGCTGTCCTGAGGATGAAGGTTTACTCATTTTCAAGTTTCAGGACTGCTGCCTATAGACCAACGTGCGTTCAAGTGATGATTGAATTGCTGACAATACATACCAGCTGTGAGGTGTGTGTGGGAGACTTAGTAGTATGTGTGTAAATTTGCTGACTATTACATGAAAGTCAGAGGAACTCAGCAAATCAGGCAGCATCGATGGAAAGGAATAAACAGTTGAAGTTTCAGACTGAGACCCTTCATCAGTCCTAACGAAGGGTCTCGGCACGAAATGTGACTATTTATTCCTTTCCGTAAATGCTGCCTGATCTGCCGAGTTCCTCCAGCATTTTGTATGTGACGCTCTGGATTTCTAGCATCAACAGAATCTCTTGTGTTTATGAATGTTAGAGAAGTGCGTCTTGTTAATAGAGATTGTTGGGTGTATCAGCTGATGCTGTGCTGAGCAGTGCCTGAGGCAAGAAGTGAATACATTGAAGGTTTGTGATTTGAAGACATTTTCACTGACCTTGACTGTGTGTGGAATATCATTAAACTTTCTACATCCGAATTCCTAGTGTTTGACTCCTGAGATCGGCCACCATAGCTCATAATCTTTACATGGCATATCTGGTAGTCCCTTGGCCTCCTACAGATACAAGTCACCTGATCTCTTCCCCACCTCATGGACTAAATCTTCCAGGAACTCAATGGAAAACCATGGCACTATGCTATGAATTCTAAGATATGGAATTCCTGAATTTTTCCCAAACTGGTTTCAGGTATGTGGTTACAGCTATGATGCTTGCCACATTTAAAGGTAAAGTCTTCTGTTGTGAGATAAGAGCTAAATTTAACAAGCACAGAGATTTGTCTGCTTCCACTTCTGAGTTAAATGAAGAGTTGAACACTGCTACTGATGGCTTTGTGAAACCTTCTTGAAATGGGAAGGAAAAATAAATTTGGTAACCCACATCAAAAGCAAGGGTTAATTATGTGCCACGGTCTTGATCCCTATGGCACAGGACTCCATTAGTAATATTGCATATATTGAAGCCATTCAGCCTCATCCTGCTTGCTTTATATCTAAAAGAAACATCCACTTAGTCCTGCTCCTCTTCTCTTCCTTGATACTATTGCATTTCTTTTCCTGATTGGGGATCTATTTCCCTTCTGAAATGCAACAGTAAATTAAACACCACAATTTCAACAAGCACATTCCAGATTATGGTAACACACTATGCTAAAGTATTCCCCTCGTTCACCATTTTGTTAATCTGCCAATTACCATAAATCCGTTGTATTCTGGCACCAAATTCTTCTGTACAGTCTGACTTTTCATTTAAACCAAATGACAATTTGGACATTTTTTGCTGCCAAACACAGGTTTGGGATCTTCAAAGTTTGTTATCAAAGTATCTTTATGACACTATATACCTAAAGATTCATTTTCTTGCAGCCATTCAGAGTAGAGCAAAGAAGTACAATAGAATCAAAGGAAAAGACTGACAAGCAACCAATGTGCAAAAGAAGACAAATGGTGTAAATACAAGCAAATCAAATGATAATAAATAAATAATACTGTGAACGTGAGACACTGAGTCCTTGAAATGAGTCCCTGGGTTGTGTTCACTGATCAATTGAGTGTTGAAGTGAGTAAAGTTACCCATGTAGTCTGATGGTTGGAGGTTAGTAAACATTCCTGAGCCTGGTGGTGTGGCACCTGTATCTCCTTCTGAGTCTTTCTCCTTGTTGAGAGGTGTGAGAATTCCTGTCATTAGATTTAGTTTCTGTAGGTTGACCCCATTCACCCCACAAGGAAAATGAACAGTTAACTTGACACCCAGCATGATAATAGAACAATCTCGTCTCACTGATGCTAGTTTGATGAATCACTATCTAAAAAGGGTAAAAATAAGGAAAGTGACCAATTTGGATCAAAGGATCTTTGATCTCAACAGTTGCAAAAATTTTATGGATGCAGACTTCTGCTCATTAGCATGTACAGCACGTTAGTTAATGCCTGGTTGATGATGTCATGTTGCAAATTATCAGCTGCTTTGATCTTTATGAAAATTTACAAAACAAAATATTGCTTTCAAGTGATCAGATTTCCAAGATTGTCTTCGAAGGAAGATACTGTTCTTAACTTTAACTCACAGTCACTATTTAATTCAGTAAATATATTAAAATGTGAATGTACACAAATGTGAATTGTGTACGAACTGTACAGATGGACAGATTATGATTTCTTAATTAAAATATTTAAAATGTAAACATAAGGGTATTAAGATGAAACATTGTCAATTACTGTATAGACACTCAGTGGCCACTTTATTATGTATACCGGGACTCCTACACATTAATGCAAATATCTAATCAGCCAATCATGTGGCAGCAACTCAATGCATAAAAGCATGCAGACATGGTCAAGAGGTTCATTTGTTTCTCAGACCAGACATTAGAATGGAAAAGAAATGTTATCTATGTGACTTTGACTGTGGAACGATTGTTGGTGCCAGATGGAGTGGTTTGAACAACTCCTTATGTAATTGTCCACGTCAGGTCTGTTAATGAGACAGGTCTTCTCTCAGCGCAGAGATTACTGGTCACCGACCCCTGCATTACAACAGTTTCATTCATTGTGGTCTGGCATGCAGTCTTCTAATGCCATCCATCCCATTTCTAGCTCATTGGAGAAGCCTAGTGTACACAGTCTGACTGAGACGAAACTCTGACAAAAGGGCATTGACAGCTGGTCAAAGCTGCCACTGCAACTGAATTCTTGTGAATTTCATTTGCATAAACATTCATGATCATTTATTTTTGAGTATTAGAATGTACACACATTTAAATAATTAAAAACATTTAGACTAACTTCATCCAATTAAATATAAAGCTCCAGTGTAGGTGACTGTACACCATAGATCAGACCCGGGGTCTGCTTGATGCTGCCACTCCAAGCCTGGTGGTGGATGGCTGATTTGCCGATGCCCTTGATGTTGTCACAGAGCATTTTTACAGTGCCACTTGATTCCGCCTTTGCCTCTTTTCCCTTATCCACACCCCTCATGAGTTTATAAACCCCTGTGAGGTCGTCTTTCATTTTCCCCTGCCCCAGAGAAAAAAGATCCAGCGTAGCCAACCTTTTCCTATAACTCAGGTCTTATAATCCAGGCAACATCCCCAAAACTGTGCACTATACTTCATGTACAGGCTCATGGCTGATTTATATAACTGCAACAAAATATCTCTACGTCTAAGCTAACGATCCCTACTATTCTCATGACTATGTATAATTCCTCAGCGAGTTTGTTCCTCAAGTCCCCGTTGACTGCTAGGGGGTCTACTATTTAGCACTTTAAGGTGACCATCCTCTTATTCTACCCAAGAAGCTTCATTAGATGATCCCTCAATAATATCCTCTCTAAGTTCTGCTGTTAGGTCTTCCTTTATCAAAAAGGTAACACTCGTCCACTCTTCTCTAGGAAGAGGTACAGTCGACGTTTCAGGCCGAGACCCTTCGTCTGATGAAGGGTCTCAGCCTGAAACGTCGACTGTACCTCTTCCTAGAGATGCTGCCTGGCCTGCTGCGTTCACCAGCAACTTTGATGTGTGTTGCTTGAATTTCCAGCATCTGCAGAATTCCTGTTGTTTGTGACTCGTCCACTCTTACCTGTTCCTCTGTCATACCTAAAACATTGATATCCCAAACACAGAGCTGCCAGTCCTGCCATCCTCTCAACCACATTTCTGTTGTGGCCAGTATATCCATACTCTCACCTCATCCACTTTACCTGTGAAGATGCCTTCTTAACCTTCTAAGAAATTGAAGATGCTTGTGCTTTCCTTGTGATTGCATGTATATAGGGCTCAGGACAAATCATCCGTTATGATAACTCCCAGGAATTTAAAGTAACTTAGAGCTGATGATTTTCTCATGGCTCTTCTGCCTTGTCACTCTAAGTGGCAGAGGTCAAGGGTTTTGGAGGTCCTGGAAATAACTCAGAAAATGTGTAGCTCAGGTGGTTGATTTTTTTTACAAGATATACTTTATTCAAAAATAAAATTATTTACAATAAGCCATTCAATAACTTTCAATCCTTTACAGACATTACCATTACATTCTGTACACTTCCACCCTTTCCGCCACTCACGTGGCACTCTGTTGGTTCATCTTTACCCACCATTGTTGTGGTGGCTGCGCCAAGTTTCAGTGCGTCCGTCAGCACGTACTCCTGCAGCCGAGAATGTGCCAGTCAGCAGCTTTCTCCCACGGACATCTCCGTGTGCTGGTAGACCATCAAGTTTCGGGCCGACCAAAAAGCATCTTTCACCGAGTTGATGATATGCCAGCAGCACCAGATATTTGTCTCCGTGTGTGTCCCGGGAACAGCCCATAGATCAGAGAGTGCTCTGTTACCAGGCTGCTGGGGATGAAGCGTAACACTAGCCCTTCCATCCTCCTCCACACCTCCTCCATGAACCCACAGTGTGAAAAGAGGTGGGTCACTGACTCCGCCTCACTGCAGTCCTCCTGTGGACAGTGGAGTGTGGAGACAATGTTCTGGGCGTACAGGAGGGAATTGACTGGGAGGGCCCCTCTCACTGCCAGCCAGTGCCTGTTGGTGAGATCTGGCGATGAGGCATTTTGCCAGATGACCTGGACGGTCTGCTCAGGGAACCACCCCACTGTGTCCATCACGTCCTTCTCCTGCAGTGTCTGCAGGACATTCCGTGTCAACCACTGCCTGATGGCCTTGTGGTCAAAGGCGTTGTCCTGGAAGGACAAGTAGTGCGGCAATGACCAGCTGACTGGGGTGTTGCGCGGGAATGGGGCCAGACCCATCCTTCGTAGCCAGGGCAACAGGTAGAACCTGGGCACGTAGTGATACTTAGTGCCCACATATTTGGGTTCCACACACAACCTGACGCAGCCATACACGAAGCTGGCCATCAGGATGAGGGCGACGTTGGGGACGTTCTTGCCCCCATTGTCCAGAGACTTGTGCATGTTGCCCTGTCTGACCCACTGCATCTTCAATCCCCAGACGAATCTGAAGACAGCTCGGGTGATTTCCGAGCTGCAGGAGTGGGGAACGGGCCACACTTGCGCCAAGTACAGCAGCCCTGAGAGCACCTCACATCTGATGACCAGGTTCTTGCCCGTTATCGATAGGGAGCGCTCTCCCCACAGTCCCAGTTTCTGTTTTACTCCTCCGAACCAGATCCCCAACACTTTCACGTGATCAGACCTGATGGTGAAGGGGACATTAGACTGATCAGGCCAGTTGCCGAAGAGCATGGCTTCGCTCTTCGTGCTGTTGACCCTGGCCCCTGACGCTAGCTCAAACTGGTCGCAGATGCCAATCAGCCTGCAAACTGACCTCGGATCAGAGCAGAAGATGGTGGCGTCGTCTATGTACAGGGAGGTTTTCACTTGGGTCTCTCCACTGCCTGGCAGCATCACCCTGCTTATGCCCTCATCCTTCCTGATGGCTTCGCCAAAGGGTTCTATACAACACACAAACAAGACCAGGGGAGAGAGGGCAGCCCTGCCCGACTCCAGACTCGATGGGGAAGCTATATGTTTCCCACCTGTTGACCTGGACTGCACTATGGATGTTTGTGTAGAGCAGTTTGATCCAATTCCTGATTCCCTTCCCAAATCCCATTTTGGAGAGTACATCTGCCATGTATGTGTGTGATTGATGGTTGGGTTGAGTTGTTCCCTGATAATGGCAATTCACTTACAAATGTTTCAGCGTCATACGAGGAGACATGGTCAGTGCACTGTTAATTTGTGGTGTGTCCTTCGAATACACTTCAGGCAAATAAAACTTTGATGAGGTCTTTAAGATAATTATGACTTGACTGATATAGTTATAATTAACTCCTAACTCTTTCCTTCTTCAAAGGCTTTTCAAAATCTAGGTTTTGTGAACTTTGCATATCAGTATGCAAGTTATTAACATTTGAATGTGTTGTACTTGGTAGTATTCCTCTCTTCTGCTCAGAGTTCATGTATTGAATCAAAGTCATTCAACATAGAAACAAGCCCTTTGGCTCACTGAGTCAAGCACTAATCACAATTTATTCTTTCCACATTCCACTCAACTCCTCCCAACGTCTACCATCAACCTGACACAAGGGACAATTTACAATGGCCAATTAACCTCGGATGTTGGAGGAAATGGAGCAACTGGGGGAAGCTAACGCCATCACAGAATGCCTGCGAGTCTGTCCACTCTTTAGACTTCAGTTGGCATCAGAATCTACCTGCACTGAGCATTGCTGTTTGTTAGTGTGTAATATCATGGAGTCATACAACATCGAAACAGGCCTTTCGGCTCACTGAGTCTGCTCCAAGCATCGAGCACCTGTTTACAGTGTCCCAACTCGAATCCTTTTTAAGTTTCCCAACATTCCTGCTAACTACTCTCATGTTCCTCAACACTCCTACACCGTAGGCACGATAGCATAGTGGGTAGCACAATGCTTTACGGTACCAGTAACCCAGGTTCAATTCCTGTTGCCTTTAGAAGAGCTTATACATTCTCCCATGGGTTTCCTCCAGGTGCTCCGATCTCCTCCCACGGTCCAAAGACGTACCGGTTGGTGGGTTAATTGGTCATTGTAAATTGTCCGGTGATTAGGCTGGGATTTGATCGCGGTTGCTGGGCTGCATGGCTCAAAGGGCCAGAAGGGCCTGATCTGCACTGTTATCTCAATAAATAAATAAACTTACAGCAGCCAAGTAAGTTATCAACACACGTCCTTTCAGATCTAGTAGGAAACCAGAAGAAATCTTACGGTCAGAATATGCAAAGTTCATTCAGGTGGCACTTGGTTATCTGGGTTACTGAGGCTGTGAGGCTTTGTAGCAGTTTTTGTATTGAGGAAACAGTGAGGACACTTAAGATGAGGACACTTATTGCCTGTAAGGGCTTTAGAAGACAGAGGTAGAGTGATAGGTGCTACCTAAATGAAAATGGACCCTTTATCTTTCCTTTTCTTATGTTGCGATTTAATCCTGGCATAGTACTCAACATTGTCATGTGAGTGAAGAATAGTGGAATTCCAAATGACACTTGAAAATAATGTTCAATGTCTGAGTTTCCAGTTTAACACCCCAGTTCTATGTTCGTGAAACAATTAATTTAAAATCGGTGACAGAATTGTGTGTACTCAAATGTGTATTTTTTATTAGTTGCCTGGAGGAAAATGCAGTTAACGTCTCAGCAATAAATCGAGGTGAGGGCATCACAGTAAATTTATGGCTGATATATGGCGACAATCATTTATATTTTAGTGACATTCCCTTTTGTGAGAATGTGGTTTTTGTTCTTCGACCTTTGTTGAATAATGGATGGTTATTAAGAGGAAGCACTTTAATTCAAGCACTCCAATACAGAAAGTTGTTAAACAGTGGCATGCTGTTGTGTTTTTAAATGTACAAGATTTTTTTGAGGTTTCATATATAGGAACAAGCGTAATTTGTCTTGACTGTATTCAGCAATGAACATCTTAGCCCCTAGCTTCACCATTTATTTAGCAAACAACTACTTACTGTGCCTCAGGCCTGTTGATTGACAATTATACCTCCAGGACCAGAAACTTCCATTAACACAAAGTGCAGTTAAAGGAATTGGGCCAAAGGATAGACAAGGGTGGGAAATTTATATAAAAAATATATTAAAATGCCCAGAGATAATTGGCTATTTTATAATATTCATTTTAAATTAAATAAACCATCAAGGTAAGTACTCAAAGGTTATGTTAATGATGACTGGGTGGAAGCACAGGTGAGAAGGTAACAGAATATCAATATTTTGGCCTCCTTCCTGTTTCTCTGTAAGATCATGCAAAAGTTTAAAGTTTTAAACAGTTCACCTGACATACATACAGTGCTGGTTATACAGACATCTCCTACAACTATTAAGAAGGCTCAGGTGACCAGTTTTGGTGCCTGTTGTTCCAGCCATTCCCATGCCATGGAAGACATCGTGCCAGTCTATTTACGACCTTGCTATTATATTTGAGTTCAGCCTTAGACCTGCTGCCATAACTAGGACTAGCTACATTTTCTGATTCTGCCTCACCCCAATCTAGGGTTGTCAATTCAAACAAACACAAACCATCTTTTTTTTAAATACTGTCCTTAAATTTGAGAAAAGCCAAACATTGCATTACTTCCCAAAAGACAATTGCTTTGGTCAACACACACAAAATGCTGGAGGAACTCAGCAGGCCAGACAGGATCTAGGAAAAGAGTACAGTCGATGTTCCGGGTTGAAACCCTTCAGCAGGACATCGCTTTGCTGTTTGTTAACTTATAGTTCATTCATCTAGTAAGTAATGTTCCAGATTTAAAATCCTCTCCCTTGCTTTTAGTTACTTCCTTAGTTTGCCCCTCCTCAGCCAACCTCTACATTCCCTTTGGTACTTAACTCTCCAGAGACCCATGCTCCCTAATTCTGGTGACTGCATATCACAAACTTCTTCATTTCGCTATCTTCAACTGCAAGTTACAGCAATAGAAATTTCTCCTAACATATTTCCACTTTTCTTTCCTCCTCGAAGATGCTCCTGAATATGCCTCTTTAAATATCTCCTTATCTGCTGGGTAACTCTTTAATAACTGGGGCATCTCCTTAATATGTCTTTACCTGCTGGGTATCAAATGGGTTTTTGTTAGTACTCCTGAAATGTACTTTGGGAGTGTTTTGCCTCTTTATAATGGAGATTATTGTTGCATGTGAGTAGTATGATAAAACAGCCATCCTTTGCCACCGATCCGTCTTGTTTTACATTTCAAGGATAAGTTCATGCTCTTGGGTTTTATTTACTTTTGGCCTCCATACCTTGCATAATAGTGACATTTTGAGGCAAGCAATCTGTCACTGTATGTTGTGCAGAATCCGTAGTAAAATTAACATTACACCTTGACAATACAATTGAGTTCATGTTCTGCAACCAAGACTTGAGTACATAATCTAAGTTGATATTCGTGTAAGAGAAATAGAGGCCCATTTCTAGTTTGAGTCATTAAACAGAAACCGTGTTGCTTCTTCAAAGAGCAGGCGAAAACTCCCCAATGCACTGATTAATATTTATCTACTGTTAACATATTCGTTGTCACTATGATGTTGCTGTCTGTGCTACCTTATTGTTGACTAATTGGCATGGACGTTTGCCTTCCAGACAACGTTAGTAAGTGCCTGTGTAGTTTGTTTTGATTGAAATTATGCCACATTGCATCAGAATACTGCTGCAGCCACAAACATGTAACTCATATCTACCTGAAAAAGGATCTGAGCAACGCACATCAAAGTTGCTGGTGAACGCAGCAGGCCTCATGTTTGCGTGAAAAAGGATCTAGTACTTTCCCAGCGTATGTGACAAATAAACCCTTCTTGGGCTTCCAGCTAGATACAGGTATCAATTAGAACTGGCGTTTTAATGAAAAACACTGCCATCTTCTTCAGGGATGATTCCTGGGCATATCTAGTCCAGTGGTATTTATACCCCTATCATTCATTCCTCCTGATTGGTTAGTCCTCATCCAATCAGCCTTCTGCTCTCCCAATTTGTCTACAGTGGAATTTCTGTTTTACTTAGAGCGAGACCTTCGTTTTAGTTTCTTTTCCTTTAGTTTTATTTCAATAGCTTCTTTTACCAGGTGGTCCCAAACTCCGTTGACGTGGCTCTGTATTTTTGTGCCATTGAAGTCAATTCTACAGCTATTGCATATGCAATGTTCTGCTACCACCGATTTCTCCAGGTAACCGAAATGGATACACGTCCTCTGCACCTTGATGCAGTTTCCGCTGTGCGTCCCGTCTGGCCGATATACGCTGCTCCACGTTCACAGGGAGCACTGAAAACGCCAGCCGACCTGAGTCTCAGGTCATTTTTGACCCACATAAGCTGTGACTTGAGCTTCCTTTTTAATAAAGATGAAGGTCTCACTCTGTGTAAGAACTGGAATTTGTTGTAAACAAAGTGGGAGAGCGGAAACCTGATTGGATGAGGACTAACCAATCAGGAGGGACGGACTACAGGGGAAAAATACCACCGGACTAGGACATGTGGAGCAGTCTGATGGGACGCACAGTGGAAGCCTGCATCAAGGAGCACAGGAGGTGTATCTGTTTGGGTTACCTGGAGAAATCGGTGGTAGCAGAACACTGCATCTGCAATGGCTATAGGATTGACTTCAAAAGCTCAAAACTGCTGAGCTGTGCCAATAGCTTTTGGGACCGTCTGGTGAAGGAAGCCATTGAACTAAAACTCGAGGAAAAGAATTTTAACAAAGACAAGGGTCTCACTCTAAGTAAGAACTGGAATTCGATTGTAAACAAAGTGGGAGAGCAGAAACCTGATTGGATGAGGACTTCCCAATCAGCAGTGACGGACTATGGGAGTATAAATACCATTGGACTAGACTGCTCAGGCATCATTCCTGAAGAAGATGGCAGAGTTTGTCATCGAAACATCGGTTATAATCGACACCTGTACCTGGTTAGAAGCTCGAGAAGAGTTTATTCATCATTTATACCTGTTTAAACACAGTGGGATATTATAAACACAAAACATTCTGCAGATGCTGTAAATCCAGGGCTACACAGACAAAAAGCTGGAGGAACTCAGCAGGTAAGGGTGCATCTATGGAAAAGAATAAATAATCAACGTTTCCGGCCGAGACCCTTCATTTAGTCCTGATGAAAGGTCTCGGCCTGGAATATCAACTGCTTAATCCTCTCCATGGATGCTGCCTGACTTGCTGAGTTCCTCCAGCATTTTGTTTGTGTGTTATTGTGTGATATTTTCTCTGCATAGCAAAGGGCTCAGTATCAGGTATTGTCCAAACCACTTCCTTCACTGGACTCCACTACCATACCTGTAGAGGTATTCGAGATATTCAACTCCAGATGCTTACCCAAGGTTAGATATTCCTGTAGGGTGAAGACAGCTGGTGGTGGAGCTATAGAGCTGAAGAATGCTGCCACACAGAAACAGGCTCTTTGGCCCATCTTGTCTGTGCCGAGTTGCATCTGGATTATCACCTTCTATAGCCTTCCCATCCATGCACCTATCCAAATCTCTCTTAAATGTTGAAACCAAACCTACATCCACCACTTCTGCTGGCAGCTCGTTCCACACTCTCACCACCCTCTGAGTGAAGAAGTTCCCTCTCATGTTGACCTTTCACCCTTAACTCATGACTTCTGGTTCCAATCTCACTCAACCTCAGTGGAAAAAGCCTGCTTGTATTTACTGTATCTATACCACTTATAATTTTGTATAGTTCTATCAAATCTCTCCTCCTCCTCCTCCTACGTTCAAGGGAATAAAGTCCCTACTTTTCCCTATAACTGTGGTCCTCAAGTTCTGGCAATATCCTTGTAAGTTTTCTCAGAATAGGGTTTAATATCACTGTCATTTCCCATGAAATTTGTTGTTTTGCAGCAGCAGTACATTGCAATAAATGTTATTAAAAACTATAAATTGCAATAAGAAGTATACAGTATATAAGAAAGAAAATTAAATCAGTTAAGTAGTGCAAAAAGAGAGGGAAAAGTACTGAGGAAGTGGCTTCATTGTCCACTCAGAAACCTGCTGGCCGAGGGGAAGAAGTTGTTCCTGAAGCATAAAGTGAGTGTCTTCTGGCTCCTGTACCTCCTCCTTGATGGTAGCGAAAAGACGAGAGCATGTCCTGGGTGATGGGATTCCTTAATGATAGATGCTGCTTTTTTGAGGTATTGCCTTTTGAAGGTGTCCTGGATGCTGGGGAGGCTAGTGCCCATGATAAAGCTGAATGAGTTCACAACTTTCTGCAGCTTTTTCGGATCCTGTGCAGTCCCTCCATACCAGATGGTGATGCAACCAGTTAGAATGCTCTGCAGTCTTTCAATCTTATTGACCTATTTCCTGTAAATAAATGACCAGGACTCCCCACAATACTCCAAGTTAAGCCTCACCAACGTATTATACAACTTCAACAGAAGTTGTTTTATTTCTTCGTGTTGTTTTTGATAGAGTCTTCATAGTTTACACTTAAAACCTTTTGTTGTTACTTGCTTTTACTTCCTCTACCTGGAGTATTTCCTCCCACTGCAAGTGTTAAGACCATGATTTTTCACTTCCATTCTGTTCTGTTTATAAAGGAAAACAGCACTTCTTATTGAGAAAGCCCAAAGAATGTTGAAAATACCTGGAATGCTGATGTAGGCCGAGTACACAGGTGATGCACATTGATGGATTAAATGTTGGCGAGTTCATCACTTCTGTTCTTTGAACCTAAGAGTGAACTAGGCACTGTAGGATGGAGGGTTCTCTGTGAGGAGACAATGTTGGTATATTTTTCCTATACCATGACATGCTTGTTGTATGTCTCAGAAGCTTGTTCTAATTAGAGAATCACTGCAGCCTGATAGATAATGAGATTTGTAGCAGGTTTGCAGTTTTCCTCTTGAAATACCCTCTTCCTTATTCAGCCAAATGCTGGGTTGGTACATTGAATGCAATGGTGAATTTCATTATCAATGTTCGCCCTCAATTGAAGGTGGCTCCCAAGAAATGTGAAGATGTTTCCAGAATCCTGTAGTGAGCCTTTATTATCAGAAGGTGGTGTAGTGCAGAAAGTAGAGGCCTTGCAGTTGTTGAGTATAAAGCATGTCCTCATGTTGTAACGAGGTCTTCAGGCAAATGAACCCAGGCACAGAGTAAGTTCGAGACTTGAAGGTAGAAAGTTACGATGAGGATTTATTTGAAGAACAAAGCAGAGGAATATGAAATGACTCAGTGTGTACCTACTCGAGAGAGCTGGAGTACACAAAACGTTAGTTTACTCGGGACCCGAATTCCGGACTCAAGTGATGAAAGAGAAGTGTGACAAACTTAAGTAGTTGGTACAGCATGGGAACCCTGTGCATATCAGAATCAAAACTCAATAAACTAAAATCAGGATGCATGAGGAACCCGCATTCAAAAAACAAGCAGCACAAAAAGCACAAGGTAAACCTAACAACTAAACCAGTCACTTCACAAGCTGTAGTTAAAGCAAATCAAAGATGTTCAAGTACGTCAGAGTGCTGAGGCCTGATGCTCTCCGGTGCCCCACGCTAGTCTGAAGAGTTCATGGCACCTGTATGCCTCAAATGATTGTTTGGAGCTCAGACTCTAACAGTGTAAAACTGAAGCATTGTCTCCACACAGCAGTTTGATCAGCAAGAAAGGTGATACCTATCATGCAAACTTACTGGAAGGTAGTGAACCAACATGAGCATCCTATCTCAGGCTAACATATCCAGCATTGAGGTACTTCCGATTGTTTGGGCAGGCCACATCATTTAAATGCCCAACACAAATGGAAACTCCATTCCAAGCTCTGTGATGTGAAGTGGTTAAGAGATAGACAGCAGAAATGATGCAAAGATGTGTTCAAACCATCCTTGTAGAAATACAACATACCCACTAACTCTGGGGTGCCTCTGACCCATGATGCTTTCTTTTCATCTGTAGGTCAGTTTCTCTGATGCACTGCATGATGGGAAGCTGCAGTCGTCATTAGCTTCTTGAAGTAATACCTGTACTTCCACTGTCATATTGCTTTAACCCAGTACCTTCCTGAAATATTTTACAAAATCATTCTATGATGAATCCCAATCTTTAAATCCCATCCTTTTCCCCGATAGCCCCACTTCCAACACTGTTTCCTCGCCAGGAACATGGCCTCACAGCAAAAGGGTGTGACAGCACTGCACCCTGAGACGTCTCTTTACATGTTCTCAAGCTGGAGAGGACATGGCAAAGGTTTGCCAACCCTATTAATGTGACGACACCTTATCCAAATCTTACTACTTCACAGTATGGAGTGACAATAGTCTTTCACATGAGCCTTGTCCATCCCAAGTCTAATGTTGGCCTCAGTTGTTAAGTAACAGCTCTGGGTCACTTTGTCATCACTAATAAAATGACTTAATATGAGAGCAATATCCCGGAGGACCATATCTCCACTTCTAACATGGGAGTCAGTGGAAAAAGGGTATCATGTTACAGAAAACTGCAACACGGATTTTTCTCTAGAAATGCAACCTCTCCATGATGCCAGGAGTCAGCTGAACTGCCAAAGGAACGTTTCTGATCACATCCTCATCCCTACCACGGATATTGAGGCAGACGTTAGAACCCACTTGAGAACTGGAGCTGCCCTTGCAGATCTACCTTTGGCATTGGACACTGACTGACATGACAGCATGTTGTAAACACCAGGGGTTCAGCATGTTGTAAACACCAGGGGTTCAGCAGCTGTTGTAAACACCAGGGGTTCAGCAGGTTGTAAACACCAGGGGTTCAGCAGCTGTTGTAAACACCAGGGGTTCAGCATGTTGTAAACACCAGGGGTTCAGCAGGTGCTGTAAACACCAGGGGTTCAGCATGTTGTAAACACCAGGGGTTCAGCAGCTGTTGTAAACACCAGGGGTTCAGCAGGTGCTGTAAACACCAGGGGTTCAGCATGTTGTAAACACCAGGGGTTCAGCAGATGTTGTAAACACCAGGGGTTCAGCATGTTGTAAACACCAGGGGTTCAGCAGGTGCTGTAAACACCAGGGGTTCAGCATGTTGTAAACACCAGGGGTTCAGCAGATGTTGTAAACACCAGGGGTTCAGCATGTTGTAAACACCAGGGGTTCAGCAGGTGCTGTAAACACCAGGGGTTCAGCATGTTGTAAACACCAGGGTTTCAGCAGGTGCTGTAAACACCAGGGGTTCAGCATGTTGTAAACACCAGGGGTTCAGCAGGTTGTAAACACCAGGGGTTCAGCATGTTGTAAACACCAGGGGTTCAGCAGGTTGTAAACACCAGGGGTTCAGCATGTTGTAAACACCAGGGGTTCAGCAGGTGCTGGAAGTCCAGAGCAACACAGACAAAATACTGGAGGAACTCAGCAGATTTCTGATGAAGTGCTCGGCTAGAAACATCAAATCTTTATTCCTCTCCTGCTGAGTTCCTCCAGCATTTTGTGTGTATGACAGTATATTATTTAAGCTTCCAACAGTATTTCACTGCCACAAATCTCTGAGGCTGAGCAGTAGTGTAATGAGATTAGCCAAACGTGAATACTTCAGAACAAAAAGCAAACCACTGGAGAAATTCGATGGATCAAGCAGCATCTCTGGTCAAGTTGTCCATCCATTTGCCTCCACAGATGCTTCTTGGTCCATTGAGTTCCTTCAGCAGTTTGGTTTTTTTTTGCAAAAAATTACAGCATCTGCAGTCTCTTGTGTCTCCCTGCTCGTAACAGCCTGCCACACAGATGCGAGCACATCCTGGATTTTCTCAATTTCTACATTACTTTGATGATGAATGTTGTTTTCTTGAAACATTGTAACCTGTAAATTCTGCTGATGGTGGGGAGGGGTGTGTTTGCCTGATTCCATAAGACCATAAGACCTTCCAACATTTGAAAAGTTTCAGTGAGATTCCTCCCCCCCACATCCTTCTGAATTCCAGCGAGAACAGACCCAGAGCCATCAAACATTTCTCGTATGATAACCCTTTCATTCCTGGAATCATCCTTGTGAACCTCCTCTGGACCCTCTCCAATGCCAGTACATCTTTTCTAAGATGAGGGGCCCAAAACTCTTCACAATACTCAAGGTGAGGCCTCACCAGTGCCTTATAAAGCCTTAGCATCACATCCTTGCTCTTGTATTCTAGATCTCTTGAAATGAATGCTAACTTGGCAATTGCCTTCCTCACCACCAACTCAACCTGCAAGTTAACCTTCAGGGTGTTCTGCACAAGGACTCCCAAGTCCCTCTGCATCTCAGATTCCTGAATTTTCTCCCCATTTAGAAAATAGTTTGCGCATTTATTTCTACTACCAAAGTGCATGACCATGCACTTTCCAACATTATATTTCATTTGCCAATCTCTTGCCCATTCTCCTAATATGTCTAAGTCCTTGTGTATCCTACCTATTTCCTCAACACTACCTGCCCCTCCACCATTCCATTACTGTCTGCAGCCTCTTACAATCGTGAGCATTTGAAATACTGTACCAGATCATTGATGCTGCCCTCACTAGAATCTCCTCCATTTCCTGAACATCTGTGCTCACCCCATCTTCCCACCTCCTTAACGGTGATGGGGTTCCTCCTGTCCTTACCTACCACCCCATCAGCCTCTGCATCCAACACATCATTCTCCACAACTTCCGCCATCACCAAAGTGATCCTACCACCAAAAACATCTTTACTTCTGCCCCTCTCATTCACTTTCTGCAGGGATCGCTCCCTCCATGATTCCCTTGTCCATTCGTCTCTTCCCACTAATCGCCCTCCCAGCAGTTAACCCTGCAAGTGACCTCAGTGCTACACCTGCCCACTCACCTCCATTCAGGGCCCCAAACAGTCCTTCCAGGTGAGGCAACACCTCACCCGCAAATCTGCTGGGGTCATCCATTATGTCCGGTGCTCCCGATGTGGACTCTACATTGGTGAGACCCATCGTAAATTGTGGGACCGCTTCGTCGAGCACTTCCGCTCCACCTGCCAAAAGCAGAACTTTTTTGGGGACCAAACGTTTTAATTCTGATTCCGACATCTTGATCCATAGCCTCCTCATGTGCCATGATGAGGCCACCCTCAGGCTGGATGAGCAAAACCTGTATTCCATCAGGGTAGCCTCCAATTTGATGGCATAAATATTGATTTCTCCTTCCGATAAACATTTTCCCCTCCCCCTCCTCCTCCCCCCCCCCCAACCCATTCCCCACTCTGGCCTTTTACCTCTTCTCACCTGTCTGTCACTTCCCCCAGAGTCCCCTCGAACGTTCCCTCTAAGGTGTGTGTGCACGCATCTTTTGCTACTAGTGCACAAAGGAATTTAAACTGTGCAAAATGGGTTGTTACCCTCCACCTTGTTGGCATGTTGAGTATATTTCACAATTGTACACAATCACATTTCCTTTTCTGGTTTCTGATGGTGACAATGTGGGGTTTGTGATGATTTGCTTGTGGGTTTTAGAACTGGCTTAGTTATACTGTTTTTTTTTTTGAAGAAATTATTGATTACCTATGTTGGATTCCAAAAATGCTAAGGGCATGAGGTGCAAAAGAACTGCTAGTTCATTTAAAGTGGAATGGCCAAATGCAACAGTAGAAATTGCTACACCGAAAGCTCATGAGGTCAGGAATGTGCAGTTACAAGAAATATTTATGTACAGGACAGAAACTGGTGTTATCTGCATGCATTGTGTCGCGATGCAGAAGTTGCTGGCGAATTTGCAAGTGGGAAGAAGTGGAGTGCTATTTGGAAACGTGACTTTTTAAAGCATCATTTAGCAAGCAAATCACATCTGGACCGTGTGCAAGAGCTCCAGTGAGAAAATCCTTCAATGCCCACTACAGGCCTGCTACGTATGTTTTGTGAGTGCAGATGAACGAGAGCGAAAGCAATCAAACCCAGAGGAGATCAAAGTTCTTATTGACAGTTATTTTATTTCTTTTAAACAATGAATAGAAAACTGGGCTTGGTAGTTTGTTATCCTTAGAATGGCCTCAGGTTTACTTCCACTTAAAAATTCAGAGTGCAAACGTTGTCACTGGTCATTACAAATTAGAGGAACATTGGTTCCATCCTTCTTCCCTTTCTCTTGTGGTTCACTCTCCTCTCCTATCAGCTTCCTTCCCCCCCCCCCCCACCCCCAGCCTCATACCCACCTGGCTTCAATGCTAACCTCTTTCCCCTCCCCCACCCTTTTATTCTGTTGTCTTCCCCCTTCCTTTCCAGTCCTGAAGAAGGGTCTCAGCCCGAGACATTGACCGTTTCTTCTTTTCCACAGGTGCTGCCTGACCTGCTGAGTTCCTCCAGCACCCTGTGTGTGTTGCCCTGCTACAAGCAGTTGGGATACTTCCAACAGCACATCTGTAGATGTTTGTCAGAGTGTTTGGTGATAAACTGATCCTCCTTAATCGCCGAAGAAAGTAAAGATGCTTGCACATCTTTCTTGTGATTCCATCTGTGTGCTGGGCTCAGGACAGATCATGTGATATGTCAACACCCGGGAAGTTAAAGGCGCTGACTCTCTCCACTGCCGATCCCCCAGTGTAGACTGGTGCATGTTAATCTTCCTTCCCTTGATGAAATCAACTGTCAGTTCTTTAGTTTTAATGATGCTGAGGAAGAAGTTGTACGTGTGACGCCATTCAACCAGAGGTCTGATCTCGCTCTGGTGTGCTGACTCATCACTCTCTGTGATTCGTCCACCAGCAGTGGTGTCATCTGGAAATTTGTGTATGGCATTAGACACAGTCTCATGTTTATAGACTAGAGCAGAGGGCTAAGCACACAGCTCTGAGGTGCACCTGTGTTGGTCGTCAGCTGGATGTTGCCAATGCTTACTGACTAAGGTCTACGTTGAGTTGCAGAGGGAGGTCCAGAACTTAAAGCTTGCTGATGAATTTAGATGGGTTGATTGTGGTAAATGCTGAGCCGTATCAAACAACAACCTGATGTATTAGTTCTTCTTTTCAACAAGATCTTGATTGGTCATTTACAACTGCATCAGTTTTCCTGCAGTAACCCGTTGTCCCTGTAGTCTCTTTATATCTAAAATTGTATCAATCTCTGACTTGAATATACTCAATGTGTCTGTTTCCACAGCCCTCTTGGAGTGAAGATTCCGAAGTTTCCCTATCTGCTGAAGCCCCAAAGCATTCTCATTATAAATTATTTCCAATTAATGTAGCCTCCTGAGAAAAGGGCAATCTGATAATTATCATTCCTGATAATTGGTTGGACGACGTTCTGACTTATCAATCTGACCTCGCAGCGCAATCTTGGTAACCCTTATGCCAGCCTCAATCAACATCAACGGTAACCTTTCAACCATTCTTAATTGAGTAATTAAGCAGCTTATTTCTGAAGCAGTTATAGTCACAGCATACATGCTTTCACTGAAAATCTTCAGTGTTCTGCAACAAAAGAATTAGCTTTTAACTGACAGCTTTTTGAATAAAGAGGAAACACAAGAGCCTGAAGACACACACTCAACATTTTAGGAACAGCTTTTTCCCCTCCACCATCAGATTGTTGAGAAAACCATGAACCCATGAACACTGCCTCACTATTTTAGCTCTCTTTTTGCATTACTCGTTTAATTATATATCTATTTTTTCTCATTGTAATTTATAGATTTTTCTATGTATCACACTGTTCTGCCGCAAAAGAACAAATTGCACAACATATATCAGTGTAATTCAACTTGATTCTGATTTTGAGAGGTAGCATGGAATAGGTCTTCAGAGGGTCATGCTGACCAGCTTTCTTCCTACATTTTATCAACTCCCCCAGATTCTAGAAATTTGCAATAGAGCACTTTGCAATGGCCAGTTAACTTGCCTTGGGATGTGGAAGGAAAGCAGAGCACCCAGAGGAAGGCCGTGCGGTCACAGGGAGAACATGCAAACGGTATACAGGCAGGAGTGAATCCAGGTCTCTGATGCTACAAGGTAGCAGCTCCACTGGCTACGCCACTGTGATGCAGACCTGTGCACCCTGACTTGTCGTTAATTCAGTGAAGTAACTACCTGCAGTATTCCTTGCCCACACCTCTCAGTTTTAAATGTTCACAACAAAATGGTAGGTCTTGAACCAAGAGTCCAATGCAAAACCTGCTGGTCCTTCTTGCTCAGTGCTGCAAAGTAATTTTGGAGTTCTACGCTATGCCCTCTCTCCTTGACATGGCTCTGCAAAAGGACCCTATACCAGTAGCAGCTTGTGTCCTCTGGGTGAACTTCTTTCTGCTACTACTGGCCTTCGAGGCTGTCTTCTTCGTTTTCATGTCTGAGTTTGGATGGATCATCCTTCTGCTTGAACTGATGGACCTTCGCATTTCCCTGACCCTTCAGTTGTCTCACCCCTCTTCATCTGAGACAATTAATATATCTCAATCATTTCTCCTTAGGGATCCCTGTATAAATTGCCTCAATAACCTGTTTGAACTGGCACACAGGAAGTGCAGATACGACCTCTGAAGGAATATCCCGAGACAATTCCAGGCAAACATAGAATATTGCAGCACAGTACAGGCCTATTGACCCACTATGTGGTACAATCATGATAACTACTCTAAGATCAATCTAACCCACCCTTCCTACATACTGTACCTCTCCATTTTTTCTATCATTCATGGAGCTGGAGACACGAACGGGCACTCAGTAGCTGTGGCAGGCCTTATAGGCCATTAAGCATAAGGGCAATTATGCATCACTTCCTGATGAGTTTAATGCCTTTTATGTATGCTTCCAGAAGGAGAACAATGATACATATGCATGACCCCCCTGCATCACCTGAGAAACTTGTGATTTAAATCTTGGAGGCCAAATTTAAGATGCCATCCAGGAGGGTGAACCTTCGCAAGGTGTTAAGCTCTGACAGTGTACCTGGTCAGGTGCTAAATTCCTGCACTGACCAACCAGCTGCAGTGTTCAGGGACATATTCAGCCTCTCACCAAGATGGTACCGGTGCTCAAGAAGAGCAGGCTGACCTGCCTCAGCAACTACCATTCCATTAGCGATTGTAGTGAGAGAGGTTGGTTGTAGCTTGTATCAATTCCTGCCTAGCAAGAACCTGCACCCAGTTTAATTTGCCTATCACCATAATAGATCTACTGAAAACTCTACCTAGATGTTTCTCCACTCTGCAGTGTATCACCTGAACAACAGGAATACATATGGCATTCTACACCATTGTTCCCTCAAAACTTATCATCGAGCTCCAAGAGGGCCTCTGTACTTCCCTTGCCTATTAGATCCTCGACTCTCTCACTGGAAAACCACTGTCAGTACAGATCAGAAATCTCATCTCCTTTTTAATGACCATCAGAACAAGTGTACCTCAGGGCTGCTTACTTAGTCCCAGCTCTACTCTCTATACCCATGTGGCTAAGCATAGCTCCAACAGCATCTCTATATTTGCCAATGCCACCATCATTGTTGGCAGAATCACAGATGGTGATGTGGGGCTGTACAGGACTGAGATAGGTCAACTAGCTGGGTGGTGTTATAGCAACAACCTTGCACTCAACATCAGCAAAAACTGTGCATGGATTTTAGGAAGGGGAAGTCAGGCAAGCACATACCAGTCCTCAGTGAAAGATCAGCAGTGGAAACAGTGAGCAACTTCAAGTTCCTGAGTGTCAGCATCTCGGAGAATCTTTCTGGGCCCAGAACATAGATGCATCCATGAAAAAGGCATGCCAGCATCTCTCATTTCTTAGAAGTTTAAGGCAGTTCAGCATGTCATTGAAGACTCTGACAGACTTCAATAGATGTGATGTCTCCTGACCAGTTGCAACACGGCCTGCTGTTGAAACTCAATCACACTGGATGACATGATCCTCATCTCATATATAGCATCTATCCCTATTATTTTCTAACTTTTTGACATAATGTGGCTTCAATGGATGTTTTACTGTGTTATTTGTAGTAAAGAATTGCACATTCTGACAATGCTCCAGATAGATGTGTTTCTTCTGTTCCCTATTTAACTTATCAGAAAGTAGGTGGTTTACCAGCACCTAGCTTTGGCCTTCATGCAAGTGAAAATATCTTCACTATATCAGCTGCCTCAAATACAGCTAATCAAATGTCAGAAAGCCAGAAAACCAATCTCTAGACTGCTGTATATTGCTCATACCGTGAGAGAACCTGCGAAGATATGGGCACTATGAAGCCAGTTGTTAATTCTTGTGGTAAATTATTAAAATTGCGAATGCCAATGATCTTGTTTGGAGGGGTGACAGATTACTTTGTCTTTGTGAATAGTATTATGGATTGTGTTACCGAGCTACCCTGATATTAGACAAGCAAATCAAAAAATGCTTGTTTTAGCTTATTTCACTTGCAAACCTGGCCTGATATTGAGAGCAGTGTGTTTAATTTTTTAAAAAGCCTCTGGTCAGCAGGCATGGAGCTAGGAATAAACCTGTTTCGGGAATCTGGTGTCAATCTCTCCACAGATGCTGCCCGCCCAGCTGAGGTTTTCCAGCGTTTTTTGTTTTCATTTCGGATTTTCAGGGCCTGCATTTGGTGGATTTTCAAGCCTGTGGGTAAGTATGGCTCGGGATCACCCAGATCAGGAGAGAGGGAGAGAGTGAGAGAGAGAGAGAGAGAGAGAGAAAGAGAAGAGGAGAGGCTTTAATAGCAGAGAAAAGCATTTCTGTTACAGCCACTCCTGTTTCTTGTTCCACTGAGGATGGCCACAATTACCTTCGAAGTCTCCGGAAAACCCTGCTGTTAACCCATGAGAATGTAGATTTAAAATTCTTCTGTGGGGCTTTGTGTTCATTCTGATTTGAATTTGAGAACCATCAGGCTCCTGAACTGACATCGATAACCTCACTTCTCACAACCCTGATTTCAGTCTCGCCTACAAGGATTCAATAATTCATGTTCTCAGTATTATTTATTCATACGTATATCTTTGCACGATTTGTCTTGCACATTGGAAATTTGTCAGTCTTTATTTGTGATTAGTTTGTCATAAAATCTATTGTATTTCTTTGTTCTCCTGTAAATGCCTACAAGAAGATGAATCTCATGGTGATATACTGTATACGTTTTTCAATAATAAATTTATTTTGACCTTGACTTTGAGAACCTCTGCAGGTCCAACAAAGAATGGTATTAAGTGAGATATTCACAGGCAGGGAGCAAGAAACAGCTGCTGGATTCCCACCAGGTCAGAGTTAAAATTCTCTCTTAAATTGTTCTGCTTGTGTGGACCTTTATTCTGCAGGCAACCATGCAACTCAGTTAAAGCCAGAAGTGGGTCTGCAGCCAGAAGTGGTTCTGCAGCCAGAAATGGGTCATAGTAATGGATAAAGATACTGTTGTAATATTCCACATGGCTAAAAATCCATGGCAGAGTATCATGTTCCTGAGTGTGAAGAGTAAAAAAAGGCTCGCGTTCCCCTGAGCAGCTGTAAATGTTCATTCCTTTTATAATGTTTTGTAAAACCCTATTCATAGTTTTGACCCCACGTCACCATGTTCAAAAGTTGCAAATAAATGAGGATCATTGTAGTTTTGAATAACCTTGGAACCGTTTCACTTGTATCTTTTGACAAAATCAAGTCCAGAAAAGGTTGATAAATAAGATAAAAAGTAAATTTGTCAAAAGCAAGCTTGCAGAACACATGGCGTCCTTAAACATTATTTCATAAACAAACTGAGCAAGCATCATTTATCTCAGATATTCAGATTTTTTTTTGGAATACTTTAGTTTTCTTGTAGTTCTTTTTCTTTCAAGATATCTTTCTTTTTACCAGGGTTCATTCTTTTTACCAGGTTCATTCCAAAACCTGTAAGTTGAATTCCTCACTAACCCCTTAGAAGAGGCTTATGAAGGACATTAGAACAGATCTTCCTGGATATTGTGTAGAATACTTCAGTGGATGACAAATTTACATTATTGTTTTCAAAGGCCTCCATGGAAAAATGTGTTGAAAAGCTTTGAACAATTAAAATTAATATTTTTTTTCTTTAGGAACAATGAAAGATAAATCAGTGGTCTTTAGATGTATCACGTGCATTAAGAACTTTTTTTTCTATGTGGTTATGTGGTTATCCTGAATATAAGTTGCAAATATTGACGCACTCTTGTGGATCACTGAAATTCATCACATAATCCAACAAAGTTCCCATCCAGCCCAATTGTGGCCCACCGTTACCTACAAAAAGTAGTGGATGCAACCCAGTCTATCATGGGTGTAGCCCTTCCCATCATTGAGGACATCTACAAAGAGCACTGTCACAGGAAAGCAGCATCCAGGACATTCTCTCTTCTCACTGCTGTCATCAGGAAGGAGATAGATGTGCCTCAGGGCCCACACCACCAGGTTCAGAAATAGTTATTACCCCCCCAGCAATCAGGCACATGAACCAGAAGGGATAACTTCCAGCAACTTCATTTACGCCAAACCTGAACTGTTCCCTCAACCAAGGACTCACTTTCAAGGACTTTTCATCGCAGGTTCTCAATATTTATTGTTTATTCATTATTATTATTTTGGTGTTTTTTTAAAAATCTTTATATTTGTATAGTGATGGATTAGGCCCTATCCACTACTTTTTGTAGGGTTTTCTGTTCAAGGGCATTGATGTTTCCATACCAGGCTGTGACACAGCCAGTCAATTTACTCTTCATTACACATCTATAGAAGTTTGTCAAAGGTTTAGGTGTCATGCAGAACCTCTGCTTTCTTTGTAATTGCAGTTACGTATTGGGCCCAGGACAGACAATCTGAAGTGATAACACCAAGGAATTTAAAATTGCTAACCCTCTCCAGCTCTGATCCTCCAATGACCTTTGGTTTCCTTCTCTTGAACACCATAAGCATTTCCTTGGTCTTGCTGACATTGAGTGAGAAGTAGTTGTTATGACGCCACTCCGCCAGATTTTCAGTCTTCCTCCTGCACGCTGATGTTTCATCATCTTTGATTCGGCCTACATCAGCAAACATGATTATGGTATTGGAGCTGTGCTTAGCCACGTAATCATAAGTATGTAGTTTTTCATTGATTCTGTTGTGTTTCTTTATATTTACTGTATATGCCCACAAGAAAATGAATCTCAGGGTAGTATATGGTGACATATATGTATTTTGATAATAAACTTACTTTTAACTTTGAAATATCCATTTTCCATCAATGTACACTTGTAGATTCATCCTGATATTTATAAAATGTGTACTGCAGGAACTAGTAATTGCATTAGATCACTTTTCCAGATTGATTCACACACATCTGGTTCTGCCATTGCTGCTTCTGCAAAACTATCCTGATATCTTTAAATATATTGTATCATTTAACCTCGTTCAGTCTGCTGAATACACTAAACTGTCCACATAACACTGAGCACAGAGCCATCTCATCAATATCACACAAGATGCACTTTTCATTGCATTTGATACCTTAAAGTCAGTTGCAACAACCTCTCAACACACATCAAAGTTGCTGGTGAACGCAGCAGGCCAAGCAGCATCTGTAGGAAGAGATGCAGTCGACGTTTCAGGCCGAGACCCTTCATCAGGACTAACTGAAGGAAGAGTGAGTAAGGGATTTGAAAGTTGGAGGGGGAGGGGGAGATCCAAAATGATAGGAGGAGACAGGAGGGGGAGAGATGGAGCCAAGAGCTGGACAGGTGATAGGCAAAAGGGGATACGAGAGGATCATGGGACAGGAGGTCCGGGAAGAAAGACGGGGGGGGGGACCCAGAGGATGGGCAAGAGGTATATTCAGAGGGACAGAGGGAGAAAAAGGAGAGTGAGAGAAAGAATGTGTGCATAAAAATAAGTAACAAATGGGGTACGAGGGGGAGGTGGGGCCTAGTGGAAGTTAGAGAAGTCGATGTTCATGCCATCAGGCTGGAGGCTACCCAGACGGAATATAAGGTGTTAGTCCTCCAACCTGAGTGTGGCTTCATCTTTACAGTAGAGGAGGCCGTGGATAGACATGTCAGAATGGGAATGGGACGTGGAATTAAAATGTGCGGCCACTGGGAGATCCTGCTTTCTCTGGCGGACAGAGCGTAGATGTTCAGCAAAGCGGTCTCCCAGTCTGCGTTGGGTCTCGCCAATATATAAAAGGCCACATCGGGAACACCGGACGCAGTATATCACCCCAGTCGACTCACAGGTGAAGTGTTGCCTCACCTGGAAGGACTGCTTGGGGCCCTGAATGGTGGTAAGGGAGGAAGTGTAAGGGCATGTGCAGCACTTGTTCCGCTTACACGGACAAGTGCCAGGAGGGAGATCAGTGGGGAGGGATGGGGGGGACGAATGGACAAGGGAATTGTGTAGGGAGCGATCCTTGCGGAATGCAGAGAGATGGGGGGAGGGAAAGGTGTGCTTAGTGGTGGGATCCCGTTGGAGGTGGCGGAAGTTACGGAGAATAATATGTTGGACCCGGAGGCTGGTGGGGTGGTAGGTGAGGACCAGGGGAACCCTATTCCTAGTGGGGTGGCGGGAGGATGGCCGACCTATTGTCTCAGCTTGCTCCTGCCCCACCGAACTCATTTCTGCATACCTCGACACTGTTTTATCACCCCTTGTTCAATCCCTTCCGACCTATGTTCATGACACTTCTCATGCTCTTAAACTTTTCGATGATTTTAAGTTCCCTGGCCCCCACCGCTTTATTTTCACCATGGATGTCCAGTCCTTATATACTTCCATCCCCCATCAGGAAGGTCTCAAAGCTCTACGCTTCCTTTTGGATTCCAGACCTAATCAGTTCCCCTCTACCACCACTCTGCTCCGTCTAGCAGAATTAGTCCTTACTCTTAATAATTTCTCCTTTGGCTCCTCCCACTTCCTCCAAACTAAAGGTGTAGCTATGGGCACCCGTATGGGTCCTAGCTATGCCTGCCTTTTTGTTGGCTTTGTGGAACAATCTATGTTCCGTGCCTATTCTGGTATCTGTCCCCCACTTTTCCTTCGCTACATCGACGACTGCATTGGCACTGCTTCCTGCACGCATGCAGAACTCGTTGACTTTATTAACTTTGCCTCCAACTTTCACCCTGCCCTCAAGTTTACCTGGTCCATTTCCGACACCTCCCTCCCCTTTCTAGATCTTTCTGTCTCTGCTCTGGAGACAGCTTATCCACTGATGTCTACTATAAGCCTACTGACTCTCACAGCTATCTGGACTATTCCTCTTCTCACCCTGTCTCTTGCAAAAACGCCATCCCCTTCTCGCAATTCCTCCGTCTCCGCCGCATCTGCTCTCAGGATGAGGCTTTTCATTCTAGGACGAGGGAGATGTGTTCCTTTTTTAAAGAAAGGGGCTTCCCTTACTCCACTATCAACTCTGCTCTTAAACGCATCTCCCCCATTTCACGTACATCTGCTCTCACTCCATCCTCCCGCCACCCCACTAGGAATAGGGTTCCCCTGGTCCTCACCTACCACCCCACCAGCCTCCGGGTCCAACATATTATTCTCCATAACTTCCGCCACCTCCAACGGGATCCCACCACTAAGCACATCTTTCCCTCCCCCCCCCTCTGCTTTCCGCAGGGATCGCTCCCTACACAACTCCCTTGTCCATTTGTCTCCCCCATCCCTCCCCACTGATCTCCCTCCTGGCACTTGTCCGTGTAAGCGGAACAAGTGCTACACATGCCCTTACACTTCCTCCCTTACCACCATTCAGGGCCCCAAACAGTCCTTCCAGGTGAGGCAACACTTCGCCTGTGAGTCGACTGGGGTGATATACTGCGTCCGGTGCTCCCAATGTGGCCTTTTATATATTGGCGAGACCCGACGCAGACTGGGAGACCGCTTTGCTGAACATCTACGCTCTGTCCGCCAGAGAAAACGGGATCTCCCAGTGGCCGCACATTTTAATTCCACGTCCCATTCCCATTCTGACATGTCTATCCACGGCCTCCTCTACTGTAAAGATGAAGCCACACTCAGGTTGGAGGAACAACACCTTATATTCCGTCTGGGTAGCCTCCAGCCTGATAGCATGAACATCGACTTCTCTAACTTCCGCTAGGCCCCACCTCCCCCTCGTACCCCATCTGTTACTTATTTTTATGCACACATTCTTTCTCTCACTCTCCTTTTTCTCCCTCTGTCCCTCTGAATATACCTCTTGCCCATCCTCTGGGTCCCCCCCCCCCTGTCTTTCTTCCCGGACCTCCTGTCCCATGATCCTCTCGTATCCTCTTTTGCCTATCACCTGTCCAGCTCTTGGCTCTATCCCTCCCCCTCCTGTCTTCTCCTATCATTTTGGATCTCCCCCCTCCCCCTCCAACTTTCAAATCCCTTACTCACTCTTCCTTCAGTTAGTCCTGATGAAGGGTCTCAGCCTGAAACGTCGACTGCACCTCTTCCTACAGATGCTGCTTGGCCTGCTGCGTTCACCAGCAACTTTGATGTCTGTTGCTTGAATTTCCAGCATCTGCAGAATTCCTGTTGTTTGCAACAACCTCTGTTTTGATCATAAACACAAGAGTTTCTGTAGTTGCTGGAAATCCAATGCTGGAAGTCTATGGAGAGGAAATATCAGTCATTGTTTTGGTCTGTGGCCATTCATCAGGAGCCCAATGAAAGGTGTCAGCCCAAAACGTCGAGTGCTTATTCCTTTCCATTGATGCTGCCTGACCTGTTGAGTTCCTCTTGCATCTTGTGTGTGTTGCTTTGTTTTGGTTGCTCCTTAATGTGCTTGTCCTTTGCATGCACTGCTTCACATCCATTTTGATTTATTATAGACACTAGATCTTTTCTCTTTCCTGGTATCACTTCTAATATCATCTAAATTCATCTCCTCTGACTTTTCTGTTCTGGATCCTCTTCAACTTCATAACGATGACATGAGTGTTTTCCGCCTGTGCTCTGCAGCAGGTACGGAATAATAATCCATGCCGACTATAACATTCTTCAGAGAATTTTAAAGCTCCATGTTGAACTGCAACATTCACTCAAATCATCCAGTTTAACTGCTCTTGGTCCTGTCCATTCAGCAATTCCGTAAACTGCAAGGTTTGTAGAGACTGAGTTTGTCCCCGGAACCTGCACAATCTTCCATTCAATTAACGTCTTCCGACTCCAGCACCTATTAGTAAAACTTTGTGTCCTCACCTTACAGTGACAGCTGTTGTCCTAAAACTTCTGTGAACTGGCTGCCTTATGTGTGCAGCTTTCAAAGAACTTATACTCTTCTCTTCAGTGGGAGTTCTGTGAGTCCCCCTGTCAGTTTGACTACCGTTCTACTCTTCACACCTAGTCTGTGCTCACCTCCTCCCTCTCACTTCTAGACATTTAGCTATCTTTCCTCTTCATTTTCATTCCGGAAACACTGAATATCGCTTTGCCTCCATGATGCTTTCACTGTGGATTCCAGCATATGCAGTCTCTTCTGTCTAGGTCTCCATTTTAAGATTTTCCTGCCTTCAAGGTTTCTGAATAGGTCCTTTATTGCAAGATCAGCAAATAAATTTTTAAGCAACGACATTGACTATGGCTGCGCAATATTTTCCACTGCCTTAGACCTTGAATACTTTTCCACCTTGTTATCTCCCCAGTCTAATTCCCTTACCAGCCTGACACTTTGCAAATCTGATTGTTAACCTCATGGTGGGGCTGGGGATGTTTCTGTAATGAACATCTTTTGTCTGACAGTTTCACCCTTGGCATGATACACTTTCTGACCCATGGCAAAATATGCATATATCCAGCCTTTATTGTCTGCCTTCAAGCAGTCAACATTTCCATGCTGTAACTCCCAAAGAATGCATTTTTCTCACTGTTCCAGATAACTGTGTAGAAGCCATTAAACTAAAGTTTAACATTGCCATCTGGTTCACATCCAAGCCTGTATCCATGGTCTAACAAGATTCAAAGACTTTATGCTTGTTAAATTGTACCTGACCAGCAGTCTGCTTGAGTGGGGTGAGTAAACCCCAAAGTATATCTTCTTGTATCCCAGTACATTCAAGTGCATGACCTCTTAATCCAAGTGACTTGATGTAGTCTGCACCCTTGTTAGTTGGTGCATGGTCATAGACCATAGGTATCTGAACCTATCACTGTTTTCTAGCAACCATGACCTAGAAGATCTCCTCTGTATATGTGACCAACATCACTTTGTTGTGCTTCAATAGAAAATGGCTTGATTGTTTCCAACACATGTCCTGCCCTACTTATCGTTACTTCCACCTTCAGCAAGGTGACTAGAATTATATTGCACCATCAGTGTCCTTTGGTGTGTAGTAAGTAAGTTAAGATTAGCCTTATTTGTCACATCTACATTGAAACATAAAAACATTAAAGTGTGTCATTTACATTAACAACCAAACCTTCCAAGGATGTGCAGCAGGCAACCGTGAGTGCCATCATGCCTTTGGTGGCAATATAGCATGCCCACAATTTACTAACCGATACGTCTTTGGAATGTGGGAGGAAACCAGAGTGCCCAAAGGAAACCACACGGTCACAGTGAAACTATGCAAACTCTTTATGGACAGTAGCAGGAATTGAAACTGGGTCGCTGGTACTGTCATAGCTAAATACTGTGATACTGTGCTCAAGTATCTGGCACTGTCATAGCTAACTACTATGCTACTGTGCCCAAGTGTCTTTAGGCGTTCTTGTTTACCCCTTTTCATGATCTGATTGAAATATAATTGCACTGTACTCTCATGGAACTGGTCTACAAACTGTGAACTTGACCCATTACAACTACACCATACAGGGATTTTCAACTGTACTGGCAGCTGCTCTCTTCTGGAACTCATTGCCCTAGGATCTTGACATTCTGAGGCCAGCTGGCTTACATAATATCCACAGCAAGGCTTCTGGCTGACACAGTAGTACCCACATGACTTGCACTTTGCCTTCCCCTTTGCGATTGTGTGACCGAATGTTTTCCCAACAAATACACTTGCAGTACCTTCTTGAGCATTATTCAGAAAAATCACATGCTGTATTTAACTCGACGCTGTATTGTAGGTTTATTAGCAGGAGGAATCAAGCTGAATAGCAATGTGGAAATAACAGTCACAAGTCTTTTCTTGCTGAAAGTGTGCAGAGGGTTCATGTTAGATAAAGGCACAGCTGCTCCTTGCCCTGGCTATGTGCCACTCAAACCTAATGTTTCACCATGTTGCACTGGATGAATATCGGAACTACTGGCTGTTAGTGTGAAAGCAAGTAATGATGTCTCCTTGACCTTTCAGTTAATACCTCCACCATTGCTTGGCAGATTATTGTTCTTGTGTGCATAGAAGTAGGCTTGTGATGAGGAGGGGGGCTGAATGCAAAAGGTAAACGCTTCCATGAGAACAGAAGAAAATAAGGAGCAGGCACCTGCGCTGTACTCCTATTTAATATGATCTCCTGTTCTTACCTAGTTTTCCATAGCCCTCAACTCACTGTTCCTTCAAAAAAAATTATCTACTTTATAAAATAATCCAGTGATCTGGCCTCCACAGACTTCTGGGGTAGAGAGTTCCAGAGATTCACCATCACCTGTAAAATGTTTCTCTATACTTCAGTTTTGAATGACTGTCCCTTAATTTTGTAAATAGAAACATAGAAAAACATAGAAAACCTAGAGCACAATACAGGCCCTTTGGTTTACAATGCTGTGCCAAACATGTACTTACTTAGAAATTAACTAAGGTTAGCCATAGCCCTCTATTTTCCTAAGCTCCATGTACCTATCCAAGAGTCTCTTAAAAGACCCTATCATATGTGCCTCCACCACCATTACTGGCAGCCCATTCCACGCTCTCACCAATCTCTGTGTAAAAAACTTACCCCTGACGTCTCCTGTGTACCTGCTTCCAAGCACCTTAAAACTGTGCCCTCTTGTGTTAGTCATTTCAGCCCTGGGAAGAAGCCTCTGACTATCCACACAATAAGTGTCTCTCATCATCTTATACATTTCTATCAAGTCACCTCTCATCCTCTGCCACTCCAAGGAGAAAAGGCTGAGTTCACTCAAACTATTCTCATAAGACATGCTCCCCAATCCAGATAACATCCTTGTAAATCTCCTCTGCACCCTTTCTATACTTTCCACATCCTTCCTGTAGTGAAGTGACCAGAACTGAGCACAGTACTCAAAGTGGGGCCTGACCAGGGTCCTATATAGCAGTAATATTACCTCTCAGCTCTTAGCCTCAATCCCACGGTTGATGAAGGCCAATGCACCATACGCCTTCTTAACCACAGAGTCAACCTGCGCAGCAGCTTTGAGTGTCCTATGGACTTGGACCCCAAGATCCCTCTGATCCTCCATATTGCCAAGAGTCTTACCATTAATACTATATTCTACCATCATATTTGACCTACCAAATGAACCACCTCACACTTATCTGGGTTGAACGCCATCTGCCACTTCTCAGCCCAGTTTTGCATCCTATTGATGTCTTGCTGTAACCTCTGACAGCCCTCCACACTATCTACAACACCCCTCAACCTTTGTGTCATCAGAAAATTTACTAATCCATCCCTCCACTTCCTCATCCAGGTCATTTATAAGAGTAGGGGTCCCAGAACAGATCCCTGAGGCAGACCAGTGGTCACCGACCGCCATGCAGAATATGACCCGTCTATAACCCCTTTTTGCCTTCTATGAGCAAGCCAATTCTAGATCCACAAGGCAAGGGCCCCTTGGATCCCATGCCTCCTTACCTTCTCAATAAGCCTTGCATGGGGTACCTTATCAAATACCTTGCTGAAATCCATATACGCTGCATCTACTGCTCTACCTTCATCAATGTGTTTAGTCACTTCCTCAAAAAAGTCAGTCAGGCTCATGAGGCACACCTGCCTTTGACAAAGCCATACTGACCATTCCTAATCATATTATGCCTCTCCAAATGTTCATCAGTCCTGCCTCCCAGGATCTTTTCCATCAACTTACCAACCACTGAAGTAATATTCACGGGTCTATAATTTCCTGGGCTATCTCTATTCCCTTTCTTGAATAAGAGAACAACATCCGCAACCCTCCAATCCTCCGGAACCTCTCCTGTCCCCATTGATGATGCAAAGATCATTGCTAGAGGCTCAGTAATCTCCTCCCTCACCTCCCACAGTAGCCTGGGGTACATCTCATCTGGTTCCAGAGACTTATCCAGCTTGATGCTTTCCAAAAGCTCCAGCACATCCTCTTTCTTAATGTCTATATGCTCAATCTTTTCAATCTGTTGTAAGTCATCCCTACAATCGCCAAGGTCCTTTTCCATAGTGAATAATAAAGTAAAGTATTCATTAAGTATTTTTGCTTTCTTCTCCGGTTCCATACCCACTTTTCCACTGTCACACTTGATTGGTCCTATTCTCTCACATTCTATCCTCTTGCTGTTCACATACTTGTAGAATGCCTTGGGGTTTTCCTTAATCCTGTCCACCAAGGCCTTCTCATGGCCCCTTCTGGCTCTCCTAATTTCATTCTTAAGCTCCTTCCTGTTGGCCTTATAATCTTCTAGATCTCTATCATTACCTAGTTTTTTGAACCTTTCGTAAGCTTTTCTTTTCTTCTTGACTAGATTTTCAACAGCCTTTGTACACCACAGTTCCTGTACCCTACCATATTTTCCCTGTCTCATTGAAACATACCTATGCAGAACTCCGCGCAAGTATCCCCTGAACATTTGCCACATTTCTGCTGTACATTTCCCTGAGAACATCTGTTCCCAATTTATGCTTCCAAGTTTCTGCCTTATAGCTTCATATTTCCCCTTACTTCAATTAAATGCTTTCCTAACGTCTGTTCCTATCCCTCTCCAATGCAATGGTAAAGGAGAGAGAACTGTGATCACTATCTCCAAAATGCTCTCCCGCTGAGAGATCTGACTCCTGACCAGGTTCATTTCCCAATACCAGATCAAGTACAGCCTCTCCTCTTATAGACTTATCTACATATTGTGTCAGGAAACCTTCCTGGACACATCTAACAAACTCCACCCCATCTAAGCACCTTGCTCTAGGGAGATACCAATCAATATTTGGGAAATTAACATCTCCCACCACGACAACCCTGTTGTTATTACACCTTCCTAGAATCTGTCTCCCTACCTACTCCTCGATGTCCCTGTTACTATTGGATGGTCTATAAAAAACACGCAGTCGAGTTATTGACTCCTTCCTGTTTCTAATTTCCACCCACAGAGACTCAGTATACAATCCCTCCATGACTACCTCCTTTTCTGCAGCAGTGACACTATCTCTGATCAGCAGTGCCACGCCCCCACGTCTTTTGCCTCCCTCCCTGTACTTTCTGAAACATCTATAGCCTGGCACTCTAAGTAACCATTCCTGCCCCTGAACCATCCAAGGCTCTGTAATGGCCATAATGTCATTGCTCCAAGTATTGATTCACGCTGTAAGCTCATCTGCTTTGTTCATGATGCTCCTTGCTTTAAAATAGACACACCTCAAACCATTGGTCTGAGCGTATCCCTTCTCTGTCACCTGCCTATCCTCCCTCTCACACTGTCTCCAAGCTTTCTCTATTTGTGAGCCACAGCGCCTTCCTCCGTCTCTTCAGTTCGGTTCCCACGCTCCAGCAATTCTAGTTTAAACTCTCCCCAATAGCGTTAGCAAATTTCTCTGCCAGGATATTGGTTCTCTTTGTATTCAAGTGCAACCCGTCCTTTTTGTACAAGTGAGGTCTGCCCCAAAAGAGGTCCCAATGATCCAGAAATCTGAATCGCTGCCCCCTGCTCCAATCCCTCAGCCACAGATTGATCTTCACCTCACTCTATTCCTATACTTACTGTTGCGTGGCACAGGCAGTAATCCCAAGACCTTTGTGGTCCTGCTTCTCAACTTCTTTCCTAACTCCCTGTCGTCCGTTTTCAGGACCTCCCTTTTCCTACCTATGTCGTTGGTATCAATATGTACCACGACCGCTGTCTGTTCACCTTCCCACTGCAGGATATCGTGGACGCAATCAGAAACATCCCGGACCCTGGCACCTGGGAGGCAAACTACCCATTGCGTTTCTTCCCTGCATCCACAGAATCGCCTGTCTAACCCCCTAACTATAAAGTCCCCTGTCACTACTGCCATCCTCTTCCTTTCCCTACCCTTCTGAACCACCGGGTCAGACACTGTGCCAGAGGCACGGCCACTATTGCTTCCCCCAGGTAGGCCGCCCCCCCAACAGTACTCAAACAGGAGTACATATTGTCAAGGAGGATAGCCACAGGGGTACTCTCCGGAATCTGACTCCTGCCCTTCCCTCTCCTGACTGTTACCCACTTATCTGTCTCCTGAGGCCCCGGTGTGACTACTTGCCTATAGCTCCTCTCTATCACCTCCTCGCTTGCCCTGACCAGATGAAGGCCATCGAGTTGCAGCTCCAGTTCTCTAACCTGGTCCCTAAGGAGCTGCAACTCGATGCACCAGGTGCAGATGTGGCTGTCCAGGAGGCTAGGGGTCTCCTGAACTTCCCACATCTGACACCCAGTACACACTCCTGCCTCACAGACATACAGACACACTTCCTGTTTCTATTCTTCACGGAAACCTACCTCGCCTCGACCCGTTATCGCCGAAGCCCCCGTTGAACCAAAGCCCTCTTACTCTGTCTCCCTCTAGTCAAGTATCCACTCTGTAAAACTGTCTCCTTTTAAACTTTGCGCAGGTCTAACTCGCTGACGTCCACGCGCTTGTGCAGTCGTCCCTCGATCAAACCGCTGAAGGAAAATTTCTCTCCTTTTAAACCCTTCACACCGGTCTAACTTGCTGACGTCCACATGCTTGCTCAGTTGTCCCTCAATCAGAAGCGGTTAATATTGGGGAACTTGAAATCCTCCACTACTATAACCCTATTGCAGAAGGGCAAATGCTACCCGGCCACCATAAGACTATTAAATACGTCTCCCATTCAAGATTCTCCCTCATGTGGCAATCTAGCTGGTTGCACCACCATCTGGTAGGGAGGGGCCACTGCATCGGAAAAAGCTGCAGAGGGCTGTAAACTCAACGAGGTCTGTCATGGGCACTAGCCTTCTCAACATTGAGGACATCTTCAGAAGCTGATGCCTCAAAAAGGCAGCATCCTTCATTAAAAACCCCTACCACGCAGAACGTGTCCATCTCTCATACTACCATCAGGAAGGAGGTACAGGAGCCTGAAGACTCCATCATCAGATTTCTGAATGGTCCATGAATGCATGAACACTACCTCACTATTTTTGCTCTCTTTTTGCACTAGTTATTTTTTATTTATATATTCTTATTTTAATTTATAGTATATTTTAAGTATTGCATTGTACTGCTGTCATAAAACAACAAATATCACGACATACATCAGTGATAATAAACCTGATTCTGATAACTCCATCTGCGTCTGCAAGTCGGGAGGGAGAGAGTACGCGCTGGAAGAGGGATATGAGACATAATTTCTATCATTTCAGCCCTCTGCTGGCTGTATCTTCACTAGTCTCTTGCCGATCAGAAGCTGACTTCTGCAGTGAATTCCATTAACTGCTCTAGTCACTATCTACTAACCTCTAGTTCTGCTGGTTACCTTCAAGTATTGCTTGTCAGCCAAGACATCAGCTTCTTGCTATAATGTTCAACCACTAAACAGGACATTGCTTTGCACAGAGCAATTATGTAAGTTAGCTGTCAACACAAAGCTGACTTACTTCCTACAACTGAGAGCAACAGGTGCATACTAATCCCACATCAAGATTCCTGCTCTTCTTTTCAGTACCTCTCAATTTTAGCTCTTGGCATTTCCTTACAAACACTAAAGATCTGTTTTATCAATTGTATTGACACTGTTCTTTTTGAGTGTTGAGATGAGGATCATCCAGGGGCAACAATGATAAAAGGATGATGATATTACAAATAGAAACCATGTTTCACTGTATTGAATGGACGACATACAAATGTAACTGGCGTAATTCACCAAGTGCAGTTGCTACAGCAGATAGTATATCTGGAATGAATGCTGGATATCTTATTATTGATGAGGATATCATAATCCAAGAAATTTCTACATAAAATTTCTCCATATAAAAAAATAAAAATCCATACACCTGAGCAAGGATATTGGTGTGAGGATATTGAGAAAATACTAAATCCCAGTTCATGTTCATTGCTTACTTGAGAAAAGTATTTTATCGAGTCAGAGTCACGGATCACTGCAGTACAGAAACAGGCTGTTCGGTCCATCCAGTCCATGCTGAACTTTTGTTTTTCCGAGTCTTACTGGTCTGCACCTGGACCATAGCTCTCCACACCCCTCCCTTCCATGTGCTCATCCAAACTTCTTTCAAATACTGAAATCGAACCTGTAGCCATCAAATTCACTGCCAGCTCATTCTGCACTCTCACCACCTTCTGAGTGGAGAAGTTCTTCCTCATGTTCCCCTTTAATATTTCACCTTTCATCCTTAACCTATGACCTCTAGTTCTAAGCTCAATAGAAAAAGTATGCTTATATTTGCCCTATCTATGCCCCTCATAATTTTGCATCAAACCTTTATCAAATCTCCCCTCATTTTCTTATGCTCCAGGGAAAGAAGTCTTAATCTATCCTGTCCCTATAACTCAGGTCCTCAAGTACCAGCAACATCCTTGTAAATTTTCTCTGTACTCTTCAATTTGTTTTGACATCTTTCCTGTAGGTAAGTAGGTGCTATGCTTTTTACATCCATGCTTGATGACTCTTATGGGACTAGATCGTGTGTAATGCTTAAACACACAATCCAATCAAAATGCTACTGCGTACTTACTCACAGTCTGTGACTTTCCATGTGGATCTTACACAGACGTACATGAACACGTTCAATATTGTCTGATGGCATTTTGCATATATCTGAATGTGTCTTTGGTGCATGTGTAGTCCGTAGATGTCTCGAGCCATGCATGCTGAAGCAGGCTTTGGCAATGGATGTGCGGATTACTTCATCATAACTTATCCCACAGCCTGGATCAGAGAACATGTCTTATGAGGGATGGGTTGAGCAAATTAGGGCTTCGCTCTTTGGAGCGAAGAAGGATGAGAGGCAACTTGATAGAGCTGTATAAGATGATAAGAGGCATAGATAGAATGGACAGCAAGCACCTTTTTCCTAGGGCGGAAATGGCTAATACGAGACAGCCTTTTAAAGCGATTGGAGAAAAATATAGGGGAGATGTCAGAGATAGGATTTTTACACAGAGAGTGACAAGTGCATGGAACTTGCTGCTGGGGCTGGTGATAAAGGCAGAGGTATTAGGGGCAGCTAAGAACATCTTAGATAGGTACATGGATGAAATTCAAATGGAGGGATACATGAGAGGGAGGAGCTAGATTGTTCTTGGAGTAGGTTTAAAGGACAGCACAACATGGGCCGTAGGGCCTGTACTGTGCTGTACTGTTGCTCCATGTTCTATGCCTGAAATCTGACTCTGGTGAAAAACTTTAGAATCAGCTGACTTAGATCCCCAACTGATGCAATGGCCCACCCCTGTATGTGTATGGGCAGCGGCCATGTAAAGGAAGGGAAGTTGTTTACACTTATTAATCATGAATGGTAGCAGGCCCAAAATATTGATGGTTTCCCTTTTCATAGATGCTGCCTGACCTGCTGAGCTTTTCCAGTATTTTCTGGTTTGCTCATCATGCAGCCATTTGTTTCCTGGATACTGAGTATAGGAAGAAAAGCTAAAACTTTGTGAGAAAGAATGAAAGATGTTTCAGTTAGAATAACAATATTATTTTGATAGCTTTCCCTTCTTTGTATCCTCTTAGCAGTTTCCTTAAGCAGCCTAAGAAATTAAGACTGTATACTCATATGGGGAAGTACAAATGCTGGAATCTGGAGCAAAAACAAACTGTAGATTGAAATCTGTGGCAGAGAGGAACCCGTCAATGTCTCATATTGAAACCATGAATTGGTACTGAGAGTAGAGAAAGAGGATGGCTAATACCAAGAGATGGGCAGGGTTGAAAAAGAGTCTAATAGATAATGAGTCCTGGGGAAGTATCTCGGCCCAAAACATCTACTGCTTATTCATCTCCATAGATGCTGCCTGACATGCAGAGTTCCTCCAGCATTTTGTGTGCATTGCTAATAGGTAATAGATGGACTGAGATGGTTTGAGGCCAAATGCAAACTAGAGGAACAGGACCTTCTATTCCTCCTGGGTAGATAATAATCCAAAATCATGAACATTGAATTCTCTGATTTCAGGTACATTTTACATCTCTCTCTCTCTCACACACACACACTCACTCTCCCGTCTCCCCTCCCCCTCCCTCTCTCCTTTAGTCCAGTCCCTCCTACACAGACCCAACCTTCCACTCCCTTCCCCCAATCATCCTACTGCTTTTTCTTCCTCCACCCGCTCTGTCTGTCCATCACCCACATACACCTCCCACTGGGACTCTTCCCCCTACTGTTCACCTACCCCCCTTATTTAGTTCTACGTTGCACCTTCCTTTTCCAATCAGATTCCATCATCTGCATCCCTTTCTTGCCTCCACCAATCTCCTTCCAGCCTCTGTCACTACTTTCCCTCCTACATTGAATTGAATTGACTTTATTACTTATGTCCTTCATATACATGAGGAGTAAAACTCTTTACGTTACGTCACCATCGAAATGTGCAATGTGCAAATTATAGTAATATATTATAAATATTATTTACAACAGGATAGTCAGTATAACATAGAAATACAGTTTTGTCAGCATGAATTAAGCAGTCTGATGGCCTGGTGGAAGAAGCTGTCCCGGAGCCTGTTGGTCCTGGCTTTTATGCTGTGGTACTGTTTCCCTGATGATAGCAGCTGGAACAGTTTGTGGTTGGGGTGACTCAGATCCCCAATGATCCTTCGGGCCCCTTTTACACACCTGTGTTTGTAAATGTCCTGAATAGCAGGAAGTTCACATCTACAGATGTGTTGGGCTGTCTGCCAGTCACTCCTTCTCACTTGGATTAACCTATCACTTCCCATCCAGTCCCTTTAGTTCCTTGTACTGGCTACTCTCCTCTCTACTCTTTCAATACAAATGAAGGGACTTGGTCTAAAAATATCTGCATCCCTCCTCAGATGTTGCCTGTCCCTCTGAGTTCCTCCAGCAGTTTTATGTTCTGCTTTTGTGTCTTTATGTTGTCAATTAATTATCACTCTTGACTAGGAAGCCCAGCACATTTTCTTGCCTCATCTACTATGCCATTAGACCTCTGATAATAGATTTGAAATAATATGTATGTAATTAAAGAGTAAAGGGAAGAGACAAATTAGAGAAATTTCCTTTCTTCCCCACCCCTTTTCTGCTACCTGGACAAATTTGTTTCTCTCCTCAGCACTTATGACAGTTCCCAAACCTGAAACATTAGTAGTTTCTATTTCCACAGATGCTGACCTACATTTTGAGTATTTCAAGCTTTTTCTATATTTTATTCAAGGTGTTTTCTATAATTGCCACCCACCTTGTGTTTATATACTAACATTCCAACCATATCTCGATGTAATAACCACGTTTTATACCTCAGGTCCAATTGGATATATCTTTAGATAAGTTCTTGAAAAGAATGCTGGTGTATACATTTTAATTTTCTTGGTTTAGGCTGGGCTTTTGAAAATTTTGTATACATTTTGTGGCATTTTTTTAAAGATTGTTTCCCAAACATAACACACAACTTCTGGCAATGGCTTTATATTCACAAGTTCCTGAGGGCTTATCCTATGTGTGGCTGAATGGAAATAATAGTGTGTAGCTGTGTTATATTCAAAAGTATAAATCAGATAATACAGCCTCCTCTACACCACATAAGAAACAGCACACATTCTTGAATAAGACTAAGTGACAGACAACTGTTAAATGTTAGAATTTAATCACACCAGCAATGATGGCTTTACTCACATCAATATTATAAGTTATAAAATATTAAATATCTTGCAACTTAAAATGTATGCTAACTACAAGTTTTAATTTCCTGTTATCAGGCATTAATATTAATATATCTTTGCTATAAATTTCAACGTCTCCATTATAATGAATATTGCTTATATCAGCTTGTCACGTTCTGATTAGAACTCCTCTGTAGTGATGAAGCTGTAGAACTCAGTTTTGTAAGTACTTCACAGAAGCAAATGCTCCAGTTATCCACACAACTGACTCCTGAACTACCATGAGGATTTAATATTCACGTATCGGAGGATGTAAAAACATCTTTATTAATGATTTCAAATCTCAAATGCTTATGAACTGTCTCACTCTTACCAAGGAAAAGGGTACATAGCATCTACGTGAGGACCACTAGACTCAAAAACAGTTCCTTCCCCCAAGCCGTCAGGCTGATTAACACCTTCACCCATTAACTCACCCCACTACCACCCACCACCACTACATACACATCACCGAACATCAATTTATGAACAGTCTATATATGTAACAGTTACTTGTACATTTTTTACAGGATTGCTTTTATATTTATATTTATTGTGTTTTTTTTAATTGTGTTCTTTCTGTTTATTGTTTTTTATGCTGCATCAGATCAGAAATCATTCCTCTTTACACTCAAAGGCAATAAAAAATCCTGAATCTTGAATCAGAAAATACACAGGGCAAGTGAATCTCAGAATAAATGACAGGATACAACTGCCTGAAATCTTCACCAAACACCATGGTGTCAGGAAGACTCAGGATTGCTTAAATATGTTTGCGGATTTCATTCATTTGGGACATCACCTCATTGAAAATGCCAAATCCTGAGCACTAACATAGCTGCCCTTCCACTTCTCCATGTTTTCCTTTGTATATTTCAGTGCCATTGATCATAAAGAGAATAATATATTAATATATCTAATTACCCCGCTGTATTACAGCACCATTAGCAGCAAGACCTTATGGATGCTTTCATGGTCTTGCAACACCCTGCCTCCGCAGCTTCTTCCCACAGGGAGTCTGCATTCCTTCACATTTAGTCTCTGTGTTCCTCTAGTTCTACTACCCAAATTTGGTAATTTTGTCTTCAATCATCTTGGCCCTCCACAGTGGAAATCCCTCCCTGTACATCTTTTACTTCCCTCTCCTTATTATAAGCTCATCTTTAAGCACAGACCTTATTGTGCGTCTCTTTGGCTCAACAGTCAATCTGTAGTAATTACACTTTTGAGAATGCATAGAGATGATTTTCAGTGCCAAGAATGAGACATAAATGCTACATAGGCAATAGAAATACTGTAGGATATGCTAATGCTGGAAGAAGTACAGAGGACATTCACCCATATGTTGCCTGGGGTGGAGTGTTTTGGTTATGAGGAGAGATGAGAGAGGTTACTTTGGACTGCTTACTTTGGACTGGAGGAAGCATGATTGAGGTACGTATAATTACGAGCGGGATAGATAGGGTAATGCTGCACGATTAATGTTTCTCTTTATCGGAGGTGAATAAAACAAGAGGACCTGGATTTAGGGTAATAGGTAAAAGATTTAGAGGGGATCTGAGTGGGACTTTTATTTTTCTCCTGAATAATAGCTAGTATCTGGAAATAGAATTGCTGACATTTAAGAAGTGTGCACATGAGCACTTAAGTAGGCACTGAAGGGCAAGGAAGATGGGATTAATAAAGCTCGGTGCCCATTGGTTGGCATCGAAGTGGTATGTGAATGGGCAGTTTCCATGATGTATGACAACAGCTCTATGTTACAAAATACGTGTGGACTAAGATGTTAACTGTCCTGTGCTATCACCAGTGGGATCATCAGTTGATCTGCCACCTGTCTTCAGGAGTTTCAGCCCACTTATGATCAAGACTCCCTCGAGGTGGTGGGCCAGCAGTGCTTAAGCACCACCTCCCACTGGTGAGCTTAAAAACTTGGCATCTGCCTCTATCAGTCACTTCCATCCAACAGATAGTTTGCTCTTCAGGTGTCTATGCAACTACTGAAGGGTTTGCAAGATATGTATACACTATCTGACTATCTGCCCCTCTGGACATACTTGGTCCACGCCCATGCTGATCCTTTCTCTGCTGCCTCAGCTACAGCCCTGCTGGTTGATTTGATCTCTCTTCTAGTGAAGCCAAGGTCAGGCAGCCACTTCTGGAAAGTGAACGCAATAAACCCACGGCAGCCTACCTCGAGTGGATAGCATGAGACCTTCCACTCTCTGTCTCTGCACTCTGATCCCAACTCTGCATACTTGGTTAACTTGCGCTCATGGGCTTCATCGATGTTGTCTTCCCAGGGGACTGTGAGTTCACCAATAACCACTTCTCTACTGGTGTCAGACCATACGATTATAGCTAGACGCAATGTTGTGAAAGCTATTTGCTCTGGGAAACTGCCTTTCCTGTCCAGGTTAGCCTTGACACACCAATCATTGGCTGAAGAAAGTATGCTTGATCGTGAGCCTGTGCTGTACACCCTTGACTAAGAGCCTTCTTTCACAAATGATATGCGATGTTCTGTGCAGCATGGGGCATGAGATAAGTTGTGCTGCAGTACTCTCTGCTCAACCGCTTCTGTTACAACTTTGAGAATGTTGTTATGTCTCCAAGTGTACATGCCGCTGGAAAGGTTGACTCTGCGTGCGCTCAAGATATGTTGAAGTGTTCTGTTCTTGCCACAAGCAGCACACCTCTCTGTCTTACCAGGTCTTCAGCTCACCTCTCTGTCTTACCAGGTCTTCAGCACACCTCTCTGTCTTCATACCAGGTGCTGAGGTTGGCAGGTGTTGGGAGCAGATTGTACGCTGCTCTGCATAAAAAAGAAATGCGGAGCGGATCCATCTGCCGCAGAACATTCCAAGATAGGTGTCGTTGTTCAACACTTTCCCACCGGGTCCAAGCTCCTTGTTTGGCCAGGCCAGCTGTTTTAGCTAACTTCTTCTCCTCTTCTACCTCTCGTATTTCTTGTGTTACAAGCTCACGGCGCTCCTTACCTGTAGAAGATGACCACCACTTGTGGGTTGTCCATCCAAGTCCCTGGCAGCCTAGCTGGATAGCCCCAACCACCTCCTTGTGCTTCAATCTAGACTCTGCCTCATCAACTGCTACACGGGCTGACCACCTTCTGCCTGATCTCACATCCGGCTGGGTGTTCTTGATGACAGGGTCTTTAGAGTCTCGAAGCATCAAGAATGATCTTACCTTGGCTACCTTGACCTCCTCAACAAGGGATTGCACTGGGATGGTAAGCTTTGTCTGGCTACTGTGGATTGCAACATTGGTGAGGCTACTCGGTACTCCAAGCCACTTCTTCACATACTTGTTGATCTTCCGTTCCATTGCCTCAACGTGGGACATTGCCACTTCATAGACAGTTAGTGGCCACATTATCCGTGGCATCAGTCCGTACTGCAAGCACCACAACTTCAACTTGCCAGGCAAGCCACACTTGTCAACAGAGATCAGACCTCTGCTGATCTATTCTCCTGTCTCTTGAACCCTCTTGGTGTCTCTCAGCTCCTCTGTGTACCATCGCCCGAGGCTCTTAACTGGTTGGTCCTGAATGGATGGAATCTCCTCTCCACAAAGGGTGAAATGAAAGTCAACCAGCTTTCCTCTCCTAAGAACAAGGCTCCTTGACTTCTTGGTCTAGAACTTCATTCTTCCCCAATCCATTAGCTCCTCGAGTCTAGATAGTACATTTTCCACTGCCTCCGTGCTGGGACCCAAAAGGGTAAGATCATCCATGAACGCTCGTATTGGTGGTAACTCCTCTCCGCCATCAAGTGTGACACCTGGTCCCACTGATTCTGCAGCCCTCACAATGACCTCCACGGCTAACACAAAAAGGATGGGTGAAATCGCACATCCCATTGGGATTCCAACATCCAAACTCTGCCACCTAGTTGTAAACTGCTGAATGGAAAACCTCATCCGGAAATCGTTGTTGTACTGCATAACAAAGTTCCTCACCTTAGCAGGAATCCATAGGAATTCCATTGCAAACTCAATCAGGACATGGGGAACAGAACCATATGCATTTGCCAGATCAAGCCAAACTACAGCCAGATTTCTTCTCAATCTTTTTGACTCCTGGATGGTATGCCATATCATACTAGAATGTTCAAGGCCTCCTGGGAAGCCTGGTACTCCTGCCTTCTGCACAGATGTATTTACTAGTCCATTCCCTATCACAAATGAAGATATTCTTTCTGCCAGAATGCCAAACATAATCTTCCCCTCTACATTCAGGAGTGAAATTGGTCAGAACTGATTCAATGTAGAAGAATTCTCTTCCTTCAGGATGTATACTCCTTCAGCCTCACTCCATGACAAAGGAACAACACCTTGTCTCCACCCCACCTTTAACAATCTCCACAAGTATTTCCTCTGCTCTTCACACTTCTTGGACACCTTATATGGCACTCCATTAGGTCCTGGCACTGAGCCTGACCTTGCCTTTCTGATGAACCGTTCGACTTCTGCCAGTTTGGGTTCTGACAGATCGAACTTCACTCCTGGCTTGGTAGGCTTCACAAGCCCTGAAATGTCAAGCAAAGGAGCCTCCTGCTGTTCGTTAGAGTAAGTGCTTGCCAGGTGATCCTCAAATTCTTGTTGAGAGATGTTAAGCTGCCCGCTCTTACTTTGTTCAAACAGTTTCTTTGTGAACTCATGAGGGTTCTCAAAGAACGAATTTCTTGCCTTCTCTCTCTTCTTTCTCTTTTTATGTTGTGACTCTGCACAACGCAGTGACGCTAACTTTATTTGGAAACGCTCTCGGAGATCAGCAAACCCTGGCTTGTCACCCTCACTTGCTACCTTCCACCTCTGTCTCAACGATCTGAGCTCTCTCCTCAACCTACTAATCTCCTTCTGGCGACCTGCTTGGTTGCTGTGTAGGCTTTGCTTTCTTCAACTCAGCCAAACCAAACCTGTACTTTCAAACATCGTAAATCATATCGCCCATCACTTCCAACTTTCTCTTTGATGTTCCCCTGAGAGTGTTCTCCAACATCATACTGATATCCTCATCAAGTACATGCCAAGCCTTCTCATCTGCCATTGCTGGCCACTTGACCTTCCTCTTCTTCTCTACCTCCACACCACCGCCATCATGCGAAGGATCTACCTGGGTACTGTGGTCTGAAACCTGACCTGGGTTATCTCTCATCTGACCTGGAGTATGATGACTCTCTCCAGAGCTCTGGCTTGTAAATCAGTGGTTGAAAAGACCACATCATCTGTGCTTGGTAAAGTAACCTCATCTTCATCCACTGGGATGGAATAGCACTTCAACTTTGTTTGGTGGACTCGTAAACCTTTAGTGCTGGAATACGCTCTCCCATACCAACACACTGGACACTCAGTGCACCTTATCCTAGCTCCTGGTCGTAGTCGTTCCCTGTAATTAACTGTATCCGTCCGATTGGGTCCATCATTCTCCCTGCCTCTCGGAGGACCCCGAGGGTATGTTTCTCCATGTAAACTAGAAGCTTCAAGAGGTGGGTGCTCTTCTGAGCTGGTGCCTGGACTGCCAATCCTGACTCCCCCGGTGCCAGTCTTTCCTGACTGTCCGCTGTCTCTCCACGCTGTCACCGGACTATTCCCGGTTGCCAACCAGACTATTCCTGGTAGTCACTGGTGTCCAGAACAAAAAGGTTACAAAATACACGTGAACTAAGATGTTAACTGTCCTGTGCTATCACCAGTGGGATCATCAGTTGATCTGCCACCTGTCTTCAGGAGTTTCAGCCCACTTATGATCAAGACTCCCTCGAGGTGGTGGGCCAGCAGTGCTAAAGCACCACCTCCCACTGGTGAACTTAAAAACTTGGCATCTGCCTCTATCAGTCACTTCCATCCAACAGATAGTCTGCTGTTCAGGTGTCTATGCAACTACTGAAGGGTTTGCAAGATATGTATACACTGTCTGACTATCTGCCCCTTTGGACATACTTGGTCCACACCCATGCTGATCCTTTCTCTGCTGCCTCAGCTACAGCCCTGCTGGTTGACTTGGTCTCTCTTCTAGTGAAGCCAAGGTCATGCAGCCACTTCTAGAGAGTGAAAGCAATAAACCCACGGCAGCCTACTTCGAATGGATAGCATGAGCCCTTCCACCCTCTGTCTCTGCACTCTGATCTTAATTCTGCATACTTGGTTAACTTGCGCTCATCAGCTTCATCGACGTTGTCTTCCCAGGGGACTGTGAGTTCACCAATTACCACTTCTCTACTGGTGTCAGACCATACGATTATATCTGGATGCAATGTTGTGAAAGTTATTTGCTCCGGGAAACTGCCTTCCCCATCCAGGTCAGCCGTGACACACCAATCATTGGCTGAAGAAAGTATGCTTGATCGTGAGCCTGTGCTGTACACCGTTGACCTGGAGCCTTCTTTCACAAATGATATGCGATGTTCTGTGCAGCATGGGGCATGAGATAAGGTGCTGGAAAGGGGAATGACTTCTGATCTGATGCAGCATAAAAAACAATGATGTGTGGCAATTAAAGAAAATTCCTGAAAAAAAACGCAAAATTCTGGGAAAAAAGTCTAGCAGGCCAGTCAGCATCTGCACAAAGAGAAACAATTAACCTTTCAGGTCTAGGATCCTTTGTAAAAATTGAAAAAGAGAGAAATCAGTTTGTCTAGGTAACAGAGAAGGTGGGGGAAGTATTGGTAGACTGAAGGGAATTTTTCTGATAGGTTAAAGTAATAGGGCAGATAGGATTAAGCATTGCTTTCTCTATGCAACATGTTGCTAATATTGTATAGCTTATGGTCTCCATCTACAATATTAGCAACATGTTACAAAGAGACGATGAAACTTAATCCTTTAGCAGCCACGCCCTGGTACACCACTTTGACAGGTGGGCTAAACCAGGTAGGAGGCAGCCTCATACCCAGTGAGATGGGGACGTGCCTGTCCTAGCAAAGTCTGCAGACTGGGTGGATGAGATCTACAGTGAGATGCAATGACTAGGAAGGTGGTACTGTGATGTTTAGTGGAGAGCGAAGGGCATGGCAAGGCATAGAGGACATCATGGCCATCCACTGCAACTAAGGAAGACCCCAGTCTGTGATGCTTGTTTGCACCACTGGACCCGGACCTCTGAGGTTGAGTGTGTGGAAAAGCCCTGGTGCAACTTTAAAAACTCCCCACACAAGTTTCCTGTCATCATCAGACGTGATTGATAACTACCACTGTGGTCTCACTATACATGGAATGGTATAAAAAGCATGGCAGGCAAAATAGTCAGTCATCATACAAACAGAAAGAATGGGTTACCAGAAGTGGAAGAACTTGACTTTGAGTCGTACAGGCTGCATTGTGCCCAGAATGACAATGGGGTGTTGTTGCTGGAGCTTCCATTTGTCCTCATTGTAATTAACAGAAGTAAGAGTGGGAGTGGAAATTAAAATAAATGAAAATAAAAAAATAGGTGCTGGAAATGTGAAATATAAACAGAAAATGCAAAAAATGTAAGAGATGACCCAGACACTTCATTCATGTGGGATGATTTCATCTACAGTACTTTTATTTCGGGTGAGGAAACAGCAACATGTCAGTTACTGGGATTTGCCAGCATTGCTGGAGCTTCATGAGTTCAGACAGTTACTGAGAGGATTCTTACTCATGAGAAATCCCGTTAACAACCAAGACCTTCACATGGAGAAGAAAGATTTCCTCTCCATCGATGTGCCACTCATTATTCATTATGAGATGACCTCCCAATGATAAATCCATGCCTACATACAACAAGCATGACTCCTTTATCCCCACGCCGCTGAATACTTCTAGCTTTTAGCGCTGTCCTGGTGGGTAAATCCTGGGAGATAAGTACTATTCTGTCTTTTTGTGACTGTTCACAAAATGACTCCAACCACACCAGCAGAGTGCAGGTACAGCAATACTCACCAAAAATACCAGGATAGTATTAGAAGTACCTTTGGTGCTCCTGTGATGATTTTGCCATTGATGAGAGTAGTCGATAATGAAAGTAATCTCAAACTGAGCCTACCTGGCAGTGTGGGCCAGGCAAAGGCTTCATAACTTAATTTGTGGTGGCATTGTACCATAGCGGTGGACATCACGCCATTACAGTACCAGTGATCTGGGTTCAATTCCTGCCACTGTCGGTATGTTTTTCCTGTGACCACGTGGGTTTCCTCCCTCATTGCAAAGATGTATGGGTTAGTAAGTTAATTAGCCACATGGATGTAATTGGGCAGTATGTACCGTTGGGCCGGAAGAGCCTGTTACCATAATGTACGTTTAAAATAAAAAATTAAAGCAAAACAATAAAATCATGGTATGCTGCTTCTACTATACCAACTATACAAATGGAGGCAAGAGCTTGAGGAATGAGGTAGAACCTTGAGATCATCAGGGACAACAAATGCAGGATCATAGGAAGCCTACAGTTGTTTCTGCTCACCAGGCCGAGTATTGGCATAATGGACTGCAAGGGAATTCCTGACAGAGAAGCTCCTTAAAATGAGTCCGAAAAATCATAGACCTCAGAGTGAACCAAATGACTCTACTAATTATTACCACCAACATTGTCATCGAGTGATGCCAGCCGGGAGTACTGGATGATAGAGTATATTCCCACACATCCATATATAGGGAACTCTTGCACTGAAAATAAAACATGGATGAATAAGTCTCTCATTTGATCGCTTGCTTTTACGCGTCCGTATTTCTTGATGAGTGGCAGGTTGCTGTGCAAACTTTCACCTTCACACAAAATGCATCCTCATAGTACGGGTGTTCATGGTGGTAAAATGCTTCAGTGCTTTGGACAGCAGATTGTCATCAGCAATGGTAATTTGGCGTTGCAGCCAATCCACTGGGAAGTACTGGATATCGCAGTCTCCATCAGGATGGTGGTCAGTAAGTATGGAGATGCACTAAGGAGCTAATGCTCCAAGATATATTCATTCAACAGTGAGAAGTAAGACTATGAGACACAGGAGCAGAGTTAGACCATTTGGCCCATCTAATCTACTCTGTCATTCCATCATGGATGATGTATTATCCCTCTCGACCCCAATCTCCTGCCTTCTCCCCGTAACTTTGACACCTTACTAATCAAGAACCTATCAACCTCCACCTTAAAGGTACCCAATGATTTGGTCTCCACTGCTGTCTGTGGCAGTGAGTTCTACAGATTCACCACCCACTGCCTAAAGAAATTCCTCCTCATCTCTGTTCTAAAGAGACGCCCTTGTACTCTGAGGCTGTGCCCTGTGGTCTTAGACTCCCTCACTATAGGAAACATCCTCTCTAAGTCCACTCTCTCTAGGCCTTTCAGTATTTAGTAGGCTTCAATGTGATTCACTCTCCTTCTAAATTCCAGTGAGTACAGGGCCAGATCCATCAAGTGCTCCTCATACATGAACCCTTTCATTCCTGGAATCACTCTCATGAACCTCCTCTCCAATGCCAGCAAAATGGACAAAGAAATCCATTATGCAATTGGCCAACTAGACTTTTTAAGGTACCCAGTGGTGCAGAGCTGATGAAATCTCAGGAATGATGTACCACCTTCCACTCTGTTCATAACAAAATGGATGTGATCTCTGTATTTTGATTTACACTTGCTTATCTGTTCTGGTGCCTTTCAGTCTCGTGATATAGGAGGGATCCTCAACGACAGTCGGCACATGAAGTAGATTTTTTATCTTGCTATGCAATCTTCCTCCTGTTTCACAGCCTCTTGTAGAGCACCCTTTGTCAGAGTTTGCCATTTGCCATTACAAGTACAATGTGGTAGGTGATATCTTTTTTACCAATCAACTTCCTAGGTGTTTACTTCACCCCTCCCCTTTTTCTGGTTTCACTTCTCACCTACCACCTTGGACTTCTTTCTCTCCTCCCCCACCTTCTTACTCTGATTTCTCGTCTCAGACCAAAACGTTTCACTAACTACCCTGTGCTACCAAAATGGGTTCTCTCCAGAAAATTGGGAAAATAGTCATAAAGATGTTTTAGCAGAGATGATTCAAATGTATATGACTGCTGTTTGCAATGCAATGACATGTGAAACTTCTGGCTCAGAGCTCAAAAAGCCTTTTTCCATCCTGACCTCCATGTGGAATTTACACCTTCTCCCTGTGACTACATGGATCTCCCTTGGGTGCTTAGGTTTCTTCTCCCATCTCAAGGACATGTGGATTGGCAGATTAATTGACAATATCTTACAGTAGTCATTGGTGAGGATGCACTTGGAATACTGTGTGAACTTTTGGCAGCCCTGTTATAGGAAAGGTATTGTCAAACTGGAGCGGGTGCAGAAGTGATTTATGAGGATGCTGTCTGAACAAGAGGATCTGAGTTATAAGGGAGGTTGGCTATGCTGGATCTTTATTCCAGGTGTTGCTGAAGGATAGAACACAGGAAAAGTTGATAAGAATATGGCAAAAATAGAGCCATTTGTAAGTGGAAACAGGCCCATTAAATCCACACCGACCATCAACCTCCTAATTGCACTAATGCTCCATTAATCCCATGTTCTCTGTTCTCTCAACATTTTCCCCAACTCTCCCCAGATTCTGCTACTTACTCACCCATATGCTTTTGTCAAATTACAGTGGCCAGTTAATCTAACCAATTGTGCATCATTGGGATGGTAGGAGAAAACCAGAGTACCTGGGGCAAACTTAAAACATGCAAACTCCACACAGGCAGCACCTTATGTTTGAACTTGGGCCTCTGGTGCTGAGGCAGTGGCATTACCAGCTGCTCCACTCTAGGTTATTGGAGAAAACGGGAGTGGAATGTGGTTACTGTATGAGCTGGCACAGACTCAAGAGTCCAAATGGCATTTTTCTTCATTGCAAAGAAATATATCAGCTCTAACTTGGGAAAATATATTGGTGCCTTAAAAACTGGTTCAGTTGAATTTCTAGGCACAATTGTCTTTCTCAGACAATTGTGTTATCCTTGCATTGAGTAATCCAACTCCTCTCATATTAAGCCACACAGACAGTGCGTGTTGGTCAGTACAGAAATAAGAATTACATAAATTTAGGAATTACTCAGATGCATTTATTTTTACTTTCTCTTATTACAATAACTCTGACCAGGTTAAACGTTTTCAAAGTATGTTGAAAACAGGGCAGTTTTCCAAACTTGCGAAGTATTTCATGATCCAATATGCCTTAGGCATCAAAGAAAGAGAACTAATTGTAGATAATAACTACTGGAGACAATCTCTTCAGTCTCTAACTATGGACATTAGGAGCAGGTTGCTGCTCATAAGCTATTCATTAAAGGAAATGTAACACGACCCTGAGCATTCATCTTCCAGTGCAGAAATAAGACGGACCCTATCTTTGCATCTGAGGTATCCTTGGTTCTTCATAATGTTAATTTGTGCTTATATGAAGAGTGTGTGTCGTTTCAATTTCAACGAAATGCACAGCTTTTCTTGGTCTGTAAGTTCACAGGGCTCAGCCCAACAAAGGAAAATAATTAGTTTGCCAGATACTTAAGGTTTAAGTTTTTGGTTTCTAATTTTGATTCAGTTTGGATGTGTCTTTTTAATTTTCTCAGAGTTGGGCAAAGTGAATTTATTTTCCTTATTGAAACAATTCAATAAATAAAATGCATTAATGTTCTCTCTCTTTCTGTCTTTAAGCATTACTTAATACGCACAACAGCATGTGGGGCATTCAGGATACTCGCAGCTTGATCACTGTGTATCTCAGGGCTTTTGTCAAGGATAATTTTTTTGAATGCTCAGGACACAATATGTTGCTCATCATTTTCAAAAACTTCTGCTAAATTCTTATTGTAAAGCTGGCATCTGTGGGTGGCAGAGTTCTCTCTGCAGGGCCATTTTGTGAAATAGCTCACCAAGGGATCCATCTGTTTGATTTAATGCAGTCCCCAGTTGGAGCACTTCCAAAACTAGATCATTGAGCGACATCCTGCCCTTCCTTGTGTTTTCCCTCATTTTAGTTACAGTTTCTGTGAGAGACATCTGTGATTCTCCAAATGCTTTGAGTAGATTTTTAAGTTCTCCATAGAGTTATTCCAGTAACTGCAGAAATAACACTTGTAGACTATTTATGAATTCAGGTATTCCATTAGTTCATAGAGTTATAGAGTTATACAGGGTGGAAACACGCATTTCAGCCCATCTGGGAAATGCCAACCACAGCATCCTCCATGCTAATCCCAGTTGCCTGTGTTCAGCTCATAATCCTCTAAGCTCCTTCCCTCCAAATACCTCTTATATGTTGCAATTGTGCCCACCTTGGCCACTTCCTCTGCCAGCTCATTCCAAGTACTCTGTACCCTCTATATAAAGAAGTTAGCTCCCAGGTCTCTTTTAGATCTGTATCCTCTAGTTTTGGTCTCCCCAAACCTATCTGCAACCATCCACCTTATCGATACCCCTCATGTTTTTATAAACTTCTGCAAGGCTACATTTCATTTTCCTGCGTTCCAGGCAATGAAGACCCAGTGTGGTTAGCCTTCCCTATAATCCAGGAAGCATATCATAAGTCTTCTCTGCACCCTCTGCAGCTTGACAATGTCTTTCCTATAACAGGGTGACCAAAAATGTACACAATATTCCAAGTGCAGCCTTATAAATGACTTATATAACTGCAACATAATGTCCCTACTGCTAAGCATGATGATGAAGGCCTCCGTGTTTCCTTGTACAGCCACTTCCAGTAAACTATGCATTTGTACTCTTAGCTCTCTCTGTTACAATGCTCATCAATGCCCTGCCATTTTACATTATGCTGGTTTGACTGTCCATAATGCATCACCTCACACCAATCTAAGTTGAAATCCATTTGCCATTTCTCTTTGCTTCTCCCTAACTGATTATAGATCTACAGAATTTGCAATTCATTATAGCTGGTTCCACTATCAGCAAGTCTTCCTAATTTACTATCATCAGCTAACTTGCAAATTATGCCATGTACCTTCATACCCCAATCATTTACATGAAAAAGATCAACAGAGGTCCCAACACTAACCCTTGGGAACCCCATTAGTCACAGGCCTTCAGTCAGAAATCGAACTTGAACCATCACCCTCTGCTTCCTATCATCGAGTCAATGCTGAATCCACCTTGCTAGTCCCCTGAATTCTGTGCAATCTAATCTTCCAAATCAGTCTGCCGAGTGGATCCTTGTCAAAGGCCTCAGTAAAGTTCATAAAGACAGCACCACTACCTTCATCTACCTCCTTAATTACTTCTTCGGAAAACTCCGAAATATTCATCCTTTGATAAAAATACATTATTTTTCTTTCATGTAAACACTCGCACTTTTGGATCATATTTCTGACCATGTTTTTACTCCTTTGGGTCTTTTCTCCAGCATTATTCCCCTAACTAAGGGACTGGTCAGTGGTTGGTAAACAAGTTTTGAAGGCCATGTGCAGTATTCTGAAAATAAAAAGTAAATTCTACTTGGTTGACAGTTATGGACAGCACAGTTCAATCAGTAAAAACTATTTTTCCAAGAGGACTTTCATGTGTTGTTTTTTTTTGTTTTACTGTTAATAGCAGCAAAAAAAAACTCTTATAGATAATAAAGAACAAGGGAGGCCGTCCGGCCTTTCCCCTACCAAGAAGCCTTTTCCACACACTGACTCCCACACTATAGGATAAAATATTGCTGTAATTTATTCTAACTGAGGCAATTTTTTTTCTACTCTTCCACGCTAATTTCAGTCTGGAAACTTCTCTCTGCTCTGGGGAAATTAAGGCAATGTGAACTGACAGAGAAGTTAATGTCTGGGAGAGAGCAGCCATGATCATATTAAATGGTGGAGCAGTTTTGAGGGGCCAGGTGGCCTTACCCTGCTCCTGTTTACTTCTATTGATATGTTCCTGCACCACTGGAAAGCTCGCGTGTTTCCTAATCACTGGAACTCAACATAATCACGTCATTTGCAGATTGAGTTATCCTGTACATTGCTGTAAATTCACTAATTCTTCTGATTCAGGCTTACTCTTGCTTCCTCTGGACTTGACTGGACTGGCTAACCTCTCACCTTGCATCCACGATGAATTCGGACCAATGCAAATCTCTGCTGCCTATTTCCTAACATCCACCAAATCCTGTTCACCTATCACATCTGTGTTTACAGAATTACATTGGCTTCTGGCCCAGCGAAGACTGCTTTTAAAATTCTCATCCTTGTTTTTAAATTTCTACTTGCTCTTCCCCATCTCTGTAACTGCTCCAGGCTTTTAACCAACGGAGACGCCTGTGCTCTTCCAATTCAGCCCATGTGAGTATACTAATTTTCTCCGCTCTGCTTTTGGCTGCCTAGATGCTGCGTTCCAGAATCCTTAAGCCTACCCACCTCTTTGCCTATCTTTAGCCCAGCTTTTGGTCACCTGTTCTGATGCTTCCTTTAGTTGCTATGTCCCAGCTTTTCTATTATCACTCCTATGAAAAGCCTTGGGACATTTACTAGCCTAAACCTATTCTATAAATGCTAGTCATTCTCCTTATATCAATTTTGTTGAGTGCAATTCTACCTGAGTAGAATATAATGAGTATTGGGTTGGCAAGTATACATACAAACCTGTAAGCATTCAAATCAGGGGCTGTAGTAGATTACTGAAGCTGCTCTGTCATTCAATAAAGACGATCTGATTGTAATTATACTTGTTTTTAGAGTGTATCATTAAAGGTAACCTTTCAAACTCTTGCTTATCAAGCGCCCATCTATCTGAAAATACTCTGCTTCTTTGTACAAGACCATTCCAAATACTCATGACTCTTGGGTAAAAAATGGTTTAAGTTCTTTGTTATTAAACTGTGACGTCTAGTTCAAGGTTTTTCTATATCAGTTAAGACCTCTGAGGATGTTATATGTTCCATTTGCCTTGCTCACTCTTACTAACTCCAGTGGATTTGACTATCCTGTTTAACCTTCCTTATAAGAATATCCAGGTATTGCTGTAGAAAACTTCTTCCAGCTTCCAACATATTTCCATCTCTCTTTAAATAAGGAGTCCAACAGTACTCCAGATGTGGTCTCAGTCACACCACGTATAATGTAAACACGATCTCCCTAATTTTATTCTTAGTTCCCTGATAACAAACAATACTATTAAATTCAATGTTTCAATTTAATATCAGAGAATGTATACAGTATACAACCTGAAATTCTTACTCCACGAAACAGAAGAAAAACCCCAAAGAATGGTTGACAGAAAAATGTTAGAACCCCAAAGTTTTCTTAATTATTTGCTATATCAGCATATTTTGTAAATCATGCACCAGTGCATCCAGATTCCTCTGCATCTTAAAACGTTACAGTCTCTCACTATCTAGATAAAATATAATTTTTCTCGTCAAAATTAACAGTTTTACATTTTTCATGGATTATACTCTTATTTTCTCGATCTTTGCCCGTTAACATAACCTGTTGAAATTTCTTCATAGCCTTGTTAACTCTTCACAACTTACCTTCCTAAGTGTCAGGAAATTCAGACATTGTACTTTGGGTGCCTTCTTCCAAACCAGTCATAAAAATCGTAAAAAGTTGTGCCTAAAACACTTTTCCTTGCATCACAGTACATTTAGCCAACCTGAAAACAACACTGTTTATGCCTCTACTTTGTTTTCTGTTAGCCAGCCAATTTTCTGCCCTTACCAATATATCATGTCCTCTACTATGAGCTCTTATTTTCCATTATAATCTTTGATGTGGCATCTTTTCAAATGCCTTCTGGAAATCTAAGTATAATACATTCAGCACTGTCCTTTTAGTAACACCACACATTACTTTTTCAAACAACTTCATTAGATTCTCTTTCACAAATCCATGGCAACATTGACTGATTACCTTCTCAATGCCCTCCCATAATATCTTTAATAATAGCTTCTAACATTTTCCAAGATAAATGTTGCACAAATTAGCTTGTTGCTTCCTGCTTCCTGTTATCTTCTCTTTTTGACAGAGAGAGTTACATTTGCTGTTTCCCAATTCCTATAAATCGAGGGAATTTGGGTAAACTGACACCAAGGAATCAAATATTTTACCAGCCATTTTTTTCAAGACCCTAAGGTGAAAACTTATGAGCCATGATATTATCAGCACATATCTCCAACCAATTGTTCCACACCACTTTCCAGGTGGCTGTCATTTTTCAGAATTTCAACACATCTGTCCCCCACCCTTCCAGTTCCTGATTAATTGTATTTCTGGGTTCATTTACATTCTCTTTCATGAAAACTGATGCAAAATTCCTGTTTAATCACTTGTTGTCTCCTGCTTTTCCATTAGTAGTTCCCCGGCATCATTTTCTGTAGGGTCAACACGTTTTGTTTTTTAAAATATTTACAATAGCTTTTACTATCCGTTTTCAGTTTTCTGCTTCATTTATCTCTATAGGTTTTCTAATCTTATAGTTATTCCTTTTTGCATTTTAAACTTTAGTCAGCCTTCTGACAACCTTGCACAAATTGGATAGTGAGTTCGCCACTTGGAATTCGTCTTGGAATTGTATCCATTCTGTGCATTCTGAAAGATGCATCTCAGATAACTAACCTTCACCCAATTTGTCAGTTCACTTTCATTAGATCTGTTTTTTATCTGCTCGTAATAGAAATACTCTGAGTTTAAAATACCTGCCTTGCACCCTTCCTTCCCTCCCTCAAACCTCATGTAAAATTTAGTGGCACTATATTTGCTGCTATGTCCTTAATTAATACAGTACTATCACAATGCACAACTATCAAGTTTAGTCTGTCTTGTTTTGAATGCATTCACATACAAGGCGTAGTTTTGTCATTTAATTTTTATTAACTTCTGTACTTATATGTTGGTTTACTCACAACAGTCCGGAGGACCCCAGAACCAGTACTCCCTAACACAAGAGATGTTGAAGATGCTGGAAATCCAGAGCAATATCCGCAAAAATTGGAGGAACTCAGCAGTTTGTGCAGCATCTATGGAGTGGAATACACAGCCGATGTTTTGGACTAAGACGTCAGCTGATTATTCCTCTCCATACTGTTTCTGGAGTGTTGACATTGGCCATTGACTCTTACACTCAGCAATGCAATGTATTTCATAGCCTAACTCATCTACTTGGTTGATTCATTCTACTTCTGAGCTTCATCTTCTCGTGTGCTCCCTCTTTCCTATCTAGCTTAGCATCATCTACAGATCAGACTACTTCATGAAACATTTATACTTTATATTTATTCAAAGATAATTTGACCCTAGTGAGTTTAATGAACAAACATCTGGCACCCATAACCCAGGCAAGTTTTGACTATCTTAGCTACAGTACCCGCTGTGAGTGGCTTATCCTAGTTCGGAGACAGCTGTCAGATTTAGTACCTTGTGGCTTTGAAGAGAAGCAGAATGGAAACTTTAGATGGAAGTGCCTAAGCATTTAACAGTTCAGCTAGCAGATGAGAGAAGATTTGCCATAGATTTTGGTGCTCAGAGATTTTCTAACTGCTGTGCCCATTTAGTGGAGGAATGAACAAGAGAAGGTGAGCAAACTGAAATGAAAGGTAAGTTGAAGCATTTTTAATTCAAAACTAGCATTTCAGAGTTCTTTATGAGATTTATTTAATTATCACATTTACATCAAAACATACAATGAAATGCATCATTACATTAAAAACCAACACACACAAGGATGACCAGGGAACAACCCACAATTGTCACCATACATTCTGATGCCAACTTAGTATGCCCACAATGCTCGGCAGATCAACAACTCAGAACACACAAAATGTAACACCACAAGCAACAAAACAACAACAAAGCAAGCCCCTTTCTTCCATCCCACCCACGCATGTGGGCAGACCTCCAACTCCAGGACAGGCTTCTGAGCCAGACTTCCGATAGGCCTACAGGTTTTGACCTTTGGTATCGACACCCAGACTAGCCGCTGATGGGCTTCAGAAATCCAGGCTCAAGCTCCACCAACTGCCTATCTCTTGTGCTTTCTGCTCACATGGACATCCGATCCTCTAACCCACTGACCTGGGTCAGCCCAACATCCACCAATGTCCTCTATCTCCCACCTATGTTGCTAGCTTTCCAGCACAGACTACGAAATGAAAGCCTGATCACTAACTCTTCCACATTTCTGTCCCTAAACCCTAACTTGACTCCTAAATCCTCCTTCTTTGTCCTCAATACCATCCCTATGAATTTAAAAGCAACTAAATCTGAGCCACAACCGTGATGGAGATGGCAGCTCGATGCCATATTGACCAGAAACTCCCCTCTTCTAAATGTCATATCTGTTTTGTGATAATTGACCTTGAGGAAGCTTTGAATTACACAGTTTCATTGCTAAGTTCCTCATTTGCAACATTGACCATCTCTGCCCAGCCTCATCTCATCTACTGCTGAAAATTTCATCCATGCTTTTGTCATCTGTGATCTTAACCAGTCTGAGACAATCATGAGCACCTTTCCCATTCTCATGTCAGTATACTTTGGGGTATTCTAACTTCCACTAAGTCCTGCTCACCCACTGTCAATAGTCATGGTCAAGCCACCAGAAGCAAAGCGTCAATTTTAAAATTCTTGCACTTGGTTTGAAAACTGTTCCTGGCCTTGCTTTGTTGTGACCGACTAAAACTGTGTCACATAGAAACTGTAACTGGGGAATATAAAAATCTTTCTTCACACAGCAAATCTTCAGGAGAGAGAGTCCTACAGAATCCAAGAGAACTCTCAATCTCCTGACACAATCTTTTATAACACAAAGAGAGCAGTAAACAATTAGCTACAGTTTCAATCACTATAATCACCCACTTAACTTTAACATTTTGAATATGGTCAGCACATTTATGGAATTACATATTTACATTGGTAGCACATCCTAATGAGCAGACCTATTTGATTATTCAATACTGGTGTTTGCTCTAAAACCCTCTGAGCAAAGTCCTGGTACCCAAAATATACCCCTTTTGGTGCAGTTTTGTATGATGGCCCCATCAATATACAACCAACCAGAAGACAAAACATCTGTCCTGAACTGTGTGTTAACTGGCAGGGATACAACTTTAACAAAATGCTAAATAGCAGGACCATTCATCTCACAAACACAAGGAATTCTGCAGATGCTGGAAATTCAAGCAACACACATCAAAGTTGCTGGTGAACGCAGCAGGCCAGGCAGCATCTCTAGGAAGAGGTACAGTCGACGTTGGCTTCCCCTTTGTAGTTTCAGTGAGATGGAATCAGAATGTCCCCCATGCTATGATTGATTTTATTAGCCTGGAAGTATCATTGGAAGTTAAGTTGTATACAGGTTTTCTTTCCTGAATTGTCTACTGTCCAACCTGATGGCATGAACATCAATTTCTCGAACTTCCGGTAATGCCCCTACACCTCCTTTACCATTCCTCATTCCCATTTCCCTCTCTCACCTTATCTTCTTACCTACTCATCACCTTCCTCTGGTGATCCTCACCCTTTTCATTCTTCCATAAGCTTGTGTCCTCTCCTATCAGATTCCCCCTTCTCCAGCCCTATATCTCTTTCGCCAATCGACTTCCCAGCTCTTTACTTCACCCCTCCCCTTCCCGGTTTCACCTATCACCCTGTGTTTCTTCCTCCCCTCCTCCCACCTTCTAACTCTGACTCCTCATCTTTTTTTCTTCAGTTCTGATGAAGGGACTCGGCCTGAAACGTTGACTGTTTGCTCTTTTCCATAGATGCTACCTGGCCTGCTGAGTTCCTCCAGCATTTTGTGTGTGTTACTTTCTTTCCTGAAAACTAGTTCTCCTTTTAGTTAATCCATAATTATGCTATCCATGTCATAATTCTAAAATTATACCTAACAACTTCTCTGCACAGCTCCATATTCTTCAAAGATCCCTATCTTCCCAAAGATGTGCTGGTAGGTTGATTTGGCTTTTGTAAGTTACTGTTTAGTACATAGGACAATACAGCACAAGAACAACCCCTTCAGCCACAATGTTGTGCCAAACCAGTTAAATTAGTAATCAAAAGGTCAGCTGAACTAATCCCTTCTGCCTACATAATGTACATATTTTTCATTTTCCCCCACATTCATGTACCTATCTAAAAGTCTCTTAAAAGTCCCTAATGTATCTGCTTCTACCACCACTCCAGGCAGGGCATTCCAAGCACCCACCAGTCCCTGAGTAAAAAAAAACTTACCCTTCACATCTCCTTTGAACTTACCTCCTCCCACCTTAAATGCATGCCCTCTGGTATTAGACATTTCAGCCCTAGGTTTGACTTAAGGTTGACAAAGAGGTGACATAGGATCGGAAGGAGAATCCTTGTGGGTAGAGCTAAGAAATTGCAAGGATAAAAAGACTCTGATAGGAGTTATGTACATGTCCCCGAACACTAGTCAGGATGTGGGGTGCAAATTACAATGGAAAATAGAAAAGGCATGTTATAAGGGCAATGTTGTGATAGACCTGGGGGATTTCAATATGCAAGTAGACTGGAAAAATCAAGTTGGTGCTGGATCTCAAGAGAGGGAATTTGTAGAATGCCTCTGAGATGGCTTTTTAGAGCAGCGTGTGGTTGAATCCACTAGTGGAACAGAAATTCTGGATTGACTGTTGTTTAATGAACCTGGATTTGATTAGGAAGCTTAGGGTAAAGGAACCTTGAGGAGGCATAATATGATAAAATTCAACTGCAGTTTGAGAGGGAGAAGATAAAGTCAGATGTGTCAGTATTATGGTGGGGAAAAGGGGATTACAGAGGCACGAGCGAGGAACTGGCCAAAGTTGATTGGAAGGAGATATGAGCAGGGATGTTGGCAGAGCAGCAGTGGCTGAAGTTTATGGAGTAATTTGGAGGGGCAGGATTGATGCATGCCAAAGATGAAGAAGTATTCTAAAAAGAGGATGAAGATGCGGCTGACAAGGGAAGTCAAAGTCAACATAAAAGCAAAAGAGAGGGCATATAATTAAGCAGAAAATAGAGGGAAGTTAGAGGATTAGGAAGCTTTTAAAAACCAACAGAAGGCAGCTAAAAAGACTATAAGGAGAGAAAAGATAAAATATGAAACTAAATAGTAAAAAATGTCAATGAGGATACCAAAAGTTCTTTTTTCAGCTATATAAAGAGTAAAAGTGAGGCGAGTGTGGATATCGGATATTGGACCACAGGAAAATGAAGCTAGAGAGGTAGTAATAGGGGACAAAGTATTTTGCTTCAGTCTTCACAGAATGCTAGAGATTCGAGAGTGTCAGGGGGGCAGAAATGAGTGTTGTTGCTATCACTATGTAGATGGTGCTTAGGAAGTTGAACGGTCTGAAGTTAGGTAAGTCACCTGGACAAGATGGACAACACCCCAGGGTTCTGAAGGAGGTGGTTAAGGAGATTGTGGAGGCATTAGTAATGATCTTTCAAGAATTCCTGAAATGATTTTGGTAGACTGGAAATTTGCAAATGTCACTCCACTCTTTCAGAAGGGATGGAGGCAGGGAAAGGAGATTATAGGCCAATTAGCCCAACTTCTCTGGTTGGGAAGATGTTGGAGTCCATTATTAAGGATGAGGCTTTCGGGTACTTGGAGGCATATGATAAAATAGCCCAAAGTCGGCATGGTTTCCTTAAGAGGAAATCTTGCCTGAGAAATCTATTGGAATTCTTTGAGGAAATAACAAGCAGGATAGACAAAGGAGAGTCAGTGGATGTCGATTACATGGATTTTCAGAAGTCCTTTGACAAAGTGCTGCACATGAGGCTGATTCTGGTGACTAGAGATGTTCCCCAGAGGTCAGTGTTGCGATTGCTTCCTTTCACGTTATATGTCAGTGATTTGGATGATGGAATTGATGGCTTCGTGGCGAAGTTTGGATACAATACAAAGATGGGTGGATGGCAGGTAGTGTAGAGGAAGCAGGGGTCTGCAGAAGGACTTGGATAGAATTGGCAGATGGAATATAGTACAGGGAAGTGCATGGCCATGCATTTTGCTAGAAGGAATAAAGGTATCAGTTAGTTTCTAAATGGGGAGAAAATTCAAAATTCAGAGGTGCAAAGGGACTTTGGAGTCTTTGTGTAGGAGTCCTTAAAGGTTAATTTACAGGTTGAGTTGGTGCCCTTAACAGTATACAATCTCCTTACACCCCTACCAAGGTGCATCGTTTCACATTTCGCCGGGTTAAACTCCATCTGCCATTTCTTCGCCCATATCTGCAACTGATCCATATCCTGTTGTATTCTTTGCCAATCATTTACACTATCCACAACACCGCCAATCTTCATATCATCGGCAAACTTACTAACCCAGCCATCTACATCTTCATCCAGGTCATTTATATACATCACAAACGTCACAGGTCCCAGTACCGTTAATGGCAGAGAAGAGGCAAAATAATCAAAGGAGGATTAATGGTTTTGTGAGAGAGAATAAGTTGCAGGAGGATGGGGTAACTATTTGAGCGGCTGCCTTACTGTGCCAGCAGTCCAGGTTCAATCTTGACCTCTGTTTTTTGTCCTTGCAAATACGTGAGATCCAGTTTTTTTAACAATGTGTCGGTTGGTAGGTTAAATCAACATCCTAGGCCCAATTGTCAATTGTCTTAAGAAAATACAGTATTACAGGAAAACAGAATTTGCTTTCCGGAGAGCTCACATTGAATCGATGGGCCACATGGCCTTCTTCTGTATCACATTAAGTGAATAATTAAATAGTTCTGGCATTTCATTTCATGCTTTAATCTCTCTACCACTTCAGATGTCAAGATTCTAAACTCTGGAAATTCCTTCCTCATTATCTGCCGCTATTTCTTCCTTTAAGATACTTAATAAGAACTGTTTTACTGACAAACACTTTAGTCATCTATCCCAATGTAACCTTTATGTTACAGACATAAATTTAGTTTAATAATGACTGTGTAAATAGCGTTTTTTTAAGTAACTTTAAAGATTGTTGCATAAATCTAATTTGTTGAGATTAACACTCAAAGCACAAATTTGACAACCAATGGGCACCTTTACCAAACATCACCTATTGTGTAATGTTTTATGACAACCAGTCATCAAGTCCAAGTTCAGATGAAGGGGCTCAACTAGAAACGTTGGCACTCAATTTCCACAGATGCTGTCTGACCTGCTGTTTTCCTTAAGTAGTTTTATTTTGCTCTAGATTACAGCATCTGCAATCTCTATTGTCTCCTATTCATGCAATATTACCGGTAATGGGCAGGAGTCCATTTGCTTTTATGAAGATCTTCTACAGCTTAGGCTGCTAAAGTGGTTCATTACACTACATATGTTTTACGTCCTGGTTCTTATACATGAGTTCAGTTTAATAAACGTGGGCATGCTGGTGTAGAAGAGGTCATTTCATGTGATTATAAGCCTGGAGATTTAATAGACAGGTGTCACTTGTTCTGCCCCAAGGACATTCATAATGTCGTCCTGGAGACCAATGTGTTAACAAACAGGTGCCAGTGGGCTACAAGAGCCAAGTTGGAAGCATCCCATCTCAGGGAACAGTACTGTACTAAAACAGTGACAGAAGTTTGTATTTGCTGATATAGATAGAAGCAGCAGCCTGGATAACAGAAGGGCCCTGGTGATGAGCAGTATACAGAACTTTTTCACGGACTGTGTGCTTTTTAAAATGGCCCTGAAGGTATCGTGTTCTTGCCACTCTCAGCACTTGTAAATTCTGGTGTCCTCTTGCTTTTTGAGCCTGGAGGTGCTGTACATGAAAGCCCGACTGTCTCCAAAGAGCAGAATCCTACAGTCGACTAGTTGAGGGGGCTTGATGTGAAGCCTGGTCTAAGTGAACGATTTCCAGAGGAATATGAGCGACACTGACACTGAAACAGAGTCGGAGTACTCCTCCTCTGATTATAGTGATGAAGAAACTGATGGGGAGATAGCTGAGTTAGTGAATTTATTTTCCTTAAAACCTATGCATCTTAAACATAGATTTTTTTAAATCAATGTCTTTGTTGATGAATGTATTGTTTGATGAGAAATTACTTAAAGTATGCATGCCTGCAACTCAGCTTGAAAACAGAGTCACACACATGGTTAAATATCTTTGAATGTTATAAAAGCTGACTTAAGTTTATCTAAAATGTAGCTAAAATATTTAGCTTTCATGGATCTCGAATGACTGTAAATCCAGCTAACATCAGTCAGACCATATTTTAAATTACGAATGATACATGTATTGAAATATTAATGATTCTGTGGACTGTTGCCTAATGCCAAGATAAATCTGTGTTTCTCTGAGGTCATAAGTTGTTGCTGAACTGAAAATGAAGGCTTCATAAACTTCAAAAAGCTAAGGCTATAAATTGCTGATCAGTGACATAACTGTCACAGATGTAAACTTTCTCAATGTTGGTAAAATATTTTTCTACTTTTGTTGAGGGGAAAATGCTGAGGGTTATGGAAAAGTATTCAGCCCCTAGGATGATGTAAGAGTACCCCAACCCCATCCCCCGTGTCCACACAGAAAGAATCCAGAACTAGATTTGATTTCATATTGTATTTTAGAAGGTTAAAATTTTGAAGAGCTATCTGCTACTTTTATTTCCAATACTGTTTTGAGTGTGGAAAATATATTTAATTCTATACCCCACTTTTATAAATGTGATCAAACTGCTGTTTGTGCCAATCATAAAGGTTCAGTGGATGAAATTTCCTGTAAAATTTGAAAGCAACACAGAATTATGAAGTTGGATGATAAATAAAAAGGTAGGTTTTATTTTCTGAGCCTTAATGAAGGAGCATCCATTTTGCAAACTAGCAGTCCCACCACTAGTATTTCCTGGGTTTGGTACGTGAAGGGTGCAGAACTAAGATTTTCCAGTTTGACTACTGCTGTGATTTCTGCAGAGAGGTTGATCGACAGCTTTTAAAAACTTGTCAAGTTGAAAATTGCATTAAGTGACGCAAAATTAACCTTCTATAGTGATGTAGTTGCAAATTAAGGGCTGGCCATTTAAAACTGAGTTGTGGGAAAATGTTTTCATTCAAAGGGCAATGAACCTCGGGAAGTTTCTGCTCCAAAAGCTGGCAGAAGTCTGGCCAATAAATATATTTAAATATTTTAAAGGTTGAGGAATTGACGGTTACTGGAAACTGGCAGCAAATAAGAGTTGAGGCCAGCATAGGTCAGCAATCACCATACTGAATGATGTTGCAAACTTGAGGGATCTGGCGGACTACCAGATATAAACTGCTCAGACATAGCAACTTCATCCCATTGATAGCTTATCAACGGAGAATTTTACATTAAATAGTTTTGAAGTCAATCTATTTGTAGAATTATACTTTTTGAATAGCAGTTATTAACTATTAGCATTTAACCACACATCTGCCCATTGCCTGAAGTTATCATGCATGCTTAACAATTATGATAATCATTTTCATCTCTTTTACTTTGAAAGAAATTTTTTTCCATTAATGCAACCATCAGAAGGTTCTGCTATTTGTTGAAGTCATGACTTGTTCTTTTATCTCCATTTTCCCATGCCAAACTCGCTGCATATCTCTCTGATTTTTCAACACTCTTGATTTTTGTCTTGAATATATTCAGCAAAAGGCTCCACGGCCCTCTTTGGAGAGAATTCCAAAGATGAGGAATTTTCTACTGAACTGACTCCTGAATGACTCACTATTTATTTTGAGATTATGACTCCTGGATCTGTTCATCCATCTAAAAGAAACATCATTTTTCTACCACTCATGACCCTGAAGAATTGTGTCTGTATAAATCAGAGCACATTTCATTTTGCTAAACTTAAGACAGCATAAATTCTTCTGCTTAATTTCTCCACATCAGATAGCCCCGTCCTTCCAGAAATCAATCTAGTGAAACTTCGCCTGCGTATATTAGAAATATGTTATTCCTTGGGTATTAAGATCATGTATTTTTTGCAGCAATACATAGAGGTACCAACTAGAGAAGGGGCAGTATTGGATCTCCTGTTAGGGAATGAAATAGGTCAGGTGACGGAGGATTGTGTTGGGGAGCATTTCAGGTCCAGTGATCACAATGCCATTAGTTTCAGTGTAATTATGGAGAAGGATATGTCTGGACCCAGGGCTGAGATTTTTGATTGGAGAAAGGCTAACTTTCAGGAGATGCAAAAGGATCTAGGAGTGGATTGGGACAATTTGTTTTATGGGAAGGATGTAATAGAGAAATAGAGGTCATTTAAAGGTGAAATTTTGAGGGTACAGAATCTTTATGTTCCTGTTAGGTTGAAAGGAAAGGTTAAAAGTTTGAGAGAGCCATGGTTTTCAAGGGATATTGGAATCTTGGTTTGGAAAAAGAGAGATATCTACAATAAATATAGGTAGCATGGAGTAAATGAGGTGCTCGAGGAATATAAAGAATGTAAAAAGAATCTTAAGGAAGAAATTAGAAAAGCTAATAGAAGATATGAGGTTGCTTTGTCAAGTAAGGTGAAAATAAATCCCAAGGGTTTCTACAGTTATATTAATAGCAAAAGGATAGTGAGGGATAAAATTGGTCCCTTAGAGAATCAGAGTGGACAGCTATGTGTGGAAATAAAAGAGGTGGGGGAGATTCTGAACAATTTCTTTTCTTCGGTATTCACTAAGGAGAAGGATATTGAATTGTGTAAGATAAGGGAAACAGGTAGGCAAGTTATGGAAACTATGATGATTAAAGAAGAGGAAGTACTGGGGCTTTTGAGGAATATAAAAGTGGATAAGTCTCCAGGTCCTGACAGGATATTCCCTAGGACCTTGAGGGAAGTTAGTGTAGAACTAGCAGGGGCTCTGACAGAAATATTTCAAATATCATTAGAAACGGGGATGGTGCCGGAGGATTGGCGTATTGCTTATGTTGTTCCATTGTGTAAAAAGAGTTCTAAGAGTAAAGCTAGCAATTATCGGCCTGTGAGTTTGACGTCAGTGGTGGGTAAATTGATGGAAAGTGTTCTTAGAGATGGTATATATAATTATCTGGATAGACAGGGTCTGATTAGGAACAGTCAACATGGATTTGTGCGTGGAAGGTCATGTTTGACAAATCTTACTGAATTTTTTGAAGAGGTTACTAAGAAAGTTGATGAGGGTAAAGCGGTGAATGTTGTCGATATGGACTTCAATAAGGCCCTTGACAAGGTTCCACACGGAAGGTTAGTTAGGAAGGTTCAATCGTTAGGTATTAATATTGAAGTAGTAAAATGGATTCAGCAGTGGCTGGATGGGAGACGCCAGAGAGTAGTGGTGGATAACTGTTTGTCAGATTGGAGGCCGGTGACTAGTGGTGTGCCTCAGGGATCTGTGCTGGATCCAGTGATGTTTGTCATATACATTAATGATCTGGGTGGTAAATTGGATGAGTAAGTATGCAGATGATACTAAGATAGGTGGAGTTGTGGATAATGAAGTAAGTTTTCAAAGCTTGTAGAGAGATTTAGGCCAGTAAGAAGAGTGGGCTGAAAGATGGCAGATGGAGTTTAATGCTGATAAATGTGAGATGCTACATTTTGGTAGGACTAATCAAAATAGGACATACGTGGTAAATGGTAGGGCATTGAAGAATGCAGTAGAACAGGGGGATCTAGGAATAATGGTGCATAGTTCCCTGAAGGTGGAATCTCATGTGGATAGGATGGTGAAGAAAGCTTTTGGTATGCTGGCCTTTATAAATCAGAGCATTGAGTATAGGAGTTGGGATGTAATGTTGAAATTGTACAACATTGGTGAGGCCAAATTTGGAGTATTGTGCACAGTTTTGGTCACCAAATTATAGGAAAGATGTCAACAAAATAGAGAGAGTACACAGAAGATTTACTAGAATGTTACCTGGGTTTCATCACCTAAGTTACAGAGGAAGGTTGAACAAGTTGGATCTTTATTCTTTGGAATGTAGAAGGTTGAGGCGGGGACTTTATAGAGGTATTTAAAATTTTGAGGGAGATAGATAGAGTTGACGTGGATAAGCCTTTTCCATTGAGAGTGGGGGAGATTCAAACAAGAGAACATGAGTTGAGAGTTTAAAAGGGCAAAAGTTTAGGGGTAACATGAGGGGGAACTTTTTTACTCAGGGAGTGGTAGCTGTGTGGAATGAGCTTCCAGCAGAAGTGGTTGATGCAGGTTCGATGTTGTCATTTAAAGCTAAATTGGATTGCTATATGGACAGGAAAGGAATGGAGGGTTATGGGCTGAGTGCAGGCTGGGGGATTAGGTGAGAATAAGAGTTCGGCACGGACTAGAAGAGCTGAGATGGCCTGTTTCCGTGCTGTAATTGTTATATGGTTATAAAAGGTTTCTCAGCTTAAGAAGGAGATTCACAAGGCAAGTGAGTGATAAGTGCATGGAACATACAGTCAGGGCTATTGATAGAAGTGGTGGTAGAAACAATTATAAATTATGAGTTATGAATTTAGACAGACACATGAACAGGAAGGGAATAGAAGGATATGAACCTTGTTCAAGGTTCAAAGTAAATTTATCATCAAAGTACATATACTGAACGTCACCATATGCAACCCTGAGATTCATCTTCTTTTGGCTGTACTTTGTAAATCTAAGAACTGTAATAGAACCAATGAAAGACTGCACCCTACAAACAGCCAATGTGCAAAAGGTAACAAATTGTGCAAATGCAATTGAGAAAAATAACAATAATAATAAATAAATAAGCAATAAATATCGAGAACGTGAAATCCTTTAAAATGCGTCCATAGATTGTTCAGTGATGGGGCAAGTGAAGTTGATTGAAGCTGTCCTCACTGGTTCAAGAGCCTGATAGTTGAAGGGTAATAACTATTCCTGAACCTGGTGGTCTGAGTCCTGAGGCTCTTGTACCATCTTCCTGATGGCAGCAACAAGAAGACAGCATCACTCACAACACGCTGGAGGAACTCAGCAGGTCGGACAGCATCCGTGGAAAAGATCGGTCGACGTTTCGGGCCGGAACCCTTTGTCAGGACTGTAGAGGGAAGGGGCAGAGGCCCTATAAAGAAGGTGGGGGGAGGGTGGGAAGGAGAAGGCTGGTAGATTCCAGGTAAAAAACCAATAAGGGGAAAGATAAAGGGGTGGTCGAGGGGAGGCAGGGAGGTGATAGGCAGGAAAGGTGAAGAAAGAATAGGGTAGTAGAAGGAGGCGGAACCATGAAGGAGGTGATAGGCAGCTGGGGAAGGGGGCAGAGTGACATAAGGATAGGGGAACACAAAATAACCTGCAGGTGCTGGGGTCAAAGCAACACTCACAACATGCTGGAGGAACTCAGCAGATCGGGCAGCATCCGTGGAAAAGATTGATCGACAAAGGGTTCCGGCCCGAAACGTCGACTGATCTTTTCCAGGAATGCTGCCCAACCTGCTGAGTTCCTCCAGCATGTTGTGAGTGTAGGGATAGGGGAAGGGAGGGGGAGGGAGTTACCGGAAGTTGGAGAATTCTATGTTCATACCAAGGGGCTGGAGACTACCTAGACGGTACATGAGGTGTGGATAGGCAGACAGTCGGGACCCGGGAAGAAGAGAGCATGACCTGTGTGGTGGGGGTCCCTGATTATGTATGTTGCTTTCCTGCGATAGCATTCTGTGTAGATGTGCTCAGTGGTGGGGAGGACTTAACACGTGAGGGACAGGGCCATATCCACTACTTTTTGTAGGATTTTCCTTTCAAGGGCATTAGAGTTTCCACACCAGGCCATGATGCAACCAGTCAATATTCTCTCCAACGCACATCTATAGAAGTTTGACAAAGTTTTAGATATCATGCTGAATATTTGCGATCTTCTGAGGAAGGTGAGGTACTGCAGTGCTCTCTTTGTAATTGCACTTACGTGCTGGGTCCAGGACAGGCCCTCTGAAATGTTAACACCAAAGAACTTAAAGTTGCTGACCATCTTCACCTTTGAACCCCTGATGGGCCTCCAGTTTCCTCCTCCTGGGCAATAACCAGCTCCTTGATCTTGCTGACATTGAGTGAGAGATTGTTGCTGTGGCACCACTCAGCCAGATTTTCAGTCTCCCTCCCATATGGTGATTTGTCACCACCTTTGATTTGGCCAACAACATGGGTGTCATTAGCAATCTTAGATATGACATTGGAGCTGTGCTTAGCCACACAGTTATAAGTGTAAGGCGAGTAGAGCAGGGGATAAACACACAACCTTGTGATGCCCCTGTACTGATGCAGATTGTGGAGCAGATGTTGCCAATCTGGACTGAGTGAGGTCTAAAAGGGAGGAAATGAGGATCCAGTTGCACAAGGAGGTATTGAGGCCAAGGTCTTGAAGCTTATTGATTAGTTTTGAGAGGATGATAGTATTGAATACCGAGCTGTAAACGATAAAGAACATCCTGATGTATGCATCTTTGCTGTCCAGATGTTCCAGGGTTGAGTGATGAGCCAGTGGAATGCCATCTGCTGTGGACTTGGTGTGCCATTAGGCAAATTGGAGTGGATCCAAGTCTCTGCTCAGGCAGGAGTTTTGTTTCATCACCAACCTCTCAAAACACTTCATCACTGTGGATGTAAGTGGTACTGGTCAATGGTTATTGAGGCAGGCTACCCCATTCTTCTTAGGTACCGGAATGATTGAGGCCTGCTTGATGCAGGAGGGTACCTCAGACTGCTGAAGTGAGGGGTTAAGGGTATTAGTGAACACTCCAGCCAGTTGATCCACACCTTGTGCAGACAGATGGAATTCATTTAGGTTGGCATCGTAATCGGTGCAGACATTGTGGACTACGTGGTCTGTTCATATGTTGTACTTCCCTGTGTTCTAATGTAGTGTCTTTCAGAAAATTGAGTAATAAGACAACCAGATGCCTCTGAATACCAACATCTTTCAGTCTCTCACCACAACATCTCTTTCTATTTTCCTTCTACCAAAACAGGCAACCTCTCATCTCTGCATGTTTTTTTCTCCATGCAACGCCTTTAGATGGTTAAAAAAAGTACCAGAATGGATAGAAGATTTGCTGACTGACAGGTGGCAAAAAGTGGAAATTAAGGGGGCCTTTTCTGGTTGGCTGCCGGTGACTGGTGGTACGTCACAGGAGTCAATGTTGGGACAGCTTCTTTTCACGTTGTATGTCAATGATTTAAATGAAGGAATTGATGTCTTTGTGGCTACATATATAGACAGTACAAAGATAAGTAGAAGGCAGGTAGTGTTCAGGAAGCTGGGAGTCTGCAGAAGGACTTAGGCAGTTTGGGGAGTTGGGCAAAGAAGTGGCAGATGGAATATCATGTAGGGAGATGTATGGCTATATGGCCATACACTTTGGCAGAAGGAATGAAGGCATGGACTATTTTGTAAATGTGGAGAAAATTTAAAAAATCAGAGGGCAGAGGGTCTTGGGAATCCTTGTGCAGGATTCCCTAAAGGTTAACTTGCAGGTTGAAATGGTGGTGAGGAAGGCAAATGCAACATTAGCATTCATTTCGAGAGGTCTAGCATACAAGAGCAAGGAAGTAATGCTGAAACTTTAAAAGGCATTGGTCAGACTGCATTTGCAGTAACGTGAGCAGTTTTGTGGCACTTATCTATGAAAAGATGTGCTGCCATTGGAAGCGGTCCAGAGGAGGTTAACGAGAATTATCCTGGGAATGAAATGGTTAACAGATGAGGAGCTCTGGGCCTGTACTCGCTGGAGTTTAGAAGAATAAGGGGGATATCTCATTGAAACCTACTGAATATTGAAAGGTCTGGATTGAGTAGATGTGGAGAAGATACTTCCTATAGTGGTGGAGTCTAGGATCAGAGGGCACAGCCTCAGAATTGAGGGGTGTCCATTTCGAGCAGAGATAAGGAAAAGTTTATTTAGCCAGAGGGTGGTGAATTTGTGGAATGCTTTGCCACAGATGGCTGTACAAGCCAAGTCATTGGATGTATTTAAAGCAGATAGATAGATACTGTATTGACCCCAAAGGAAATTGCAGTGGTCACGGTAGCATTACAAGTGCACAGATAATCAAATATTAGAAGAGAAGTAAGAAAAAATTTTAAAAAGTTACCTCTTACAGTCCAGCAGGAGGGGGTCATCACTTCCCCGGCTATAGGTTGACTCATTATAGAGCCTAATGGTCAAGGGTAAAAATGACCTCATATAGTTTAAGCAGCACGGTTGTCTTAGTCTTTTACTAAAAGTGCTCCTCTGTTCAGCCAAGGTGGCATGCAGAGGATGAGAAACATTGTCCAGAATTGCCAGGATTTTCTGTAAGGTCCTTTGTTCTACCACAGCCTCTAGTGTGTCCAGTTGATAGGTTCTTGATGATGCAGGACGTTAAAGTTTATGGGGAGAAGGCAAGAGAATAGGGTTGAGAGGGATAATAAATCAGCCATGATGTGATGAAGGAGCACAATCAATGGCTGAATAGCCAAGTTTGCTCCTTGGTCTTCTGGTCATACGAAGCTTCTGTATTCTGTCACAAACTTCACTGCTGCAACCTTAGGATATATTAAAACTGATCCCTTCATTCATGTTTTTGACGTAAATGTGCCTCAGCACCAATCTCTGCAGCTTCCAACTACTCACTGCCTCCTAACCTGAGGATGATCTGTTTTGATCCTACTCTCTGTTTTCTTTGGCGGTTAATGTTATCTTCAATGCACAGAAATAGATTACAATACAACCGGTGTGCTGTAATTTAGCTTTATCTTCCTGTATGGTACCTCATCAAAGGCCTTCTGAGAAGTTCTTTCTTACCCGTTTTGTCAGTTACAATCACAGAATATCTTCACAGACCTGTCAAGCGTGATTTCGCTTTCATTAATATATTCTTAGTGTTTTTAGTATTCTTATATATTCCAAGTGCATTGCTACTATTTCCTTAATAAGTGATCTTGGCATTTTCCCAGCTACTGATGTGAGGTTAACTAGTCAGTAGCTTAACATTTTCACTCCCCCTCTATTAAATTGTGTTGCATTTACTATCTTTCAGTCTGTGGCAAATTTTCAATAATATATGGAATTTTGGAAGATGAGAACCAGTACATTCCCTATCTTTCTAACTTGTGCAGATCACAAGGTCCTGGGAATTTATTGCATTTCAGTCCTATTAATTTCTCCCATTTTTTTTTAAACAGTACCAATTTCCTGCAGCTCTTCAGTCACTCTAGAAGTGTTCTCCACATGGTTTTGTGTCTTTTGCAAATAATCCTTTAATTAGTCTGCTATATACTTATTCCTCAATAACATAACATTTTTGTTACTTTTTTTTATATAGGGATACTACATGGTAACAGGCCCTCCTAGTCCAGTGAGCCCACGTGGCAAAATTATAGCCATGTGTCCAATTAATCTACTAACTCTTACGTCTTTGGAATGTGGGAGATAATTGGAGCACCCAGAGGAAACCTATGCTGTCACAGGGAGAACGTACAAACTCCTCAAAGACAGCGACGGAATTGAACCCGAGTGGCTGGCACTCTCGTAGCGTTACAGTAACTGCTCAACCTTTTACTTCCCGTTTGAGCATTAACAGCCTCTTTTTAGTTTTTTTGTTAGATTACTCTCATGTTGTGTTTTCCTTTACCCTGACATTTTCAGACCTCAGGCATACTGGTTTTGGAAACTTCATAAGCTGTTTCTTTTGATCTAATATTATCTTTCATTGTTTTTATTTATTTATTTTTATTTATTCAGCGATACAATGAGGGCCCTTCCGGTCGTTCAAGCCACACAGCCCCTGTAACCCCCAACAAACCCGATTAACCCTAACCTAATCACGGGACAATTTACAATGATGAATAAACCAACCTGGTACATCTTTGGACTGTGGGAGGAAACCAGAGTACCCGGAGAAAACCCACACATTCTGTAGGGAGGACATACAGAGACTTCTTACAGAATGATACCAGAATTGAACCCTGAACTCTGCAATGTCCCGAGCTGTAATAGCGCCGCACTGACCACTACCCTACCATGGCGCCCTAATTTCTCTCGTTAGAAACAAGTAAATCACATTTTCTGTTGGTATTTTGAGTCTTAAACAGATATATATATTTACTATAAATGATGTATTTAATTATTATGTTCGCTTTCTCTTTTCTATTGTAGTTTCCTTTACAATCATCCTTTACAATGTAGTTCGAAGCTACTCTATACCTATCATTCCAACAAGCCTTGATGATATACATAGCCTTGGTTTACAACCTTGTTCAACATTTCACTTTTCATTGTATTTGCAGGGAGGATGTGAGGACAGCCAATGTGATTGCAGCTGAAACAGTGACCTGCCTTGTGATCGACAGAGAGTAAGTAAAATGAATGTTATAACCACCTTTCTGCTATTTAGATGGGAAAGGCATTGAGGAACATGGACAAGAGGGGCCGTGGGCCTGTTTCTGTGTTGTATGATTCTTTGAAATCCATTGTCCACATGGTAATATCTTGATCAATAACGAAAGTCACAACCCTGTACACCAACCAGATATAAAGGTTGCTTTAATACCAGGTAGCATATTAGTAAACAAAGAGCACCTGTAAAATTCCAGCTGGAACGGAAGATGCAGCTAGAGGGGAGAAGTTGTTATTGGAACAACAGCCTGCTAAGTTTTATACTAGTTTTGCCAGCTGCGTTGTCAGGGTACCACTCAGATGGTAAAGAGCCACCCCTAGGTGTGGCTGGCAGACAGACATTCTGGAGTTACAATTTGATCTTTCCTGAAAGTGGAGAATGATGTGTTGTCATTACCATGACTGGGTTATTCACAGACTAAATATCCTACAGGTTTTTTGAACAGTTAATTATTGTGATCTGCTCATTATCACATGTTATTTACTACATAGAATGGATTTGCCATTTCATGAAAAGATTGTTGAATAATAAAAGTATTTGAAATATTTATTTCTAATCTTATTTTAGCAAATGAGTTTTGTATTTGCATAATGCGCCTTTTATATATCATATCTTTTCTTTCTGTGAAATTTATACTGCCACTGGTTCAGTGAATTTATCCAGTGTGGACCTGATAACACATAGCCCATGGTGTCTGCTGAATTAATACATTGAATGTAGGGTAGTGATAAAGGGGTACTGTAATTGTCCCTTGACCTCACCAATTTAGGAAAGAAAATATGTGTAACATTTGTTTCCTGATAAATCCCAAATATCTCCATCTCAGTTGCTAGGGCTCTTGTTTGAGGTACACAAGTGTTTCTTATTTGATGACCGCATTGGGTTTGGATATGATGTTCTTCTGTCTGTATCACAGTCTTGGAGCAAAACTTGCAGAAGGTGTTCCATAGTTCCCCCAGATTGGTGGAATCAAAGAGTTTAAGGAGGTTTAAACCATGTACAGTGTCTGGTGCTGATCCCTACGTTTTTTTGTGGAGTGGTTGCATGGTGACAATCATATCCACTGTTCCTCTGGGTGGATGGAATATACACCATGATTCAGGGAATTGTACTTTGGCCACTGAGAAAAGGTGATTGAGGAGAGCACTGTCAGTGATGTTTCCCATGCAGACAGCAAGGAAGACCCTTTTGGAGTTTTCACAGTCAGATTCGTCCAGTTTCTTGAAGATGGCCGAGATTATAGCACCTTCTGAGATCTCCACGAATATCCTCCTCCTACCAGAAGTGGACGTTAAAGCTGTGGATTTGTGACTTAAGTTCTTAATTGCTGAGTTTTAGGAATACAGTGTGGATAACATCTGCTCTAAAAGCATATTTTTTGAATTGGGATATAGTTTCCTCTTATTACCTTTTATTCTCACTAGAACACATGAGATTAAGGGATGACCTTATAGATTTATGAAATTGTAAGGGGCATAAGGTAGATGGTCAGAGCCTTTTCCCCATGGCAAGGGAGACTGGAATGAGAGGGCACAAGTTTAAGGTGAGATGGGAGACATTTAAAGGTGATCAGAGGGACAAGTTTTCACACAGTGACTAGTGGTTATCTGAATATATTTGGCAGAGGAATTGATAGGGACAGCTAAAATTATAATGTTTAAAAGGCCCTTGGACAGGTACTTGGATAGGAAAGGCAGGGAAATGAGATTAATGTAGATAGGCAGCATGGTCAATGTGGATGAGGAGGACGGAAAGGGTCCATTTCTGATTCTATGATTCTATTTATTGCAGAAGGAAATAGTTCGAAGGATTTGGTGTGGCAAAAATGAGATAGGGCAGAGAAGAGAGTGAGGATATTATTAATTTTATCCCATATGCTTTTGGTCCATTTGGATAAGTAGGTGTTGAGGGTTACCTTCTGTATTCACTTGCTGCCTGTGAGATAAAGTTAATCTCTTTTGAAATAGACTGCAGCTTTCCAAGTGTCTTACTGTGTTTAAAAATCTAGAGAAACAAACTTGCGAACTTCCTACAGATTCCTCTACAAAACTCTGAAAAATATGGTGTCATGCAGCAAAAGATCAGGCTAAGCCCAAGGAGATCAATTAGCCCATTTCTGAGTGTAAGAATGCCCATCGGGATTTTTTTCGGAAGGATTTTCATTTGTCAAAGCATCCTTTCTCCAGCATCAAATCTCCCCACTGACATCTGCTGTCGTACAATACAGAAAATGCTGGAGGAACTCAGCAGGTTAGGCAGCATCTGTGGAGAGGAATAAAGAGTCAATATTTTGGGCCAAGACCCTTCATTAGGACAATGTTGTACAATACCCAGATTTGGGCCCCAGTTTGGCTTTCAGTCTTTGGTCTGGTAAATAACAGCTTTTATTTAATCACTCAATAACCAACCAGTACAGCACAAATCATGCTTCTCCATCCCCTGAGCTAGTTAAATGGGTGCATTCTTGTTCTTACTGAGTCCTGTGACCTTAAGTACAGAACAATTTCAAACAACATGTATTTATCTTCTCCATCCCATATTATTGTTGTCTGATTTCGGGGGCAGCCAGGCCTGTTCCATCCACCTTCTGCACTCATTGGTCTGTATCAGTCTGCTCTGCACCATGCTGATTTCAAGATTGTTTTATTGCTTTTCCAGTACATTAAGTAAGTCTCCAGTAAGGAGACGAAATAATTGTTACTCCCAATCTGATGCAGCACAAAAAGAAAACAAAATAAGGTTAAGAACCCAGAAAAACAGGAAAAATTAAAATACTTAAGATAGCTTATATACATAGGTTGGTTGTATGTCCATAAAGTGACACTAGGCACAGGAGTGTTAGTACATTAAGGTGACTGACAGGAAATGATAAAGTAGTGGTCGTTGGGGGTATGGAAGGGTTAGTTAATGGATGGGAGTGTTGATCAGCCTTACTGCTTGGGGAAAGGAACTGTTTTTGAGTCTGATGGTCCTGGCATTGATGCTAGGTAGCCTTCTCCCTGATGGGAGTGGGACAAATAATCCATGAGCAGGGTGGGTGGGGTCCTTCATGATGTTACTGGCCATTTTCTGGCAGCTTTCTATATATATGTTATTGATAGTGTGTAGGCTGATCCAGGAGATGGGTTGGGCGGTTTTGACCACTCACTTGTAGAGCCTCCCTATCCACCACAGTGTGGTTTCTGCACCAAGCAGTGATGTAGCATGTAAGAATGCTCCCTGTGACGCATCCGTAGAATGTTGTGAGTATACAGTAACTGTGCGTAGTCCAGCTCACTTCAGCTTCCTCAGAAGGTAGAGATTTAGTGAGCGTTCTTGTGTTAGAACATGTCCTGGGACTAAGAGAGGTTGTACGAGAGTGAACTCCCGGGGGTTTGAAACAGCTCTCAATTTCCACTGCTGTGCTGCTGATGTAAAGAGGGGCATGAGTGTTGTGAGTTCCCCTGAGGTCAATAACAATCTCCTTTGTCTTGTTGACAGTGAGGAGGAGAGGTTATTTGCCTGGCACCAGGCCTCGAGCTCTTTCACCTCCTCTCTGTGTCTCGCTGTTGTTGATGAGCCCTCATCACTGCCACGTCATCAACGAACTTGGCAATGTGATCACTTGGGAGTTTGGCTGTGCAGTCAGTCATTTGTGAGCAGTTTATGGCCAGTTGTTTGCTAATACTGCTCTAGAATCTGTGACTTGCTCTTAGTTTTCTCTCCTTTATAACACTTCAGGCCAGCCATTGTCCATCACTTGCATCTTGAGCGAGTTGAGGAGTTCAGTGGAATGAGAATTACATCAGAGAATAGTAGATGTAACCCCCCCCCCCATGAAGCATTATTTTACAAGTCCAGCTGACCAGCATTTGACCAGTTATACTGCTGGCAGTGTTTGTTTTCATTGGGTTCAAACCTATTGTCTGGACATTAATCAGTTGGATTTATGTATTTACCCTTTCTCCTATGGTCCACACTCTTCTCCTTTCAAATTCCTTCTTCAGCACTTTTTCCACCTATCACTTCCCAGCTTCTCACTTCATTCCCCCTCCCCATCCACATATCTCCCCCCTCATCTGGCTTCAACTACCACCTCCAACTTCCCCTGTCCCACTTTCTTGTTCTGACTCCGTCCACCTTCCTTTCCAATCCAGTCCGAAACATCAGCTGTTTATTCCTCTCCAGAGAAGCTGCCTGACCTGCTGAGTTCCTCCAGCATTTTGTACAAGTTATTATGCATTTACTTCACTACTTGTTACGATGTGGCCTTCCCTGATCCAGGCCAAGCTTTCCAACAACTACCATTTTGGTGGACAGTTCAGTTCCTGGAGCTCCTCACAGCTCAGTCAATCCTTGATCTCACCTCGTATTCGCCAGGCAACGTCTTCCAGCAGCAGGTTTTGGACTAGAAATACTGATGGATTTTCCAAGCCTAGCCTGGAAATGTTGATGCCAACATATTTCAAAGTAGATTAAGATTTATTATCAAAGTATGTATACATCTACGTATACTACCTTGAAGTTCATTTTCTTGCAGGCATTTACAGGAAAATAAGGAAATAAAATAGAATTTGTGAAAAAAAGGCTGACAAACAACCAACATGCAAAAGAAGTCAAATTGTGTAAATAAAAAAAATACTGAGAACTTGAGTTATTGAGTTCTAAAATGTGAGCCTGTAGGTTGAGGAAGCATTCAGAGTTAAGTTATCCAACTCGGTACAGGAGTCTGATGGTTGAAGGGTAATAACTGTTCCTGAACCTGATGATGTGGGATCTGAGGCTCCTGTGTCTCCTGCCTGATGGTAATAGCAAGAGGAGAGCATGAACGGGATGGTGAAAGTCCTCGATGATGGATGTTGCGCCCCAAGCCTGGTGATGATGATTCCTTTGGATCTGTATCTCAGCAGAGTTCATGCACACTCCCCACCGTTCAGTTAGTTTCAGTATCCAGGACATCTAGCCCCGAGAACTCTGTGGCACAGTTTAATCCGGATGGTTGCGGGTCGGTGTGAAGTGCAGGTGCATGAAGTTCAGGCATAACTATTAAGCCACGACCATTTCCAACCACATGGAATATAACCACCCATCCTTGGCATTCAGTGGAAGGACGGTGTCTGAGTTCCCACACCTTCTACATCACCATCAACCAGAAATGTAACAGAACCAGCAGTATAAAACCTCCAGCTAAAGACCAGGTCAGATACTGGGTATAGGGCATCAAGTGATTCTCCTCCAGATACCCAAAGCCTCACCACCTTCTGTAAGGTACAAGAGAGGAGTGTAATGGAATACACTCCACTGGATAAACGCAGCGCTAAACAACACACAAGAAGTATGACATAATTCATAATTCGGATTGTGGTAACAGAATAGTACCATTGCAAGGCACTCCAACCACAGTGCCAAACATCTATTCCCTCTGCCACAGATACAGCGGTTTGATGGTGCACCATCTCAAAGACACTGCCACTATTCAACTAGGTTACTCTGACAGCACCTCCTAAACTCACCACAGCCGCAAAAGCAGATACATTCCTCTTGTCCTCACCTACCATCCCATGAGCCTCCGCACCCAGCACATCATTCTCTGCAACTTGCACCACCTCCAAAGTGACCCTACTACCAAACCCATCATTACCTCCCATCCCCTCTCTGCTTTCCACAGGGATTGCTCCCTCTGTGACAACATTGTCGATTCGTCCCTCCACACAAATCTTCCTCCCAGCATTTAAACCTGCAAGCGACCAAAATACAACACCTGCTCATTCACCTCCTCACTCACCTCCATTCAGGGTACCAAACAGTCCTTCTAGGTGAGGCAACACTTCACCTGCGGATCTGCTGGGGTTGTCTATTGTATCCGGTGTCCCTGATGTGGCCTCCTCTGCATTGGTGACACCCATCATCAATTGGGGAACCGCTTTGTGAAGCACCTCTGCTTTCATCCGCCAGAAGCGGAACCTCACAGTGGCCCAACTGCTTCCCATTCCCATTCCGACACGTCAGTCCGTGACCTTTTGTGCCACAATGAAGCCACCCTCAGGTGGAGGAGCAACACCTTATATTCTGTCTGGGTAGCCTCCAACATAATGGCATGAATATTGATTTCTTCCTCCAGTTAAAAAAATTATCCCTCCCCCACCCCTCTTCTTCTATTCTCCATTCTGACCTCTTACCCCTTCTCACTTGCCTGTCAACTCTCCCTGGTGCCCTTCCTCTTTCCCTTTCTCCTATAGTCCAGTCTCCGCTCCTGTCAGATCCTTCCTGTCCAGCCTTTTATATTTCCTACCCACCTGGCTTCACTCATCACGTCACAGCTATCCTTCTTCCCCTCACCCCACCTTTTTATTCTGGCATCTTCCCCCCTTCCTTTCCAGTCCTGAAGAAGAGTCTCGGCCCATCAACTGTGTGTTCATCTCCATGGGTGCTGCCTGACCTGCTGAGTTCCTCCAGCATTTTGTGTGTGTTGCATGGAAATATCACTGGCTGCGGGCCCCTTTCCAAGTTGTGCACCATTCTGACTTTGTCTAGACCCTGGGATTGCCAACCCTAGACATTGTGGGGGTACCTTCACCACAAGGCAGCTACAATGCAAGAAGGTGGCTCAACCACTCCATCATGAAGGCAGTTATGATGAGAAACAGATGCTGACCTTGCCAGCAATCTCTCCATTTTGTAAACCTGAAATGCATACTTAGTTTGTGTGTTTGTTTTGTCTGGTGCATACGTAGTGAATATAGACATAGAAACATAGAAAACCTACAGCACAATACAGGCCCTTCGGCCCACAAAGCTCTGCTGAACATGTCCTTACCTAAGAAATTACCTAAGGTTACCCATAGCCCTCTATTTTTCTAAGCTCCATGTACCTGTCCAGGAGTCTCTTAAAAGATCCTATCGTATCCGTCTCCACCACCACCACCGGCAGCCCATTCCACACACTCACCACTCTCTGCATAAAAAACTTACCCCTGACATCTCCTCTGTACCTACTTCCAAGCATCGTGCTAGCAATTTCAGCCCTGGGAAAAAGCCTCTGACTATCCACATGATCAATGCCTGTCATCATCTTATACACCTCTATCAGGTCACCTCTCATTCTCCGTCGTTCCAAGGAGAAAAGGCCAAATTCACCCAACCTATTCTCATAAGGCATGCCCCCCAATTCGGGCAACATCCTTGTAAATCTTCTCTGCACCCTTTCTATGGTTTCCACATTTTTCTTGTAGTGAGCCGACCAGAACTGAGCACAATACTCCAATTGGGGTCTGACCAGGGTCCTATATAGCTGCAACATTACTCTCGGCTTCTAAGCTTAATCCCACCGTTGATGAAGGCCAATGCACCGTATGCCTTCTTAACCACAGAGTCAACCTGCGCAGCAGCTTTGAGTGTCCTATGGACTCAGACCCCAAGATCCCTCTGATCGTCCACACTGCCAAGAGTCTTACCATTAATACTATATTCTGCCATCATATTTGACCTACCAAAATGAACCACCTCACACTTATCTGGGTTGAACTCCAACTGCCACTTCCCAGCCCAGTTTTTCATCCTACCAATGTCCCGCTGTAACCTCTGACAGCCCTCCACGCTATCCACAACACCCCCAACCTTTGTGTCATCAGCAAATGTACTAACCCATCACTCCACTTCCTCATCCAGGTTATTTATAAAAATCACGAAGAGTAGGGGTCCCAGAGCAAATCCCTGAGGCACACCTCTGGTCACCGACCTCCATACAGAATATGACCCATCTACAACCACTCTTTGCCTTCTGTGGGCTAGCCAGTTCTAGATCCACAAAGCAATGTCCCCTTGGATCCCATGCCCCCTCCTTACTTTCTCAATAAGCCATGCATGGGGTACCTTATCAAATGCCTTGCTGAAATCCATATACGCTACATCTACTGCTCTTCTTTCGTCAGTGTGTTTAGTCACATCCTCAAAAAATTCAATCAGCCTCATGAGGCACAACCTGCCTTTGACAAAACCATACTGACTATTCCTAATCATATTATGCCTCTCCAAATGTTCATAAGTCCTGCCTCTCAGGATCTTTTCCATCAACTTACCAACCACTGAAGTAAGATTCACGGGTCTATAATTTCCTGGGCTATCTCTATTCCCTTTCTTGAATAAGGGAACAACATTCGCAACCCTCCAATCCTCCAGAACCTCTCCCATCCCCATTGATGATACAAAAGTCATTGCCAGAGGCTCAGCAATTTCCACCCTCACCTCCCACAGTAGCCTGGGGTACATTTCGTCCAGTCCCGGTGACCTATCCAACTTGATGCTTTCCAGAAGCTCCAGCACATCCTCTTTCTTAATATCTATATGCTCAAGCTTTTCAGTCTACTGTAAGTCATCCCTACAATTGCCAAGATCCTTTTCCATAGTGAATACTGAAGCAAAGTACTCATTGAATAGCTTTGCTATCTCCTCCAGTTCCATACATACCTTTCCACTGTCACACTTGATTGGTCCTATTCTCTCACACCTTATCCTCTTGCTCTTCACATACTTGTAAAATGCCTTGGGGTTTTCCTTAATCCTGTCTGCCAAGGTCTTCTCATGGCCCCTTCTGGCTCTCCCAATTTCATTTTTAAATTACTTCCTGCTAGCCTTATAATTTTCTAGATCTCTATTATTACCTAGTTTTTTGAACCTTTTGTAAGCTTTTCTTTTCTTCTTGACTAGATTTACAACAGTCTTTGTAGACCACGGTTCCTGTACCCTACTATCCTTTCCCTAGTCTCGTTGGAACGTACCTATGCAGAACGCCACTCAAATACTTTACCACATTTCTTCTGTACATTTCCCTGAGAACATCTCTTCCCAATTTATGCTTCCAAGTTCCTACCTGATAGCCTCATATTTCCCCTTACTCCAGCTAAACGCTTTCCTAACTTGTCTGTTCCTGTCCCTCTCCATTGCTATGGTAAAGGAGATAGAATTGTGATCACTATCTCCAAAATGCTCTCCCATTGAGAAATCTGACACCTGACCAGGTTCATTTCCCAATACAAAATCAAGTACAGCCTCTCCTCTTGTAGGCTTATCTACATATGTGTCAAGAAACCTTCCTGAACACACCTAACAAACTCCACTCCATCTAAACCCCTTGCTCTAGGGAGATGCCAATCAATATTTGGGAAATTAAAATCTTCCACCACGATAACCCTGTTATTACACCTTTCCAGAATCTGTCTCCGTACCTGCTCCTCGATGTCCCTGTTACTATTGCGAGGTCTATAAAAAACACCCAGTAGAGTTATTTATCCCTTCCTGTTCCTAACTTCCATCCACAGAGACTTCAAAGGCAATCCCTCCATGACTTCCTCCTTTTCTGCAGCCGTAACACTATCTCTGATCAACAGTGCCACCCCCCCCCACCTCTTTTGCCTCCCTCCCTGTCCTTTCTGAACCATCTAAAGCCTGGTACTTGAAGTAACCATTCTTGCTGCTGAGCCTTCCAAGTCTCTGTACTGATCCACGCGTTAAGCTCATCTGCTTTGTTCATAATACTCCTTGCATTAAATTAGACACATCTCAAACCATCGGTCTGAGTGTGTCCCTTTTCTATCACCTGCCTATCCTCGCTCTCAGCTCTGTCTTCAAGCTTTCTCTATTTGTGAGCCAACCACCTCTTCCTCCATCTCTTCAGTTCGGTTCCCACCCCCCAGTAATTCTAGTTTAAATTCTCCCCAATAGCCTTAGCAAACCTCCCCGCCAGAATGTTGGTCCCCCTGGAATTCAAGTGCAACCCATCCTGTTTGTACAGGTTCACACCTGCCCCAAAAGAGGACCCAATGATCCAGAAACCTGAATCCCTGTCCACTGCGCCAATCCCTCAGCCATGCATTTTTCCTCCACCTCATTCTATTTCTATTCTCACTATCACGTGACACAGGCAGTAATCCCAAGATTACTATCTTTGATGTCCTGCTTCTCAACTTCCTTCCTAACTCCCTGTAGTCTGTTTTCAGGATCTCCTCCCTTTTCCTACCTATGTCATTAGTACCAATATGTACCACGACCTCTGGCTGTTCTCCTTCCCTCTTCGGGATATCGTGGACGTGATTAGAAACATCCCGGACCCTGGCACCTGGGAGGCAAACTACCATCCATGTTTCTTTCCTGCATCCACAGAATCACCTGACTGACCCCCTAACTATAGAGTCCCCTATCACTGCTGCCATCCTTTTCCTTTCCCTGCCCTTCTGAGCCACAGAACCAGACTCAGTGCCAGAGGTGCGGCCACTGTTGTTTCCACCAGATAGGCGTCCCCCCCAACAGCACTCGAATAGGAGTACTTATTCTTAAGGGGGAGAGCCACTGGGGTACTCTCTAGCATCTGACTCTTTCCTTTCCCTCTCCTGACTGTTACCCACTTATCTGTCTCCTGAGGCCCTGGTGTAACTACCTGGCTATAGCTCCTGTTCACTCTCCCTGACCAGACGAAGGTCATCGAACTGCATCTCCAGTTCCCTAACGAGCTGCAGCTTGATTCACCTGGTGCAGATATGGCCGCCCGGGAGGCTGGGAGTCTCCAGGACCTCCCACATCTGACACCGAGCACAAAACACCAGCCTCACACACATGCTTCCTGTCTGTATTCAACATAGACAAACTACCTCGCCTCGATGCGTTATTGCCAAAACCCCATTGAGCCAAAGCTCTCCTACTCTGTCTCCCTCTACTCTAGCGCCCGCTCTATAAAGCTGTCTCCTTTTAAACTCTGTGTTCTAAGTGGCTGACGTCCACAAGCTTGCGCAGTCGTGCCTCGATTAAACCGCTGAAGAAATAAATATATTTTCCGATTGAGATGCTAAAAATCTTATGGGGATATTGAGTATATGATATACTGACAAAGGGTCCTGACGAAGGATCTGTGCCCAAAACGACGACGGTTTATTCCTCTCCATAGATGCTGCCTGACCTGCTGATTTCCTCCAGCATTTTGTGTGTGTTACTCTTGATATATACAGTGTGTGTCTGTATTTGTGTCATGTGGCAGTGGTCTTCCAAGATATGTTTAGAGTATTTATATGTCATTATGTGTATATCCTTTATGTATGTATGCAGTGTGAGTGAATCTGCTCCATTATGTTTGTGTATATGGTTTAAGTGCCTTTGCAAATAGATTGCATATAAATGTTTTTATAGATACATATAAATGATGTTCCCATTGGTGCCTGTGTATGCTGTGGATGTGCTACCTTTAATGTATAAGTATGGAGCATGGGTGTGAGTCTATAGACTCATCTACTAGAGGGTGAACTCAAATAACTTGACAAAATACAGTATACTATAATCACCTAAATTTTGGCGATCAATAGAATAATTAAATTGTTAAAAATATCACTGATGAAATCTCGGTTAGTGAGTATTAATGAATTAATTTTATAATACCCACTTCAGCAGACGATGTGAAGGAGATGGTTTAGTGACATAAGCATCTCGAGTTAAACATTCTTCTTAAAACATTTGATCGTGCTGCTGTCAGCCATATTTACCAAGTGTTTATGCTATCTCTTAAAGGTCAAATAGCTTTAAACCAGATGATAACACTTCCACTTGGTGATGGTGCTCTGGAGGTTTTTAAAGTGCTCATATCAAATTTAACAGACATCACAGAAGTGGAAGTGGAAGTTAAAGATGTGAAGCTATGTTGCCTGTTCTCATTAGGAGTACCTTGTGCCTTTTTTAATTGCAACATTTTTGTTTGAAGAGTTGCCACGATGAAATCCAATCAGTGGCATAGCTTGGGAGGACCTGAGCTGTGTAAGAAAATGGACTGCACGAGTTCAGAGACTCTGGGTATCACTTTAGCCTAACTCAGCAGCCAGGAAACCCTTGGGATTGTGTGAAACACTAGTTTTCAATCAGACCCTATCATGCACTTGAGTAGCTTCACTAACGTGACTGCTGTGTAGCAGCACTTATAATGATTGATTTCCTAATAAGTAGGTTAGGCTGAAACTGACCCTGACAACCCGGAGTGAAGGCCGTTCAGCCCGAACATACTTTCACCTGTAATTAGGCTGTGCTGAATCAGAATCAGAAACAGGGTTATTATCACTGGCATATTTGGTGAGATCTGTGGAATGGTGACTGATTACATCAGTCACCATTAATTAGATGAGGCAAAAGAGTTAAAGAAATCAATTATGTGCCTGCTGATAAGAATTCCTTGAACTCTATTTATTTAGTTATTCAGAGATACAGCACAGTAGTTGGACCTTCCAGCCAACAGCCTGCACTGCCCAATTGCACTCACGTGAGTAATTAACCTAATCCGCTGAGCAACACACACAAAATGCTGGAAGAACTCAGCAGACCAGGCAGCACCTATGGAAAGGAGAACAGTCGACGTTTCAGACCGAGACCCTTCAGCAGGAACCTGTATGCCTTTGGAATGTGGAAAGAAACCAGACCACCCAGACTTTTTCATGTCTGTGAAGGAATTCTGCTCAGATTTGCCCTTTAAATAAATTATTGTCACAAGGCTTTGATACAAAAATGTAATCAGAGAACAACAGGGTTTAGTTTTAGTAAATACTGGCATAGATTTGCCATTAAGCAGTATAAGCTAGATATCACTGTAAAGAAAGAAAGATGTGTATCAAAAGGAAAGGTTGCTGTAGGACATTTTGCTGCTGTTATTAGTGCTAGGGTATGCACTTGACCTGCTTCCATCAATGCATCGTGTATACCAACATCACTCCGACCAGATTGTACATATCCATCAAGAACTGGTAAAAGAGTGCAGGGTGAGCTCGCGCAGAGACTTTCCACACTCCAATTTGGAGATCTTGACATGTCTGACTTCAGTTTACACAGTGCTATGTGTTGCAAACTGAGACATCAATAAATGGAGATGATTTAGCATTTGTGAGTGTCAGTGTGCTCCGAACACTTAGTGGATAGAGTTCCAGTTTAATTCTAATCTTGAAACTTCACCTCTGACAGTGTTGCATCATGTTGCTACTGCACTGAGTTCAGTGTAGATTATGAACAAAATAAGTCTTTTGACTCAGTGGTTGATCATCTAATATTTCAAAATTGAATTTTTACACATTGCCCATATAGAGAACTGCGTAAAGTGCTATTGTATAAAAGGTCCCTTTCCTCATAAGGTGGTAATCCCAGCAGATTCATCCATTGCCGATGGCTTACACACAGGATAAATTTCAGAGTAAATGGTTGCATTACTTCAAATTACTTAAGGTTTCTCTTTGTGGCATCCAAATTGGTTCAGTGGGTAACTGACTGCTGTTTGGGCATTGCCACATACTGTGTTTGTGGGGCAGGGGGGAGATCATCATGCACTTCACGAAAAGGGATACTCTATTCTCATTTGTAGCTTTTATTTTACCTCTAGTTATTTGAAATGATTGTGCACAGATTGTCTGTCATCTTCTGAAGGGTGATACTGCTTAGCGACGGGCTGCCGCTCCCTATTTCTTGCTTTCTAAAGAAAACCTTACTAAGCAAGGATCATCATGGCCTTTGTTACTTCTCTCTCTCTCTCTCTCTCTCTCTATCTCTCTCTCTCTCTTTCTCTCCCTCTCCCTCTCCCTCTATATATGTGTATATAGATATATATTCACCTTAGACCAGCTGAATGACTTTTGCCTGGTTCAGTTTGGAAGCCATGAAATCTGCTAGATCTGGCTGTTCTGTCAATTGACTTGCTGACAGTGTACATTGAAAGGCTGTAGTTTCAGATTCAAATTTCTGACTTGGGCTCTGGCCGTTGGGCCTTGACTTTTGCACTCCCCATTGACCTTCAGGCTTCCATCTGGTCTCCTGACCAATCTTTGGGTTTCGATCTTTAATATCGACCGAGAACTCACCGCTGACAAAGAATGAGGATCCCGGACGAGGTTCTGAAATCCAGGCCTGGAACTACAGACTCGCCAATGATGGGACACAAACACTAGACCTCTAACTCGGATCTCACCAATTTGCGTACCCCAGGGGTCACTGTCACTCGTGCCTCATGCTTGTATACAGCATTGTGCAAAAGTTAGGCACATGTAAAAAAAAATCCTGTAAAGCGAAGATGCTTTCAAAAATAATGAAATAAAAAGTTTCTAGATATCAAAAAAATTACTAAAAAGAGCAGTTAACAGTAAAAAAAACTAAATTCAATATTTGGTGTGACCTCCCTTTGCCTTTAAAATTGCATCAATTCTCAAATGTGCACTGTTGTGCAGTTTTATAAGAAAGTCGGCTGCTAGGTTGTTCCAAGCATCTTGGAGAACTTGCCACAATTCTTCTGCAGACTTTGGCTGTCTCACTTGCTTCTGTCTGTCCAGTTAATCCCAGACAGCCTCGATGATATTGATATCAGGGCTCTGTGGAGATCATACTATCTAAAACCATGTAAAAAATTTAGGGCGCCTAAAACTTTTGCATAGTACAGTTGGTCTTAAACCTCCTTCATCATTTGCTAAGTAAAACATTACACCTTATGAAGATATGAATAAATATATAAATACATTCCATTTCAGAAAATGAATATCCCTATCCACAAGTGTGTGCATAAATGTGTACCCAAGTACAGTATATATGCATTCATGAGTGTGTGCACAATTGTCATGACATTAAATGTCTGAAAAGTTCTGTATTACAATGCTGCAGTTTGTTTGCTGAATCTAAATTGATGTGCAATTACTTGTTGAGTTTTCTTTGTTTATTTATATCTATTTGCTAAAATTGTATTTTGTTTGTTACAGCTCATTCAAGCACCTAATTGGAGGTCTGGAAGATGTTTCCAACAAAGCTTATGAAGATGCTGAAGCTAAAGCTAAGTATGTCAATCATTTCTCCTTGAAGTGTAGTTTTTAACTTTATTGCTCACTGTAGTTGGTGATTAAGTAGTAATATAACTTATTATGTGTAACCATCTAGGAATATCCCATGGCTATCAACAACTGTGCAAGATTTGCAAAAGCATTGATTACAATGATAAGTAAAGTCTGAATTGCACAAGTGATGTCAGAATTTAACATATTATCTGCAGTTCTTTTGTATTAATGGAGGAGTTTACGGTTTTGTGCTTTATGGTATTGCACTGATGAAAGTACTTGATCTGTGCGTAGATCATTCATGGACACCTGCAGCCCTTTGTACTCATGCTGATGTGTTGAAGGAATTAGCCATTTCGTTCCATTTACCTACACTATTCCCCCTCACTCTGCACTATTCATTTTCAAGTATATATCCAGTGCTTTTTAACACAAACTATTGAACCTCCACTGCCCTTTTTAGGCAACACTTCTTGTTGGATTTTCATATTTGTGTGCGCTTCTCCTGTTTTTGTAGCAGAATTAGGGGAATGAATGGCTGAGAGACAGTGGAGCTGGATATGATCAAGAATTCTTGTTTGATTTACACATGAGCCAAGTTTATTTTATCTAGGTTGGCTTAATGTGTTCCACATCTGTCAGCTTCACCGACTTCTGTTATGAATTGCATTTGCAGTTCCACGAATGTTTCAAGATTCTTCAGTCTACCATGGTGAATTTACCCAGGAATACCCTACACTGGTAACACATTATTTAGAAACTAATGATGATCAGATCAATCGGTACTTCTTTCAGTGTAGCAAGCATCAGATTGCATCACAGAATATTGTAGCAGGTAAAAAATGAATAGGTAAAAGGCTTTGGACACAGTGCACAATGAAACGAGAGTTTAATACATGGAAAGCCCTATAATGAAAGCACAAAATCATTTGTGCCAAGAAAGATAATTGTAAAATTAGCCCATTTAGAAGTGAAAGTAGGAAACATATTATTATCTAAAGGATGATGAATATTTTGACCTCTGTCTTCCTAAAGATTGAGGATACTGGCGTCCATTGGTTCTTCCAATAAAATGTTAGTAAATGTAACAAGAAATATTAATAAAAGGTGGATATATGAAATTGTAATGATCTGTTTAAATCATAGAACAGGGTCAAGAAACTGGATAACTGCTCCATTACCATTAGTTATTATTAATATATCTCACGTTCTAAAGTCGAGATGTTCCTCTGCTACATTGACCTACCCCTGGTTTTATATACCAATGGCGAAGCCAGGTGATTTTGCATGCATGAACCACTTATGGTTTTTCCCTGCAGTTCCTACTGAATTGCTGGTGGTGGCACTATTCTGCCACACGCCATTGTTCTCAGTAACAGTGCCAGCATGAGGGTGCAACTACAAGAAACAAAATACTTGAATGGAATGAAATACCCAAAGCCTTTTTGCATAACAGTGTCAAAGGAGGGCCACGCAACAGTTAATAAGACAATGACAAACAGGTAGGTTTCAAGGATACTTCAATAGAAGAGAAAGAAGGACAATGCAAGAAGGCTTTCAGAGCTTAGGGCCGAGACATCTTAACATACAACTTCTAATGCTGAGGCAAACCAATTCCAGAGGTCAGAATACAGAGATTTCAGAGATTTTGGTGGGTTGTAGGGTTGGGAGGCATTAGCAAGATAGAGGAACGAGGCCAGATAAAGATTAGAAAAAAGAAAATTTGGAATTCTCAAGTCATTCTTAAGATGTTGTTGGATGGAGATGAGGGTTGGGCACAATTGGATAGGTGATAGATGAAGCTCTGTTCTAAGATCTGCCGTGGGAGGAGGTTACTAGGAAGACATAGAAAATAACTGTAGAGGTATGCTTAGAGCTTCCTTGACAAAGTGCAACATCCTGACTGACTCCTGATAATGTCTGACCTACAACCAAAGTGGAGAAGGAACATACAGGATGATACTGAAAAAGGGAGCACTCAAAAGCCTCTTTTATTTAGCAATGGAAGGTGTAAATCTCTTTGAAAATTAACTACCCAGACACCACATTAGGAAACTCATGTCCCAACTGAGGAGGAGTCTATAGTTATCCAACATACTTCATTAGATGAAGATTAAGCATTCTTTAAGATTAACTTTAGCTTTATTTGTCAATATTTAAAACATTGGATAACCATTGGATAAATGACCAGCACAGGCCAAGGATGTATCATGCTTTTGGCACCAATATAGCATGTCCAGAACTCACCAATATTGCATGTCTTTGGAATCTGGGAGGAAACCAGAGCACCCAGAGGAAATCCATGTGGCCACGGGGAGAAAGTACAAACTCTTTACAGGCACCGGCGGGAAATGAACCCGGGGTCACTGGCGCTGTAAGGTGTTGCACTAACCGCCATACTACCCAACCATTGAACCTGCAAAACGGGAGTGCAAGCAAAACAATCTCAACCCTGAGGGCTGCCTGACAAAATGAAGAGAAAAAATAAGAAAAAGAAGATGACATGAATTTTACTTCAGTTAAGAAACAGGTGGCAGAATTTTGGTTGAGCTCACGTTCACAGAGGATATAGGGTAGAAGACATACCATTACAGTAGCTTACCCAAGTCTTAAATGGGACCCATTGTTTTTAAGCAATGGCTCCCAGTTCTAGATTCTCCCACAATAAATCTCTCAATATTCTCCCAACACCCACCCTGTCAAGATCCCTTAGGAACTTTTATGTTTCATTGAAGTCTCCTCCTACTCTTCTAAATTCCAGTGGATTCAGGCCAAGGGTGGTAAGATTTTCCTCCAAAGCAATCCACCCATTCCAGTTAAATGTCAAGTAAGTATTCAATGAAACCCTTCCAATGCAGTAACAACCTTCCTTAAACTTGGAGACCAGTTTTATACAGTGGTACTCACTAGTGCTATATTTAATTAAAGCACAACACCCCTACTTTGCATTTGATTCCCCTTGCAATAAACATGACTGTTTTGTTAGCTTTTTTTTAATTACTTGTTGTACATAAAATTATAGGGATGATGCCCCCTGCACCCAGCATCTTGTTAGCAAATGTACAGTCGCTGGAGAATGGAATTGAGGACTTGAGGGCAAGATTGCTGTATCAGAGAGAAATGAGGGATTGCTACGTTCTATGTCTGAGCGAGATGTGGCTTTCTCCAGGCACACCAGATACAGTGATCATACCAGAAGACTTCTCAATTTTGCGTATGTACTAAACTGCTCTTTCAGAAAAGGCAAAAAGTGGAGGTGCATGTTTCCTAATAAACTCTCAGTGGTGCTCCAGTGTGGCGATTTTGTCGGATTCGTATTCCTCCAACCTTGAACACCTAACGATCAAATGCCATTCGTTCTATTTACCAAGGGAGTTTCCTCTACAATACTGACCGCAGTTTACATACAACCAGCAGCTGATTATAATCAAGCACTTGAGATACTGCATGATGCCATCTCCAAACAAGAAACAGTCTATCCTGACGCATTTCAAATCATAGCTGGGGACTCCAATCAGGCTTGTTTGAAGAAAACCCTACCCAATTACCATCATATAACCTGTAGTACCAGAGGTCCCAACACACTAGACCAATGTTATACTGAGATAAGGAATGCCTACCAGTCCATCCCCATTCCAGACTGCATTTCAGTAAATCAGATCAGTTGAACGTCATTCTCCTACCTGCATATAGGCAGAGGCTAAAGAGCAAGGCTCCAGAGATCAGGACAACAAAGAGGTGGTCGTGGGAGGCGGAGGAGCAGTAATGGAATTGATTCAAGACAGTGGACTGGGTCATGTTCAAAGACTCATCTGTGGATCTGAATGAATACACCATGGTTGTCACAGATTTTATAGAAGAGTGTGTCTCCATAAAATCACTCAGAATCTTTCCCAATCAGAAGCCCTGGGTGAACCAAAAAATCCGCAATCTGCTGAGCTAGATCAGAGGCGTTCAAGTCTGGTGACCAAGAAAGTTGCAAGAGATCCAGGTATAATCTTGAGAAAGCCATCTCACAGGCGAAGTGGCAATTCTGGACTAAACTTGAATCAGCAAAGGTTGTTTGCCAGTTGTGGCAAAGCTTGAATATTATCACCCCTTATAAAATTAAATCCAGCAACATTGGCGACAGCAGGGCTTCACTTCTAGATGATCTCAATGCCTTCTATGCTTGCTTTGATTGTCAAAACATGGAGGAATCATCACAAACTCCCATAGCCCCTGAATTCAGTCTCCTGGGCTGACATGCGAGCAACCTTCAGGAGCATGAACCCACAAGAAGCATCCGGCCCAGACGGGCTATCTGGCCAAGTACTAAAGACCTCTGCTGGTTAACTGGCTTGAGTGTTACTGAGATCTTTAACCTCGCACTTTGACAGTCTGAGGTACCCACCTGCTTCAAGCAGGCTTCTATTATACCGGTACCTAAGAAGACCAGCCTCAATGACTATTGTCCAGTAGCAATTACATCCACAGTGATGAAGTGCTTTGAGAGGTTGATGATGAAACATATCAACTCCTGCCTGAGAAATGACTTAGATCCGCTCCAATAGACCTACCAGAGCAGCAAGTCCAAAGCAGATGCTATTTCATTGGCTCTTCACTCAACCCTGGAACATCTGGACAGCAAAGATGCATACTTCAGGATGTTCTTTATCAACTACAGTTCACCCTTCAATACCATCATCTCAAAATGAATCAATAAGCTTCAAGACCTTGGTTTCAATACCTCCTTGTGCAGTTGGATCCTCAGTTTCCCCATTTACAGACCCCAGTCAGTTAAGATTGGCACAACATCTCCACGATCTCCATCAGCACAAGTGGACCAGGGGGCTGTGTGCTAAGCCTCCTTCTCTATTCACTTTACACTTATAACTGTATGGCTAAGCACAGCTCCAATACCATTTTCAGTAAGCTGATGACACCACTGTTGTAGGCTGAATCAAAGGTGGTGATGAATCAGTATATAAGAGGGGTATTGAAAATCTGGCTGAGTGGTGCCATAACAACAACCTTGTCAGTAAGACCAAAGAGCTGATTATTCACTTCAGGAGAAGGGAACCAGAGGTCCATGAGCCAATTCTCATCAGGGCATCAAAGGTGGAGATGGTTAGCAACTTTAAATTCCTCGGTGTTATAAATTCGGAGGATCTGTCCTGTGTCCGAAACGTACGTGCAATTATAAAAAAGGAAGGCAGTGCCTCCACTTCCTTAGGAGTTTGCAAACATTTGGCATGACATCTAAAGCTATAGATGTGTAATGGAGAGTATATTGACTGACTGTATCACAGCCTGGTATGGAAACACCACTACCCTTGAATGAAACATCATACAAAAGTAGTGACTGTGGCCCAGTCCATTGCGGGTAAAGCCCTCCTCATCATTGAGCACATTCACACAAAACACTGTTGCAAGAAGGCAGCAGCTATCATCAGGGACCTCCACAATGCAGGACATGTTATCTTCTCGCTGCTGCCATCAGGAAGAAGGTACAGGAGCTTCAGGATTCACACCATTCAACCGTCAGGCTCTTGAACTATAAGGGATCACTTCACTCATCTTCAATTCCCCCATCATTAAAATGCTGTCCACAGCTATAGACTCACTTTCAAGGACTCCTCCTCTCATGTTCTCGATATATATATATTTGTTTATTAATTATTATTATTATTATTATTAAATTCTTTTTGTATTTGCATATTGTTGTCTTTTGCACACAGGTTGAATGCCTAATTTGGTGTGCTCTTTCAGTGATTTTGTTATGATTATTTATCTGTGGATTCACTGAGTATGCCTACAAGAAAATGAATCTCAGGTTTGTATATAGTGAAATATTTGTACTTTGATAAGAAATTTACTTTGAACTTAAATACTGGTCTTTTGTGATTCAGGGATTATGACATCCAGGTCCCTCTGCATAACAGTTTTTGTTTTCTTTTTTCTTCCAAAGTGAACATTACATTTTTGACACACCCATCTGCTGGAATTCTGCGCAGTCACATAACCTATTATTTTGTTACAGCCCTCTCATACTCACTTCACAAGTTACTTTCCTATCAGTCTTTGTGACATAACCAAATTTAGCAAACGTACCTCAACTGTTGTCCATCATGATCACTTTCTCAACTCTTCTTGTAATATCCTCGGAAACTCTTATGGTACGTACAAACACACAAGCTAACGTTACATTTACAAATTCCAAATTAAGTATTGGAATAAATCATTTTGAAGCACAGAAGGTCTTATTTGAGACGTTGTCTGATTACTTGTATCTCTTCTTAGATTCAGTTGCTATGGCATCATCTTTAATTGTGAATATTCGTTTCCTTTTACCCATGTGACACACTAAGGAACTGTGTTGACCAAGTCATTTAACTAAATGGTAAAACGGTGAGGCCCCGGCCCTTATCCTTGTGGCTCACCACCTTTTCCATTCTATCAGCCAGAAAAATACCCATTTATGCCCCTTCCTATTTGTTGTTCACCAGGCTGTCTTCCATCCAGGCTGATATGTTACCTCCTACATAGTGAGATTTCATTTTCCACAATAAGGCATGACACCAGCAAATTTCTTCTGGAAATCTAACCATATTATACTCACTGCTTCCTTTTTACCTACCTCACATTAGTTCTTTAAAAAACTCCATACCTTAGTCAAACATGACTTTCCCTTTTGCAGAGGCATGTTGATTTTGCCTGATTACCTTGGAATTTTTCTAGTGCCCTACAACTACTTCAATAGTTACTAAAATTTTCCTGTAAAAGATATTTAGCTAACTGGCCTGTACATTACTGCTATATGACTCTTTTCATTTAAAGGAATTACCTTTGCTATTTTCCAATCCAATTGAACCATTCCCAGGTCCAGGGAATTTTGAAAATTAAAGCCACAATGAGTATCGAACTAGTTGCTTCTATTAAGACCCTTGGATGAAGTGCATCAGTAGCCAGGGGCATGTCAGCCCATAGCTCCAACACATTGTCCTGTGCAACTTACCTTACAATCATAAATTTCCTGAATTCCACCATTTCTTCCAGCTCTCAATTTATGGCTTTTCTGGGATTGTTTACTTTTTTAACGAAGGCCGGTGAAAAATATCTGCTTAATTCTCTTTTGAAATTCTTGTTTTCCCGAAACATGTTTTCTAAAACTCAGTTTCTTAATACTTGGTCAATGATTTACTGGTTCCATTTAATATCAGAGTGTATCCAATATACAACCTAAATTCTTCCTCCCTGCAGACATCCTCGAAACAGAAGAAAAATGCCAAAGAGTGAATGACACTCTTAAGAACCCCAAAGCCCCCTACCTTCCTCCCGTGCACAAGTAGCATCAACTTCTTGTTGTAATATCCATGGAAACTCTTATGTAGAAAAACGCAAGCTTATGCTACGTTTATAAATTCTGAATAAAGTATTTGAATAAATTAGTTTGAAGCATTGAAGGTTTTATTTGCAATGTGTGAGTACTTGTATCTCTAAGTTGATTCAGTTACTATGGCATCGTCTTTAATGATAAATATTCGTTTTCTTTTTACCCGTGTGATACACTAAGGAACTTTGTTGTGACATAACATGCTATTGTTTGAGTGAAGAATCACTGATGGTGCTGCTAAGATCAAGCATATTCTTATTTCCTGTAACTTTCCTTGTGATTCAATAATTCTTTTCCTTCCTTAATATGGTGACATTCTGGTACCTTTCCACTGCTGATAAAGGACCACAAATACTTCGTGCAAATAGTCATTCTTCACAGGGTACAGAGCATTATACATGTGGTGTCCTCCAGTCACACTCAGCTCCAGATGTCACTGGCTACTGATCATGACTCATGCTGGAAATCAAGAGTAACACACACAAGGTGCTGGAGGAATTCTGCAGGTCAGGCAACATCTGTGGAGGGAAAATAAACAGTCGACTTTTTGGGCAACTACTATTATATGTTTCTATATTTCTGGCTGCCACCAAAATTTATTTCTTAACTAACCAAGTCTATCTCAGTGATTGATGATCGCAGAAAAGTTTTAAAGATTACAAGCTGATTGGTTGATTGGATTGTGGAGACAGAAACAGGCATCAGTTTTCCTCAGGATTGCATGTCCATTCAGAGCGATGGTAATGGCTTCTGAGCTATCAAGGGAATCTAGATGACTTCAAGATCTAAAACAGGCAGATCTTGCCAAATGCAGTTTTGTATTTGCTGATTAAGATGTTATATGTCTGTTTTCTAACGGGCAGAATACATTTACACAGAGTGTATGCTGTGAATCATGGGCCACTCTATCTGTAAGAAGCATTCCCACCTGGTTGCAGATGCTGGATCAGTGCCAGTGTTGACTGCAGGGGATTCTTTTCATTTCAATCCTAATTCAGATTCAAGCTGAGCACACCTAGAGCTGCTCTTGTAATCAGTTTGTAATAAACCAGGATAGTCGCAATGCGTCTCAATATCTCCAAATAATCATCAAGGACTGTTTCTGAAAACGAAGCAGCTCAGTCGGTTCTGTCTGTTTTGCCTGACTCTCCTGTGCAAGGTTCTCTATTCAGAACTCCTGGTGCAAAGGTAACTGATTCATAATGGCACTGTGTTGGAAATATATGAGAGAGAACCAATTGCAGGTACCACTGGAAGTGTTGGTAGCCATTACTGGCACACACTGCTGTGAGACCTGTGGACAAGATGATCACAGAGAATTAGTGTTTTGTTTTCTTATATTTCCAGATGTTGAGATTTGTAAATATCTTCCACATCTTAAAATGTGCAAAAACAGTTTACAGTCAATAAAGTCCTTTTTGAATCACAGTCACTTTTAGAACACGTGGGGCCACACATTTTAATTCCGCATCCCATTCCCATTCTGATATGTCTATCCATGGCCTCCTCTACTGTAAAGATGAAGCCACACTCAGGTTGGAGGAACAACACCTTATATTCCGTCTGGGTAGCCTCCAACCTGATGGCATGAACATTGACTTCTCTAATTTTCTCTAATGCCCCACCTCCCCCTCGTACCCCATCTGTTATTTATTTATGTACACACATTCTTTCTCTCTCTCTCTCCTTTTTCTCCCTCTGTCCCTCTGACTATACCCCTTGCCCATCCTCTGGGATTTTCCCCCCTCCCCCTTTTCCTTCTCCCTGGGCCTCCTGTCCCATGATCCTTTCATATCCCTTTTGCCAATCACCTGTCCAGCTCTTGGCTCCATCCCTCCCCCTTCTGTCTTCTCCTATCATTTTGGATCTTCCCCTCCCCCTCCTACTTTCAAATCTCTTACTAGCTCTTCCTTCAGTTAGTCCTGACGAAGGGTCTCAGCCCGAAACGTCAACTGTACCTCTTCCCAGAGATGCTGCCTGGCCTGCTGCGTTCACCAGCAACTTTGATGTGTGTTGCTTGAATTTCCAGCATCTGCAGAATTCCTCATGTTTATATACTGGATGTGTTTTTTTTTTGTTTTTCACACCATTCTCTGTAAATTCTGGAGACTTCTGTGAGTGAAAATCCCAGGAGATCAGCAGTGTCTGAGATACCCAAACCACCCCGTCTGGCACCAACAATCGTTCCATGGTCAAAGTCACTTAAATCACATTTCTTTCCCATTCTGATTTTTGATTTGAACAAAAACTGAACCTCTTGACAATGTCTGCATACCTTTGTGCATTGAGTTGCTGCTACACGATTAACTGATTAGATATATTTGCATTAACAAGCACTGTATAGATGTACAGATGATCTTACTACCAGTGTTTGGATCTTGATGTGCACATATCTGATAACATGATTCCAATGTTATTGGCATGGTAGCGCAGCAAGCAGTGGTGATGCCTCACAGCTCCAGAAGCTGGGACTGATTGCTCAACCCCAGTTCTGTCTGTGTGGAGTTTGCATGTTCCTTTGCATGTTCCATAGGCTTCTCTGGGTGCTCCATTTTCCTACCACACCCCAAAGTGACACTCATGGGGTCATTCGTATCTGTAAGTTGCCCTGCGCAGATCTAGCTGGTTAAAAGGCTTCATTCTAAACTCAGTGGCCACTGTTCATTCCTCTCCATAGATGCTGCCAGACCTGTTGAGTTCCTCCAGCTTCTTGTGTATGTTACTCTGGATTTCCAGCCTCTGCAGAATCTCTTCTGCTAGTAATTCTTTTGAGTCATGATCAGTAGCCAGTGACATCTGGAGCTGAGTGTGACTGGAGGACACCACATGTATTATGCTCTGTACCCTGTGAAGTATTTTGGCTTTAACTGTCCTTATGCATATGTGATGAATGACTATTTGCACAAAGTATTTGTGGTCCTTTATCAGCAGTGGAAAGGTACCTGAATATCACCATATTAAGGAAGAAAAAGAATTATTGAATCACAAGGAAAGGTACAGGAAATAAGAATATGCTTGATCTTAGCAGCAGCATCAGTGATTCTTCACTCAAACAATAGCATGTTATGTCACAGCACAGTTCCTTAGTGTATCACATGGGTAAAAAGAAAGCAAATATTCATAATTAAAGATGATGCCATAGTAACTGAATCTGAGAAGAGATACAAGTAATCAGACAACGTCTCGAATAAAACCTTTTATGCTTCAAACTGATTTATTCAAATACTTTATTCGGATTTTGTAAATGCAACATAAGCTTAGTAATGTTGATAATTCTGTTAAAATCATTTCACTGTTGTGAAAAATGTTTAAATGCATAATAATTTGATTGTTCTCCATCTGTAAACACATAGCTGACTACAAGCTGTGGGTAGTCATAAGGGAGCCTATTGAAAAGATATTGAAAATATCTTATTGATTAATGGATCTGCTCTTGGTAACTTGGATGGAAGATGATATTAAAATTACTAACTTACTAAAGCTGTAGGCATGAACTGAGTTCTTTAATAAGCCTCCAATTTCACAAAGCACAGAAGGCATTACCAGTCATGCTATAAAATAGTGCTTTTGATACACAAACAAATAATGTATTGTTGGCATATGAGCAGCTTTGGGGATAGACGAGAATCCAGCAGTTAGTGGCATTTTGTTGTCGTCAGTGGAATACATCAAAAGAGCATAAATTAAATGTATTCATTTGCATGCACATTTACAAATAAGGCTGAACTCGCTTATCGTATTCATGCAGAATTTTCAAGGAATGTTTCTTTTCTGTGAAATTGGACTTAGAGTGCAATGTTTTCCCCATATCAGTAGGTGGATTGGGAATCTGGGTAATGGAAATCCATATCATTTATCTAATTACATTCATTTCATTCATCAAAATGGTATCTTGGGGTTAGGATTAAAGAAGATTTCTTTTACTTCTTGGGTAGAGTAATGGAATTATTAAGAAACATTAATGTTTAGTTATGCCTTATGATCACTAAATTATGTATTGATCAGGGTTTACATATTTCTCACAAATTCATATGACATAGAACAATGCCATTCAGCTCATCAGTCTATTCTAGCTCTCAGAGCAATCCCAACCAGTTCATTCTGTCAATTGCTTTCTCTTGACCTATTCTCTCTTACATGCCCATCAACTGCACCCTGTAATTTAAGGTAATTCACCATCCATAAGACATAGGAGCAGAATTAGGCCATTCAGCCCATCGAGTCTGCTCTGCCATTCCATCATGGGTGATCCTGGATCCCATTCAATCCCATATCCCACAGCCTTCTCACCATATCCCTTGATGCCCCGGCCAATCAAGAATCCATCAACTTCCACTTTAAGTATACCCACAGACTTGGCCTCTAACGCAGTTTGTGGCAGAGTATTCCACGGATTGATTACTCTCTACTAGTTCACATTTTTGGTATGTCAGAGGAAACTGAAGCACCTGGTGGAAGTTCATTCAGTCACAGGGAAATCCTTCAGGCTCCACACACACAGCACCGGAGGTCAGGATCAAAGGTTGAATGATGTGAAATGGTTGTGTTCTCTTCATCGACTGATAACTTTCCAGTCATCAGGCCAATTTTGTTCCCTTTGGGATCTGAGAGGGATATTTTTCACCCAGAGAATGGTGGGTACCTGCAATACCGGATCCCAGTGCAGGTCGATGGGAACAGGTAGTTTAAATGGTTTAGCATGGACAAGATGGGCTGAAGGGCCTGTTTCTGTGCTGTACTTTTCTATCACTAAGTAACATTGCCTGCTAGAAGCAGGGTTACTGACAGCACTTAAGAAGTACTTGAATCACCTAGGTGGATGAGACTTGGATAAGCGCTGGAAGATGGGATTAATACAGATGGGTGATTTTACAATCTCAGCGAACTTAACTCTTGAGGATGCAGGTACAGCCAACGCTAGGGCGGCCATCGCTAGCGTGGACCTCAGGCAGTGCTCGGCTCCATTACTCCACGCCCATTTAAGCATCGAGCCAGATTACCAAAGCATCGAGGCCAGAGAGCTGAAAATGAACTGGTGTTCAGTGCCGTCTCCCCACGTTTGACCCATCTCCCATTTCGCTACTACCATCAGGAGGGAGTTCCAGGAGTCTGGGGTCCCACACTACCAAGTTTGGGAGCAGCCATCGGTCTCCTGGACCAGCTTCACCTGCCTCAGCCTCTGCACTTACTTCCTGAGACTCTGCAGCTCGCGTGCTATGTGCTATTTGTTTACTTTATTCTACTATTTGCGCGGTGTGACCTCTTTCACACATTGGATATTTGCCACTCTTTGTTTTGTGTGGCTTTTCGTGAATTCTATTGTGTTTGTTTTGTGGGTGCCTGCAAGAAGATGAATTTCAAGATATACATACCTTGATAGTAAATTTGGGAACTTTGAGCTTTGATCAGCATGGATGTGCTGGGCCAAATGGCCTGTTTCCACACTGTATGACTCGATAAATCTTTGACTTTTAATACAGATATCTTTCAGGCACTTGTTTGGCGAGCCCTGGAAAATTGGTCACAATTGCGGGCCAGATAATGTGAACAATATTGGGCACTTTATATGGCACGCTCCCTATTTTATGACAGAATAAGTGTGAATTGGGCAGTATAATTCAGGAGAAAAGATAACATAAGTGTTTTAAATACAAGGGATTCTGCAGGTGCTGGAAATCCAGAGTAACACACACAAGATGCTGGAGGAACTCAGGCAGCAAATAAACAGTCGATGCTGCAAGCAAAGATCCTTCATCAGGACTGAAAAGGAAGGGAGAAGATGCCAGAATAATATAAATGTTACTTCCAGTTGTAGGATCTCATTTCTTCTTCCTGGAATGTAGGCCACCCTCCGGTTCCATTTTACAGACGTTGGTAGGTCAATCTGCTGCATAAATCAGAAAATCTAGAAGAATCACTCATTGTGGTGATCATACCTCCAAAATATTTTGGGGACTGCGATCAAAAGCACATAAGACTGATAAAATGAACAACTACTTAAAAGGAAGAGGTAGAGGAAATGAGTTCAGTCATTCACAGGAACAAACATGTATACATACATTGGACTTCTAACTTCAATAATTTAGGAATTATTTTGTATGTATGAGTGCTCATTAGTTTTTGTGTTTGTAACTCAGGAATGACCTGTAACAGATAGCCTACAAGGAAACCATTGATACAAGGTCAAAACTGAGCTCTGAGACAATTGCTGGAAACCTGGGAAGATTAAGAAGTGTGATGTGTTACAGGTAACAGGTCAGGATGTGTTAATGAGGAGGAAAAGACAAAAAATAAGATGGCTAAGATCAGTGCAACACATAAAACACTGAAGGAAGTCAGCAGGTCAGGCAGCCTCTGTCAAGGGGAGGGGTAGGTGGTGGTAAAAGGGATGGTCAGTGTTTCGAGTCAAGATCCTTCCTCTGAACTGGTCCATAGATGCTGGCTGACCTACTGAGTTCCTCCAGTGCTTTGTGTGTTCCAGATTCCTGCATCTGCAGTTTCTTTTGTCTTCGAATATCAAATGGGGATGAGTTGTAGCAAAATGGTTAGTTCTGATAGAAATAGGGAAAGCAAATTATTGGGAATTGGAGAGTTTTTATTGAGAATGGTATGGCCTAAACATGATCTGAGCTGCTTCTCATTAAGATAGGCCTTGTTATAACAGCACAGCAGATCAGGCAGTTATTGAACTGAATTGACTTTATTACTTACATCCTTCATATACATGAAGAGTAAAAATCTTTACATTACGTCTCTGTCTAAATGTGCAGTATGCAATTTATTGTAATTTATAATAAATAGTACGTACGACAGGACAGTCAATATAACATAGAAATACAATTGAATTAATCAGTCTGATGGTCTGGTGGAAGAAGCTGTCCCAGAGCCTGTTGGTCCTGGCTTTTATGCTGCGGTACCATTTCCCAGATGGTAGCAGCTGGAACAATTTGTGGTTGGGGTGACCTGGGTCCCCAGTGATCCTTCGGGCCCTTTTTACACACCTGTCTTTATAAATGTCCTGAATAGTGGGAAGTTCACATCTACAGATGTGCTGGGCTGTCCGCACCACTCTCTGCAGAGTCCTGCAATTGAGGGAAGTACAGTTACCATACCAGGCAGTGATGCAGCCAGTCAGGATGCTCTCAATTGTGCCCCTGTAGAAATTTCTTAGGATTTGGGAGCCCATACCGAACTTCCTCAACCGCCTGGGGTGAAAGAGGCGCTGTTGTGCCTTTTTCACCACACAGCTGGTATGTACAGACCACATGAGATCCTCGGTGATGTTTATGCCGAGGAACTTAAAGCTGTTCACCCTCTCAATCCCAGATCTATTGATGTCAATAGGGGCTGGCCTGTCTCCATTCCTCCTGTAGTCAACAACCAGCTCCTTTGTTTTTGTGACACTGCGGGAGAGGTTGTTTTCTTGACGCCACTGTGTCAGGGTGATGACTTCCTCTCTGTAGGCTGCCTCATTATTATTTGAGACTAGGCCAATCAGTGTAATGTTGTCAGCAAATTTAATTAGCAGATTGGAGCTGTGGGTGGTGACACAGTCATGGGTATACAGAGAGTAAAGGAGGGGGCTTAGGACACAGCTCTGAGGGGCACCTGTGTTGAGAGTCAGAACTGTGTCAGATTTGCCACACATAACTATATAAAAGTATTCAGAAATAATGAAAACTATTAAAAACTCTTCAATATAGTTTAAAACTTTTGAATACACCTTCACATTTTAAAGTATTTAAATTAGCGACTAGATATCAAAGTCCCTCATAGTCATTCCCTTCATTGAAACCAATGCTAAAACATTTGGTGGTCGATGTTCATATGAAGTCCTACTGAACAACTTTAGTAAGTCTGACATGGTGGAATATTTAAAGTTAAACAACCACGAACAGGCAATTGGAACTTTAGAACATAAATAATTGCATGGAAACAATAAAAATGCTGGCAGTTACAGGAATAATCTTGTGAGTGAGACAAATCTCTGCAAGGTCTAAGCTGTTATAGTCAGATGTCTTGCCTGTAGCAAGTGGGGCACAGACATGCCACACAACCCATAATTGCAAAAACAGCAGCCTGTGATCATGATGCATATTTTATTTCTAATCCTGCCCTTTCTTCCCTCTTAGTGTTTGATATTTCCCCTGTAACTACTTAGGTCTGCTGCTAGAATGCATTGATTTACTGTATCTTCTGATCCCTGATGGTTGAGGTTTCCTGATGTCTCTGACCTACTGAATAACCTGAGTGTTGGATAGTAAGTACAGTGAACAGGGTCAGACTCATATTCTGCATGCCACTGTTAAGATAAGGAACTTACCCTTTGCATTCTCACTTGTTGTTAGTTTCCATGGTTTTCTACATCATTTATAGCACCCGTTATCAGTAAATTTTAATTAACTTATTAAAACAAAAAATAATCTCAAGTGAAATTACAGTCAAATAATTAGCAAATTTGTTGCAATCCAGAACAACCTTGCCCTCTAGTGGATGTACTCGGTCCAATTCACAGTCAACACCGAACACTCTTTCTTGTCAGATCTTAAGAAACATTTGATGTCTTTTTTTCGTTTACTGTTTGAGCTGCCCTTTATAAATGAGTTACTCTAGTTGATGCTTAAAAGGTAAAGGTAAATAATCTTTTTGTATTGCTATACTTGCCCTTTTGTTTCATGAACAGAGATTTAATTTTAATGAAATTTCTCCTCATTTATCTCCCTTTCTCTGGTGAAAGTAATGACTTTGACCAGGGCACACTTCCACAAGCTTTATGAGTCTAATTCTTCACGTGTGAATCTGTACAGTGAGTGTTAGGAAGATAAAAGGTGGCGGAGGGCTGCCATGTGGCCCAGCGCTAACCTGGACTGAAGCTCGACATGTAATCACCACAGCATAACTAACAGGACTGCAGTGACCTGAACTTCCTTTTCTAAAGCAAGAAACTGCAAATTTTAGAAATCTGTACTATGACAGAAAATATTAAGCAGCTTGGACAGGAGTGGCTCAGTGGCTATTACAGCACCAGTGATCACCAACCAGAGTTTGATCCCCACTACTGTCTGTAAGGAATTTGTACATTCTCCCCTTGTCCACTTTGGTTTCCCCCAGATTCCAAAGACATATGGGTTAGGGTTTGTGAATTGAGGGCATGCTACATGGTGATTTGAATTGATGCAAACAATGCATTTCACTGTATGTATCGATGTAAATGTGACTAATTAAACTAATCTTTAGAATCGTTATCTTTAATCTGTGCTAGTGCTGCCTGTCCTACTGAATATTTCCAGCAGTTTCTGCTTTTCTTCCCCCTTCCCTTGCTCCTTCCACCCATGCTTGTAACTATTGATTTCTCGAAAGTTTCCATGTCATCTGGTAACCTGGAAGAACACAGTGTTACAACAAAGAAATGATCAGTCTTTTACACCACCAATAATGAAAGATCTCATTTGTCTCAGTCTAGAAGATATTTATTCATATACAGTACATTTATGTGGAAAGAAATTGCAGTCCTGGAGAGGAATGAGAAGTATGGCTCAGAATGCATAATTGCAATCTTGGTAAGAACCCGCTCCCCAACTCAATCACCCAGTTGTAGTTATTTGAATATGTGGTTCATGCCTCTGAAAACCCCCCATCCCGCAAAGGTACTGATCCGCTGAGTTCAGTGAGGGTTAACCTCAGTGAGCCAGAGGATTAATACTGACTAGCATTCAGGGATTGGCTGTAGTTGGAAAATCTCATCTAAGAGCTTTGTTTAAAAACCTGCAACAGAGCTCGTGTCTGTCAATGGTCCCAAAAATGCAGATTCAAAGTTGTCCCCACACTATATGTCAATTAGAAATTGCTTCGGGCGAATCTTACTTCATTTTCCTTGCCTCCTGTTTGGAATCTTTGTGGCAACCTGGTGGATTTTGGTTTCAAACAAGATAACTTCCTTTTCAGATTAATTTGCACCAGAATTTCACAATCTAGGAAAATAGAAATTTGGGTCTATGTTGCTTGAAGCTGTATTTGACACTTGGCAGTCAGGTACTGTCTGTGTTAAGTTGGAGATGGTGCTACAGAAAGAAGAATGACTAGGGAGTAAGAAGGGTAATGTTCAGAATCAGAATTAGATTTATTATCACTGACTTAGATGATGTGAAATTTGTTGTTTTGCAGTACAGTGCAAAGATACAATTAATATATATAAATAAATAAATAGTGCTGAAAAGGGGAATAACAAAAGTAAGGTTTATGGGTTCATGGACCATTCAGAAATCTGATAGCAAAGGGGAAGAAGGTGATTGTGTATGAAACATCGGGTGTGTGTCTTCATCCCTGATGTCAGTAACCAGAAGAGAGCATGTCCCAGATGATGGGGATCCTTAGTGATCAATACCATCTTCTTGAGGTATTGCCTCTTGAAAATGGCCTTGATGATGGAGAGGGTTGTGCTCATGATGGAGCTGGCAGAGTTCATGGTCCTCTGAAGCCCTTTTATAATCCTTGCATTGGAGCCGCCAGTGGTGTTGCAACAGTCAGAATGTTCAAAACCATACTCTCTGTTTACAGAACTTTGCTAAAATCTTTGGACATATTGAATGTCCCCAAACTCCTAGTGAGGTAGGGCTGCTAATGTGTCTTCTTCATTATTGCTTCAGTGTGCTGGGCCCAGGTTAGATTCTCCAAGATGTTAATGTCCAGGAACGTGAAGCTGCTCACCCTCTTGCACCACTAGCACCTCGATGGGAACTAGAATGTCCTCTTGGTTTTCCTTTCCTGAAGTCCACAATCAGTTCCTTGGTCTTGCTGATGTTGAGACATCATTCATCCAGCTGATCTTTCTCACTCCTGAATGCTTTCTCATTGCCATCTAAGATTCTACCAATGGCAATTATGTCATTGGAGAAGGTATCGCTGGTGCTTAAGCTGAGCTTAGCCACACAGTCATGAATGTAGAGAGAGCAGAGCAGCTGGTTAACCATGCATCCTTGAAGTACACCTGTGTTAATCGTTAGTGAGGAGGAAATGTTCTTAACCAATCTTGATCTCCTGAAAAGGAAGTCAAGGATCCAGTTGCAGAGGGAAGTTCAGGGGCCAGATGTACATTAGGTTGACAAGAACCTAGTGCATTTAAGAGCTGGGTCACTTAAAGTAATGCTGTTGCATTGCTAAACTGCTGTTAGTAATATAATGGAGTCATTCATTAAAAAGATTGAAACCAAACTGTCAGAAGGGAATATAGATAATGGGCATTAAATGATACGTGGTACCCTATCTCCTTAGAGCATGTAGCCGATTGACAGTTCTTACAATCCTTGATGAAAAAAATCCCAGTTTAAAGTCTACAAAGGCACCAATAACATTGAAATCACCTGATGCATTCAAGCTGCAAGCTTTGATATCTTCTTCACAGGGCGACGTTGCCATGACGAACATCCGCTGAAACAAGTCGGTCTTCTGCCGCAGAATTCTAAGACTGAGTGCCATGAAGTGTTTTCATGTTTGGCTGAGCAGATCACAGAAAGAAAGGTTCTAATTAGTTACACCCACAACATTGAATGATTGCCCAAAAATGTCTATAGAAAGGCAGAATTTAGATATACCCAAATAACTATAATTTAATCAAATAGATTATCATTGATTATTGTTTTGTAAGAAAGATTAAGCCTTGCTAACCAAATCAAATGCATGAAAGGAGCTTATTTCTGGACAGAATAAGCCAGGAATTATGGGTCATACTACTGAATTTGCTAATTATACAGGATTCATTATTAGATATTTCAGCAAATTCAGTAGAACTGCTTTGCATTTTCCATTATGTAGGTTACTCATTTTGATGACAGGCTCCCAGACTTTAAGAAGCTCTGTATCTGACTCTTAAGATGTGTATCATAAACCGGGCCTGATTATGTTATTAGGATATACACTCAGTGGCACTTTATTAGGTACACCTATGCACCTGCTTGTTAATGCAAATATCTAATCAGCTAATCATGTGGCAGCAACTCAGTGCATAAAAATATGCAGACGTGGTCAAGAGGTTTAATTGTTGTTCAGACCAAACATCCAAATGGGAGGAAATGTGATCTAAGTGACTTTGACCCTGGAATGATTGATGGTGCTAGAGCTTACAGTGAATGGTGCAAAAAATTTTAAAAAAAACATCCAGTTCTGTGGGGGGGAAATGCCTTGTTAATGAGAGAGGTTAGAGGAGAATAGTCAGACTGGTTCAAGCTGACATTATTTGACGGTAACTCAAATAATGATGTGTTGGAACTGTGGTGTGCAGAAGAGCATCTCTGAATGTATAACACATCAAACCTTGAAGTGGATGAGCTATAGCAACAGAAGACCACAAACATACTCAGTGTCCACTTTATTATGTACAGGAACTAACTGATAAAGTGGGCAATGAGTGTAGGATTAGGTTATTTCTCCCTTTATGATAATTGAATAACGAGGCCAAATGATCTGTTTTGAAATGCTCAATTAACAAAAATATAATCAAGTTTAGTACCTCAAGTAAAAATACTTTCGTTAGTGCTCTTCTCCAAGTATTCCAAAGGGTTATCTGCCTAGATTTGTGTTCCCTCAGGCAAAGAAAATCACAGACACAATGGGCAAAATGCCCATTTCCTGTAGTGTATCTTTCTGTGGTTCTAAAATGTCCATTCAGTTGCCTTGAGACACCTATGTGACTATTGTCACAGATCTCAGAACTCTTAAGACAAGTAAAACGGGATACTATTTTGAAAAATAACATAAAGTGCTTTATTAATAACATATCTTTATAAAAACACAGGAATGTTGTGTGCAAACCTACAAAAGAAAACCACAAATTTTAGGCTGAATTATTTCTGGAGATATTAATGTACCCATGTTCATACTTTGCAATCTCACTCCAAGGCAGGGGTTCCCAATGTTTTTTATGCCATGAAGCAATACCATTAAGCAAGGAGTCCGTGGAACCCAGATTGGGAACCTCAGCAAGGAGAGTACCACTGCCATCATTTGAACCTTTTTGGGAATAGAGCTTTGGATGCTTATGATAAATAGTCATCACCTACCATTTTCATTCTTAATGCTGGCACACTGACCGACCTTGCAGGTTGTTATGAAAGAATATAGTGAAAAAAGACCAACAAGTCAAAGTTGAGTTCATACTCTCCTGCACAAGTAGATGTACGCCCAGGTGCAATGAAGCACTTACGTGCAGCAGCATCACAGACACATAGCATTATATAAGCTGCAGTCCCAAGAAAAACATAAATTATGCATAACTTTTACAAGAAAGAACATAATTAAAATAAAATGTAATAAATGATCAAAGTGGTTATAATGTTGCTAAACTGTAGTGTTTAGGGTTTTGCCAGTTGGTCCAAGAATTGCATGTTTCGATGAAGTAGCTATTCTTGAACATGATTGTGTCAGACTTAAGGTTTCTGTACTTTCTGCCGATGGTAGTTACAAAATGATGGCGTGGCCCAGATGGTGGGTATCCTTGGTGATAGGCGTTGCCTTCTTGAGGCAGTGCTTCTCCCAGTGGTGGGACAGGATGTGCCCTGTAATGTATTGTGCAGAATCCACTACTCTCAGCGGAATCTTATGCAATTGAATTGCTTTACCAGACCATGATGTGACCAGCCAGGATACCTTCAACAATACATCTGTGGAAATTTGTTAGAATATTTGGTGACAAGCTGACCCTCCTTAACCTCCTAAAAAACCAAAGCTGCTAGCACACTTTCCTTATGAGAAAGAAAGTTAGAGTAATGATAGACTAAAAGATAAATTTGTACAAAGTCATCTTAGTGGGAAGATTTTTTTTGATCATAATCGTTGAGTGAAACTATAAATATACTAGGAAGAACTTTATTCAATATTAACCATTTGGTATATATTACATTGTATATATTATGGGAGAATTATTGTATATTTGGGAGATTAGGTTTTGGATAGTATTGTATTCAATAAGAAATTCAGCAAGATCTGCACAACACTTAGATAAGGGATGACAAAGAGTACAGTAGAACAGAAGGATCAGCGAATATATTGAAGTTCCAAGATTTCTTGAAAATTGCGTTACAGGTTGACAGGGTTGTAAAGAGGGCTTTTGGCAAATTGGCCATTAATCAAAGTATTGAGTACAGGAGTTGGGATGTTATATTTTTAAGATGTTGGTGAGGCCTAATTTGGAGTATTGTGTGCAGCTTTGATCACCTACCAACAGGAAAGATATCAATAAGATTGAAAAAGTACAGAGAAAACTTACAAGGATGTTGCCGGGACTTCTGGACTTGTGTTATAGAGAAGGATTGAATTCATTAGGATTTTATTTCCTGGAGTGCAGGAGAATGAGGGGAGATTTGATAGAAGAATAAAATATCATGAAAGGTATAAATAGGGTAAATGCAAACAGGCTTTTCCATTAAAGTTGGGTGAGACTAGAACTGGAGGTCATGGGTTAAGGGTGAAAGGTGGAATATTCATGGTTTTCTGCTGCTGTAGCCTATCCACTTGAACGTTCAACGTGTTGTGTGTTCAGAGACGCTCTTCCGCATACCACTGTTGTAACATGTAGTTATTTGAGTTATTGTCACCTTTCTAGCAGCTTGAACCGGTCTGGCCATCTCATTAACAAGGCATTGTTACCCACAGAGCTGCTGCTCACTGGATGCTTTTTTTGTTTTTTCTTGCGTCATTTTCTGTAAACTCTAACTATGTAAACTTTTGTGCATGAAAGTTCCAGGAAATCAGCAGTTTCTGAGATACTCAAACCGCCCCATCTGTTACAAACATTCCATGGTCAAAGTCACTAAGATCATATTTCTTTCCCATTCTGATGTTGATCTGAACAACAATTGATCCTCTTGACCATGTCTGCATACTTTTATGCATTGAGCTGCTGCCACATGATTGGCTGATTAAATATTTGCATTAACGAGCAGGTGTATGTGTACCTAATAAAGTGGCCACTGAATGTATTTAAAGGGAACATGTGGGAACGTCTTTACTCAGAGGATGGTAAGAGTGTGGATTGAGCTGTCAGCAGAATTGTGGATGTGGGTTTGATTTCCCAATGTTTAAGAGAAGTTAGGACAAGTTCATGGATGGGAGGACTATGGTCTAGCTGTAGGTCAATGAGACAAGGCAGAATAATTGGCACAGACTAGATGGGCTGAAGGGCCTGTTTCTGTGCTGTTGTGCTCTGTGAGTCTAAGTGAAATTACGTTCATATCATTCATGTGCCAGGTAACTATCATCAACAATGAGAGTACTTAACCTCCTCCTTTTGATTTTCAATACTATAGCTATAGTTGAATCGTTTACCGTTGCCATTGAAGCCTGCTCCCAGCTCTCCCACAATGCTGCAAAAGGTTCAGAGTGATGATAATGAAATTGTCTCCTCTATCTCTGATCATGGAGGCAAGGGAGACTCTTGCCTGGAGATGTTTGGTGGAATCTCTGGCACTCTGCCAGAATTATGGATCAAGAACAGCTTTTGACAATAAATGACAGTGGGCATTTGTGCCCAATCACATTCACAGTATAATTCCTCAAATCTCATCTGGTTTGCATTTTAAAAAGGGTCTTGATAAATTGTAATTGATGGCAAGTACTGCTTTACAAAATGTCATCGTTAGTTTCACAACAGCAAATATTCAAAATGTTTGAGTGGTTGGTAAAAATATGAATAACCTTTTACTCAAACAGTTAAGTTCCAGTAGCTCCATCACAATCAATAGCAACATTTGATTAACAAGTGCTTTTATCATAATTTGAAACATTAGAGTGGAAGAACAGGAAGGAGATTAGGTGATGAATGGGAGGGACATACTGTAAGGTAAGGTTAGGGCTGATTTAACACAGACTGTGAGAGGATAACAGTCCAGTCCAATCAAAGTGAGCATTTTTGATTTGCTTTGGAACTCATTTCTGGGAAGTTGAAAGCATTTTTCATGTAATGTTGATGATTACATCAGCCTTCTGTAACAAGATATACGAGGTAGCTGGGTAAAGCAATGATCAATCGAACATGCCTGCTGTGAGTGCTCTAAGTTGAGCGTTATTTTCCTTTAGCGGGTTGATATTGATGCCTCAGCTGGCTGGCACCACAAAGGACTTTGCTTTGGTATTGTTACTTTTGATCTGTGATAGTTATATATTCTGCCCAATTGGAGGCTGCATCTGCGTGTGCCACTTAACAACAGCTGTTACACATAGGTCTGGCTTTCAGAATCTTGTAATTCATTTTCCAGGAATAACAACTATACAGAGCTTAAATGCAGTTGCTAACCTTTATATAGAAGAGGTAAACAGAACTCAGTTCATTTAGAGGTTAGGAACTGCAATGTCACTGACAATATAGACTTAAGAGCAGTGCCTTAGCAATTCACATAAGTTGGCCTTAGCACGTGACTATCGGTCATTTCTGAAGTTGAAAGTGATTTTAGTGATTTCCAGGTTGAATCTTGAAATTTCTCACTTAGAAATTTTGCCGGCCATTCCTAATTTTTGTGGTTGAACCAGTGGCTAACTTTCCATATCAGACATACATAAACTGCATAATTACCTGCCCGACTGTACTTTGGAGCTTTTAAAATTAATTCATCGTTCCGCAAACTGTGCCTGTCATCATACATTCTTCAAAACATCCGTATTTTGACATAGCTGTTTCCAGAACGGGTCCTAGCCTAGCACTGGGAAACCACATAGGCGGGTTCGCATAATTACATCCTTTCCTTTAGCTCCCTGCAACTCCAAGAACTGATCACTAATCTGAACAGCAGTCCACTATCACCACACCCCCCTGCCCTCCACCAGCGATTCTGAGAATGGTCTTGACCCTTACTGCCTTGACTGACATGCACCAACCACCCCCCCCCCACATCAACCCCAGCTTCGCGAGAGAGATTAGCTGTATTTGTCACATGTACATTGAAACATCAAAACGTGCAGTGAAATGTGTCGTTTGCGTGAATGACCAGCACAGTCCAAGGATGTTGTTGGAGGGGCAGCCTGCAGGTGTCGCTGTCCTCCTGACACCAGCATAGCACACCACAACTTACTAACCCTAACCCTTACGTCTTTGGAATGTGGGAGGAAACTGGAGCACACAGTCTAAAAGAACATATACAAATTCCTTAGAGACAGCGGTGGGAATTGAACCCCAATCTTCCAGTCACTGGCACTGTAAAGCATTGTGCTAACCACCGGGCTACTACGCCACCCTGTTCCTGATTGCTCAGTTGACTTTGATCCCCTAGCTGAGGATCACTCTGCCCATGTGACTTTCCCCTTCAAAAGACCAAGCTTCATTTGCCAGTTAACCTCATGTGTTGCTCCACACACTCCACAATGGCAGAGTATACAAGGAAAAGTCCGTGCAACCTTGGGCAGTGTTGAATTCTGCTGCAGGAGTATCATGTGGTCCTTGGACTCACTTTACACCACACATTGTCGGAGCAGTGCTGTCAGGATAATCAAGGACACGGCCCACCCAACCAACACACTTTTCATCCCTCTTCCCTCAAGGAGAAGGCTCAGGAGCTTGAAGACTCGTACGGTCAGATTTGGGAACAGCTTCCTTCCAACTGTGATAAGACTGCTGAACGGATCCTGACCCGGACCTGGGCCATACCCTCCAAATATCCGGACCTGCCTCTCAGTTTTTTTGCACTACCTTACTTTCCCTTTTCTATGTTCTATTTATGATTAAATTTTTAAATATTTACTATCAATTTGTACTCCATGGAGCGTGAAGTGCAGAATCAAATATCGCTGTGATGATTGTACGTTCTAGTATCAATTGTTTGGCGACAATAAAGTATAAAGTATAAGTATAAAGTATGTCGACATGCCGGGTAACAACCATCTCATGTTGAAGCCCGTGAATATGTACCATAGCCTCACACTGAGTTACACAATCTTTGATTTTATTTCAGGCAATATTTGGGCTTTACAGGGGTCGCCCGCAATCACACCCCATAGTACGAGCACAGAGAAAGGATGAACTCCCAGCCTTCCTCAGGATCGAGTGGACAGCCAGAGACCTTTTTCCAGAGTAGAAATGGCTAATATGAGAGGGCTCAATTTTAAGGTGATTGGAAAAAAGTGTGGGGGGGGATGTCAGAGGTCAGAGAGTGGTGAGTTCATGGAACACCCTGCCAGGGTCGTGATAGAGGTAGATACATTAACACCGAGAATATTGGGGGAACTTCGCAGTTCAGACAGCAACTATGGAGAGGAATAAATAGTCAAAGTTTTGGACCGAGGCTGTCAGGTACATTAGGGCATTTAAGAAATTCTTTGAGAGGCACATGGATGGTAGAAAAATAGAGGGCTGTGTAAGAGGGAAGGGTTAGATCAACCTTAGCATACGCTAAAAGGTTGGCACAACATTGTGAGCCGATGCGCCTGCATTGTGCTGTAGTATTCAATGAGTCTACCTGTTTCCCAACAACCAGCAAAATTGCATGTGGCCGGTGGGTAACACTGGAGAATTGTTGGCTGCAACATACACAGTGGGGAACGGTGCAAAGCAATTTATAGCCAGGAAAGATGGGATAGGGAGAAGATTCCTGTGATTCCTGCAATATGGAATATCATAAGGCTAAAAGAAAAACATGAACACTTACAAAGCATGTATCACAGTCTCCTGGCAAACAAAAGCAGTTTATAAATTAAAAACAAAAAATGGCAGATGCTGGGGATCTGAAATAAAAACAAAATATGATGGAAACACTCAGCAGGTCGAGCAGCAGTTGTCAAAAGAGAAACAGATTACAGTCAGGATAAGATTCAGGAAAGAGAATCAAGTTGGTTTTAGGTAGTAGGAGAGCTGGGACAGGGACAGGCAGAACAAAGGCTGTGAGGGTGAGTGAGATGACTTAATGTGCATTTAAGTAGCAAGGAAGATCAGATGAACCTTCTTTGGGTAACCTGTTGCTGATGACGAGGTTGTCGGGCATGCCCAGCAAATCAGGCAATGCAAACAAAAGAAAAACCCTGAGCCAAAATAATGACAGGAAAAAATGGCCAATTCTCATTCAAGGGCCAGTTACTTAAAATTGTGGAACTAGTATTGGGTTCAGAAGGTTGCAACAAGCCCAAACAGGAGATGAGGTATCGTCCAAGCATGGTTCCGTAAATAATAATGAAACTGGCCATATAATCTGCATCAGATGCTCATGGGTGATAAATATTGGCCAGGACATTGTGAGAACACCCTGTTACCCATTAATATGCAACAAGACACTTTTTGGTCTCTCGGAATGTTGTATCCAAGTGGAGGCGTCATTGGGCGACGTATCATTTCCCTACTACTACAGTGGAGTATTAACTCAACCAGGTCATTAAGTCTCCAGTGGGATTTATACTCATAACCGCCTGAGGTGACAGTGTATGAGCCTAGTTAGAACACGTGATGGATGAGGCATGGTTTATTGGGGAATAATATTGCGGAGTGCTTAATTTAACATAATTTCCTAATGGGCCCGACTCTTTGCCTGCTATTTGTGCTGAAATACATCAGTGTTAAATTCTTGAATGTGCACACTATAGTGGACACCTGGTATACTCCAATCAATAATAAACAATTGCTCAACATAATGTGTAGTCTTTTTTCAGCACCTTCATTTCCTGCAAGCTATCCTGTATTTGACTTCCATTAAGAATAACTGATTTGCTTCCAGGGTGATAGACCTCCTCCAGCTCCCCCCAGCATGGTGCCTCCTACTCTCCAGAATGTCTGACGTTACACTTTGAACAACTGGATCATTCCATTCCACAGTCTCTGGCACTTCATTTTTATCAATTTTGCTCAGCTGACAGTTGTCTTTGGTCAGCTTCCCAGTGTTCCTTCACCTGTTTGAATGGGTCATAATAGATTCAACAGAAATATTATTTTCTAATGTTTTTACATTGCTGTTCTGATATTAAGTTTCGGTACCTTTTGAGATCTTACATTCACCTAGCATAGAGTGGCCAACCTCTTTGAGAGCACATGCCCAAATAGGCAATAATCTTCTAAAAATAATTAACTCACGTGCCATGGTGATTTTGAGCAGAGATTATCATTGATTAATGAATTAGTAACAATAATTATGAACCTTTTGAAGGTGAAAGGATGAGTCATTTTGCTTATGTATGTGCTATTATTTTACTATTAATAAAAGGCTAACAGAAACATATTAAAATTCATGAAGCATTTTCAAAAACTTGTTCAAAATTATTAATATTAATCTTTTAAAAATAAATTGAAAAATTACATCATTTCTAAATATTATTGTTATTTTACTTCATATATGACATAAGAAATGTAAATATGACATTATAAGATTTAGTGCATATTCATAAGGGTCAAGGAAAGTAGAATAAACACACTTTGCTGTGTTATCGCAAAGCTATTTTTGGCCAGTTTCATAGGAGTCATAGGAGGTCATTCCTGCCTGTGGCCATCAAACTTTACAACTCCTCCCTTGGAGGGTCAGACACCCTGAGCCAATAGGCTGGTCCTGGACTTATTTCCTGGCATAATTTACATATTACTATTTAACTATTTATGGTTTTATTACTATTTAATTATTTATGGTGCAACTAACGAAAACCAATTTCCCCCGGGATCAATAAAGTATGACTATGACTAGTGCCCCTTTACAGAGGAAGTCCTGCATGCCACTGTTTTGGAAAATGAGATGCATAATGCTTTATCACCCTTTTTAATCAAGCCAGATTTTTCATTCCACCACTCTTGAAAATCTCTGCTGCTTCTCCCATCATTTAAACATGTTTGCTTATTTGCTGGTGTATCTGACATTCTGAACAAGCTGCAAAGGGTAAACAGAATTCAAAAATATCTCACTGATATCTCAGCGACGAAACGGACTTTTAAGATTGTAAACCAGTGGGTTGTTGTTATGTCTCCTGCTCGCTGTGAAAATGGGGGACACCTCCCTGTCCCTTGCCAGGGAGAGAGAGAACCTGTCGGTTGTCAAATTTCGGATGAAATGCAAAGCTTTTGGGCTAACTGCAAGGTCTGTGTCTTTGCTATCGCTTAGCACGTGCTTGGGCTCGGTGATTGTACTGATGTGCGTTTAATTTTGCTGGTGGGGGGAGGGGGATCATTGCTTGCTGCCGCTTATGCGCGGGAGGGGGGAGCTGGGGGCGACTTCGGGGTTCTCACGTTTAACTGTCATTCATTCTTTGGGGCACTTCTCTGTTTTCGTGGATGTTTTGCGAGGAAAAAGCATTTCAGGATGTCTATTGTATACATTTCTCTGACATTAAACTTGACCTTTGAACATTTGATAAACTTAAATGAGCTATTTTATTTATATATAACTCCCATACTGTTAGGGGTCTAGATGGTTTAGAGTTTGTAAAATGTGTTCAGGAAAGTTTTCTAAATCAATATATAGAGGGACCAACTAGAGAGGATGCAATATTGGATCTCCTGTTAGGAAACGAATTAGGGCAAGTGACAGAAGTCTGTGTAGGGGAGCACTTTGGTTCCAGTGATCATAACACCATTAGTTTCAATTTGATCATGGACAAGGATAGATCTGGTCCTAGGGTTGAGGTTCTGAACTGGAAGAAGGCCAAATTTGAAGAAATGAGAAAGGATCTAAAAAGCGTGGATTGGGACAGGTTGTTCTCTGGCAAAGATGTGATTGGTAGGTGGGAAGCCTTCAAAGGGGAAATTTTGAGAGTGTAGAGTTTGTATGTTCCTGTCAGGATTAAAGGCAAATTGAATAGGAATAAGGAACCTTGGTTCTCAAGGGATATTGCAACTCTGATAAAGAAGAAGAGGGAGTTGTATGAAATGTATAGGAAACAGGGAGTAAATCAGGTGCTTGAGGAGTATAAGAAGTGCAAGAAAATACTTAAGAAAGAAATCAGGAGGGCTAAAAGAAGACATGAGGTTGCCTTGGCAGTCAAAGTGAAGGATAATCCGAAGAGCTTTTACAAGTATATTAAGAGCAAAAGGATTGTAAGGGATAAAATTGGTCCTCCTGAAGATCAGAGTGGTCGGCTTTGTGCGGAACCAAAGAAAATGGGGGAGATCTTAAATAGGTTTTTTGCATCTGTATTTACTAAGGAAGCTGGCATGAAATCTATGAAATTGAGGGAATCAAGTAGTGAGACCATGGAAACTGTACAGATTGAAAAGGAGGAGGTGCTTGCTGTCTTGAGGAAAATTAAAGTGGATAAATCCCTGAGACCTGACAGAGTGTTCCCTCGGACCTTGAAGGAGACTAGTGTTGAAATTGCGGGGGCCCTGGCAGAAATATTTAAAATGTCGCTGTCTACGGGTGAAGTACCGGAGGATTGGAGAGTGGCTCATGTTGTTCCGTTGTTTAAAAAAGGATCGAAAAGTAATCCGGGAAATTATAGGCCGGTGAGTTTAACGTCAGTAGTAGGTAAGTTATTGGAGGGAGTACTAAGAGACAGAATCTACAAGCATTTGGATAGACAGGGGCTTATTAGAGAGAGTCAACATGGCTTTGTGCGTGGTAGGTCATGTTTGACCAATCTGTTGGAGTTTTTCGAGGAGGTTACCAGGAAAGTGGATGAAGGGAAGGCAGTGGATATTGTCTACATGGACTTCAGTAAGGCCTTTGACAAGGTCCTGCATGGGAGGTTAGTTAGGAAAATTCAGTCGCTAGGTATACATGGAGAGGTGGTAAATTGGATTAGACATTGGCTCGAAGGAAGAAGCCAGAGAGTGGTGGTAGAGAATTGCTTCTCTGAGTGGAGGCCTGAGACTAGTGGTGTGCCACAGGGATCAGTGCTGGGTCCATTGCTATTTGTCATCTATATCAATGATCTGGATGATAATGTGGTAAATTGGATCAGCAAGTTTGCTGATGATACAAAGATTGGAGGTGTGGTAGACAGTGAGGAAGGTTTTCAGAGCCTGCAGAGGGACTTGGACCAGCTGGAAAAATGGGCTGAGAAATGGCAGATGGAGTTTAATACAGACAAGTGTGAGGTACTGCACGTTGGAAGGACAAACCAACGTAGAACATACAGGGTTAATGATAAGGCACTGAGGAGTGCAGTGGAACAGAGGGATCTGGGAATACAGATACAAAATTCCCTAAAAGTGTCGTCACAGGTAGCTAGGGTCGTAAAGAGAGCTTTTGGTACATTGGCCTTTATTAATCGAAGTATTGAGTATAAGAGCTGGAATGTTATGATGAGGTTGTATAAGGCATTGGTGAGGCTGAATCTGGAGTATTGTGTTCAGTTTTGGTCACCAAATTACAGGAAGGATATAAATAAGGTTGAAAAAGTGCAGAGAAGGTTTACAAGGATGTTGCCAGGACTTGAGAAACTCAGTTACAGAGAAAGGTTGAATAGGTTGGGACTTTATTCCCTGGAGTGTAGAAGAATGAGGGGAGATTTGATAGAGGTATATAAAATTATGATGGGTATAGATAGAGTGAATGCAAGCAGGCTTTTTCCACTGAGGGAAGGGGAGAAAAAAACCAGAGGACATGGGTTAAGGGTGAGGGGGGGAAAAGTTTAAAGGGAACATTAGGGGGGGCTTCTTCACACAGAGAGTGGTGGGAGTATGGAATGAGCTGCCAGACGAGGTGGTAAATGCGGGTTCTTTTTTAACATTTAAGAATAAATTCGACAGATACATGGATGGGAGGTGTATGGAGGGATATGGTCCGTGTGCAGGTCAGTGGGACTAGGCAGAAAATGGTTCGGCACAGCCAAGAAGGGCCAAAGGGCCTGTTTCTGTGCTGTAGTTTCTATGGTTCTATGGTTCTATTAATAAAACTGTATTATGAAAAAATTGAGGCACTAAAATACATATAGTATTTAAGATTATTTTATTGAATATTCGGTATTCATAAACAAATCCTCACAAGTGATGGAAGAAAAATAATATGTCAAGTCAAGTCGCTTTTTATTGTCATTTCGACCATAAGCTGCTGGTACAGTACACAGTAAAAACAAAATAACGTTCCTCCAGGACCATGGTACTACATGAAACAACACAAAGCTACACTAGACTGAGACAACACGAGGCTACACGAGACTATGTAAGACAACACAAAAACTACACTAGACTACAGACCTACACAGGACTACATAAAGTGCACAAAACAGTGCAGGGCAGTACAATAAATAATAAAGAAGACAATAGGCACAGTAGAGGATAAATTACAGTATAATAATAAATGATGTAGATGTCAGTCTAGTCTCTGGGTATTAAGGAGTCTGATGGCTTGGGGGAAGAAACTGTTACATAGTCTGGTCCTGAGAGCCCGAATGCTTTGGTACCTTTTGCCAGATGGCAGGAGAGAGAAGAGTTTGTATGAAGGGTGCGTGGGGTCCTTCACAATGCTGTTGGCTTTACGGATGCAGCGTGTAGTGTAAGTGTCTGTAATGGCGGGAAGAGAGACCCCGATGATCTTCTCATCTGACCTCACTATCCGCTGCAGGGTCTTGTGATTCGAGACGGTGCAATTCCTGAACCAGGCAGTGATGCAGCTACTCAGGATGCTCTCGATACATCCTCTGTAGAATGTGGTGAGGATGGGGGGTGGGAGATGGACTTTTCTCAGCCTTCGCAGAAATTAGAGACGCTGCTGGGCTTTCTTGGCTATGGAGCTGGTGTTGAGGGACCAGGTGAGATTCTCCACCAGGCGAACACCAAGAAATTTGGTGCTCTTAACGATCTCAACGAGGAGCCGTCAATGTTCAGTGGAGAGTGGTCGCTCCGTGTCCTCCTGAAGTTAACAACCATCTCTTAACAACCTTAAGTCAACAAGTCAATATACACAATGAACCCAATGCTAACTGGTCCAACAGTTTACGATCCAAATACTGATGTGTGCATCTGGACTGCAAGAATATCAAGAAGTATCATCCAATGTCATAAGTTCTCGCAACCATCTAGCTGGTGCCAAGCCAGCGTCAGATATTTTCTGTGAAAACATCTCACTGCTCTTAGAATGTAAAAAAATAATTTGCTGCTTCATTTGGCAGCAAAGATCATTATTATGTATCGTTTTAGTATGGGTGGGTTTTAGAGAATCGAGGGCTGACACTGCATGGTGTGTGCCTGCAAAATTTTTGTGGTGCTATTTTAGGCATGCCGCCCCAATCTAGCACCTTTAAAGCAATTTAAATAACCTACAGCACTTTGTGAGAGATTCGCCAAACAAAATTAGGCACCAAGCCATTTAGTGATGTGTTATAACAGATGAAAATCTAAAAAGGTTATCTAAGAAGCAGATTAAGAGAGGAGGTGAGCAGAAAAGTGTATTGAAGAAATTAAAGTGGAGATGAGGTGAGCAGAAAAGTGTAAGGAAGGAATTCCAGGGGCTAGATAAATAAAAAAAACACTGCTATCAAGGACAGAATGTTAGAAACAGTGAATATGTAAAGCTCAAGCATAAAAGGAGCCCGGGAATATCAGAGGTTAAAAAGGCCTAACATTGAACAGCTCAGGTCATCTGTACCAGCGTTTAGATTCCATGCAAATTCCTTCTAGCTCTTCATATCTCATCTCAGTTTATTATTTTTTCTTTTTGTTCTTATGTACTGTTCCGGTATCTGTTGGAAAACATGAAAGCTGTTTTCTGCAGTCACATTCAGAAGTCAACAATTCCATGCTATAACTAATCTCTGATTAAAGACCATTATCTTTTCTGTATTGAATATATCATAAGTTATTCTGTATTGCAGTCAACTATGGGTCAGAACCTCATCCTTGTTCACATGTGCTGAATGCTAACTATTGTACTTTTTAGAGTTATAGAGTCAAACAGCATTTAAGTAGGTGATTCTCTGGTGACTGCACCTATGAAAAGTGCATCCAGCCCTCTGTATTAAGAAGTTGGAACTGGAACTGGATGGACTCTGGATCTCTGGGAAGCTGAGGGAGTAATAGATAGGACATATAGAAAGGTAGTTACACCCAAGATGCAGGGCATAGAAAACTGGGTGAAAGTTAGGAAGAGGAAAGGGGTTAAAGAGCTAGTACAGAGTACTCCTGTGGCAATACCCCAATACCCCTCGACAACAGGTATATCACTTTTGATACTGTTGGGGGTTGGGTTGGAAGAGGAGTCAGTAGAACATGTAGTTTTGTGTTGCAGGAAGTATGGGAGACAGAGAGAGATGATGAGAATTTAATTAAGGGAGTTGGGGGTGCAGGAATTCACATTAAAAGGGTTGCTGGGCATGGGTGAGAGAGCACATCCTGGTATTTTTAGCGTTTTTAAGGGGTACAGGGGTTTTTTATAGGATATGACGGATAAACAGGAATAGGGTACTAGGATGGTCAAAGATGGGAGGGTAAAGTGTAGGTTTGTGTGTGTGTGTGTGTGTGTGTGTGTGTGCGCGCGCGTGCGCGCGTGAAGGGATTTAGAATATATGTCTAGTGCACATTCCGGAGCAGAGGGTGGCGGTAATGCACCATTAAGCTGGATGCCAACCGCCGTAAAACAAGATACAGATAGATACAGACAGAGGGGGTTGGGGGGAATGACCTTTCAGAGAAAAGTCACAGCAGTCAGGTCTCTGGCACTGAGTCTGACTCTGCAATTCAGAAGGGAAGTGGGGAGAAGAAGCGAGCTGTGGTGATAGGGGATTCATTAGTTAGGGGAACGGAAAGGAGGTTCTGTGGGCAAGAATGAGATTGCTAGATGGTCTATTGCCTCCTGGGTGCCAGGGTCCAGGATCTCGGATCAAGTCCTCAGCATTCTTAAGTGGGAGGGTGAACAACCAGAGATTGTGGTCCCTGTAGGTACTAGTGACATAGGTAGGAAGAGTGATGAGGTTCTGCAAAGGGAGTTCAGGGAGTTAGGTGCCAAGTTAAAGGGCAGGGCCACCAGGGTTGTGATCGCAAGATTGCTACCCGTTCCACGTGCTAGTGAGGCCAGAAATAGGAAGATTACGTGGTTTATTATGTAGTTAAGGAGTTGGTGTAGGAGGTAGGGCATAAGATTTTTGGATTATTGGGCTCACTTCCAGGCAAAGTGGAACCTGTAAGAAGGACGGTTTGCACCTGAACTGGAAGAGAACTAAGATCCCAGCAGGAAGGTTTAGTAGTGCTGCACAGTGGGGTTTAAATAGAGTTGCAGGAGGATAGGAAACAGAGTGCCAGAACAGTTAGTGGAGAGGTTCTGGAGACATGTTGGAAAGACCTCAGACAAAGTCAGGAATCAAGAGGTTGAACATGGTGCGAAAAGGAGTTGCACCTCAGTGTTTTGGGTGGGGCTGCTTTGTTTTTAGACGTGACAGAGCAGGAGGGATTAAGGGAGGTAGGGTGGCATAACTAGACAGGAAAAATGTCGCAACAGTGCTCCTGACAGACTGGAAAACATGTCTAGTGAGTCATTATGAGTGGAACTGAGAAATGTATGACCACATTAATGGGTCAATATTACAGACCACCCAACAGTCTGAGGGATTTGTAGAGAGATCGCAGACTGTTGCAAGAAACATAAGGTTGTTATAGTAGGTGATTATAACTTTCCACATATTGGCTAGGACTCCCATACTGTAAAAGAACTAGATAGGATAGAGTTTGTCAAATGTGTTCAGGGAAGTTTCCTTCGTCAGTAAGTAGAGGACCCAATGATAGTGTGTGCGATACTTGGTCTGTTATTAGCAAATGAGACAGGGCAGGTTACAAAAGTTTGTGTTGGGGAACACCTTGTATCAAGTGATCACAATGCCATGTAAATATGCAAGAAGGTAGGTCTGCTCTGCGAGTTGATATTCTAAGTTGGCGAAAGGCCAGTTTTGGTGGTATCAGAAAGTATCTGGCAAGTGTGGATTGGAAAGGCTATTTTCTGGCAAAGGTGTACTTGGTAGGTGCGAGGCCTTCAAAAGTGAAATTTTTAGACGACAAAGCTTGTATATGTCTGTTAGAATAAAAGGTGAAGATAACAAGTGTAGGGGACCTAGGTTTTCAAGAGATATTGAGACCCTGGTTAGGGAAAAGAAGCAGGTGCATAGCAAGTAAAGGCAGGTGAGAACAAATCAAGTGCTTCTTCTCCAGCTCATCCACCGGCTTCTCCTTCTCCTAGCCGAATGCTGGCTTCTCCTTCACCCGGCTGAAGCCAATTTCTCCTTCTCTGACTCGTCCGCCGGCTTCTTTGACACCCCAGCCAGCAGCTCTGAACAACGAACAGATCACTGATGCAATAGACCTGCTGTACCCATTGTTCTTGGAGTACAGGATTGTCTTATGACCATAGAAAAAAAATACTTTTGAAAAAGAGAAGTGCATCTTTGCTTGGCCCCCGGGCAGCCACTGCGTTCGAACGCGCCGCCGTCTGTTCCACTGTTTAAGAAAGGCTCTAAACAGAAACCAGTAAATTATAAGCCAGTGAGTCTGACATCAAACACGAGGAAATCTACAGATAACACACATAAAAGTTGCTTGAATTTCCAGCATCTGTAGAATTCCTGTTGTTTGCGTTTTGGAATCTGCAGATGCTGGAATTTCAAGCAACACACATAAAAGTTGCTGGTGAACGCAGCAGGCCAGGCAGCATTTCTAGGAAGAGGTACAGCCGACGTTTTGGGCCAAGTCCCGAAATGAAGGGTCTCGGCCCGAAATGTCCGCTGTACCTCTTCCTAGAGATGCTGTCTGGCCTGCTGCATTCACCAGCAACTTTTATTGAGTCTGACATCAGTTGGTGGGAAAGTTACTAGAAAGTATTCTAAGGGACTCAATATATAAGAATTTGGACTTACATGGACTGATTAAGGATAGTTAGTATGGCTTCGTGCATGGTAGGGCATGTCTAAGGCAGTGAATATTGTCCACATGGACTTGAGCAAAGGCATTTTACAAGGTTGGTCAAGAAGGTTTAGTTGCTGTGCATTCAAGGTGAGGTGGTAAATTGGACGAGACATTGTGTTTGTGGGAGAAGCCAGAGAGTAGTGGTAATTGTTTGTCACTTTGACTGGAGGCCTGTGATTAATAGAGTGCCACAGGGATTGGTGCTGGGAACTCTGGATGATAACGTGGTTAACTGAATCAGTAAACTTGCGGATGACACCGAGTCAATTGCGAGGTTTTGCACCTCAGTTGCACCAAACGGGGTAGGTCTTACACAGTGAATAGTAGGGCACTGAGGAGCGTGGTGGAACAAAGAGATCTGGGAATACAGGTCCATAATCCGTTGAAAGTGGTATCAGATGTAGACAGGGTCATAAAGAAAGGTTTTGGCACATTGACCTCCATAAATCAATATATTGAGTACAGAAGATGGGATGTAATGTTGAAGTTGTATAAGACGTTGGTGAGGCCTAATTTGGAGTATTGTATGCAGTTTTGGTCACCTACCTACAAGAAAGATGTAAACAAGGTTGAAAGAGTACAGAGGAAACTTACGAGGATGCTGCTGGAACTAGAGGACCTGAGTTATAAGGAAAGATTGAATAGGTTAGGACTTTATTGCTTAGAACATAGAAAACTGAGAGGAGATTTGATAAAGGTGTACAAAATTATGAGGAGTGTAGATAAGGTAAATACAAGCTGTTTTTTTCCTGCTGAGGTTGGGTAGACCACACTGGGAGCACCAGACACAGTGGATGATCCCAACAGGCCTCACCTGGAAGGACTGTTTGGGGCCCTGAATGGTAGTGAGGGAGGAGGTGTAGGGGCAAGTGTAGCACTTGTTCCAATTAACACCTCATTCACCAGCTTTTTATTTCTTTCACCAATCAATTTCCCAGCTCTTTACTTCACTCCCTCCCCAACCTTCTTAACTCTGACTTCTCCTCTGCCTTTCAATCCTGATGAAAGGTCTCGGCCTGAAACATCGACTGCTTACTCTTTTCCATAGATGCTGCCTTATCTGCCAAGTCCCTCCAGCATTTTGTGTGTGTTTCTTGGCATGTTATTTTTCTTGCACAGTCATGATCATCACAGTCTTCCATGTCAACTGATAACAGTGTAGCAAAAGCTTTTAATTTTTGCTCTAGCACCGCAGGGCCAGACCTAGTCATTGTTGCAACTTTGACAATATCTCCATTACAGCTGCTAATTGTAGCCTGAAGTTGTGCAGTCCACACAACATTTTCTTTCCCTTCTGAGGTAGAGGAATGAGCTTGCTGTTGAGGTTGTGGTTGTCCTTGTAGTGAAGTTGATTTCTTATGCCAACAAGATCCAGCCCAATGTCCTCTTTTATCACATAGTTTGCATATCCAATTCCACTTGTTCTGTTGGTTAGCAGGTGGAGACCACTAACCTGTCTGTACTGATCTTATTTGGATGTCAGTATCCTGCTCCACTTGTTTGTATCAGTTCACTGTAGGAAACAGCAGTCCCACTCCAATTGACTGTTGTTAGCTTCGCCATTTTGGCAACATCTGGTTTCAAACCATTCGTGAAAGTTGGCTTGAGAGGGCCATATATAGCATCTTTGATATTATCTTTGTTTATTCTTGGGACTCCTGAGTAACTGAGCCAAACTGTCCTATAGTGGTCTTCATATTCAGAAACATCCTCTGAAGGCTTTTATTTGCTAATGACCACTTTCTTCCAATCATTCTGATTTGGGTCTGGTCCCTGCAACCATGCCTTAATTGCTTCCCACTCAGCTGGTAAATTCTGTGTATCCACTCCTATACAGTCTTCAACTTGCTGTATCGACTAGTTTGCTGAGTCGTTAGCATGGTAGCTAAAATTTGAATACCATCATATGGATGCAATTTGTATATATTCTTAATTTGTTGAAGTTCAGCCAAAGTTTTTAAGCTTTTTTTGAGGATGTGGAACTTCTATGGATCACTTGTCAATTTTTTCTGGATCTGGTGGTTGATGACAAACCTCCTGTTTCCTTCCATACTCTCCATCATCAGTCTTAGTTTTTACTGGGGCAAGTCTTGCCATGGCTGCCAGACCAATAATCTAATTACTGTCATTATCACTTAAGCCACTAGAGGTCTCTGTTGAGGCAGTATAACTTTGCAGTTCCCTTTAAATGATGTACAGAAGGTATTTATTCTTGGACAATTAAGCTGCATGCTTGAAAGTTCCTTTGTTAGTCCATTTTTTTCTTCAAGTAATCACTCTGAGTTTAGCCACCAAATTGTTGGATCTCTGTGTATTTTCTGATCCCTGAGATTCTTCTGGGAGGCAGGAATGATAAGCAGTCTGAATTCCAAAATTTCAGTTTATTTTCGAGTATAAACAGATATATGAATACTAAGCAAACTAAATTAGGAGCTGAGAAATGATGCTAAGGGGTGCAGGTCAAAGGAATAAAGAAGAAGCCAAGATTGCATCCCTGAAAAATCTATCACTTTTATAGATCAGATAAGAAATTCCTCAGATAGGAATAGACAAGCTAATAGATTGCATAATTAAAATGATTACATCACATAGGTAATATACTAAATCTTAGCCAATGAAAAAGGAGATAAGTAATAAACTGTTAGTTTAGCTACTATACAACTTTCTGCCAGTGAGTGTGAAAAATACTTGAGTTTGTTAGAAAGTACAAATCTTATTTTAGAAGTATCATTTAAAAAGCAGTGGTTTCCAACAACACAAATGCAAAGTAAACATTTACGACTTTACACACATTCTCTGGCTCCAAGCACATGTCCTCTCTTTTATCTATGAGTCATCTTACCATCTCCATAATTATCCTCTCGCTCTTGGTGTATGTGTGGAATGCCTTGAGATTTTTTTAAATCCTACTTCCTAAGGACTTTCCATCTTGGCTCTTCTAATTCCCTTCTTGAGCTCTTTACTGGCTCCTTTACAATCATCAAGGGCACTGTTTGATTTTAGTTTTCTAAATCTGACATTTGCTTCTTTTTTCTCCTGCATTAAATTTACCACTTCTCACAATCTCCAAGTTTCTCTTACCTTGCCATCCTTGTCCTTTCTGCTTACTGAAAGTTTACCATTTTCAGTGGGTCTTTAAATACCCTCCGCATGTCAGCTGTGGACTTGTCCAAGCCAACTGACTCCAGTTCACTCTCCATAGTTCCTGCCTGAAATTCTCAAAATATGCTCTGTTCCAATTTAATACTCTCCTGCAGGGTCCAAACATATTGACAGCTATCTTAAAGCTAAAGGAGTTTGTGATCACTGTTCCTTAAATATTCTTTCCCTGGAAGTTTATTCATCTGGCCAAGCTAATTACCCAACACCAAATCCAGTGTGGCACCTCCCCTTGTAGGACTATCTACATTTCAGTTAAGAAACCCCCTTGGAAGCACTTATCAAATTCTGCTCCATGTATACCTCTTGCACTAGATCCCAGTTTATATTATGGAAGTTGAAGTCACTCACTACAACATCCCCTTTGTTTTTACACTTTTCTCTAATCTGCCTGCATATCTGTACTTCAACGCCCTGGTGGCTATTGGACAGTCTGTACTATAATCCCATCAGAATGATCGCAACTTTCTTACTTTTGAGTTCTACCCATATAGACTCAGCCAATGAACCCTCCATTTTGGCCTCTCTGAGTGCAGCTATGATATTGACCCTGATTAAGAGCACAACTCCCACTCCCATCCTTTTACCTCCTGTATCCTTTTTAAAACATGAAAACCTTGGATCATCAATGCTCTATGCCTATCTGTCTGTTATGGCCAAGACATTATAGTAGTTCCATGTACTGGTCCATGCTCTAAGTTCATCACCCTGTCTCATAATGCTTTTAGCATTAAAATTATGATACTTCAACTTGTCTGTCCCACTGTGTCTGTTACCTTGCTCTTCTCTGTTCTTATTGCTCATGACATCTACCTTCCTCTCAATCCCTCCACTTTCTATGCTGGTACTCTGGCTCCTATCTCTTTTTACAGTCATTTGGTGAAATGCACCAAGGTGTTTTACAGAAATACTATCAATCAGAATTTTGACACCCAGCCACAGAAGGCTTAAGTGCATATATATATTGCTGCTAATGGTGAAATTTTAAAAAAAGGAAAAGCCAGAAAAACTAGATTAAGTGGAGCATAATGGTTATGGAGGATTGATGAGAAGGGGGAAGTTACAAAGTCATTTTCAACTCTGTCATATTGGGAAATATAAAGCCTTGTGAGAATAGTTTAGTCTATATTTGGAGTCAGTGTTAGGCTATTGTATCATCTCTCTCTGTCAGTGTCATGGTGGTGTTTTGTCAAATGATTTTAAAGCTCTTCCAATAATATTCAAAGTTCCTAGTTCCCTGGTTATTGGAGGCATCGATCTTTATGTTGTGTCTTTGATTTAAGGTTGTTCTTCATGTTCGATATTAGGGTACCAAGTATAGCAGTTGAGAGACTCTGACATGACCGCTCTATTCCACCTTTTAGAATGCACCAGCTCCTTCCCACGTTGAGCCACGTGCCGGACTTCACTTCACTCACTTAACAGCCAGCTGATCCAGATGACCATCTTCCTCATGCTTTTCAATACACGTCGCTCTGGCTATTGTAGCATCATACTGCCAGTAGGAGTCACTTACCGTATACAACTTACTTAGCTAAACATCTGATGCTTGGTTAAAAGAAATTCTCTGTTTTTGATTTGCAAGTGTACAATATCAGTCATGTTGAACACCATCATTGTACCTTCTTAATGGTACTGCTGGGCATTCTAATTGTTCTATATTGTTGTCAGAGCTCCTTTCTTTACCTTAACTCACAATCTCTCAGGTATCAAGCTCGTTGTTGCCTTAAGTCAAAATTTATTCATCTCCATTCATATCATTCAAACTTGCTTAACTCAAGCTTATTCTGGACGTTCCTTTTTGCAATGAGCACTGGTGCTGGTTTCTCCGACAGATCTCCTTCACTGCTTGCTACTGTAAGACATGAATCAATGTGGTGAAATATATGTGAGGAAGTCAGCAGGTATGCTCGGTACACTGAGATCTATTTTTATCCACAGGATGATCTGCTTCATCCTGATACACTTGCCATCCAGTTACTATGCTTCTTTTGATTGAATGGATTCTTACATTGAATCACTTTTTCTTTGATCCTACCCATAAAATACAAGTAAAAATTATTTATGGTAACAATACCTACATTTTTATGGGTTTTGTGGAATAATATTTGTTCCAATCATACTTGTGTAAGCCACCTTACCCCTCGTATGTGAGTTAGTGGCTTCACTGGAGTCACCTAAACTGGAAAATTTCATTATGTTTGCTTCTTGTTTCATTTCTATTTTGCTTTCATAGTGTCCATACATACTCTTCCCTCCCTGCTGTCATTATTTTAGGTCATAGGCTCTTGATTAATGCATACTGCAAGTCCCCTGACTCCAATAGATATATTGACTAAAATTCCACCCAGCCCATTTTCTTTACAAGTTCTGTTTCATTCTGCTTGTTTATTTTTCCACTTCTATTTAGCTTGCTGACACACCAGTACTTCCAGCAGGTCTCTCTTTATTTTCAGCAAAGACTGCATTCCATTTGATGCGGTTTGCAGCCATTTCTGTAACATTGCTTGCTGCTTTGCACGCTGGCTCATTTCCTTCCTTCCCAAGGTCCGCCTCATTGTCCCCTCCTATGTACCAATCTGTGTAATGCCATATTCCCACACTGTGCTACAGCCTAACACCACATTTCCTCCCATTTCACAATGTTACTTCAATAACCCGAGGCAACTCCTCAAACCTTCCCATGCTTTAAACAGTGGAATGCCTTGTACAGCATTCTTGCCGATGAAATTCAAGCCAACTCAGGCTACAAATCGGTTCCAATTTTACGGATGTCCTTAAGTCGATTTTGTCTATAATTCAGAAAGTACACAAAAATCATGGTAACCATACCTCCAAGTATTATAAAGAATATCATCAAAAGCAAGTGACTGATAAGAAAAAAACAATTATTAAAAGAGAAGAGAGAGAGGGAAAGGTAGTCCAGCCATTTGAGGGAACAAGTATATGTCCATACATCAGACTTGTGAATTTATTATTATTATAGGAGCTGGATTGTATTTGGGAGTGTTCATAGGTTGGGTGTTTGTAATCTGGCAATAACCTGTAACTGTAATCACACTATTTCAATTTAGTACAATGTATTTACAGTTTACGATGCACAGACCAAATGCAAATTCCACAAAAGCTTGGCTTAGCTTCATCAATGACTGTGACCGCAAACTTCCATTCCCTTACCATTTCATTTGCGTTCTAAATGTTCTCTCAGCCCACCAATGATGCCCATCCCAATCCAATCTCTTTTCTGCCTCACCGCCCCATTGGCCTACCTATTTCTCATCCCCATACCACTCCTCTCATCCCCACTTGCACTTCCCTGTCCTGCTCTGACCTCTTCATTCTCTCACACCCCCCCCCCCCAACTCCAACCTCCTCATCCTGATGGCTCTGTCTTCAGGCTCTCATACCGTTCCAACTAAGCACGTTAAACCTTGACGAATGGCAACTCATTCAGCTGAAAAACACCTTTTTTTTGGACAGCACCTATTTCTATATTTCTTTACAACATAGGAGGAATCGACTTAACCCTCGAGCCTATGTCAACGCAAAGGATTATCCCATTCTTTCACATCCAACTATCCATCTATGCAAAGGGGTAGTTTCCAGAGGCCAGCTAATCACTGACTGGCACATCTCTGGGATGGGGGAGGAAACTGGAGCCTTCAGAATAAACAAATGGTCACAGGACATTCTGCAAACTGCAAGAGGTCAGGATTAAACATCGGAACTGTGACACAGCAGCTCTGCTAACTGTACCACTGCAATGATTTATTTGTCAGTTTATACCCTTCCTTCTGGCATTCCATTTGGCCTTGCACCATCCTTCCTTTTGTTGTTTAATCACATGTGCTTTACATCCTTTGATTTTTCCCTTTATTCCATTCTTCCCCTCCCTAGCTTTGCTACACCTTAAAACCTGCTACATTTCTAATCCATCAGTTAATTTCAGAGGTCATCAACTTGAATGCTATCTCTGTTTCTCTCTCCACAGATGCTGCCTGACCTGCTGAATATTTGCAACATGTTCTGTCTGTATTCCACCATTGTTGTTTGATCATAACTGAATCTGTAGAATACCTTGGTGGCGAACATGCATCCTGTCCTCTTGTCTCTCTGAAACTTCTGTTCCTCTGGGTCTATTCTGTCCTTGTAAACTGTGGTTCCTCTTTCAGCTTCCTGTACCCCATTGATCAACTGCCTTAACTTCTCATCATGATCATATTGTCAAGCCCACAATAAACCGACTATTGTAAAAGTTATTGAGCAAGTTACTGTGTGGCATGCTCCACTTCACAAGGACAAGACATTTCCAAGCTGACCTTGGTGATAGAGTAACTGCACGGCCTTCACACCAGTTTATCTGATACATCTGGTGAGGTGTATGATGATAGTGTCTCACAAGTCGCCAGATGGAATACACGGCCCTGACTTCAGCAGCCTTTCACAAATCAGTCGGTACTGTTCATTGTTTCCAGCCCTCCTCTCTTGAGCTGGTCTTGGGAGGTCAGCAACAGGCCGAAATTGGTGGCGAGTGAGACTGCAGGGTACTAATGGAAGAGAGGGGCCTTGAAGCCCAGTATTTGAAGTTTGCACATAAAACGCTAGATGAACTCAGCAGTTCAGGCAGCATCTATGAAAAGGGATAAAGAGTCAGTGTTTCGAGTCAGGCCTGAACTGTTGAATTCCTCCGGCATTGTGTGTGTGTTACTCTGCAGATCTGGAGTTCGCAGATAGTGCTAGGACTGGCATGTTATTGTGGAGGGATCAGTGGTGGAGCTAGTTGGGTGAAGCATTCAGAGACTGGGAGATTATTTTGGGTGAAGGGATTCACAAATCAGGAGATTATCTGGGAGAGCTCTGTAGGGAAAGAAGGAAGATTGTCATTCTGCTGGAGCTGGTGGTTGTGGTGGGGAGAAGCTGCAGGGTCAGGCCGGTTGTGAAGTCAGGGAGTTTGTATGGTTATGTTGAATGCTGGAGGATCTCCCTGTACTTTGGCAGGGTGGTGTGGGGTGAATTGCATCACTGAGTCCTCTGGCCCGCCCTCCTGACTCTAAGTACTACACAGTGGTTTTGAGACCACCTTATTATGGGGTTTGACTGCAATGAATATTTGACAATAAGTGCACCAGGACAATGTGGTCCACATTCCCTTCAAAAAGGAGCTTTGCACAGAGTGTGCTATCATCCCATTTGACCCTGATGCAGAACTTGCTTTGACTTGCAAGGTGGACAATGGGAAGTGCCAATTAGAATCCTTTGAGTGATGCTTCGCTCTGAAAATTAAATTTCCATCGCATAACAATATAACAAAAAAAGAGTGCTAATGGAAACTTCAGGCTTGTGTCTCCAATAAAGAAGAGGACAAATCTCAGAATTAAATTTTTCAGAGCAGTCTTCACTTGGGTGTTTAGACTGAGTACTTCTAAGAAGTACAGGAATAGGAAAAGGCCATTCCACTCCTGAACAAGTCCCCCCCATTTAATGAGATAGCAGTGATATATAGATATAATGGTCTTGCCTAATGAATATTTATCAAGGTTCACCTGGAAAATGTCAATTAACAGTCATCAACAGATATACTCAGAAGTGAGTCCAAGTTTCCATTACCCTTTCAAAGAGGAAATGTTACCTATTAGCATCTCTACACAAATTAATTCCAGTTTTAAAGTTTTTCCTGTTTGCTCTAGATCTGACCCTATAATGGAAATCATTTCTTAATCGATTCAAATAAATTCTTTAAATACTTAAAATGATCTCAATCAGATTAAAAATGTTTAAGCTATGTCAGTTGATTTAATGTGCCTGAAACAGACATATTTAAGATTTTCTTGGCCATTTTAATTGGCCTCTCCTAATCTTCTGATCCTTTCAATAAAAATTCAAATGCAGATTTGAAGCACTCAGTTCCTTAAGCCTGAACCATTCAATAAGATATGGTTGATATTACATTCCCAACAAACAACAGTAACCTTCCATCCTCTTGTTTATATAAAAAAAAATCACTTTGCTTCTGCTTGAAAACAGAATATGTTTCCACTGCAGTTTGGTGTGGATAGCTCCAAGGATTCATGTCCCTCTGACAGAAAATAAATCATCCCATCTCTGTCCTAAATAGCAGAGCATTAATTTTCACAAACTCTCCTATTTAAAGAATTCTCCTACAGGATAAAATGTTTCCTACACCCCCCTGTCTTTGCCCTTCATAAGCTTGGATGTTTCAATCAAGTCCCCTCACATTCTTCTGTACTCCATTAGATGCAAGGCTGGTCAGCCCAGCTTATCCTCTGCAATTGCTTAAAAAGCTTCCTCTTTTCACCTTAAACTTGAGCGCTCTTGATTTTGATGCCCCTATCAGGGGAACGTTACGCTGACTGTCTACTCTACCCCTACCTCTATCAGGCCACTCCTCATCTTTCTTTGCTCCAGGAAAAATAAACTCAGCGTATCCAACCTCTCCCCATAACTAGTCCTCCATACAGACTCCATCCAACCTAATGCCGCAGTTTCCTGTCCCAGTGCTTCTTACACTTTGAGCTCCAGCCACCTCTGTACATTACATACCGAGCCAAAATTATCTTCGTCCCTTTACTCTTGACTGGGTGAACTCTGACATGGGCCGCCGCTAACTGGGACAATGAAATCACCGTTTGCAATAAATATAAAGATTTTACCATTGAGGTGCACCAGGTTTTCGACCATTCAGGAAGTGGATAGGAGGCAGTGGGTTGGATACTTTGGCTGTCTCAAGCCTCGTGGTTGGTGAGGTGGAATTCAGCACCCTGGGCGTGGTGTGCGCTGGAAAGTGGAAGTGCTTGAGGAAGAACCATTACTGTCACGGCCTCTTGGAGTGCACGGAAGACAAGTTCTCTGCCTGAGAGATGCCCACTTACTTAAAAAGCCACATCATTCTGGCTCTCCGAATTGACAAGCATCTTATGGAACGACCCTCCAGATCGTCAGCCAGACCCCTATCGCCATTCCCAGAATCATTTCAGGCTGCAGGACCCTCATCATCACTTAGTTAAGGAGAGCTCCCTTAACCTCTCCCAGGAGTATGAGCATCAGTGGAGAATCAACTTGTGCACTTACTGCGGAGCTGCAGGTTACCCACATATCGAATGTCCTGTGCATCCAGGAAAATGGCACCACCGGGTAGAGTCCAGGGATCTTCTATCTGGTAAGCTCCAACCCAGTCTCTCCTTGCAGCACTATAGCCCAACTCGCTCTCTCTCTCTTCCTCCACACCCCGATGGCTCTATGCACACAGGAGACTCTGGTGGATTCCTGCACAGCAAGCAACTTTCTGGACAAGAATCGGTACCTGCAGCTCAGACTCCCTGTCAAACCTTTCTCTCATCCCTTCTGCATCATAGCCATTGGCAGATGTCCATTGGGGTCTGGGAGGGATGGTCAGAGCGTTCACATGAGCACCGCGAGTCCATCCGATTCCTCCATCCTGACTCATCCAACACTTCTCTTATCTTGGGTCACCTCCTGGCTCTCCAGTCACGACCCGCACTTCTCCTAGTCTTCTGATTCACTGCTGAGTTGGGGATCCACCTGCTGGACTATCTGCATGCAGCCTCAGTTGACTTTGCTGCGTAAGTCCATGGAGATGGAGTAACCTCTCGACCTCACCAAACAGCCACAAGAGGACCACGACTTAGCCATCGCCTTCAGTGAAAGGGAAGTTAGCAGCCTGCCGCTTCACAAACCACAAAACTGTGTAATTGACCTCCTCCCCAGCACCAACCTACCCCAAGGTCATGTGTTCACCCTCTCGCGAACTTGGCTTGATTCCACTGTTCCAGTCCCCAGCCAGTGCAGGATTCTTTCTTGTCAAGAAGAAAGATGGGGGTCTTCATCCCTGTATTGACTATTGTGAACTCAACAAAATCATAATTAAAAACAGCTACCCTCTCCCCTTGATGGATAGTGCATTTGAAGCATTCCCTGCAGCACAGATCTTCACCGATTTGGATCTATGGAGCGCGTACAACCTGATCCTCATCTGCCAGTGGGATGAGTGGAAGATAGCATTCATAACACCCACTGGCCACTACAAATATTTGGTGATGCCTTTCAGACTTTCTAACAGTCCAGCCATTTCCCAAGCCTTCCTTCACGAGATCCTCTGAGACATGCTGCTCAGGTATGTGTTCGTCTACCTCAATGGCATCCTCATCTTCCCCAAGGATGCCCAAGACCCTGTCACATCTGTTCAGCATATCCTTGAAAAACCAACTTCATTGCAAGATAGAGAAATGCCGTTTCCACACCCCAGTCATTTCCTTCCTGGGTTACATCCTTCCACCTTAAGGTATAACCACGAACCTAGAAATAGTGTGTGCTGTTGTCGAATGACTCCGACCATGCTTCCTCAAACAGCTACTGAGCTTTTGGATCTCTCTATCTTCCATGGCTGTTTCATCAGGAACCACCTATTCCTGCCACCTCCCTCAACAAACCACCTAACACAGCGGAAAATCTGGTCTCCTGCCTCAGACCACACTTTCGAGGAACTCAAGATACCCTTTATAACCACCCCCATTCTTGGCCATCCAAACCCCTCTGGACCTTTTGTGGTAGAGGTGAACGCCGGGACCATCCACTCCCAGCGAGGACCTTACAGGAAGACACAGCCTTGCGCCTTCTTCTTGCACAAGTTCAACTCTCACAGCGGCATTACGGAGTAGGAGACAGGGAGCAACTCACCATCAAGTGGGCCTTTAAGGAATGGATACGTTGGCTGATGACGAACACCGAGCTCTTCTTGATTTGGACTGACCACCAGAATCTCTTATCCATTCAGCAGACTCGCCAACTCAACCCACGTCAGGCTGAATGGGCTGTCTTCTTTGAGCAATTCAACTTCACTATCTCCTACTGACTGAGCTCCAAAAACACAATGGCAGATGCCTTGTCACAACCCAGCTGAAATGGAGATCGACCCTCAGTTATTATTCCATCTTCCCAGATCCTTGCCCCAATCGTCTGGGACCTTGAGAAGAGGATCTGTCAAGCTCTACAGCGCGAGCCTGCTCCAGCCGACATACCTGACACCTGCTTGTACATGCCGGCAGCCATGTACTCTGAAGCACTCCAGTGGGCCCATTCCTCACCTCTCTCTGGTCATCCAGGTGCACAACAGTCTCTGGATTTTCTGCGAAGCCTTTCTAGTGGCCCACTATGATTGCCAGTCCAATTCCTCCAACCAGCGCCCCTCTGTGCTCTTGCTGATACCTCAATGACCATGGCCCCACATCACCATGGATTTCATCACAGGTTTGCCACCTTCCAATGGGCCAAGGTGATCATGACAATGGTGGAACAGTTCTCCAATGCAGTCCGCTCTCCCCAAGCCTCCGTCAGCCGTTAAGATGGCAGACCTGGTTCTCCAACATGTAGTTCACCTCCATGGCTTCCCCCAGGACATAGTGTCAGACTGGGGTCCTCAATTCGTCTCATGCTTCTGTCAAGACCTCTGCTCCCTCCTCCACACCTCAGTGAGTTTGTCCTCTGGCTATCGTCTGCAGACTAATGGACAGTCAGAAAGAGCAACAACCAGTGAATGGAGAAGTCTCTGCAATGGTTTGCCACCTCTAACCCTTTCACATGGAAGAAGTATCTTCTCTGGGCCGAACTATCCCACAATCTACACACTTCCTTGGCCATAAGTATGTCACCCCTTGAAGTGCTTCATGACTACCAACCATTGTTGTTCCCTGCAGAGGAGCCAATGGCTGAGGTCCCACCTGCCAGTGCCAGAATGCTTGGGAGAGGGCATGGAGGGCCATTCTAATTGCCAGCTGTGCCTATTGCAGTCAGGCTGACCATGTCTGGCTACCCAGCCGAGACCTGCCCCTGCGCAACAACTCATGCAAGCTCCCACCCCAGTTCATTGATCCTTTTAAGATTGCCCATTGCATGAAACTAGTCACTTATTGTCTCCAGCTGTTACCATCCCTCAGGATCACTCCTACCTTCCACATGTACTGCCTGAAGCCCATTGCCCATGAGCGACTCAGCCCACCTGGGCCTGCACCTCCCAAGGATGGTGGAAGGTGATTCCGTGCACACAGTTCACCAATCAATAGATTCACATCGTCCTGGACGGGGTGTTCAGTATCTGGTTGGCTGGGTAGGGTACGGCCCAGAGGAGTGGTCTTGGATGACATCCACTTTCATTTTGGACCCATCACTCATCGAAGAGTTCCACCTCATCCATCCAGCTTCCCTGTCCTGTTGGGTGCTGGCCATAGATAGGGGCGGGGGTTGGTTCTGTCAGGCCTGCACCAGCAGGCACCTTCCTGTCTCCACCCAGCTAACAGCAGTCACCTGCCGCTCATTTCCAAATTATCACCTGTAGCTTGTTTAAACCCAGCTCACACCCATAATCCTTGTTCACTCATACGAACCAGCCAGACCCAAACCAGTTGCTCCCAAGCCTTCAGTTACTTTATCATGTTAAGTATTTGCTCCCTCTTGTTTTGTGGCCCCTCGTAGCTTGTTATTTTGCAGTTTATTAGTAAAATATTGTGTACTGCCAAATCGTCTTCACTGCCCTGCTTTTGGGTCAAGTCTCCTCCACATTTCCTGACAGGTGCAACTGTGGGATGTGGGAGGATCAAACAAACATTACAGGAATGGAGCCCTTTCTCGTTTATAAATATTGCAGACTAGGCGGGGAGAGCTGCTTTGATCCTCATGTTATTTCAGGCTTTCACACCCTGCACTCACTTATTCTGACTGGCTTTTTCAGTGGTGAATTCACTGTTCATGCCTTCTTCTGAAATCTCCGGCAGTGTCCTGGAAGGATCGTGAATGTGGAGGTTCAAGGTTGAGGATACTTTGACAACTTTTGGAAGGCATAGTCTTCCGGCCCAATAGGCTAATTTCTTGTTCCAATCTCCTGCCAGCATCATAAGAACACAATCCACAGGAGTGTAGGAGAATGCGAGGAGACCTTTTAGAAGTGTACAAGATTAAGAAGGGTTAAGATAGGGTGAATTCCTGCAGGCGTTTTCACCTCAGGCTGGATGAGACTAGAGATAGAGGTCGTATGCTTTGGGTGAAAGATGAAATATTTAAGGGGAATCTGAGGGGGGATCTGCTTCACTCAGAGGGTGCTGTGAGTGTGGAACAAGCTGGCAGCTGAAATGGTAGATGCAGGTTCAGTTGTAACATTTAAAGACAGTGGTTCCCCAGGGGCGGTGAGAGTTTCTAAGGGGGCTGTAAAGATGAAAGGTCTAGCAGACACTTGGCAGCAAGGGAGGCATCTGAGGGATTATGGGGTTAATTTAAGATGATGAATTATAAGCATTTCATCCTTGTTGTCGCATAATTCATCATAAAATCACCTCATCTCTTCCTATTTAACTGTTCTCTTAGGTTTCGGTCAAAGCACATTATAGTTATTGAAAAACAATGTGACACTTCTGATTTGGCATATTATCAGAAATCTGGACTAAAGAAATGGTGTTATTTCTGAGCCCAGCCCACATATTATTGCCATTCACTACTGTAGTACAGTGTTAGCTAGTATGATTCCCATACTGTAATTAATGCAATGACGCAATTCCTGTGAATTAGGGTATGGTGTTCATTGGGGTAAAGTCAGTTCAGCACTGAAGGGAGTAAAGTCTCAAGAAATAGAGAGCTGAACACCAGTTTGTCCTTCACTTCGATGCCTTAATCTTTTCAATCTGGCTCAGCGCTTAAATCAGCTAAACATTGGTTCATTTTTGGCTCTCGGGCCCAGACCCTGCCACTTCAATCCAGTCCAAAGTTTCAACTGTGCCTGAATGGCCACGATGGCCATACCTCCATTCTTGAGAGTCCAGTTAGTTGAATCCTTCAGGATACTACCAAAACATCAGGTCATTCAGATGGTTTAAAAGCACAACTCCCAAAGAGAAATTACAGGCTGCAGATTGCAGTGACCATAGTCTAGAAAAAGTATATTGAGTAGAATAGTTAGTAGTTTTGTTAGTTCAGAAATGGAAAACACTTAAAGACATCTTTGCCAGCACTTCATAACAAAACAGTCATGCTTTGTGTGTTTCATACAACATTTCATTGCTCATTGCTAAATCTGTAAAGCCCCTTACAATTAGAGAAGAACTGCCAACTGTATGAGAGGTTCTGAGTACAATTTTCCATAGGTCACTGGACCAAATAATTAAAGCAATTCTGCTTAGCGACAACTCTGTTCAAAGACGAATAGATGAAATGGCTGAAAATGTGGAAGACACATTGCGCAGCGTACTTAGGGTAAAAGATTTTGCTCTGCAGCTGGATGAGTCAACTTTGCCGTGCATCAAATCTTTGCTTGTTGGTTATGTTTGCTTCATAAAAGTTGAAAGCATGGTTCAAGGGGATTATTTGCAAGGAGACCAGAAACTGATATGAGGAAGAAGTCAATATTTTGAGTTGTTGAGCAATTTTTCAAAGAGAAGAACATTCCGCTCATCAGCATCCTTGCTTGTGCAACAGATGGGGTACCATCAATGACAGGATGCCGCCATGGGTTATTACTTTCTTGAAAAAGGCTCTACCTAACATAGTCTAAAAAAAAATTTAAGTGATCAGCTACTCTAGTCATTAAATACTGTTATCACATTATCACAGCAGTAAATAAAATCAAGTTTCATGCTTTCAATTCTTGACTATATTGAGAACTTTATATGGAGAATGACGAACAGTTTGAACATTTGCTGCTACACATAGAGATCAGATGTCTCTCAAAAGGAAACTGCCTGAGACGCTTTTACATGCTTTTGTAACTGTGATAAAATTATTTGAAGACTTGAATGCTTCATTAAGTAATCCACTCAAGAATATTAGGAATGGCATTGCTTATTTGTCAGAAGTATTCACAAAGTTTAATTAAATCAATCTTCATTTGCAAGGAAGGACGTGAAACTTATCAAAGTCAGTTCAATCATCTCCATATTTCTGTCCAAGTTAATCCTATGTGTTTAAATGCAACATTGGCCGTTATGACATCTTCCAATTTCCAAGCCTCTCTGAGTGGGAAGAGAAAGAAAGAATACCAGAAGATGATCACCCCCCGATTTAACCCTAGCCTAATCATGAGACAATTTGCAATGACCAATCAACCATCTTGGGACTGTGGGAGAAAAACATGTGCTCACAGTGAGAACGTACCAACTCCTTTACGGGCGGCGGCAGGAATTGAACCCAGGTCACTAGTACTGTAAAGCATTGTGCTCACCACTACACTGCTGTGCTATCCCAGCCTGCTCCTCCTCTGGATGCCACAGTGTGGCTGCGTGGGTATCACCACTCTGGCAGAGGTCTGTCAACTGCAGATTGTATATAGCTGTCCCATGTCAGATTGATTGTGAGAATGTGGCAGTTTCATAGCATAGTGAATCGATTGGGCCTCCGACACGAGGAAGGTTCTGTCTTTGCTCGAGTTTTCAAGTATGTATATGCTTTCATCTAGCCAGACCCAGTTCATAGCTCCCACATTGTAAGTTGCCCAGTGTGTACCATTACCAACATTACTCGGTAAATCTGTTTAATTCTACTACTTTGTTGTCGTTCTTGCTCTGTGCATATGTAACAATAGGTTGGCCCAAAGTGCTGAAGTTGATAACGTTAGAACGTAAGTCTGTTGAAACTTACAACAAACCATCACAACTTCTGTGAAGAAAGGTCTCATCCTGAAGCATCGACTGTTTATTCATTTCCATAGATGCTGCCAGACCTGCTGAGTTCCTCCAGCACTTTGTGTGTGTTGTCCTGTGGAAAAGAAAGCTTTGTCCAGTCCTGCTCAAGGGAACAGATACGTAGTTTCAGTCTTACCAAATCAGGTGCCACCCTCTCAACTCCACTCCAATTCCACTCTGCTTCTGCCACAGCTTGGATTTCAAGTCTCAACAAACTCATGAGGTTACTGTGCCTGGAGTTAAACTAGAAGATTGCAAACACGCTCACTCTTAATGAATGGTGACTATTTTTATTCTGGCAGCCCAACTGTCCTGAGGAGGTTTCCAGTCCACTGCCTGATGCACTCAAGCTAAATCTGGAACTTGTGCCAGGTTTCTGACCTTCTGGCTTTTGCACAATTAACTGTCTGTCCACTACATAAACCTTTATTCATAAAGTTTTAAAATTCCTTCATGATTCTAAGGAGCAACTAAGAAAAAGGCAAGTTCCAGGAAGGCACTGGAGTTGTCAGTCAATGAGGGAGAAGGGAAGCTATTGCAAGTATTTTTTTTTTGTTGTCTATAACTGGGAAGATAGAAATAGATCCTGGAAAATGTGACACCAGCAGTCTGAAAGATGTAGTATGGAAATGTTAGGCTCAACTACATTCAGTGCAATGTTAAGATAGGGAAGGATACAAAAAATGATTTTATTAGGCTTAAAGTCACATTTGTGACTTTCATTGTTTAGGCAACATCATGGCAGGGATTCAGTAAGTTAGCTGTGGATTTATGAATTGACAACATATCAATAACTTTGAAAGGAAGAGGAATGTTGAAACTGGGGCAATTGTTTATTAGGAAGGGGGATGAAGATGGTAAATTTAAAGTGGAATTGACTGGTACATAGGCAGCAGATAATATGACACTCACCAATGTAAAAGTGGGAATAGAAATGAGCAATTTGGTGCAAATAAGATTGGGGAATGGAAGATGTAATTCATGGAGAAGGTATGTTCATGTAGGATATCAGGAGAGTATTAGAGACTGGAAGTAGACACCACTTCAAGGCTAAGGCAGGCGGATGTCTCTGAGAAACTTGGCCCAGTGGGATAGGGAAGAGATGAACACAGGTAAATCTTAGTGATGCTTGAGGTGAGTGGTAAGAATGCAAGGGAGAGGTGATCAAGATAGTTTCAAAATAAAAAGCTGAAGCTTGTCTAGCGGTTTTGGAAGAGGAGGGCAGGAACAGGAGCAATGGGCTTGCATTTACATAGCACTTTTCATAACCTTCAGATCTGCCAAAACATCTACAGCAAGAATGTATTTTTGTCTTTTTTGTCATTAAACATTGAAAATACGGTATCTATTTTGTGCGCATCAGGTATCCACGCACGACAATGAGATAAGTGACCAAATTACCCATCTTTATCACTTTACTCAAGGTACAAATATTGTTAAGAACACTGGGAAGAAAAACACTGCTCCTTAAATAATGTAATAGGAATTTGTATCAAGTAGAGAGTGAGTAAGTTCACATTATTAATGCCGTGCATGGGCTGTATGATGCACGTCCCACCCTGTACTGCCCTGTAATTATCCAGTGTGTATTAATCTGTCCAGCAATTTATTAAGGCCATTAATTAATATCATTGTAGAAAGGCATGGCCTAGCACAATATTAGAAACCATAGGACCATAAGATATAGGAACAGAATTAGGCCATTTGGCCATCAAGTCTGCTCCATCATTTCATCATGGCTGATCCATTTCCCTCTCAGCCCCAACCTCCTGCATTCTCCCCGTATCCCTTCATGCCCTGACTAATCAAGAATCTATGAATCTCTGCCTTAAATAGACCCAATGACTTGGCCTCCACAGCTGCCTGTGGCAATATTTTCCACAGATTCACCACGCTCTGGCTAAAGAAATTCCTTCTCATCTCCATTCTAGATGGACATCCCTCTATTTCGAGGCTCTGCCCTTAGGTCTTAGACTCCGCCACTATAGGAACCATCCTCTCCACATCCACCCTTTTGACCTCTTCGAAGCACTAGCCTTCCAAGTCATGAAATTCCTCATCATAGTGATGGTCAAGCTCTCAAAAGATCCAAAATGAGTGTGGGCCATAAAAAAACCATTATCCATAAATACAATACCAAGGTATTGCTTTTTCATCATGATGGTGACTATTCCAGATAGTTTAGTGCCAGTCTCATAATTGAACTGGACACTTCTTTGTGACCCTAGTGTGATTTCAGGGTCAAGATATTCAGGACAACATCATTCTCCATGTAACCCTCTTTTTGAAGCATTGTGGGGGAATTTGGACCATGTTGTCCTGGAGGCATCTGTTGTTGGGAATTGCCAGGAGAACATGGACTTTCCAGTGTAACTCCAGGCTGGGATACTGGTATTGTATGAAGATTATTTACCTGCATTTTTAGGGAATTCTTTACACCCTCAAGATGCCCAACACCTAGCCTCCCTAATATATGGCCAGTTCTGATCTCAACCACCCTTGCGAATCTAATCACTCTTAACATGCGAGTTTTTCAACACAACTCCTCTGTACCAAATACTAACTGCTGGCATTCTGTTCCTGATTTTACCCCCATCTTGTTACTACCCCATTCTGTACACCTGAGTGGGCGTGTTTGAATTTCTGGATGTGCATTCAGCCAATTGTATTCTGCTTATCATGAAGAGTTGTCACATAAGATAACGGCAGAATATGAATAAAATAAAATCTTTGCATTCGAATTGGGAGAAGCAAATAAGGCTCTCACATTGAATTACCTCACAGAGTTGGCTAAAGGCCAATTATGAGATCATGTGGTCAACTTTTTTTTTTAGCTGCCAGTTGCCTATCCAGAGTGCATATCATCAAATTTTTCTTCACATACCAGGGCATACCACATGTTGCTAATTTTGGATCTGCATGCAGGCTAGTGGATCTATGAGGGACTTTCACACGCTCTTGTGTTTTTTTCTCAGACTGTATCATCTTTGGCTGTGTTTCAGAATTGTCTTTTACGTACTTCAACAACTGGCAGTGTGATCTTAAATGTACATGAGCAAGACTCAAATACTTCCTTAAATCGGTAACAACTACGTAAGTCCCAGAGCGAATCCCTTTGTGGGATTTGCTATGAAGTGTTTCCCTATAGAAAACAGGATATGATTTCTATCTGGAGATTTCTATTGGCTCACTACTTCTGAACCCTCCCATCTGGAGAATCTTTGCCAACTGCACAGGAGGAGATTGTTTGGGAGATAACTCAGATAATGAGATACGGAAACCTTAAACACCTTATTATCCTTGCCTTGAAAGATTACTGATTAAAATCGGTAACAAAAGAGAAAAGCTTCAGCAGAATGTGCTTTGCTGGAATTATTTCGAGCATCTTCCAATTTTATTGTTTCTAACTTGATGTACATGGAGAAACTATAGGATCTCAACATTTTTATTTTGGATTTTTGGGACCAGAACACATTCAATTTATTTAACAAAGTCTAGGCCTCCTCTGAAGGATTCTCTGCCAGCAGATTGTTCTCAATGTTCTACCATCCTGTAGTAATGCTGCAAAATTGTCGTTTCATCACAACTAAGAGCTTTCCATTTTTCCATGTGACAAAATCTAGATATGAAGCTGAGAGTGCCTTCTTCTCAAATCTGAAGCTATGTGATTTCAATATCATCGACACGCTGGGAGTCGGAGGATTTGGAAGAGTTGAACTGGTAAGTACATTTTTCTTTCAAGTGTGTGTCTCTTAGTCTAATTAGTGAAAGCTGCTACATTTATGAAGCATCTTTTATGACGTCTGATGCCCGTAAACATTCTTTATCTGTAAATCTATAGAGTTATTCTGGAGAGCAGTCTTGGGGATATAAAGAGTGAAGTATAGTATAACATCATTGCTTGAAGTAAGGGCTGTCATTTCTGGGCTTCCAAATGTAATATTATATGAAGTTTTCTCTAAATTAGAGACTGTGTCAGCACCAAATATATATTTTCTTTAGTTAAAATGTCCATTAATGCTGTTATCTCAAACCTTACCACTTCCCAAGAACGTTCAGAGTGTGAACACTTATGGACTTTATTAATGAAGTGACAATATTATTTTTGCTTCCCGAGTCCCTGCTAAAGGGATATCAGTTGGAAATGTACAAATACATTAAGGTATTTGTCCTGTTAATGCGGACCTGAGGCTTTGAAGGGAACCAGAAGACTGGAGTGCACTATGGAAGTATTTACAGTGACAGTCCAGGGTCTGAATGAGCTGGGAATGAAGTTACACTGCTCATCAGGAGTATTCCTCTGAAAACAATTGCAGACTTTACCAATATGAATTAGGGCCTGTAAATGGAGGTTTCGAGGTGTGGTGAAAACTTAATGCAGAACCAGAGGGCACAGCCTCAGAATACAAGGATATCCATTTAGAATCAGAGATGAGGAGGAATTTGTTTAGCCGGTGGATGGTGAATGTGTGGAATTCATTGCCACAGATAGCTGTGGAAGCCAAGTCATTGAGTATACTTAAAGCAGAGGTTGATAGATTTTAGATTTCTAAGGGCGTCAAAGGTTATGGGGAGAAAGTCAGGAGAATAATTTGAGAGGATAATAAAACAGCCATGATCGAATGATGGGGCAGACTCAATGGGCCGAATGGTTTAATTCTGGTCAAACGTCTTATGATCTTATAGACATTTGAGAATGAAATGCAGAAACTGCAAGAGAGGCTGTTCCAGGTAGGTTGTGAGCCAAGCAAGCCTTCCAACATCCAGTACAGAGTGAGATGTCAGCTTGGTACAGTGTGTATGAAGACAGAGCCACAGAGCTGATCAGAGACATGGTAATAACTCTATGTTATTTTCTGGGACTGGACCTCTATCCATGGAGGAACATCCACTCTTAATGAGGCAATTGAAGGTCAGCCAGAGGGCAGTTCACTGTACTAGGAAGTAGCAGATGCTCTAATCATCTTTCCATATATAGCGTGGCACTGGCAATGGAGGCCCAGTTTTCAGAAATGCCCAGCATTCCCAAAGAATCCACTGCATTGATCTTACCATTCACATACAGTATCTACAAAAAACTTCCCTCCTTTTTATTCCATTATACATGCAGATCATAATGACACAATGCATCATGCTACTTGTATTTTTGAAACTGTACTAACCACATGCATATTTTTCATTTATACCTACTGTTATGAAGAGTGAAAATATCATGCTTAGAATGTATGTTCTCCAAATTGAGTGCTTTAAAGTGATTGCAATGAAAAACAGATATGTGTGTAGCTTTGTCTGAAGCCAGATTGATTAGCTCTGCAGATCTACACCTCCTAAAATTATACTGTATTTCCATATACTCTCTATAGATAAGGCATTCCTGATCTGTTGAGAAACAAGTAATACAGGAAACACGCAATATAACAGCCCTGCCAACTTGCAACTGGAAATAACTGAAAGAATTCTTCATGTTCAGTTGCTTGATGACCTCTGGGATGGAGAATCAATGGTCAGGCTTGGAAACTGTGATTGTGTTTATGATCTAATATTACTTTGTCCTACACTTGGTTTCTGACTATTTGATCTGAATAAGATACCTAAAGGAAGAATCAACTACAGCACAGAAAGGCAGCCATTTGAGGGTGCACCATCTAATTAACTTGGCGGACTGTAGAGAGTTCACTGCTTGGAGACTCCCAAGACCATTGGAATGGGACAAAATGATAAAGAATCTCACAAGATTGAAAATAAGTGGCATAGTGAAATTAACTAAAAAGCCCCAAGTCTAATCAACGGCTTAATCTTTACACCATACAAAATACCATAAGTGTGGATGGCATGTAGCAAAGTAGTTAGTGTTATGCTATTTCAGTGCCAGCAATCACCGATTGGGGCTCAATTCTTCAATTCCCACGGCTGCCTGTAAAACGATTGTACGTTCTCTCCCGTGCCGTGTGAATTTCTTCTAGTGGCCCAGTTTCCTCCCACCTTCCAAAGATGTACGGTTACGGTTAGGGAGTTGTGTGGATGTACGAATACGGTTAGGGAGTTGTGTGGATGTATGGTTACGGTTAGTGAGTTGTGTGGATGTACGGTTATGGTTAGTGAGTTGTGTGGATGTATGAATACGGTTAGGGAGTTGTGTGGATGTATGGTTACGGTTAGTGAGTTGTGTGGATGTATGGTTACGGTTAGTGAGTTGTGTGGATGTACGGTTATGGTTAGTGAGTTGTGTGGATGTATGAATACGGTTAGGGAGTTGTGTGGATGTATGGTTACGGTTAGTGAGTTGTGTGGATGTACGGTTATGGTTAGTGAGTTGTGTGGATGTACAGTTACGTTTGGGGAGTTGTGTGGATGTACGGTTATGGTTAGGGATTTGTGTGGATGTACGGTTATGGTTAGTGAGTTGTGTGGATGTATGGTTACGTTTGGGGAGTTGTGTGGATGTACGGTTACGGTTGGGGAGTTGTGTGGATGTACGGTTACAGTTAGTGAGTTGTGTGGATGTATGGTTATGGTTAGGGAGTTGTGTGGATGTACAGTTACATTTGGGGAGTTGTGTGGATGTACGGTTATGGTTAGTGAGTTGTGTGGATGTACGGTTACGGTTAGTGAGTTGTGTGGATGTACGGTTACGTTTGGGGAGTTGTGTGGATGTACGGTTATGGTTAGTGAGTTGTGTGGATGTACGGTTACGGTTAGGGAGTTGTGTGGATGTACGGTTACGTTTGGGGAGTTGTGTGGATGTACGGTTATGGTTAGTGAGTTGTGTGGATGTACGGTTACGGTTAGAGAGTTGTGTGGATGTACAGTTACGGTTAGGGATTTGTGTGGATGTACGAATACGGTTAGGGAGTTGTGTGGATGTATGGTTACGGTTAGTGAGTTGTGTGGATGTACGGTTATGGTTAGTGAGTTGTGTGGATGTACAGTTACGTTTGGGGAGTTGTGTGGATGTACGGTTATGGTTAGGGAGTTGTGTGGATGTACGGTTATGGTTAGTGAGTTGTGTGGATGTATGGTTACGTTTGGGCAGTTGTGTGGATGTACGGTTACGGTTGGGGAGTTGTGTGGATGTACGGTTACAGTTAGTGAGTTGTGTGGATGTATGGTTATGGTTAGGGAGTTGTGTGGATGTACGGTTACATTTGGGGAGTTGTGTGGATGTACGGTTATGGTTAGTGAGTTGTGTGGATGTACGGTTACGGTTAGTGAGTTGTGTGGATGTACGGTTACGTTTGGGGAGTTGTGTGGATGTACGGTTACATTTGGGGAGTTGTGTGGATGTATGGTTACGGTTGGGGAGTTGTGTGGATGTACGGTTACGTTTGGGGAGTTGTGTGGATGTACAGTTACGGTTGGGGAGTTGTGTGGATGTACGGTTACGGTTAGGGAGTTTTGTGGCTGTACGGTTATGGTTAGTGAGTTGTGTGGATGTACGGTTACATTTGGGGAGGTGTGGATGTATGGTTACGGTTGGGGAGTTGTGTGGATGTACGGTTACGGTTAGGGAGTTGAGTGGATGTACGATTACGTTTGGGGAGTAGTGTGGATGTACGGTTATGGTTAGTGAGTTGTGTGGATATACGGTTAGGGAGTTGTGTGGATGTACGGTTACGGTTAGGGAGTTGTGTGGATCTACAGTTACGGTTGGGGAGTTGTCTGGATGTACGGTTACGGTTGGGGAGTTGTGTGGATGTACAGTTACAGTTGGTGAGTTGTGTGGATGTATGGTTATGGTTAGGGAGTTGTGTGGATGTACGGTTACATTTGGGGAGTTGTGTGGATGTACGGTTATGGTTAGTGAGTATGTGTGGATATACGGTTAGGGAGTTGTGTGGATGTACGGTTACATTTGGGGAGTTGTGTGGATGTACGGTTATGGTTAGTGAGTTGTGTGGATGTACGGTTACATTTGGGGAGTTGTGTGGATGTACGGTTATGGTTAGTGAGTTGTGTGGAGGTACGGTTACATTTGGGGAGTTGTGTGGATGTACGGTTACGGTTAGGGAGTTGTGTGGATGTATGGTTACAGTTAGTGAGTTGTGTGGATGTATGGTTATGGTTAGGGAGTTGTGTGGATGTACGGTTACATTTGGGGAGTTGTGTGGATGTACGGTTATGGTTAGTGAGTTGTGTGGATGTACGGTTACGGTTAGTGAGTTGTGTGGATGTACGGTTACGTTTGGGGAGTTGTGTGGATGTACGGTTACATTTGGGGAGTTGTGTGGATGTATGGTTACGGTTGGGGAGTTGTGTGGATGTACGGTTACGTTTGGGGAGTTGTGTGGATGTACAGTTACGGTTGGGGAGTTGTGTGGATGTACGGTTACGGTTAGGGAGTTTTGTGGCTGTACGGTTATGGTTAGTGAGTTGTGTGGATGTACGGTTACATTTGGGGAGGTGTGGATGTATGGTTACGGTTGGGGAGTTGTGTGGATGTACGGTTACGGTTAGGGAGTTGAGTGGATGTACGATTACGTTTGGGGAGTAGTGTGGATGTACGGTTATGGTTAGTGAGTTGTGTGGATATACGGTTAGGGAGTTGTGTGGATGTACGGTTACGGTTAGGGAGTTGTGTGGATCTACAGTTACGGTTGGGGAGTTGTCTGGATGTACGGTTACGGTTGGGGAGTTGTGTGGATGTACAGTTACAGTTGGTGAGTTGTGTGGATGTATGGTTATGGTTAGGGAGTTGTGTGGATGTACGGTTACATTTGGGGAGTTGTGTGGATGTACGGTTATGGTTAGTGAGTATGTGTGGATATACGGTTAGGGAGTTGTGTGGATGTACGGTTACATTTGGGGAGTTGTGTGGATGTACGGTTATGGTTAGTGAGTTGTGTGGATGTACGGTTACATTTGGGGAGTTGTGTGGATGTACGGTTATGGTTAGTGAGTTGTGTGGAGGTACGGTTACATTTGGGGAGTTGTGTGGATGTACGGTTACGGTTAGGGAGTTGTGTGGATGTATGGTTACGGTTAGTGAGTTGTGTGGATGTACGGTTATGGTTGGGGAGTTGTGTGGATGTACGGTTACATTTGGGGAGTTGTGTGGATGTACGGTTACGGTTAGGGAGTTGTGTGGATGTATGGTTACAGTTAGCGAGTTGTGTGGATGTACGGTTATGGTTAGTGAGTTGTGTGGATGTATGATTACATTTGGGGAGTTGTGTGGATGTACGGTTATGGTTAGTGAGTTGTGTGGATGTATGGTTACGGTTAGGGAGTTGTGTGGATGTACGGTTACGGTTGGGGAGTTGTGTGGATGTACGGTTACGGTTAGTGAGTTTTGTGGCTGTACGGTTATGGTTAGTGAGTTGTGTGGATGTACGGTTACGTTTGGGGTGTTGTGTAGATGTACGGTTACGGTTGGGGAGTTGTGTGGATGTACGGTTACATTTGGGGAGTTGTGTGGATGTACGGTTACGGTTGGGGAGTTGTGTGGATGTACGGTTACGGTTGGGGAGTTTTGTGGCTGTACAGTTATGGTTAGTGAGTTGTGTGGATGTACGGTTACATTTGGGGAGGTGTGGATGTATGGTTATGGTTGGGGAGTTGTGTGGATGTACGGTTACGGTTAGTGAGTTGTGTGGATGTACGGTTACGGTTGGGGAGTTGTTTGGATGTACGGTTACGTTTGGGGAGTTGTGTAGATGTACGGTTATGGTTAGAGAGTTGTGTGGATATACGGTTAGGGAGTTGTGTGGATGTACGGTTACGGTTGGGGAGTTGTGTGGATGTACGGTTACGGTTAGGGAGTTGTGTGGATGTACGGTTACATTTGGGGAGTTGTGTGGATGTACGGTTACGGTTGGGGAGTTGTGTGGATGTACGGTTACGTTTGGGGAGTTGTGTGGATGTACGGTTATGTTTAATGAGTTGTGTGGATGTACGGTTATGGTTAGGGAGTTGTGTGGATGTACGGTTACGTTTGGGGAGTTGTGTGGATGTACGGTTATATTTAATAAGTTGTGTGGATGTACGGTTATGGTTAGTGAGCTGTGTGGATGTACGGTTATGGTTAGGGAGTTGTGTGGATGTACGGTTACGGTTAGGGAGTTGTGTGGATGCTGTGTTGGCACCAGAAGCATTGCGACACTTGTGGGCTGCCTCCCAGCACAATCCTCATTGATTGATTCTATGCAAACAAAGCATTGCACTGTATATTTCGATGTACGTGTGACAAGTAAAGCTAATCTTTAATCTTCTCATATTAGCACTACATTAGAATCCAACAAAGCTGGCCTAATTCCTGTTCACATTGTGTGTTGAAATAATGATCAAGTTTAGATTGGAAAGTCTCTAAGGTCCTACTCTGAAGTACACAACTAAGTAGTTTGTTCCACGTCTCCACAATTCTCTGATGTTAGTCTGAACTCTCCCCTTAACCAGTCTCCATCTATGGCTCCATGTCATTGATGATGGATTAATTTTGAAATAGCAGCTGTTATCCACTTTATTTATACCTTTAATGATTTTGAATGCTTCTGTCATCTCTGCTGTCATTCTACATCTACTGAGGCTAAAAAGATTTCATTCTTTCAATCTTTCGTCTTACCTCATACCCTGCAGACCTGGAATGAGTCTTGTTGCCCTTCTCTCTCCAGTACCTTCACATCCCTGGCACAATATGGAGACCAAAATTGTACACAGTACTCCAGCTGGGGCCTCACAAGCACTTTATACAGCTTAAGGAAAACGTCTCTTGACTTGAACTCCACTGGGCTTTATATAGCCCAACAGTGTATTAGCCTTCCGAATCGTTTCTGTGCGTTGTCTAGATATTAATAGTGATGAGTCTACCAGGATGCCCACATCCTTTGCAATACAGTGCACTTTCTAACTCTAATATTTCTATTTCCTATATGTAATACTTTCCATTTACTTATATTAAATTTCATCTGCCATTTATCTGCCTACGCCTGAATTCCCTTTAGATCTAACTGTATTGATTCGGCTGCCTGAATGTTAGTAAACTGACTCACTTCTCCATCTATTCTTACAGCGGCAGTTTGTTCCCAGTACAGATTTCTGATTAGGCAGAGGTCTTCGGAATCTAGATCTAGAGTTTCCTGTAATATTTCAAATAACTTATTGTGCCTCACTTTATCAAATGCTTTTGTGTAGTCAATAAAACAAACAAACAAATCTCTATGCACTTGAATGGTTCATTCTGATAGTATCCTTAACATCAATATCGCATTTCTTGTACATTTGTCTTTCACAAAGCCACATTGTTCTTAACCTATTTCAGCTTGTATCTGACTTTTAGCTTTTGTCATTAAAATTCTTAGAAGTATCTTGGTGATATGACTCATTAAACTTATGGTCCTATGTAAATCACATTTTATTGCTCCAGGTTTCTTAGGAAGAGTGATAAATACTGATTTTTTCATCTCTTCTGGTATTATTCCAGTCTCATAAATGTCATTGATTAAATCAGTTAGTTTTTCATTTCCATAATCTTCAAGGGCATAATTGAGGCAGCAGAGATGTGGTTTTTGAGGAGGATGCAAAGAATATCATGGACAAAACGAATATCTAACGAGGATGTCATGAACAGAGCAAACACAAAAAGAGAAATAATGTATGAGATCATGAAAAGGCAACGTAACTTCATTGGACATGTCAATAGGAAAGTGGAGTTAGAATGCACAGTAACTATGGGAAAGATTGAAGGGAAGAAAGCAAGAGGAAGGCAAAGACAAATGATGATGGAGACCGCAGCCAGAGAACTGGAAATGAATACCAATGAATTGATCCACTTGACCCGAAACAGAAGTGTGTGGGCCATGGCAGTCAAAGCTCAAACTGGGCATGGCACCTGATGATGATGCCTGAATGTTATCAACCCGTCCCCCTAATTTTGTGTCATCAGCAAACTTTACCAGCTTATTTGTTATGTGCTTATCCAAATCATTAATGTAAATTAAAACAGCTGCAGCCCCAAAACCAATCCCTGCGGAACCCCAATTTTAACATCTTCTAGGTGTGAAAATGATCCAATGAAGTCAACCACATCAGAAAAGATCGTTTCCGCTGTGAGGCTATCTTCTCCATAAATGGCTTAACCAGACAAATTGTGAGTGACAACAGACCACAATACATGTCAGAAAAGTTCAGACTGTTCAAGGAAAAAAAAATGGCACCAAACATTTCAAGTCAGCTCCTCACGACCCAGCAACGAATGGGTTAGCTAAGAGGTTTATCCAAAGCTTTAAGAAGTCCATTAAAGCTATGGACAAGGAGGACAGTCTCCACAGCATAAGGTAGGCAGTTTCCTTTTCGCAGATTGGAACTCTGTTCATGCGATGACAAATCAAACACTTGCAGTGCTGTTCATGAGCGGGAATCTGAGATCTCGCATAGACCTCCTGAAACCAGATCTACGGAGGGAAGTGCAGAACAAACAGTTCAGCCAGTTGCCAAGTGAAGCAGCGAGGAGCTCCTGCAAAAGTTTCCATTTGCTTGTATTTAATATAAGACCATAAGATATAAGAGCAGAATTAGGCTGTTTGGTCCATCAGGTCTACTCCACCATCTCATCATGGGAGATCCATTTTCCCTCTCGGGCCCCAATCTCCTGCCTTTTCCCCAAATCCCTTCATGCCCTGACTAATCAAGAATCTGTTGACCTCTACTTTAAATAGAGCCAATGACTTGGTCTCCACAACTGCCTGTTGCAATGAATTCCATAGACTTACAACTTTCTGGCTAAAGAAATTTCTGATCTCCATTCTAAAAGGATGCCGCTCTATTCTGAGGCTGTGTCCTCTGGTCTTGTCGTTTCACAAATTCATGTGATTCCTAAACCGGACCGATGTTTTATGCTTAACCTTTCAAAGCAAGTAAAACATAGATTGATCACTCAGAGACACATGAATTTAGAGTATATTGACTTTATATTCTACATTGCTGGTATAGGTTCTGAAGCCTGACACAACTAATGAGATAACATCTCCGCTGGTGGCACACTCGGCCCACTCTGCCACACCAACCATATGGTTCCCGTTATTTATATTGAACATGGAGGGAGAGTCTGATTGCAGCTGCCAAGATACTGTGAACTCACCTGGATTTCTTAGTTCCTCTTCTCTGACTTTACTTTCATGTAAATGAAATGAAGGACTACCTATTCTTAAGGATTGATGAAGGGTGTCGGCCCGAAATGTTGACTGTTCATTTCGCTCCATAGATGCTGCTTGACCCGCTGAATTCCTCCATCATTTTGTGTTATCCTGTTCATGACATGGGGTAGTGATGGAGAGAGTACATGTGCCATTACTCAGTTTGGAGTAATGGCACACTCAGTCTGAGCAGGGCCATGTAAGTTGGTTATCCCATTATGAGACATAGAATTGACTTGTTGGTCCTGGCAAAACAAACCTCTATCACTACCTTAATGTACCAGCGAACTGAAAACCAAGGCAAATGCAACAAGCAGGCTTTGTAAAGGTTCTAAGATGTAGCTATTCCACACTGTGGTGCATTTCACAGCTAGGCCATGTTGTCCTTTCTCTTTCTTGCTTCATCCTGCAGTTGTATCTTCTCCTTCCCACAACCCCACCACCCTAAGTTCTCCCTATACCCACTCTGCACTAAAAATACATGGATCCAATTAAATAGGCCTTCACTAACCTGTGACAGGTAGCGAGTTTCAGTGAGGCCTCAGAGTGACTGAGCAACGTATAGCTTGGGCCCTGCCCCTCAGAAGCCCCTGATAGCCTTTAAACTGGGGCAAGGCCATTGTCAAAGTTGTGAGACTTTGAAGAGCAATTTCAAATATCTCTGAAATCCTAAGATATCTAAAATATTAGCAATAAACACAAGAGGTTCTGCAGATTCTGGAAATCCAGAGGACAAGCATAAATACTGGAGCAGCTCAGGCAGCAATAATGAAGAAGAATAAACAGTCAATTTTTCAGGCTGAGGTTATCAGCCTTTTTCAAATAGGTTAAACTTAAATTATTAAAAATAATTTAATTAAAAGATTTAATTAAAATAACTTAAGTAAAAAATAAGTAACTGAACTTTCCTTTGTTACACAATATCCAAAAAAGGAATTCCCATCCAAATGAATTGGTTTTCCAGACCAGTGCCAGATCCAACTGGCATGGGATCACAGATGCAGATTCTATAGCATCTGCTTATCTCAGACTACAGCTGACCAGTGTGTCTGGCCTTCTTGCTTAACTACAAATTGCTTGAGCACCAACTGGCCATAGGATTTTCAATTCCTCGTCCATGCCCAGGTTGTTGTATCGCGTCTACAAACAGGTCTGCAATTTCAAATGTTCTTTCAATTCACAAAGACAGTGCAGCAGGTAGCAACAGTGACTTCTGCGGAATTAATGGAAAATACTCCCAAAATACAGAAGGTTTCCAGATAATGTGTAGAGGGAGGTGTCAGAGGAAAGTGTTGACACAGAGAGTGTTGAATGCATGGAATAACCTACCATGGTGGTGGTAGAAGCTGATACATGAGGGATATTGAAGCATCTCTTGGATAGGTACATGGGTGACAGTAAAATGAAGGGTTATGTAAGAAGGAAGGGATGGATTCATCTTTGTGTAGGTCATGAGGTTGACACAGTATCATGGGCTGAAGAACAATATCAATGTGCTGTAGTGTTTTATGTTCTATAAAAATTGATTTTATTACATAAAATAATAAAAAATGCTATATGGCAATTGAGAAAAGTGGAAATATCAATATAAATGAGGCTTTTTTTGGGATACCATTAATGTGGCAGCAAGTACCTGACCCTAGTAATTAAATGAGACTGGGAGGAGTAATCGAGATAACTGTGGGAGCCAATGGGTTTATAGTAAATGTCAGATGATAGTTTGTTCCTTGAAGTGGAGGCAGAAAGATACAGAAAAAGGAAAAGGGCATCCAAAATGGTCCAAGTGAATTTGAGAGTTAGCAGCAAAGGTGACCATCAAGTATCTAGTCTTGATGTTTTCACAAAGGTTTGGAAATTGCAAATGAGAGTGCTCACCCTGAAACTGCCAATCATAACCCAACATCTTGCTTGAAGAGATGAAGACAGTCATGGACTCTGATGAATACAGAGGCAGGAGAAAGCATACAGAGTTGCCAAGGTTGTCACCACCAGGAGCAAAGCCCCAGGGCAGGTGCCAGAAAAGATTAACAATTTCACAAATGGGTCAATGAACATGTTAACAAATCCATCTATCAACGATAGCACTCCACTCACAGACACAGTTTACACAGACACCTTGTTGGATATTCACATGACTCATTGCAAGGTGCTTATGAAAACCTCTCTCTGCCTCTTCTAGAAGTAACAGACCTTAAGCATCCACTAGCAAGCCTCTAGGCAAATTGACCTGAAGCAGAGGGTGGTAATTAAGAAATGACTCACAGAAGATTTGGCCAGGGGTTCTTCAGATTGACAGGGATGAGGTCATTACTTCTGGAAGGCTCATAGAGAGAGTAGGCCCTCCTGCCCCCAGGCATGTCTCCCCTTCTTTCATTTGCTCTCTCTGCTGCTGTTGGTCACGCTAGAGGGCTGAAGAGATCATCTTCCACATAACAAAAGGGAACATTCACCTTAATGTTCAGCGGAGGGTCAGTTTAATTATCACTTACACTTGCTCATGCTATTAACCTCTGACCTTTCTTTAGGCAGCCAATTCTGAAATGTCACCATTCTCTGTGTGAAATAGTGTATTCATTTACTTTCTTCTAGCTAATAATAGTATATATATGACAACATCATTGTGAATTCTACTGAACATTAAAAACTGTAACTGTATGAGCCTATAACTTATAGTTTTTTTTTGAATAAGGCAACAGTGTTGGAACCTGTCCATTGTTTAATCATCTAATCATCTTGCAATGTAATCTTTTAAAAGCACAATGTGTCCTTGCAGCTAGGAATAGGGCACAGATGTTTTACCATTTGGAGCCAGGGATTTAAAGCTGAAAGTCTCAGAAAGTCCCTGATCATCATTTAAACCATAATAAACTTTGATATTCATCAAGATCACTTCTGACCTTTTCAGCTTTATCCTTGACAAATCATTGTCCCCGGACCTTACTTCTAAGTATTAAATAAATTATATTGCCAAGTTGGGACAATGGGTTTAATAAATTATTGAGGTTCATGTTTATAAACTGCTAAACATTAAGTCTTAAAATAATCATTTGGATGTCTTGTTAAAGTATTTTTAAAATTATTTCAATAGCAGGGATCTTTGGAATCCAATGCTCTGTCTGACTATCTGCTGCACCACATAAAAGACTCTCCCTTTTTCCTGACATACCTGACCAAGTACTAGTCAAACACAGTGTCTCTGGAATATCCTCCCAGTAACCTGCAATAATGACTGACTCATACAAAAGAAGGTTTTATTGTGGTCAGCCCAGGTTATCTTCGCAGAAGTTCCTTGGTGCAGAGTCTTATATCCATCTTCATCTGCTTTATTGTTGACACAAAGGTTAGTGGAGCTGCGGATGGCATGAAAGGTTCTTGTAGGTTACAATGGGGCATCTACAGGATGCAGAGCTGGGCTGAGAAGTGACAGAAAAGTACGTAGTACTTCAGTTTGAAAGGTCAAATTTGAAAGCAGAATACAGGGTTGATTGTAAGATCCTCAGCAGTGTGGAGGAACAGAGGAATCGTGTCTGTAGATTGCTCAATGTGTCGCACCAGTCTATAGGGTTGTTAAGAAGGCATATGGTGTGTTGACCTTCATTAGATGGGGGATTGAGTTTAAGAGCCATGAGGTAACATTGCAGCTCTATAAAACCCTGGTTAGACCACACTTGGAAAGTTTTGTTCAGCTCTAGTCACTTCATTAAAGGAAGGATGTGGGTATTTTAGAGAGGGTGCAGAGAAGGTTTACCAGGATGCCGCCTGGACTAGAGGGCATGTCTGATGCGGACAGGTTGAGCGAGCTAGGGCTTCTCCCTTTGCAGCGAAGGAGGTTAAGAGGTGATTTGATAGGGGTGGACAAGATGATAAGGGGCATAGATACAGTGGGTAGCTGGAAACTTCTTCCCAGTCAAACAAATGGCTAATACAAGTGGGCATAATTTTAAGGTGATTGGAGGAAAATATAGAGGGAATGTCAGAGGTAGGTTTTTTCATAGAAAACGATGAGTGTGTAGAGTGCCCTTCCAGGGGTGGTGGTAGAAGCAGACACATTAGAGACATTTAAGGAATTCTTTGATAGGCACTTGGATGATAGAAAATGTAGGGTTATGTAGGAGGGAAGGGTTAGATTTATAAAGCCCTGTACTGTGCTGTATTGTTCTATGTTTATGCTTCATCAATGGCTTCTTCTTGGAAGGTGAGAAGTGATGGTGTTTGTTGATGATGACACAACGTTCTATTCCATCCACACCTCCTCAGAATTTGAACCACTCCAAGCCAGCACACAGCAAAATCTAGAGAACAATGAGGCAGGGGACTGAGTTCAAGTAGCATTTGCGCTACAGAAGGGCAAAGCAATAATCATCTCCAACATGAGTGTTTAAACACCAATATTTGATATTTATAAATCCTATTGCTACAAGAGCAGAGCAAAGACTGGGAATTGGGTGTCAACAGCAGTCATCCTGAGCTCCCATTGCAAACCTTTTCCAGTCCTCTTACCATTCCCACACTGATCTGGCTTTTCTCTGCTTTGCTGCCAGGAATTGTGAAGCCGATGAAAACTAGAACAACATCTTACATTCTGTCTTGGTAGTCTACAACGCAATGCATGAGCATTGAATTTCAAATAACCCACATCCCCCATATTCCTTCCTTTCTCACTCTCATCCACCCAGCCTCCATCAACTTCCTCTTTTTAAACTTTCCACCTACCCTGACCCCACCCGTCACCCATGCACTTCACATAACTCATTCTACTTTCCTCTCCGGAAATCTGTTCATCAGCCTTCCTGATCTCAGCCCTGATGAGGAATGCTGACTATCTCCCTGCCTCCTCAGATGCTGCCTGACTCACTGAGTTCCTCCAATAATTTGTTTTTATTTAATGCTCCAGGTTTTTTTTCATGCGGCAGTATGTACCGTCTCTGGCAAATGACTCATCTCCTGACCCCTAAGCATAACTCAGTAGCATAGTAGAATGCTTTCCAATTGCGTGCATGTCCAACATTCAGGAAACTTGACACCATTCAGGCTGAAGCAGCCCAACTGACTGGCAACCATTTCAAAATTGTAAGGATATAGGGTGTGGCATCTACACAGTGCAATGCAGTTACTCACTTGGGCTAGTTTGACATCATCTCCCAAGCCAACAGCCTTTGTCAATGTGAAGGACAAAGACTTGAGGCACGGAGCAACACAGCCATCTGTGAGTCACACACACCATCCTTAACAGGAAATGCTGTATATTGGTCATTGAGCCCGAGGAGAAGATGGCGGCGCGACAAAGCTTGCAGCGGACACTCCGGAGGAGATATCTGTTATCTGTCAAGTAGGGTGCCGTGCACAATCCTGATTTGATGGAGACAGATGTGAGAGCACGGAGGAACATCTGGAGAAACTTCTGAAATGCCTGCTTTGCTGCCGCTGCTACTATCTGATCCAGAACCTCCGGAGGGGAAGGCCCCAAGTCCTCGGCTTTGCTTGTTGCTCGGTGGCCGGGGTGGGGTCAAAGCACTCGGCAGAGGATGGTGCTTGGTGCTCGGTGCTCGGTGTTGGAGGGCTGGTCGGAGGCTTGAAGTTTTTGGACGGACTCAGAGTCGGCTGCGGTTGGGTGCTTCCAATGCATCGGCAAGTTTGCGGCGCTTGGAGGTTCATGGCAGGGGGAGTTTCTCCTTCTACCATCTGCATGAGATGATGGGGCTATTGGAACCTCAGACTTTTTTTACTGTGCCCATGGTCTGCTCTTTATTAAGTTACGGTATTGCTTTGCATTGTTGTAACTATATGTTATAATTATGTGGTTTTGTCAGTTTTAGTCTTGGTTTGTCCTGTGTTTCTGTGATATCATACTGGAGGAACATTGTATCATTTTTTAATGCATGCATTTCTAAATGACAATAAAAGAGGACTGAGTGTCCTCATAATCTAATCTAATCTAGTTTTTGCCATTGTTGAGTCTAAATCCTAAAACTCTCAACACACTGAGGAGGATGTTCACCAGACGCCTAATACTTCAAAATTTTAGCTGGCCACCATCCTCTCAAGGACAATCAAAGATGGGTAATAAGTGTAGGTCTTCCCAACAACTTCCATATTCAAAACTAAATCTGGGCAAAGATGAGCGAGGTGGTTAGGATGTTGAGTGGGTCAAGTCTTGCCTAGCTCACTGATTGCCACACCAGGCCCCACTCCTTGTCTAAGATTTGAATGTAGAAATGGACATGGCTTTAACGTCTACACCTTGCAATGAAAAACTTTCTGCCCCTTGCCTTTCCCAGTTGCACTTTTACTACTATAAGGCTTTTCCCTTTCCTCAGTCTCTTTGAGCTCAATATGTGACACTCTCTATTGATGGAAGTGCCGGTGCAGGATATATCCATTTTGATACCTGTATGAAGTTGGGAGAAGAAACTGAACAGAGTGCCCAGTTTTGTTCCCCTCAGCTACTCAGCAAAACTGAACCCCCTGGAAGTATAATCTCACTCTGTTACCCTCTGGGGATCACACTGGTGCAATGACTGAGATAGAGATCCAGTAGGTAGTTGAGACTTGCCCAAGTTACTGTACGAAAACTAGCCTCACAGAGTTAAAGGCAATTCAAAGTACTACTGGTGGGATCTTTGCTAATTCCGCACTGTCCACAAGTGGCTAATTGGAAGCCAAAATGGAAAATTAATCCCTCATAAACACAAGAAAATCTGCAGATACTAGAAATCCAAAGCAACACACACAAAATGCAGGAGGAATTCAGCAGGTCAGATGACATCTACGGAAAAGTGTAAACAGTTGACATTTCGGAATGAGACCCTTCTTCAGGACTATATCTCTCATTGTCACTTTCTACTACCCACGTTGTTGGTTGATGTAAGTCTCCCGCACACCATCTCACTTGCCCCCCTGGCCTGCTGAGTTCAACTGATGAGCATGAGATGGAGATAAGTATTTTCTTATCAGCATTCTTCACTTAGGAACTGGCATGGTTACCCTAAACCCCAGATTGACACTAATAATTTGGCAGCTATAGAGATATCTGTGCCAACTACTGAGACTGGGTAGGTACCTGTGTAGTACGCACCACCATCAATGGTTATTTTCTTAATCTGTACATGAGTAGCATCAAGGTTTAAACCATCAAGCATGCCTTCTTTTTTGTGTGTTTCTGCTGTGAAGGTGATTGCCATCTGGTATTCTGAAAAGGAGATCCAAGGCCCTGCTGATAAAATTATAAATGGCAGGTTGACCAATCAATGCAGGGTAGCATTGTGCTGACGCAAGGAGCACTTTGCAGTTTTAAATGTGATAATTTGTCAGCAACTTGTCGTCAAGATGATAGTGACCTGGAGAGTTCTAATCTGGAACTGCCTTCTGTTGTGACAGTGTTTGTAAGCATTAGAAGGTCAAGTATCTTAACGTCCACGTTTTGTGTAGCTTTGTTTGCACATTCTGCTGGAGCTGTCCATCTTAAAGGTGCTGACTGTACCTGTGGATATTATTTATCTGATGTCATTGATTAGCTGGATGAGATGTTTTGCAATGTTTAAGGTGAGTCTGGCAACAGTGGTGTAATGCTGAATTCCTGGACAACTACAGTGAGTGAGTTCAAATCTCACCAGGGTAGTTTGACATATTGAAATCATTATAAAAAGAACAAGAAGTTACCATGAAAAAGCCACTGATTACTCAAAATGAACTGCCCATTGTTTCCAAATCTAACCGATAATTAACATCAGTTCCCATCAATGCAGTTGGCTGAATATTTGACTCAACAGCATATCTTTTAAAGTCATTTAAGTAAACTGCCTGAAGGGACTCAGAAACCTATTCTGTTGAATCAAAGTACAGGAGGGACAGAAATGAGCAAAGATGCCTTGTTGTATTTGTAAACACTGATGCTTTGCTGTGGCTGTGAGACCTTATCTATAGTTTTATGTACAGTCTTGGTCTCCTTATCTGAGGAAGAATGTTCTTAGAACATAGAAAACCTACAGCACAATACAGGCCCTTCGGCCCACAAAGTTGTGCTGAACATGTCCCTACCTTAGAAATTACTAGGCTTACATATAGCCCTCTATTTTACTAAGTTCCATGTACCTATCTGAATGTCTTTTAAAAGACCCTATCATATCCACCTCCACCACTGTTGCCAGCAACCCATTCCACGCACTCACCACTTGCTGCGTAACAAACTTACCCCTGACATCTCCTCTGTACCTACTCCCCGGCACCTTAATCCTGTGTACTCTTGTGGAAACAAATTCAGCCCTGGGAAAAAGCCTCTGACTATCCACACAATCAACGCCTCTCATCATCTTATGCACCTCTATCAGGTCACCTCTCATCTTCCGTCGCTCCAAGGAGAAAAGGCTGAGTTCACTCAACCTATTCTCATAAAGCATGCTCCCCAATCCAGGCAACATCCTTGTAAATCTCCTCTGCACCCTTTCTACGGCTTCTACATCCTTCCTGTAGTGAGGCGACCAGAACTGAGCACAGTACTCCAAGTGGGGTTTGACCAGGGTCCTATATAGCTGCAACATTACCTCTTGGTTCCTAAATTTAATTCCATGATTGATGAGGGCCAATACACCATATGCCTTCTTAACCACAGAGTCAACCTGCACAGCTGCTTTGAGCGTTCTATGGACTCAGACCCCAAGATCCCTCTGATCCTCCACACTGCCAAGAGTCTTACCATTAATACTGTATTCTGCCATCATATTTGACCTTCCAAAATGAACCACCTCACACTTATCTGGGTTGAACTCCATCTGCCGCTTCTCAGCCCAGTTTTGCATCCTATCAATGTCCCACTATAACCACTGTGACAGCCCTCCACACTATCCACAACATCTCCAACCTTTGTGTCATCAGCAAACTTACTAACCCATCCTTCCACTTCCTCATCCAGGTCATTTATAAAAATCACCTGGATGCGGAAGGGTCCCAGAACAGATCCCTGAGGTACACCACTGGTGACCAACCTCCGTGCAGAATATGACCTGTCTACAACCACTCTTTGCCTTCTGTGGGCAAGCCAGTTCTGGATCCACAAAGCAATGTCCCCTTGGTGCCCCAATGTCCTTTTACTTTCTCAATAAGCCTTGCATGTGGTACCTTACCAAATGCCTTGCTGAAATCCATATACATTGATATGGAAGATTTACTAGACTGATTTTTGGGATGCAGTACTGAGATATCAAGTTAATGAGACCAAATTCACAGCAGTTTAGAAGAAGTGACAGGAAACTTAGTGCAATTCTGACGGTACTTGACAGATTAAATGGAGGGGAGATGTTACTGATTCTGTAGTATCTGGCTTTTCAGATTGGAGGCCTGTGACTAGTAGTGTGCCATAGGAATTGGTGCCTGGTTGTTGGTCATATATATTAATGAGAATGTTGGTGGTATGACGTCACACCAACACATTTTGTGTAGTGGTGACCATTGAAGAAGGTTGTTTAAGGTTGCAACAGGATCTAGTTCAACTAGGAATGTGGGCATAGGAATGGCATATCCCTTTTGCCAATCAACTGTCCAGCTCTTGGCTCCATCCCTCCCCCTCCTGTCTTCTCCTATCATTTTGGATCACCCCTCCCCCTCCCACTTTCAAATCTCTTACTAGCCCTTCTTTCAGTTAGTCCTGACGAAGGGTCTCGGCCCGAAACGTCGACTGTATCTCTTCCTAGAGATGCTGCGTTCACCAGCAACCTTGATGTGTGTTGCATAGGGATGGCAGGTAGAATTTAACTCATACATGTGAATTAATGTATTTTGGAAAATTAAACTAGGGCAGTACTTATGCAATAAATGACAAGTTCTGGGAACTATTATAGAAGAGAGAGACCAAGGGGTACAAGTACAGAGTTCCCTGAAAGTGGCAAAACAGTTAGATGGGATGGTGAAGAAAGACTATGGCATGCTTGTATTTATTTACTTTATTGAGGTACAGCACGGAATAGGCCCGAACGGCCCCTCGAGCTCTGCCACCCAGCGACCCCGAATCTAACCCTGGCCTAATCACCAATTAATTACAATAACCAATCAACCCACTAACCAGTACGTCTTTGGGCTGTGGGAGGAAACAGAGCACCCAGAGAAAATGCATGATTTATGGTGAGTGGAGGAAAGTATAGGGGAGATGTCCGAGGTAAGTTTTTTTTTTACACATAGAGTGGTGGGTGTGTGGAATGTGCTGCCAGGGGTGGTGGGAGAGGCAGATACATTAGGGACATTTAAAAATTCTTAGAAGACCATATGTATGATAGGAAAATGGAGGAGTATATAGGAGGGAAGAGCAGGTTAAACGTCTGGCGTAGTGACGTGGGTCAAAGGACTTGTACTGTGCTACGATGTTCTAGGTTCTAAATTATTGTGCTGGGAAAGTGCTGGTGATTTACTTTATACTTTTTGTCGTCAAACAATTGATACTAGAGCGTATAATCATCACAGCGATATTTGATTCTGCACTTCGCGCTCCGTGGAGTACAAATCAACAGTAAATATTAAACATTTAAATTATAAATCATAAATAGAAAATAGAAAAGGGAAAGTAAGCTAATGCAAAAAAACCAAGAGGCAGGTCCGGATATTTGGAGGGTACAGCCCAGAACCGGGTCAGGATCCGTTCAGCAGTCTTATTACAGTTGGAAAGAAGTTGTTCCCAGATCTGGCCATATGAGTCTTCAAGCTCCTGAGCCTTCTCCTGGAGGGAAGAAGGACGAAAAGTGTCTTGGCTGGGTGGGTCGTGTCCTTGATTATCCTGGCAGCACTGCTCCGACAGCGTGCGGTGTAAAGTGAGTCCACGGACGGAAGATTGGTTTGTGTGATGTGCTGGGCTGTGTTCAGAACCTTCTGCAGCTTCTTCCGGTGTCGGACAGGACAACTGCCATACCAGGCTGTGATGCACCCTAGAAGAATGCTTTCTACGGTGCATCTATAAAAATTAGTAAAAATTTACTGTTTGAGCAGATTGTGAGCCCTAATGATGATGAACCTCTAACCTGCAAACAGCAGGAACAGATACAATAGTTATATCTTGCCATCTATGCCATGAGTTAAACTTTCTGCCTTGTAATTCATCAAAGGCACTGGTGAACTTCATTGTTTCCATTGAGGTAAGGACCTGTTTTGCACTGAAACAAACATCCAACATGCAACATGTGAATGAACCACGTCATCACAAACATTAACCATTTTCAGTCATTCCACTGACATTCTACTTTTTGATGCTGAGATACATCCTAGGATGCGCAGTGACACATCATCAGTGATGTGCTGTAACCTGGGGTTATTGGAGGCTTCGGGTCTTTCAGCATCAGACATTCTCACCCAGATGATCAATCGAGGGTTGATCAGGCCCTGGCTTGTGTCCCAGCACCATTGGTCCATGGGTCACACCTCTTGATCCATAACTATCTGGGGTCTCGCTCAGCAGCCTCTGTGATGATCCTGACAGCTCTTTTCTTTGCAGCCCCCATAATGCCAAGGAGAGAGTAGGTTCTGCAGATGAACTGGGAAGTCCGCTCCCTAATGCAGCATTCAAATCAGGTAGCCCTGATCTTCACAAAAAAGTCAAGATTCAGAATGCTATCCGGGATGCCAAGAGATAATACCAATCCAAAATTGAGTCCCAGACCACCACTTCTGACCCTCTCTGTCCTCGCCAGGTTGCAGTCCTCTATCTGGTTGCTGATCAGACTCACTGGTCTCTTGCAGATCTTGATACTTCCTGATGTTTCCCTTCCAAAGCCTTGACTTCAGCATTTAAGATTCAAGATTTTTAATGTCATTTCCAGTACAGAGGTGTAAAGGAAACTGAAATAATTGTTACTCCAGGTCTGATGCAGCACAAAGAAAGCACTACATAGCCTACTTCCAGATGGGAGTGGGGCAAACAGTCCGTAAGGAAGTGGGGTGGGATCCTTCATGATGTTACTGGCCTTTTTCTGGCACCGTTCTGTATACATGTCCTTGATGGCGGGTAGGCTAGTGTCGGTGATGTGTTGGGCAGATTTGAATACCTGTGGTGGGCCTTCCTGGCTGCCGCAGTGCTGTTTCAGTATCGTGCAGTGATGCAGCATGTTGGAATGCTCTTATTTTGCACATCAGTAGACTGACATGAGTTTAGATATGCACAGTCCAGCTCTCTTCAGCCTCCTCAGAAAGTAGAAGTTTTGGTGAGCTTTGCTGACTGTGTAGGATGTGTTCTGGGACCATGCGAGGTTGTGCGAGAAGTGTACTCCCAGGACTTTGTAACTACTCGCAGTTTCCACTGCTGTGCTGCCGATGTAAAGAGGGGGTGTGAGTGATGCAAGTTCTCCTGAAGTCGATAGCCATCTCCTTTGTCTTGTTGACATTGAAGAAGAGGTTATTTGCGGGGCACCAGGCCTTGAGCTCCTCGACCTCCTCTCTGTAGGCCATTTCATCATTGTTGGTGATGAGCCTCATCACTGTCGTGTCATCAGCAAACTTGCAAATGTGATTACTCTGGTGTTCTCTGTGCAGTCATGTGTGAGCAGAGTGTACAGCAGTGGACTCAGGACACAGACCTGGAGGGCACCCATGTTGAGGATGATAGGGATGCATCTTATCTGAAGTTTGTTGGTCAGGATGTCTAACACCCAGCTGCACAGTGGTGTATTTAGACCGAGGAGTAGGAGTTTGTTCATCAAGGTCTATGGGGCAATAGACTTAGTTTCCTTCTTGACCATCACACTCTTCGGCACACCAGGATCCAACCATCTTTTCAATCCCGTCCAAGTCTTCTAATCCCCATTTTGTTCCTCAAATAATGTCCTCAACCATCCTTTCTTTTTTTACCATTCTCTGCTCCCCAGATCTTGACCCTGTATCTGGCCACACGTTATACCACTAAAAGGTCTTCACCTTATTTCTGGATGTCCACCCTTAATCCAAATTTTCACCCTCAGCAGTTTACTTCTAAATGCCCCCCTTCAGAAATTCAACTTTCTATAGCAGAGTTTCCAAGCCTGGAAGTTAGTCAATTGGTCCAGTTGAAATTTGGCACAATGGCAAACAGATCATAGCTTAGGTATCTGTAAGGGAGATTATGAGCTTTAACATTTTGCTCTACTTCAGGTTTGTGATATGAGAGGGGATATTTGTGAATGCTGTAAATTTTTTGATATCTCAGCATTTGCTCTTAAACTATAATTTTGTAGTAGAGTGAACTTTAGTGTCTTGTTATTAAGGAGTGATTATTACCAAAGTTACTGTTTTACCACAGGCTAGATATTATTCAGTAAAATGGAAATATTATCCATTACATACTTGACTTCATTTTTGATAGCCCTGATGATGCATTTTATTCTTGAGTACGGTGCCAGCCATGATTTCTAGTGTAAATATCACCGTGAGACTTTAAATTGTTGCATAAAGCTTTCCCTTGCTGCGACTGAGATATTTTCATGACTCAGGTTTTAAAAATTTATTTATTTAGCCCATTATGCCCATTTCAGGAAGTCTCAAAGCATTTTATAGCTACAAAGTGTTTTATAAGTGCAGTTATTATTGTTAAAAATGCATCAGATGATTAGCTCATGACGAACTTCATGAACAATTACAATGTTTTATGATGTCTATGAGGAACTTGAACTGGCCATGCACCAGTTGCATGGGATCTCATACAGCCATCTGAAAGGATGGAGAGGGGGCTCAGATCAGTGTCTCACTTGATAGTGTAAAAGTCCCACATCCAACTGGGTGCTTTATTATACAGGTCGACATTCACTAATCCGACTACCTGTAATCTGGTTCCTTCGATAATCCGCACTGATTTCAAATTTTCCTCGCAACTGTAATTTCAAATTTTCCAGGCCACCGTACCAATCTGCTGCGCATTGTTTCGGTTGCGCTAGATCTGTTCACGTGTTGGCGCGCTCGTGTAAGCACAGACAGGCGATGCCTGCTTGTTTTCCTGCATTTATTAATACCATTTGCGTGAGGCGTGGCGGCCCAGCACCCGCCTGTCTCACCCGCCAATGGCAGGAGAGCTGGCGTGCACTGGGTTGGTCCACCTCCTTGCCCACCTGCCGGCAGTCGCGCACTGCCCTCTGGTGTCACCCTGCCGGTGCTCCGTTTGCTTCTGCCTACGACCTTAGATCAGACATGGTGACCTGCTGAATTTAAGCATATTTAAGGGGAGGAAAGGAAACTAACGAGGATTCTCTCAGTAACTGCGAGTGAAGAGGGAAGAGCCCAGCGCCGAATCACTGGCCGTCTGGTGGTCATGTGAAATGTGGCGTCTAGAAGACCTCCTTTCTCCAACTGAGAGAGAGCCTGCAGCAGTCGAACTATCGGGTGAACAATGTAGTCTTTGAGGTAACTGCAAGTCTGTGTCTTTGCTATCGCTTAGCTCACACTTGCGTGCTGGTAGTGGGTGCGTTTTATTTTTTGCCGGTGGGGAGGGGGGGATTGTTGCTCGCTGCCGCTTACACATGGGAGGGGAGCTGGGGGGGGGGGCGGACTCAGGGGTTCTAACATTTAACTGTCATTCATTCTTTGGGCACTCCTCTGTTTTCGTAGATGGTTGCGAAAGAAAAGCATTTCAGGATGTATATTGTATGCATTTCTCTGACATTAAATGAACCTTTGAATCCTTTGATATTTTAAAGTTATGATGAGGCGGTTAGCTATTGCTTAATGTGATCCTTCTGTAATTCGGCATTCTCACTAATCCGGCACTCCTCAGGTCCCAATGGTGCCGGATTACAGAAGGTCAACCTGTACTTCATAAGTTAGCATTCTGACTGAGAGAGACAGGGGATTTGACACAGCCTGTGCAAATTATAGTGAGGCTGGAAGTGCTCACCACTTTTACAGTGACTCACATTGGATGCTGTGTTGAGCAGCATGTTTGTACACATTGTATTAAATAAATGTAAAACAACTTCCACACGTATGGTTCAGCAAGTAGATGTGCCAGTTAGCTCTCCTCTTCTTACTTACTGTCCGTTATGCCGCTGGCATTTAAGGCTGCAATGAAGGTCCTCCATCTCTGTCTGTATAGAAGTATTCTTCATTGCTGTTTCTGTAACAATTGTTTTTTGACCACTCAGGGTTGTTAGCCCTGAGCCTGGAGGACCGGTGGACCACTACCACTGGCCTCTGCCCTTTGACCTGTTTGGCTTGGATGACCCTACCACGAGCCAAAGCACAGGGGCCTGATTTCAGCCAACATAGCTCTCCGGGTCATTGAGGCATGCAAGCCTCCAAACTCTACATCAAAGTCATGGTCTTAGAAACATAGAAACATAGAAAATAGGTGCAGGAGTAGGCCATTCGGCCCTTCGAGCCTGCACCGCCATTTATTATGATCATGGCTGATCATCCAACTCAGAACCCCGCCCCAGCCTTCCCTCCATACCCCCTGACCCCCGTAGCCACAAGGGCCATATCTAACTCCCTCTTAAATATAGCCAATGTACTGGCCTCAACTGCTTCCTGTGGCAGAGAATTCCACAGATTCACCACTCTCTGAGTGAAGAAGTTTTTCCTAATCTTGGTCCTAAAAGGCTTCCCTTTATCCTCAAACTGTGACCCCTCGTTCTGGACTTCCCCAACATCGGGAACAATCTTCCTGCATCTAGCCTGTCCAATCCCTTTAGGATTTTATACGTTTCAATCAGATCCCCCCTCAATCTTCTAAATTCCAACGAGTACAAGTCCAGTTCATCCAGTCTTCCTTCATATGAAAGTCCTGCCATCCCAGGAATCAATCTGGTGAACCTTCTTTGTACTCCCTCTATGGCAAGGATGTCTTTCCTCAGATTAGGGGACCAAAACTGCACACAATACTCCAGGTGTGGTCTCACCAAGGCCTTGTACAACTGCAGTAGTACCTCCCTGCTCCTGTACTCAAATCCTCTCGCTATAAATGCCAGCATACCATTCGCCTTTTTCACCGCCTGCTGTACCTGCATGCCCACTTTCAATGACTGGTGTATAATGACACCCAGGTCTCGTTGCACCTCCCCTTTTCCTAATCGGCCACCATTCAGATAATAATCTGTTTTCCTATTTTTGCTACCAAAGTGGATAACTTCACATTTATCCACATTAAATTGCATCTGCCATGAATTTGCCCACTCACCCAACCTATCCAAGTCACTCTTCATCCTCTTAGCATCCTCCTCACAGCTAACACTGCCACCCAGCTTTGTGTCATCCGCAAACTTGGAGATGCTGCATTTAATTCCCTCATCCAAGTCATTAATATATATTGTAAACAACTGGGGTCCAGCCCTGAGCCTTGCGGTACCCCACTAGTCACCGCCTGCCATTCTGAAAAGGTCCCGTTTATTCCCACTCTTTGCTTCCTGTCTGCTAACCAATTCTCCATCCACATCAATACCTTACCCCCAATACCATGTGCTTTAAGTTTGCACACTAATCTCCGGTGTGGGACCTTGTCAAAAGCCTTTTGAAAATCCAAATATACCACATCCACTGGTTCTCCCCTATCCACTCTACTAGTTACATCCTCAAAAAATTCAATGAGATTCGTCAGACATGATTTTCCCTTCACAAATCCATGCTGACTTTGTCCGATGACTTCACCGCTTTCCAAATGTGCTGTTATCACATCTTTGATAACTGACTCCAGCAGTTTCCCCACCACTGACGTTAGGCTAACCGTTCTATAATTCCCCGGTTTCTCTCTCCCTCCTTTTTTAAAAAGTGGGGTTACATTAGCCACCCTCCAATCCTCAGGAATTAGTCCAGAATCTAACGAATTTTGAAAAATTATCACTAATGCATCCATTATTTCTTGGGCTACTTCCTTAAGCACTCTAGGATGCAGATCATCTGGCCCTGGGAATTTATCTGCCTTCAATCACTTCAATTTACCTAACACCACTTCCCTACTAACAAGTATTTCGCTCAGTTCCTCCATCTCACTGGACCCTCTGTCCCCTACTATTTCTGGAAGATTATTTATGTCCTCCTTAGTGAAGACAGAACCAAAGTAATTATTCAATTGGTCTGCCATGTCCTTGCTCCCCATAATCAATTCACCTGTTTCTGTCTGTAGGGGACCTACATTTGTCTTTACCAGTCTTTTCCTTTTTACATATCTATAAAAGCTTTTACAGTCAGTTTTTATGTTCCCTGCCAGTTTTCTCTCATAATCTTTTTTCCCCTTCCTAATTAAGCCCTTTGTCCTCCTCTGCTGAACTCTGAATTTCTCCCAGTCCTCAGGTGAGCCACTTTCTCTGGCTAATTTGTATGCTGCTTCTTTGGAATTGATACTATCCCTAATTTCTCTTGTCAGCCATGGGTGCACTACCTTCCTTGATTTATTCTTTTGCCAAACTGGGATGAACAATTGTTGTAGTTCATCCATGCAACCTTTAAATGCTTGCCATTGCATATCCACCGTCAATCCTTTAAGTGTCATTTGCCAGTCTATCTTAGCTAATTCACGTCTCGTACCTTCAAAGTTACCCCTCTTTAAGTTCAGAACCTTTGTTTCTGAATTAACTATGTCACTCTCCATCTTAATGAAGAATTCCACCATATTATGGTCACTCTTACCCAAAGGGCCTCTCACGACAAGATTGCTAATTAACCCTTCCTCATTGCTCAAAACCCAGTCCAGAATAGCCTGCTCTCTAGTTGGTTCCTCAACATGTTGGTTCAAAAAACCATCCCGCATACATTCCAAGAAATCCTCCTCCTCAGCACCTTTACCAATTTGGTTCACCCAATCTACATGTAGATTGAAGTCATCCATTATAACTGCTGTTCCTTTATTGCACACATTTCTAATTTCCTGTTTAATACCATCTCCGACCTCACTACTACTGTTAGGTGGCCTGTACACAACTCCTACCAGCGTCTTCTGCCCCTTAGTGTTACGCAGCTCTACCCATATCGATTCCACATCTTCCCGGCTTATGTCCTTCCTTTCTATTGCATTAGTCTCTTCTTTAACCGGCAGCGCCACCCCACCTCCCCTCCCTTCATGTCTATCCCTCCTGAATATTGAATATACCTGAACGTTGAGCTCCCACCCTTGGTCACCCTGGAGCCATGTCTCTGTGATCCCAACTATATCATAATCATTAATAACAATCTGCACTTTCAATTCATCCACCTTATTACGAATGCTCCTTGCATTGACACACAAAGCCTTCAGGCGCTCTTTTACAACTCTCTTAGCCCTTATACAATTATGTTGAAAAGTGGCCCTTTTTAATGCTTGCCCTGGATTTGTCGGCCTGCCACTTTTACTCTTCTCCTTAGTACTTTTTGCTTCTACCCTCACTTTACACCCGTCTGTCTCTCTGCACTGGTTCCCATCCCCCTGTTGTGAACTAACCTCCTCACGCCTAGCCTCTTTAATTTGATTCCCACCCCCCAACCATTCTAGTTTAAAGTCACCTCAGTAGCCCTCGCTAATCTCCCTGCCAGGATATTGGTCCCCCTAGGATTCAAGTGTAACCCGTCCTTTTTGTACAGGTCATGCCTGCGCCAAAAGAGGTCCCAATGATCCAAAAACTTGAATCCCTGCCCCCTGCTCCAATCCCTCAGCCACGCATTTATCCTCCACCTCATCGCATTCCTACTCTCACTGTCGCGTGGCACAGGCAGTAATCCTGAGATTACTACCTTTGCGGTCCTTTTTCTCAACTCCCTTCCTAGCTCCCTATATTCTCCTTTCAGGACCTCATCCCTTTTCCTACCTGTGTCATTGGTACCTATATGTACCACGACCTCTGGCTCCTCACCCTCCCACTTCAGGATATCTTGGACACGATCAGAAATATCCCGGACCCTGGCACCAGGGAGGCAGACTACCATCCGGGTCTCTGGACTTCTTGGAGGCTTCCTTCCCTGTGTCCTACATTATGACATTGTCTAGACAAGAGAGGCAGCATTGAAATCCACATAAGTGGGAAAAGTTATTGTGCTTGTCCACTAGTTATCACGAGGCAGAGATTTTGAGAACATTTGTACAGTATCTCCAGCTTGGAAGGAAGAAATTGCATGAAAATTCATTTCCCAGTCAGCTCAGCATTGATGGACAATGTTCTCGATCTACTCAAATGTTGCAAGAAGTATCAGATTTCACAGAAGATGTCCTTATTGGATCATAAGCATGCTCACCAGCTGCAGGTATGAGAATTACTCCCTAAATACCTGGTGTGGATGCAGCTTCCTTCTGAGAACCCAGCACCCCTTCCTCCTCCTCCTTGTCCATCTTCCATCTGCTCCCCAATTTCCATTCAGCAGCTTTAGGAGAGTAGACAGACTTTGCACAAGTGTCTGTGAAGCACCTCCATGAACTGAGGACATCAGGTTCCACAGTAAGTCTGGCCAAAGCATTCACTCTGGTTAAGTTCACCTTGACAGGGAAACCATCTTGATCCACTTTGGAGTGGCAATCAAATCATGCTACAATTGATTTTGATTAACTATTGAACTCTACTTCTTCTGTGGGAAGGGTAATTGTTTCCTTTTGGTGTTCTTCAATTTAACATGTCCTCCCTTACCCCTCCATATTTTCATCCTTTCATTTAGTACATGGTTTCACAGAGTCTTCAGATTCACAAATATACAGTGAAATGCATTTTTTGCATTAACAACCAACATACCTAAAGATGTGCTGGGTGCAGTCCACAACTATCGCAACACATTCCAGCACCAAAATTGCATGTCCATAATGTTCAGCAAAACAACACTAAACATAACAAAAGAGAACATAACAACCAATAAAACAACAAACAAAACAAGCCTTTTTCCCCTTTTATATCCCCCCCCCCCACCCATCCAGACACACGGACTGTCCTCCAACTTCAGAACAGGCCTCTGGACCTCCAGCATCCAGTCTCCAGGCTTCGGCTATTGGGTATCAACTTCCAGACTTCCGATCAACCTTTGGGCTCCAACCTTCGGTATCAATCCTTTGACTAGTCAATGACAAGATCCCATACTGCGGGTACGCCTACCCACCAGCCCTCATGCCTCTTAGGACTCACCGACCCGGGAAGCCTGACATCCACGGATATCCTTTGGCAGCCATCCATGTTGCTGGCCTTTGAGTGCAGAGGCCTAGACTACAACTTGGCCTGTAATTCCATAACATCCCTTGGATGTGGCTACACCTGTAGTGCTGCACATGGTAACTAACCAAGTTAAGACAAAGACTGCCCCATGAGAAGCATTATTTCTATAGCTCATTGTGGTTGAGGATGCTCATTTAGCATTGACCATCAGCTTTGCATCCAAGGACAGCTCAGAGGCTGTGCTTGTGCATGTTAAAGCCAGAAATATTCTCACTGCTCCCACTTCACTACAGTAATTTTGATTTATATTTATCAAAAATCCTGCTTGTATCAGACTTTATCAGCTCTGAGGAAAATCTCAGTGGTCTTGTTTATTGACCGTACTGTGGCTATACTATAAAACCAAAGGACATTTATGGAAAAAAAATCATCCAGCTAATTATTAGTCATCACATCCAGAATGAAAAAGCTTCACATTTTTGCGAATTCAAGCTGTCAGGCCTGAAAACTGCTTAATATACTTATATAAATGTGCCCTACTTTAATTGGTTTAAAACACATTTTCGGATTGTGAGAATAGAGGAGAATATAATCTTAGAAGAATAAATCAGCCGCTTAAAAATAAAATGAATAGAAATTCCTCTTATAGGGTTGTAAATCATTGTAATTCTCAACCTCGGAGAGCTGCGGAGGCAGTATCATTATGTATATTAAGGCTAAATTTGATAGATTTTTAAACTTATATGGAATTAAGTATGTTCTAAGCTACATGCTTCACATTTTCAGGAACATTCCTTCCGACATCAACTGAAATTTGTCTTTATGGCTAAGGGCCCTAAGCACTAGAGATCTGCCTTCTTTGCATTTGTTCCTGAGCTTCAATCAGACCAGTGCTCCAGCACTTGAATCAATGATTCAAATTTGCCTTTCATGGCCTTTGCAGAATCTTCTGAAGCAGCTTCTAACCAGTGAGAAGCATCTGAAGTGGATCCTCTACTCTAATGTAGAAAACATCATGGCAAGGATACTGGGGAACATTTTTCCAATTTGATGGAACAGATTGATCCCTAATCCAATAGGTTGCAGTGCTTCAATGGAACTATAATCTAGTATTTTGTGTCCTAGTTCTCCCGAGCAGAGACCAGCATAATCCCTGTGGGCTACAGCCAACACTGTAAACTAAATACACAGGATTGGAGTCTGTGCAAAAAATTAACACCATGAGGTTGATCCCATGGTAGAAATGGATGAACTTATGATTCCAATATAAAAAATGATGTGGGCCTTGTCCTTAACTATGCAAGTTAAATTCTGTTTTAATTCATTGCAGATTATTTGATCGGGTGTTGCAGTGAATTTACTTGGAAGAGTAAGGACAGTGAACATCACAATAAAAACAAAACAAATAAGGGCAGACAGTGATGTGTCAAAGTGATTTTCACAAAAATAAGGCTCCTTTGTTCTTCATAGGTTCAGTTGAAGAGTGAGGAGTCCAAAACCTTTGCAATGAAGATCCTGAAAAAGCGGCACATCGTAGACACACGGCAGCAGGAGCACATACGATCAGAAAAACAAATCATGCAGGAAGCTCATTCAGACTTCATTGTGAGGTAAGATCACAGTGAGTAACAACATGGGACCGAGAAGGACTCAAAAAGGAAAGCAATCGGACAGTTGAAAATTAATGCTTCTCATTATGGACTGAATCATCCTGTGTGATAAAAATGTCATCGCAGGCCAGCTTAGGTTGTTGCCCTGATAATAAACAAGTCCACTGGGGTAGTTGGAACCCAGTGTCTGCGAATCCTGGATGCCAAAGTAACTGGCCTGTCCTGGGGTTAGAGATCTGTGTATGTGTGCGGGTGGGTCAGAGGTAGGGAAGAACAGTGCTTGTTTCCCTGTTGCTGTATTGTTGTTTATTGTGTTCTGTGTTGTTCTGCCGAGCATTGCAGGCATACTATGTTGTTGCCAAAATCCTTAGGTGTGCCCAGCACATCTTTAGGTGTACCAGTTGTTAAAGCAAATGACACATTTCACTGTATGTTTCCATGTACATGTGATAAACAAATCTGAATCTGATGTCATCTATATCCTCTGTTATATCATTTACCCTGATTTCTCTCAAACACAATGCATTTATACGGTTTCCTCACATCTTCTCACTCTTCCTCACATCAGTTCTATTTCTATATTGTGCCACATTTTTCCTTGAATCAGTCTTACTTTCTCTCCAATACAATCTGTCTATTCTAATTCTTTATGCAGACTAATTAGAGAAATGCCTTCAACAACTTGAGTATTTGAGGAAGGTGGCAAATATGTTTTTAAGGGGAAGCTGGATGACACACACAGAAAAATATTATTGCAAGGTATTGTAAGGTCGGACCATACTTCTGTGGAATTTAAATGTGAATTCTGAGACAAGTGATGTTAATACAATGACATCAATTTTGCTGTAGTGCCATTTAAGCATTTGCTTCATCAAGTCACATGGTTTAGTCTGCTGATCATACCAACTACAGGTAAAAGAGGGATGAAAATTTTAGTCGTGTGGAACTGTGTATATATTTAGAGCTGTGGTATAGAGAAATGTAGCACAGAAACGGGCCCTTTAGCCAACCAAGTCCATCATTTAGACTAATCCAACATTAATCACATTTGTCTCTTCCCACATTCACATCAACTTTCCCTAGATTCTGAGCACTTTCCTACGCACCAAAGGTAATTTATAGTGGCCAATTAACCTACTAATCTGCACTTTCTTGGAAAGTGGAAGAACAGGGCACCCAGAGGAAGCCAGTGTGGTCACAGGGAATACATAAAAAAGTCCACATAGACCGTACCCAAGATCAGGATTGTATTTGTCACTGTGAGGCAATGACACAACTAACTACACAACTCTGCAACCTATTTTTTATTAATCAATTCCCATAAATTGAAAACCATTGACAATTTATGAAAACTCAGGAATTAAAATATCCCAAAGTTTCAAACTCCCAAACAGTGCTCCGTGTTAAAGTCAATCTCACAGAAGCTCTAAGGAATAATTATTACTTACTTAAAATATAATTTCTGAGTGGAATTTTTAGAATATACAGTAACTACTCATGGACATTTGAAGATATCTCTGGAATATTGACATGCAGAATCAAAGTTAGAATGAGTGTGTAATGATGATCAGGTAGACTTTCTGTAGAAGAATCTCTGGAGGTACAAGGTTCTGCTTCCATTTAGGTGTATGGATTTTTGAGTCTAGGTGAGGAATATTCTTGTGCAGTTGGAAAATACTTTAAACATGCATAGCTCTGGAAGTGTAACATTTACACCCCCCCCCCCATCCCCCCAGGGGCACATATTATCCTAACTCAGAATTCTGGGAAACACCAACTACACAAGAACCATACAACTTTAAAGACGTCCACCACCATCATCTTGGGGCAGCTCAGACTGTGAGCTGAGGATGCAGCTTTGGCTATTATCATACATTCTTAGACCATCTGAAGCAGGATATCAATATCTAAACACAAGAGATTCTGCTGACTCTGGAAATCTAGAGTGACACAGAAAAAATGCTGGAAGAACTCAGCGGGCCGGGCAGTATCTATGGAAAGGAATAGAGTTGATTTTTCAGGATGAGACATGTGGACTCTTTATTCATTAACATAGATGCAACATGACCTGCTGAGTTCTTCCAACATTTTTTGTGTGTTACTCTGAATATCTAACATATGTGACTTATTAATCATTATCTGGAACTATCTATCTTTCGAGGAGATAACTTTAAACTTGAGATAAGGGGAAGTAATGTGATTATCAGGTACATTGTGCAGTTCACATAAACAAGTTTAAGAAAACTTCACCTTGCATCATATCGGGTACGTGACCATACAGATAAGTGGAAGGTCTTTTGTTCTACAGAAAATGCCAAATCAAGGAGAACGAAAACAGTAGCAATTGTGCACTTAAAGTCTCAACTATATGCTTGAACGTTGAATTTGTATCTAAAGTTTTCTGAGCATTCTAAGGCAAATTATATGCCAACCTCCTGTAATAGTAGACAGGAATCCAAGATGCAATTTAAATTCAATGGAGGCAATTTATTTTGAAGACATTAATTACAACACTACTTTTGTATATAAATAACACATACAAAAATGACACTTGCGTTGAGACTTCAGAAATGGAATGATTTTCAGTCGATGTTACAATGGTGATGTTTTTCTGCACTTTTACTGTTAGGTATGAGATTTGAAATCCATTATATTTTTTAGTAAGTAATGATGTCAACATTCTATAAGCAAGAAGTAAGAAAAGGGAGAATGGAGTGAACAGGATAGCTTCCCTGGGAGATGACGTGGACGCATTGGGCTGAATAGCCTCCCATGTTGTCATCATCATCATCATATTGTCCAATTTGCTGCTGGCATTTAGAACAATAATGAAGGTTGTCAACCTCTGTCTGACCTTGGCCATCTTCTTTACTGTGCCCCAGGTATGGTTCAAGGTCACTACTGTTAGCCATGCAAGTTCTGGGTGGAAACTCAGGAATACCATTGCACATAGAAGTAGAAAGATTCTTCATTGCTGTTTCTGTAAATATTTTTTTGACCAGCCAGGGTTGTTAGCCCTGAGTTGAACCTCTGAACCTGGAGGGACCGTTGGACCACTCTTAGTCTGGCCCCTACCCTTTGATCTGTTTGGCATAGGTGATCCTACCAAGAGCCAAAACACAAGGCCCAGACTCCAGCCACCATAGCTCTCCAGGTCATTGAGGCAAGCCTCCAAACCCTCTGACAAGGTTGTGGTCCTCTTGGAGGTCCCATGTTATCATAAGCTCAAAAATGCTTGGCTGTAAGATGCTGAAGGAGAGGATGCTTTAGGTAATTGAAGCTTTATGATCACTTCTGGGGCAGGTAATTCCTGTACCAGTTAAATGGGATGACAGATCAGCAGGAGGGAGACCAATTATCTTTGAAGTGTGGAGGGGGAAGATATTATTAGATTTTTGGAGAGGGTTTGAACCATGTTGACATGGAAATGGCAACCTGGAGGAGAGAATTAATGTGGCTGGGGTGTGGTGCTGGTGACAAAGCTGGAAGATAGAAAAGAAATAATCAAGACAGTTAGGGACGAAAAACAAAAGTAAGCAGTAAATAAGATGAGAGTATAGGAAAAGACCATGTTTAAAGTCACCGTATGTAAATGCACATCACATTCTTAAGAAGGTGAACTAGCGGCGTGAATGGATATGATCAAATGGCCATTATAGAAACGTGACTATCGGATGTTCTCGTGTGGGAACTAAATATTTAAAAATATTTGGCATTTAGGAAGTATAGGCAAAAAGGAAAAAGCATTATTAAGAAGGGATATTTAGTTAGAAAGGGTTTTGACTCAGTAGATAGTGTAAAATTAGAATCGGTTTGGATGGTGTCAGGAGCAGTTATAAAGTTTTGAATGTCAGGTGTGATGGTGTAAATAAGGAAATTAGAGGCAGTATATTCATTAAATGAGACAATTAGATCAACATATAAACTGGATTACTAGATCTGTGTACTGAGGACCTAACTGAAGATCAGGCTACAGTGTTTTCGATCAAGCACTGTGCAGGGAAAATTGATTGATTACAACCTTGCTGTAATAGGCAACGTTAAGAAAGAAGGTGGCAGGATTATAGATTTCCCAAAGGTGAAGCAATTCAATCAGAAACCAAGGTTTCAACCTAAACAAAAGGAAGTACACTGAGTGGCCACTTTATTAGGTACCTCCTCTACCTAATAAAGTGAGTGTATGTTTGTGGTCTTCTGCTACTGTAGCTCACTCACTTCTAGGTTCTATGTGTTGTTTGTTCAGAGATGTTCTTCTGCATGTCACTGATGTAACACATGGTTATTTGAGTTACTGTCGCTTCTCTGTCAGCTTGAACCAGTCTGGCCATTCTCCTTGGATCTCTATTATTTCCGCACCATTCTCTGTAAGCTCTAGAGACTGTTGTGCATGAAAATTCCAGGAGATCAGCAGTTTCTGAGGTACTCAAACCATCTGGTCTGGTACCAACAATGTCAAAGTTCCTGAGATCACGTTTCGTCCCCATTCTGATGTTTGGCCTGAACAGCAATGGTACGCCACGGTAGAGTAGGGTCAGCGCAACGCTGTTACAGTGCAGGGCGTTCGAGAGTTCTGAGTTCAATTCGGCGCCATCTGTCTGCAAGGAGTTTTACGTTCTCCCCATGAACCGCATGGGTTTCCTCATGATGGTCTGGTTTCACCCCACAGTTCAAAGACATATCAGTCAGTAGATGAATTGGTCATTATGAATTGTCCTGTAAATAGGTTAGTGTTAACTAGGTGGGTTGCTGGGCAGTGCGGCTTACTGAGCCGGAAGGGCCTGTTCCACTCTGTACTTCTAAATAAATAAATAAACAATGGAACTTTCTGACCATGTCTGCATGCTTTTATGCTTGGGTTGTTGGCACATGATTGGCTGATTAGATCATTAACCAGCAAGTGCATGGGTGTACCTAATAAAGTGGTCACTGATTTGGAAGCCAGAGCAGCTAATGAAAATTGGAAAGTTACACTAAAGGGTAGGACAATGGGTAAGCAGTGTCTAGCATTTTGAAGTAGTATGATTTACAGCAAATATGTATCTTAATTACAATGCACATTCCTCTTAACTGATGAGCAATCCACTTCATCAATCGTTTGAAGTTACAAACTGATGAAATGTGAAACTGATTTTTTTTTAGGAACTGGTTCTGCAAATAAACGCATTGAAATAAGGGTAGGGGAGAGAAAGAAAAGTTGAGAAAATAGTAACTATATTTGTTGCAAGTACATTGAAACATGCAGTGAAATATGTACTTTCCGATATACCAACTAACAAATGTCACATAGTCAGGATACACAACTGCTCCTCCCTCTCCATTGTCCTCAGCACAAGTGCCCCCCAGGGCTGTGTGCTGAGCCCATTGCTGTGCACACTGCTCACACATGACGGCACAGCCAGCTCCCGAATAATCACATTGTCAAGTTTGTCAGTGGCTCAGCAATGGTGGGGCTCATCACCAACAATGATCAGACAACCTGCAGAGAGGAGGTGGGAGAGCTCGAAGCCTGGTGCCAGGTAAAAAACCTCGTCCTCAATGTCAACAAGACAAAGAAGCTTGTTACCGACTTTAGAAGAAATCAGATCACTCACACCCCTCTTAACATTGGCGGCGCAGCAGTGAAAGCTGTGAGCGTTTTCAAACTTCTGGAAGTACACATCTTGCACAGCCTCTCACAGTCTCAGAACACATTCCATGCAATCAGGAATGATCACCACTGCCTCTTCTTCCTTAGGTGGAAGAAAGCTAGACTGTGCACATCTATACTCACATCCTTCTACGGATGCGCAGTGGAGAACAACACAGCATGGTACGGAAGGTGCACTCTGGCAGACGGGAAGGCTCTACAACGGGCAGTCAAAACTGCCCAAAGCATCGCTGGCACCTGCCTTCCAGGCACCAAGGACATACGTACAAAAAGGTGCCAGAAACGTCATGAAAGATCCCACACGTCCTGTTCATGGACTGTTGTCCCACTCCCATCAGGGAGGAGGCTATGTAGTGTCCACATCAGACTCAAAAACAGTTACTTTCCGCAAGCATTAAGGATGATCAACACCTCCACCCACTAACCCATCCCTCACACTCTCCTCCCTCACACTTTTCCGCCCTCCACCCACCACCACTACTTTTATCATTTCCTATACCAGCACTCCTGTGCCTAGCATCAATCTTTTGACACACAATCTATCTATGTATATAAGCTATCTTATGTATTTTTTTTGTGTTTTTTATTATTGTGTTCTTATTAGGGTTTTTTTTGTGCTGCACTGGATCCAGAGTAACAATTACTTTGTTCTCCTTTACGCTTGTGTACAGGAAATGGCGTTAAACAATTTTGAAATGTGTCATTTGCCTCAAATCAAATCAGTGAGGATTGTGCTGGACAATCTGCAAGTGTTGCCACACTTCTGGCGCCAACATACTATGCCCACTACTTACTGTACATAACCGTACGTCTTCGGAATGTGGGAGGAAACTGAAGCATCCAGAGGAAATCCTCGCAGATAGGGGGAGAACGTACAGACAGGGTTGGAATCAAACACAACCAGTGATCGCTGGCACTATAAAGTGAAGCACCAGCTGCTACACTACCGTTCCGCCACTGAGATAAAGATGTTCCCCTAAACATGCAAATACAGCAGTAATGAGGCTTGTATATCATTTGACAAATTTGCATACTCTTGGACAACAAATAAACATGTCTTGAAAGACTCGTGACCTGAACAAAAACACTAATGTATTCATAGTCATAGTCATAGTCATACTTTATTGATCCCAGGGGGAAATTGGTTTTCGTTACATTTGCACCATAAATAATAAATAGTAATAGAACCATAAATAGTTAAATAGTAATATGTAAATTATGCCAGTGAATTATGAAATAAGTCCAGGACCAGCCTATTGGCTCAGGGTGTCTGACCCTCCAAGGGAGGAGTTGTAAAGTTTGATGGCCACAAGCAGGAATGACTTCCTATGACGCTCTGTGCTGCATCTTGGTGGAATGAGTCTCTGGTTGAATGTACTCCTGTGCCCACCCAGTACATTATGTAGTGGATGGGAAACATTGACCAAGATGGCATGCAATTTAGACAGCATCCTCTTTTCAGACACCACTGTGAGAGAGTCCAGTTCCATCCCCACAATATCACTGGCCTTACAAATGAGTTTGTTGATTCTGTTGGTGTCTGCTACCCTCAGCCTGCTACCCCAGCACACAACAGCAAACATGATAGCACTGGCCACCACAGACTCGTAGGACATCCTCAGCATCGTCCGGCAGAGTTAAAGGACTTCAATCTCTTCGGGAAATAGAGACGGCTCTGACCCTTCTTGTAGGCAGCCTCAGTGTTCTTTGACCAGTCCAGTTTATTGTCAATTCGTATCCCCAGGTACTTGTAATCCTCCACCATGTCCACACTGGCCCCCTGGATGGAAACAGGGGTCACTGGTACCTTAGCTCTCCTCAGGTCTACCACCAGCTCCTTAGTCTTTTTCACATTAAGCTGCATATAATTCTGCTCACACCATGTGACAAAGTTTCCTACCGTAGCCCTGTACTCAGCCTCATCTCCCTTGCTGATGCATCCAACTATGGCAGAGTCATCCGAAAACTTCTGAAGATGACAAGACTCTGTGCAGTAGTTGAATTCCGAGGTGTAAATGGTGAAGAGAAAGGGAGACAAGACAGTCCCCTGTGGAGCCCCAGTGCTGCTGATCACTCTTTCGGATACACAGTGTTGCAAGCACATGTACTGTGGTCTGCCAGTTACGTAATCAATAATCCATGATACCAGGGAAGCATCCACCTGCATAGCTGTCAGCTTCTCCCCCAGCAGAGCAGGGCGGATGGTGTTGAACACACTGGAGAAGTCAAAAAACATGACCCTCACAGTGCTCACTGGCTTGTCCAGGTGGGTGTAGACACAGTTCAGCAGGTAGACGATGGCATCCTCAACTCCTAGTCGGGGCTGGTAGGCGAACTGGAGGGGATCTAAGTGTGGCCTGACCATGGGCCGGAGCAGCTCCAGAACAAGTCTCTCCAGGGTCTTCATGATGTGGGAGGTCAATGCCACCGGTCTGTAGTCATTGAGGCTGCTGGGGCGCGGTGTCTTCGGCACAGGGACGAGGCAGGATGTCTTCCACAGCACAGGAACCCTCCGGAGCCTCAGGCTCAGGTTGAATACATGGTGAATTACTCCACATAGCTGAGGGGCACAGGCTTTGAGCACCCTGGTACTGACACCATCCGGTCCTGCAGCCTTGCTTGGGTTGAGACGTTTCAGCTGTCTTCTCACCTGTTCAGCTGTGAAGCCCACTGTGGTGGTTTCGTGTGGGGAAGGGGTATAGTCATGAGAGCAGGGTGGGGGACTGTGAGGAGGGGTAGGAGGGGAGAGTGGAATATGTGTTGATTGGGGGCCGACAACAGATGGCTCATGTGGGGAATGGGCAGGGGCCACAATGTCAAATCTGTTAAAGAACAGGTTAAGTTCATTGGCCCTGTCCACACTGCCTTCAGCTCCTCTGTTGCTAGTTTGCCGGAACCCAGTGATGGTCCTCATCCCCCTCCAGACCTCTCTCATGTTGTTCTGCTGGAGTTTTCCACTCAAGCTTCCTCCTTTACCTGTCTTTAGCCTCCCTGATCCTGGCTTTCAGGTCCCTCTGTATTGCCCTCAACCCCTCCCTATTTCCATGTCTAAACACCCTCTTTTTAGCTTTCAGGATGTCCTTAATGTCCTTTGTCACCCATGGCTTGTTATTTGAATAACAAAGGACAGTTCTTGTCGGAACATTGCAGTCCACACAGAAGTTGATGTAATCAGTGATGCACTCATTGTGAGTGATGCATTCAACATCATTGCAAAGCTACAGCAGGGAATTTGGTGATCTACAGTGGCATACATTTAGCTCTTGGTGGTAATGGACAGTTAATTCACCAATTATTCAGGAGAAATTTCTGTGGAAGTTCCATCACAGAGATAGTTGAGCTCAGTGAAAGTCAGGACCGGGGTTTCCAAACTTTTTTTATGTCATGGAGCCCCTATCATTAGCCGAGGGGTCCGTGGTCCCCAGATTGGGAACCCCTGGACTAGGCTGAAGCATTCACCACCAATGTCAGCCAGAGACATCAAAATGAGGATTTATCTCAGCTTCTTCCCATGATTCTACTCATCAGAGAAACAACCTTTTTAGATTTTTCGACTTACTATTTAGAAGTACTCAATCTAAAGCCCCTACATTCAGTAATGATTATAAATCCCAAAAGTATTGTGCTAAAATCCTCAAAACCTGGGCACCAGTACTAATGGAGCCTTCTGCCAAGCTGTTGCAACTATAGTGGCACCACAACATTGGCAACTACCTGACATTTAGGAAGCCTATCTTGGTATGTTCTGTCTGTGAAAAGCTGGATAAATGTAATGCAGCTCATTAGTACAATCACTGAGTAATGGGCTTGAGAATGATACCCATATGTGAGGATTGAATTAAAAAGAGCTAACAGTAATCATCGCAGTGCCTGTGCGTAGATACAAGCAAGAGCTTACCCAACAGGGCAGTAAACTTAGACACTGCAGAATCCTATTACATGTACCATGTCTGCTAGCAGGAGAGCAATCACCATGCCTCGATTTTATAGTGAATAAAAGTGTGGGGCGCATGATGGTTTGGAATTTCTTCAGAACAACTCAATAACTTTGCTCATTGGAGTCTCCACTCCTGTCCTGAGTGGAACCCCCGCAGCAACTTTCACAGTGCTTCTGTTGGCAGCCAGTGAAACTGTGACATGTTCACAAATGTTCAAAATCTATCAAAAGCATACTTTTTTAACCTATTAAAAATGAATTGTTGCAACACTGAGAAACTCCAAAATACATTTAACAATTAACATTTAGAAATTGCTTAATTACCTGAAACATATCTCTGTCCTGTTCAACTGTTTCTCTCCTATTGAAATGAATGGACTTTGTTTCCTGAGCCATATCTAACCTACCCCAGGTACAATAGCAGATTTACCGGTGTAACTGCTGGGACACTGTGGAGTTTATGCCCTTGTGCATGTTCAAAATGTTGGAACTCTTGAGTTTGCATGTATCTGAATTCCCAGGGTTATTTATGAAAGCATTAATACAAAAAAATGAGAATGCATGTTTTGCTTGCAGAAAATTATTCTAGAAAGTACCTGAATAGCAACCTCTTCTTGCAAGTTCACACTGTAACTTTGTAACATAGACTTCACTTGTGAATTGTTCATCCTTTACGTTTTTCTTGCAATCGCAAGGCACTACTGGATATTAAGAATGAAAGTACTGTATGTCTACCCCGCTAGCAAGTTGCTGGACAGCGGTAGGGCTGGACTTGTTGCATATCATGTCATCGCCTGCCACAGCCACTCAGGGAAGAAGGCACTGGAGGCCATGCACGGAGGAAGTGCGCTGTCCAACAAGTGGTGCAAGTGATTGACATGGATGTTTTTCTTGTGGTCGCAAGACCCTATTGGACATTGATAGTGTAGAATACTGCAAGTCCGGTCCATTGGCTCGTTGGCGAGACCGACGGCGGGAGACCAGGCCCTCGTGTCACAGTGTCAGCTGCCAGGGAAGGAGATGCCGATGGCAGTGTTTGAGAGAGCAGAAGAGCAGCGGGTGCTGGAATCTGTGCTGGTTTGGGCGATGGGGAGGGTTAGGCCCCTCCCATCAGTGCTGCTGTCTAATGTTCGCTCCTGGGAAGACCACCTGAATTGTATTTGTTTGCAGCTGCACTAGCATGTGATGGGGAGCTGCTAAGTGCTTGTTCCTGTAGAAATGTGGCTCCAGCACAACATCCCATTGCACCACCATTCTTCAGGCCGTGACACTCATTATCTTTTATTTTGTGACTGTGTGTTTTTCTGCTATTGTAACTGTATGTGCTACTGTGCCATGTTGTGTGTACTCTGTGTGACAGTTGGCACTGTGTTCTGCACCGTGGCCCTGGAGGAAAGCTGTTTCCTTTTGCTGTATACATGTGTGTGATCAAATGATAATTAAACTTGAACTTGAACTCATATGCTCTTGGCTAGAATCAGCTGTTAACATTAAGAAGGAGACATACTGTTTTTCTTTTTGCCTTGCTACCTCTCTGTTTGGTAATTGTATGATTAAGTGAGTAACTGCAACACATCTTAATCCAATTACTGTACATTGTCAGCATGACTTTATTATATCAGTGTTGTTTTGGAGCAGTGATTGTTGAGTTAATCTGCAATTCCTGCAATATGTTCTCCTTAATTCAAAAAGAGAAAATTTAACTTACTTTTCAATTCATGTCAAATAATTCACAGAACTGTTTGTAACAGTGATAAATCATTTGCTATTACAGTTAAGAAGGGCGATGTTTTGCTGGGTATCTCTAAGCTAGTAGAACATCATCAAAGTTCAAAGTAACTTTATTCAAAGTACATATATGTCACCACATACAACCCTGAGATTCATTTTCTTGTGGGCATACTCGGCAAATCTACAGAATAGTAACTATAACAGGATCAATGAAAGGTCAATCAGAGTGCAGAAGACAATAAAATGTGCAAATGCAAATATAAACAAACAGCAATAAATAATGAGATTATGAGATAATAAGATAAAGAGTCCTCAAAGAGAGATCATTGGCTGCAGGAACATTTCAATGATGGAACAAGTTGTCATGGTCCGGATCGGGGTCCCTTTAAATTTACTTTGTTTATATTACGATCTGGACCGTTGACTCCCTGTTTCCCTTTGGTTCCCTGTTTTCCCGTGTCCCTTGGCCTTGGTGATTAGAGGCAATTTACTCTCCAGCTGAACCGGTAGTTTATAGTCTCCGGCTTTCAGCTGTTCGGGGTGGGAGCATTTGCAAAGTCACCAAAGGTACGGCGTGCCAATGTCATCAGGCCGGAGCAAGCCTAGTCTCCGCCCGAAGCGAGAGCCGGTAATTCGCCTTTCCTCACCAGAGCAACCCTGTCAAGTTACCTCGCCAAAGCGAGCCTGCAAAGTTTCCTCACCGAGGTGGGTCCGTCAGTTAACTCGCCGGAGGGAATCAAGAACCGCTGTCTACTGTTCCCGGGCCAAGTCGAGAGCTCGCCAATACCCAGAGGCTCCAAGTCAAGTCCTGGCTCCGGGGGCATACAAGTACCCAGTCAAGTCCTGTCCCTAGCAGCATCCACGTACCGAGTCAGGTCCTGGCCCTGGCGGCATCCGAGTTCCGAGTCAAGTCCCGGCCCTGGTGGCATCCGGGTTCCGAGTCGAGTCCTGGCCCTGGCGGCATCCAAGTTCTGAGTCAAGTCCTGGCTCTGGCGGTTTGTGATTCCTGTCCTACCCCCCGTCTGTATCCCTTCTCTGCCCCTCTCGCCTCTAGCCCTCACCTGCACCTCAGTCTAGTTCTGTCGCTGGAGCTAGATAGGTACTGTCTGGTGTTCTTTCGTGTTGGTCTTGTCTTGTCCTCGCCTCCGTGGGGTAAGTCAGGCCGTCTTGTCGTTGCCCCGTGGGGGGTCATGTTTTGTCTTGTCTTGTCCTCGCCTCCGTGGGGTAAGTCAGGCCATCTTGCCATTGCCCCGCGGGGGGTCATGAGTTCCGGCCCTATGTCCTGTACCCAAGGAGGGGTCCCGGCTCTCTGTTCTGTGTGTGAGTCCCGGCCCTATGTCCTGTACCCAAGGAGGGGACCCAACTCTGTGTTCTGTGTATGTGTTCATGGTTCCATGTACCTGCTCTCCCGAGACCAAGGCTCTGTTTTTCCATGTTCCTCCTCTCCCTAGCCCATGTCATGTCCATGCCTGGTTCTGGGGTCTGAGCCCGAGGCAAGACCCAGGTACTGGGTCCTTGCCCAGTCCCTGCCTCGGAGTCCATACCATAGCCTCTTCATGTCGCCTCTAGTTCTGGGATCCGATTCCGAGTCCTAGCCCAGACCCTTGGTCCCAGCCTAGTTGTAGTCCTGAGTCCTTGTCCTGTTCGCTATTCCTGCTTCTGCTTTGCTCTCCTGGTATCAAACAATAAACAATTTAATTAACCTCACAAGATGTGTCTTGCATTTGGGTCCACCCTTGCTCCCAATACCCCCCCATTGTGACACAAGTGAGTATAGTTATCCCCTTTTATTCAAGAACCTGATGGTTTAGGGGTAACTCCTACAGGGTTTAGAAAACCCATGCACTTGTATGGCCAGAGGAATGAAGTATTGATCCTTTTTGACAATATATTTAAAATAATACAAAAATGCAATGCTACCACAGAACATCTGACTTTTTGTTTGTAGAGACATTTACAGAAGAAATCACAGTAGGGTTAACCAGTCCAGAATTCATACTGCAAATTCTGACTAGATCCCTCTCTCCACACCTTGATGATACAAGGAGCTGGGAACTAAGTGTAACACACACCATTGCAATCTGATGACAGATCAGTCATTATGCACCGGCGGTCAGTTTTCATGAAGCAGTTTAAATGTCATACCAAATGCAGTCTTTGACAAGTTCTGAAGACTTAAACTCCAGTAATTTCGAGATTAATTTCCAGGGATCTAGACCAGAATAATTGCTCCATTTCTTCTTTGATCTGTAATACATGTAGTCTATCATTAGTCTGTCACATGTTGCTGTGTGAGATTTCTTAGCATTAAATATTAGCAATATTTTTGTTACAATTGACTGATTTAGGCTCAGACAAATGGGTAAAGTCTTTCCAGAGTCTTTAGAAGATAATTTTAGTATTAAAATGCTTAGAGCATTTAATTATTTTTAGTACAATTGTCAATCCAAAGCATTTTCAAATCAGCCTACAGTAGCTTTCTCTATGTAAATTTTTTTCACCAAGCTTAGTATGTAATTTTAATGATGATGATTTGTTATTCTGTAAAATGATAATGAATCTTCCTTAAACCTGGCCAATCAATAGGTGCAAAATTTGATGATGCACTGATGTTGCTGAAGAATCCCAGAATAATGGGTCACTGGGGCCTCTTAACAGTCACAGGCAATAGATGATGAGTGGGTGCGGTAGCCGTTAAAGCAAGCTTCAATGAATGATTTCGGACTTACAGTCATCTTTGAAGATCCAGAATGAAAGATTTGAGTACTTTGATGACAGAGATGAAGGAATATTTCAGATTATAATTTATAGTGTTTATGCTTTATCTTCAACAAGACAACCACAAGTGAGCAATATATTGCATCAGTGGAAAAGCAGCTTTCTCTTTAATAATGCAGCCAGCCTTTGTTCTATTGTCCCTGCAACTCTTCTTTCCCCATTGGGAGGGCCAGATCATCATATTAACACATATAAATCACAACACTTCACCATGTTAGGCTGCTAATGCAACATATGTGTTTGATTATGTGGTACAGTAAAACTAAAATAAAAAATCTGATCATGTCCAGATTCTGAAATGTTACAGATTAATTCCTGAAGCCTTAAGAATTCAACATAAATCTCCAAATACAATGCTGTGACTAACAAGCAATAAATACTTCGTGGGGGAGTGTGAACAGCAGTTTTCTTTCTTGTGTTGAATAATTTATTTGTTTGAATGATGGAATAAAATTGAATCAACTAGCACGCTGACTGGCAGAACACGCAGTTAAACTGCGAGGATGGATGTTTTAAGTGAGCAACAGTAGATGTGTGTGGAGCAGGCCTAATGGAAAAAAAATAGGTCACTTGATTGCAGTTCTTGGACCTCCTCAGCCAAGGTTGAATGTGAGCTCTCAAAGTCATATCTGCCAGTTTTCTCATGGTTGAGACTGTCCTTCCTCAGAAGAAAGAGATGGAAAGAGATGAAACCAAATAAGGTCATTTTAAGCAGCAATTGAATAATATAGCTTTCTACAGTGCCTTTGAAGACTGTCCTTTCTTCAGTTCTCTGCCAGCTATCTTGACGTGGGGTTTTGACCTGAAATGTTCCATCCACAGATGCTGCTCAACCTGTTAAGTTCCTCCAGCAGATTGTTTGTTGCTCCTTCTAGATAGATAGATAGATAGATATACTTTATTAATCCCGAGGGAAACTTGGTTTCGTTATAGCCGCACCAACCAAGAATAGAGCGTAGATATAGTAATATAGTACAGACTGACGCCAGGTGATGGATGAAAATAAAGACAAAGGAAGACTTTGTGGTAGTCTTGAAAACACAGACCTGAGGGAAATGATTTCATGATATTCTGAACTTGGATATAATTCGAAGAATTTTCTTTGCTTATTTTTACCAGGCACTCAAATACACATATTGTGTTTATTTAATTCAATAAAGCATTGTGTTTTCCATTTCAATTAACTGCATTGTTAAGACACATTTGAAGAGAGGCATTGTAAATTGTAATCAAAGGGAGCTATTCAATTAGCTCGACAGAGCTTGCAGGTACTGCATGATCTGTGCTTTTAAAAAAAGCCATAAAATGCTGTTCAAAGTCAGGGTCTTTCGACAATGGACTCAGTGCTGATGTTATTCTATTTTCCTTGCAGGCTGTACAGGACATTCAAGGACAGTAAATACTTATACATGTTAATGGAGGCTTGCCTGGGGGGAGAGCTGTGGACTATCCTTAGAGACAGGTATGAACACAGAGTACAGAAGTTAAATTGTTTACTTCCATTCAAAGAAACATTTTTTAAAAATGCTTCCAAATTATTGATATGCTGTGTTTTCAAGTTTTAGCCCAGTGATTACTTTGTGAACAGTAACTCAGATAACAGCAAATTTCAAATCCCAGAATAGACACCTGATTATAAAATCCAGTCTGACGTGCCAGTGGATTATGTGCACTACTCGCATTGTAGAAACTTGTATTACACTACTTTATGGATGATCAGAGAGTTCTTCCATTCATTCCTTCACTATTACCAAATTGTACATTATGACTGTTATAATCTCTTTTGTTTTAGTGGTCCCGTATGTCAAAAGTATATTTTCTAATCAGAATCCACAGACCTGTGTAAAATAACTGACAGGCAGAATTTCTGACACTTATTACTAAAATGAACTCATTTACAATAAAATGTGGCATATTGTCGCCTTAGAGAACATTATAACTGGGGCTGTGAAGTAATTTTTTAAAAGTCATAATTAATTATGTGGCTGTAAAATAGTGTAGGTAATCATTACATTGTAAAGCAGGAGCAGGATAACCTTATTTTTGGCAATGCAGAAGGAAGACACTTTGTCTAAGAGAAAGAGGGAGAGAGGAAGTGAGTGAGGAGATAAGGAGAGGGAGGAGGTAGAGAGATGGGGAGTGAGCACAAGGGAGAATGACAGTGGGTAGTGATGGGGATGTGAGGTAAAGAGGGAGAGAAACAAGGGGAAGAAGACATATAGGAGAATGAGTAGGCACAGGTGGAGAGAGTAGATGGGGTGGCAGGACGCCTAGAGTGATGGGGAGTGGGAGGTTAGAGAAAGGTAGTGTGTGGGTGAGGTAATGGAGAGAGTTGAAGGAGGGTTGGATTTGCACCCTTCTGATGTGCACTGCCTTGCTCTTTTCCCATTTCTGTCTTGTTTGTACTGTGCTGCATTGTAGGTGATTGAAGTCTCACGCCCTATCCTGTGCTGCCATCTGCTGTCCCTCTCTAACAAAACTTGTTCCTGTACCAGTTGAAGTTTACTTGAGATTACTTGAGATCTTGTCAAGTGCATTAATAATTCTTTATTCATTATCACATGAAGCTAATATGACTTCAGTATTCATCTACTGAAAATTCAAATTAGATAGCCGGATAGATACTTTATTGATCCCAAAGGAAATTACAATTTCACAGTAGCATTACAGCATTACAAGTGCACAGATATAAATATTAGAAGAGAAGTGGAAAGAATAAATAAACAAGTTACCTCAAACAGTCTAACGTCAGGGGGCCATCACTTCCCTGGCTACAGGTTGACTCATTATAGAGCCTAATGGCCGAGGTAAGAATAACCTCATACAGCACTCTTTGAAGTATCTCAGTTGTCTTTAGACTATTACTAAAAATGCTGCTCTGTTGAGCCAGGGTGGCATGCAGAGGGTGAGAAACATTGTCCAGAATTGCCAGGATTTTCCGGAGGGTCGTTTGTTCTACCACAGCCTCCAGTGTGTCCAGTTTGACTCCTATAACAGAGCCAGCATTTCTAATCAGTTTATTGAACCTGTTGAACCGAGTTGATGTCATTGCCCCAGCACACCACCGCAAAGAAGATTATACTGGCAGTAACAGACTGGTAGAACATGTGAAGGGGAGGCCTGCATACTCCAAAGGACCTCAGTCCCCTCAGGAGGTAGAGGTGACTCTGGCCCTTCTTGTACATAGCCTCGGTGTTGGTGCTCCACTCAAGTCTGACATCCAGGTGCACCCCCAGATACTTGTACGTCCTCACTGCATCCAAGTCCTCACCATGAATAGTAACAGGGAGCAGTGCAGGCTTAGTCTTCCTAAAGTCCATCACCATCTCCTTTGTCTTACTGATGTTGAGCCGCTGATGATTCAGCTTGCACCATTTGACAAAGTCCTCCACCAGGGCCCTGTATTCATTCCCCTGTCCTCCCTTTAAACACCCAACTATTGCCGAATCATCAGAGAATTTCTGCAGATGGTATGACTCCCTGTTGTATCTAAAGTCTGAGATATACAGGGTAAACAGGAAGGGAGCCAATACAGTCCTCTGTGGAGCCCCAGTGCTGCTTATAGCCATTTCTGACATACAGCTCTGAAGCCGCACAAACTGCGGTCTGACTGTCAGGCACTTCATTATCCAGGATACAATGGAAGTACCAACCTGTAATGAATGGAGCTTTTCCCTAGCAATGAGGGCTGTATGGTATTGAAGGCACTGAAGATTACTGCTGAAGCCTGCGTGAATTGCCAAAACATGAAGATTTGGCTAAATCTTTCTCACTGAAGAGGTTAACTCAAAGTTCAAAGTAAAATTTATTATCAGAGTATATACACGTCACCACATAAAGCCTGAAATTCTTTTTCTGCGGGCATACTTAGAAAATCTATAGAACAGTAACTGTAAACAGGATCTGTTAAACTGTGAACATCAGGAACTGTAAACTGTAAACAAGCTGTGCAAATGCAGATAATAAATAAATAGCAATAAGTAATGAGCTTGAAATAACAAGATAAAAGAGTCCTTAGATGAGCGTAGTTATCCCCTTTTGTTCAAGAGCCTAATGGTTGAGGGGAAATAACTGTTCTTGAACCTGGTGGTGCAAGTTCTGAGGCACTTGTACCTTCTACCTGTTTTTAGTGTTAAGTATATTCGTGAACATACTTTCATTTGGAAAACCGAGCCAAAGACTTGTAAATAGCTTTATGGATGTAAAATGGATGTAACACTTTTAAAAGCTGACATAAATTGATCCAATAGCTTTGTTAGCTTCATGACTTTACCCTTTAACGGTGTGATAACCTATATGATTATGGTAATTTATTCTGGCTCTTGTCAGGGACGGCTACTCTGTGCACTGTGGAAGTACAAATTTGGATAGACTTCCTTCAATATATAAGGGAACTCATATTATGCAGCAGACATTTTTAAGAGCAATACACAAGATGCTGGAGGAAAAGCAGGTCAAGTAGCAGCTATGCAGGCAAATGGACTGTTGCTGTTTCAGGTCAAGACCCTTCACCTGGTACTAGACCCAAAAAATTGACTGTCCATCCCCCTCCGTAGCTGCTGCCTGACCTGCTGAGTTCCTCCAGATTCATCATCTGCAATCTCTCGTGTCTCTAGACTTCTTTTAAACTCTATTCTCTGCTATTTAAAAAAAATTGCCCTGGACGGGATCATAATACGACATATCAATAAGTCTTCTGAGGCATTTGAATTGTATCAGTTGTCAAGGCTGGAGCCAGCATTCATTTCACAAGCCGCTGGTTTATCTGCCCCTGGTGTTTACTTTGAGAAAGGTGGTGTTGCATTGAAATGTACATTTGACCGACATTGAAATGTGAAACTAGTTACTAGAGTTTTGACAGTATTTGCTATGTTTGTTTTGCTGATGCCTGTTTCTTTGATAGGTGTCTTAATATTATGCAGTAGAAGTCCTATGTGGCATGTGAATTATCCATTGTAGCTTTGATCTAGCCACATGAGTGGGTAGGATGGAGCTTGGCGGAATTTATTCTGTTTTGGACAGTAGCCCTGATTTACTAGAAAAGTATGAGCAAATTCTAATGACTAATGTGTTAAAAGCAATACGATCTGAGATTTCTATTAAAAGCAGAAGCACAGACTAATAATCTAGCTCTCTCCATGCTACTTGATGGAGCGAAAATCCATCCCATTCATGGATGGATTAGATTTAGTGCTACTAAAAATGGGAGAAGAGAAAAAAGGGCAGTCAATTACTCTGCCAGGTAAACCCTCAGATATTGAAAAGGAAAAGCCAGAGTCACGTGCTGTCCAAACGGCAACAAATATTTTCGACAGCCAACTGGCCTTAAACCTAATCTAACCAGCAATATTGTGGCATCCCTTTTTTTGAATAATTCATTATTAACCTTTCTCCGTAGATACAGAGAAGACAATATTAAAAGGTATGTGGCACCCTTTGTATTTTAAAGCAAAACTAAGCAACATAACTCAAATTGAAAAATGGAGACAAACAGCTCAGCTCTTTCAGCTTGCATCATCCATCAATAGGCTCCACTTGGTTCATTGCCACTATGCATTGTTGGTCCATTGCATGGGATAACTACTGTTTGTGCAGCATTTATAGTTTATACCATGGTTTGTTCAATTTATTTCAATGTCTTCCGACTTTGGATCCTCTGAAATCCCCCTCTCATTGTGTTATCCGTCTTCACCAAAAACTGAGAAGGACTGTGTATGATTTTCTTTTTCTAATGTAAGTTCCTCACTCCATTATTCTCAGTGAGGAGCTAACTCTTTTGAAAAAAATCAACTGAGTTTGTGGTTTAGTTGAGTTTGGTAAGATTATTTGAAGTCTCCATGCTATTACCCAGGAATGAAAACCTTCATCGAGTACCCACTTGATACGGAGAACATCCTCTCATTTGCTGCTTATTAATATTTGTTCACAATCATTGCATCAAGGTTGTAAAGTACCGAGCACCATTGCCTGGCAACAACTGTACCTCATGCCAATCCAAGCCATACAACTAATCAAGCTGATTTGGTGCCATATGCTGAGTGGCATAGTTCTGCTGCTGTAATGTCTTGCTGTTGGTCTTTTCTTGCAGGGGTTCATTTGATGATGCCACTACTAGATTTTATACGGCCTGTGTGGTAGAAGCCTTTGCATACTTGCATTTCAAAGGAATTATTTACAGGGACCTCAAACCAGAGAACCTAATCCTCGATCACCGAGGTTATGCTAAACTGGTGAGTAATGAAGGCTAGAGTGAATTGAAGGAAACTGCTCTTTTACTAACCCCTAACTTAAAGTTCAAAGTAAATTTTATTATCAAAGTACATCTATATCACCAAATACAACCCTGAGATTCAACTTCTTGTGGCATGCTCAGCAAATCTATAGAACAGTAACTATAACGGGATCAATGAACAATCAAGCAGAGGGCAGAAGACAACAAACTGTGCAAATCCAAATAGATAAATAAATAAATAGCCATAAATAACGAGGAAGATGAGATGAAGAGTCCTTGAAAGTGAGATCATTGGTTGTGGGAACATTTCAATGATGGGGCAAGTGAAGTCTTATCACAGAGGTGTATGATATTCTCAATCCCTTGGCTAGACTATTTAAAACTTCAGCTGATATGTAGAGACAATGTACCCCTGAATTCAGAATCAGAATCTGATTCAGGTTTAATATCACTAGTTGTTTTGTGGCAGCAATACAGTGTAATACATAATGAAAAAAAATGTAAGTTACAATTAAAATATACATATATATAAAATTAATGAGTATTCCAAAAAGAGAGCAAAAAATATTGAAGTTAATTGTACATTAAATAGGCTAAATGTGATCATCTGAATGCAGAAGGGGGAGAAGCTGTTCCTGAAACCTTGAGTGCTTGTCTTCAGGGTCCTGTACCTCCTCCGTGATGGTAACAATAAGAAGAGGGCATGTCCTGGATGATAGGGGTCGGTAATGATGGATGCCACCTTTTTGAGTCATCGCCTTTGAAGATGTCCTCGATGCTCAGGAGGCTAGTGCCCTTGAAGTAGCTGGCTGAGTTTTTAACCTTCTGCAGCTTTTTTCTGATCCTGTGCAGTGACCCTTCCGCACCAGACAGTGATGCAATCAGTTAGAATGCCTTTCAGCATGGCCTGTATAATGCTACTTCAAAAGCATCTGGAAGAAAATAAACAATTTGATTCTGCAGTCCCTTCCTTCCCTCTTCTGGCTATGTTACCTTTGCTTTAGTTATCGCTGCACATTAATATACTACCTGTTTTGTAATTTAATATTAAATCTTTAACACTTTAATGATTTCCCTCGTCTGGACGTCCAGTTTATTTAGGGGCCTATATTACAAAACTGTAGCATTTTTATTAGAGTCACTAACTCCAAAGGTCAGCTTTCCCAGAAAGGTGAGTCCAGCTAAACTGAAACTCCACCCCTCAACGTACAATTTTTGCTCTCTTTTTGCAGTACGTTAATTTTCTGTATTTTATAGTAATGTATAGTCCTTTTATTAGGTGTTCCATTACTTTTCAGGTTTCTTTCCATGATGCCCATAGGCTGGTGTGTGTTAACTTCCATCCTTGGCAGGAAAGAAGTCGAATGTGATAAGGATCAGGAGCATGACATAAGAGACGTGGATATCTAGTTATTGACATCAGAGCCATGTATCACACAGTAAATAGTGATCGTGGTCTGGACATGAACATCTAGTTATTGATATTAGAGCCACGTATCACACAGTAAATAGTGACCATGGCCTTGATATGAACATTTAGTTATTGATATTAGAGTCGTGTATCACACAGTAAATAGTGATCGTGATCTTGACATGAACACCTAGTTATTGATCTTAGAGCCACGTATCACACAGTAAATAGTAATCATGATCTATAAACTGTAAGCAGCTGTATCGATGTAAGATTGTAAATTGCAGTACAGAAGGATTCAACATACTCACAAGTTAATTGGCATGTTGTCTATGCATTAGGTGGACTTTGGATTTGCTAAGAAAATAGGGTTTGGAAAGAAAACATGGACATTCTGTGGGACTCCGGAATACGTGGCTCCAGAAATCATCTTGAACAAAGGTCATGACATCTCAGCTGATTACTGGTCACTTGGAATCCTTATGTATGAACTCCTAACTGGCAGGTGAGAAAATCTGGAATAGGATTGTGTTGTCTTGTGTGTTATATCTAGGGCTTGAATTTTTCAGTTCTAAAAAAATAATAGCTAAAAAAAAGACATTTCCAAATCCTGATCCGTTAAATGGGTTTGTGTTTCTTCACCAATAAAAATCCTTATTTAGAATCAATGTCAACTGCCCATAATTTACATTTTCATTCATTTTGCTTTAAAACTACCCACCTGATATTCAAAATGCTCTTACAGAGCACGGACTACCATTTGTCTCTGGTATGTCAGTGAAGGAGACTGGAAGAGGAATGTTTAGAAAATTGTGGAAAAAAACAATTATGTTTATGATGACTTGAATGAAGTACCCAATTTAACTCTGCAGCTCCAAGTTGGACCAAACATTTAAAAGTTAGGTATTCAAGTCATCTATGATACTAATATAGCCTTTTAATTTAACATACAACCTGTTTATTAATGTTTGCGTAAAGAGGATGGTGCAGTAGCATAGCGGTTAGCGTAATGCTATTACAGGGCCAACTGCTGTCTCTAAAGAGTTTGTACATTCTTCCGGTGACTACATGGGTTCCTCCAGGTGCTCTGGTTTCCTCTCACAGTCCTAAGACATACAGTTGGGGTTAGGGAGTTGCAGGCATGCTATGTTGGTGCCAGAAGCGTAGCAACACTTGCAGGCTGCCCGGCACAATCTTCCAACTATTTCAAGCTGACAAGTAGGCAATAGTAACTCACATATTACAACAGTTGTGTGCAGGAGAGCATCTCTGAATGCACAACACATTGAACCTTGAAGTGGCTTGTCTACAACAGAAGACCACGAACCTACATTCAGTGGCCACTTTATTTATTAAGTACAGGAGGTACCTAATAAACTGACCCCTGAGAGTATGGAAGTGTTTTTAACTGTGTAATGTGGAGATGCAAGCTAGCTTTTCCCTATCGGTTCCATCTCTGACCAGTACTGCTGAGCAGAACCTCTGTTCAAATATTAGCAGAAACAAAATTGAAATGCTCATTTCATAAAGTTTAAAAGTGGATTTAAATGGGAAATAAATCTAATGCAAATGCATTTTCCTTATACTCACAGAAAATTGTGAGTGTCAGATCATTTCAAAGATTAAGCACAATGCCCAGGCTCTGCTTTGTCTGTGACATTGTGTTTCTGAAATAACTTCAGCACAGAAGGAGCCTATTTATCTCATTGGAACCGTACTAGATCTCAGCAAAGTAGCCCAGCTCCCTCTACATATTTCTTTAGAAATACATAGAGGGAGCTTTATTGTTTCAAATATACTCATTAACTCCCTGGGACTTTTTTGTCATTTACCTATACTAAGGAGTGATTCACAGAAACTAATTAAGCTATTAGAATATCCTTAGCCTGTGACAGGTAACCAGGGAAATCCCATGTGGCCACAGGGAGAGACACAAACTCCATGCCAAGCAACCGAGGTCAGGATCAAACTGGAGTCCGGGAGCTGTGAGGCAGCAGCACCAACTAACCCCCATATATTTACTCTGGTGGAGGTAAAATGCTCCACTAAACCCTAAGGAGTTCTCCCCAGTATACTGACAATTATCATTCTTCAATAAACGTCACTATTACAGATTACATGCATGTTCTCTCCACTACTGCAGTATACTACTGTGTGAAAATCAGCTGCCGTGTTTCCTTTCTTTCTTTTTAAATCTTTTTATTGAATAAGTATACAAAAAGGTAAGCCATATAGGCACTAATACACTGTTAGAATATAATAAAATTATAGGAGATATTAATACAAAAAAAATACAAACAATGTAATTTAAACATAATGTACCAAGGTAACATAATAGTATACTAATTTTTATATATATCAATAGAGAAAAGGAAAAAAAAACCCAAAAAAAAACCCACCGTGCAACTAACTAAAAGCAAAGCAATGGGCTAACTTGAAACCAAACAGAGTTAAAAAACTTAAAATCACGTCCTCAATCCCGACCTCCATTAAAAACAGTAAAAAAAACAAGAAGGGTATATATTACATTAAATGAAAATATTGAATAAAAGATCTCCAGGTCTGTTCAAATTTAAATGAAGAGTCATAAAGATTGCTTCTAATTTTCTCCAAATTCAAGCATAATATCGTCTGAGAAAACCAAAAAAAGGTAGTTGGAGCATTAAGCTCTTTCCAATGTTGTAAAATACATCTTTTCGCCATTAAAGTAAGAAATGCAATCATTCTACGGGCTGAAGGAAAAAGATTACTGGAAATTTTAGGTAGTCCAAAGATAGCAGTAATAGGGTGAGGAGAGATATCTATATTCAATACCTTGGAAATAATATTAAAAATGTCTCTCCAAAAAGTTTCCAGAGTAGGACAAGACCAAAACATATGAGTTAAAGAAGCTATCTGCCCTGGACATCTATCACAAAAAGGATTAATATGAGAATAAAAGTGAGCTAATTTATCTTTGGACATATGTGCTCTATGAACAACTTTAAATTGAATTAGGGAATGTTTAGCACAGATAGAGGAAGTATTGACTAATTGTAAAATCTGCCCCCAGTCATCCACGGAAATAATAGATCCCAATTCTTGTTCCCAATCTGACCTAATCTTATCAAATGGAGCTTTCCTAAGTTTCATAATAATATTATAAATAATAGCCGATGCACCTTTCTGACATGGATTAAGGTTAATTATAGTATCTAAAATGTACGTAGGAGGAAGCATTGGAAAGGAAGAAAGTATAGTACTTAGGAAATTTCTAACTTGTAGATATCTAAAAAAATGTATTCTTGATAAATTATATTTATTAGATAATTGTTCAAAAGACATAAGGGAACCATCTAAAAATAAATCCAAAAACCGTGAAATACCCTTAGTCTTCCAAATTTGAAAAGCACGATCCATAAAAGAGGGAGGAAAAAATATGTTACCTAAAATAGGAATTGCTAGCCCAAATTGGTTAAGATCAAAAAATTTTCTGAATTGAAACCAAATACGTAAGGTATATTTAACTATCGGGTTAGACACCTGTTTAAGGCGTTTCAAATCAAAAGGAAGAGAGGAACCTAAAATAGAGCCAAGTGTATAGCCCTGAACAGATTGTAATTCCAATGCTACCCATTTAGGAATGGATAGTATATCCTGGTCAAGTAACCAAAATTTCATATGTCGAGTATTAATTGCCCAATAATAAAATCTAAAGTTAGGTAATGCTAAGCCTCCATCTCTCTTAGCTTTCTGTAAATGTATTTTACCCAGTCTTGGGTTTTTATTTTGCCAAATAAATGAAGAAATTTTGGAGTCAACTTTATCAAAAAAAGATTTTGGAACAAAAATTGGTAATGCCTGAAATATATATAAAAATTTTGGCAAAAAAAACATCTTAACTGCATTAATACGACCAATCAAAGTTAAATATAAAGGAAACCATTTAGATGAAAGTTGAATAATATGGTCAATTAAGGGTAAAAAGTTAATCTTAAATAAATCTTTGTATTTACAAGTAATTTTAATCCCAAGATATGAAAAATAATTACTAATCAATTTAAAAGGAAAGTTATGATATAAGGGAAGTTGTTTATTAATCGGGAAAAGTTCACTCTTACTAAGATTTAATTTATAACCTGAAAAAAGACCAAATTGTGCTAATAGCTCTAAAACAGCCGTGTTTCCAGCATGGAAGTGAAATGCACTCCAGGAAGCAGACTGGGGTTATCTTGAAATCCACTGTTCAAAGAATAATATGGAATCACTATATTGTCATGGACTCTTAGAGTCAGTCATAACAGCACAGAAACAGGCCCTTCATCTCATAAAGTACACATCAATGCCAATCCCATTTACAGATATCTGTTCCATGTATTCCTTCCATGTATTGATCATTTAAGTGTTTTGCCAGACTGTTTAAATGTTGTGAGAACTCCAGCCTTCATCGCCCGCTCAAGCAGTGGGTTCCAGATCTCAACCATTCTCTGGATGAGAACTTCAGATTCTCGCTACCCCTGAAATCAGTGTCCTCTGGTTTTAGACACCTCTGTTAAGAAGAAATATTTCCCACTATCTACTCCGTCATTGCCCCTTCTATTATTAAATATTTCTTTTGGGTCACCCATCAGCTCTGTTAGTCCAAAGAAAATAAACCCAGTATGTCTATTCTTTCCTCATACTGAATTGCTCATTGTCCCTCAACCAGTATAGCTACAAAAAAAAAAGGTTAACTGGTTATTCATCTAATTTGCTCTTTCTGGGTCCTTGTGTGTGCAAGTGATGGTGGTCTACAAAAATGGGAACAAGAATCTTGAAAATGTAAATAATTTAATAAGGTTAATCTGCAAAACAGCATACTCTGTGGAGGAACAGGAGAAATTGACAGTAGATTTTTAGATTTGCCAAAAATAACTGGGCATGTGTGTAATTCAGGAGTAGATGCTAGCTTACATGTTTAATGGCCATAAATAATAATGATTTTGTCATCAATGCAACTGAAAAATGTGAGTGTTATCAATCACAGTGTGGAACTGTTTCTAAAATTGCATTTCCTCTTCCTTTGAATAAAGTCCGCCATTCTCAGGGCCTGATCCCATGAAAACCTACAACATCATTCTTCGTGGGATTGACATGATTGAATTTCCAAAGAAAATTACAAAAAATGCTGCTAACCTAATTAAGAAACTATGCAGGTAAGTTTCTGGCAGATCTGGGGCTATGAAATATCTAACCAGCTGAACATTTCATCTGAAATTTATGTAACATTCAGAAGAGCAGTTCTTTTTGTGCCTTTATTTGTTTCAGTATATTCCCAAAATGATTATTAAACAGCGTTTGAATCATTCATAATGGTTATTTCCTATTTTCTAATAGGGACAATCCATCAGAAAGACTTGGGAATTTGAAAAATGGAGTTAAGGACATTCAAAAACACAAGTGAGTATTTCCTCTATGAATTTCTTTGTACAATACTATGTTGCACTTCAAAGCAACTTTATTAACTTTTTAAAGCTGTTGCTGAGATTATGTATTTGTTCAACAAATCCAGAGCTGGTGCTCACACAAAGAATACATAATTATATGGCAATAATGAGTGTTCATCATGTAATTGAATTGTACATTGAGATACCATCTTTCTTCAAGTTGAACACAGTACTAGACTCAGGATCAATTGTTTTCTTCCTTGGTAAGCACCAAGTAATAAGGTCTAATTAAAATGACTCTGTCTTCATGTAAAAATAGCTTAATGCTCAGAGACACAGGAGAGGAGATAACAGAGGGGTGACACTGTGTAAGATATTGGAACCAACTTTTTTATCTCATAAACGGGACAGTGTAGGACAAAAACTGGTGATAAATAAATTACTATGGAGACCCCCATACCAATTTGCAGCTGTATATTGATTTAGACACACAGGGCTCCAAAATCCATGTCTAACAATACAAGATCAATCTTGTTACTAACTAGTATTCCTGGCATCCCCAGATGTCCCCAGGCAGCAGTATGACCTACCAGTAGCAAACTAAGGGCCTGTTGATTGATTGAACTGATTTCACAACCTATGGACTCACTTTCAAGGACTTCACAATTTACATTCTCACCATTATTCATTGATATTTTAAAATTATATTATTTATTTTTTGTTTTTGAACAGTGTCTTATTTTGCACATGGGTTGGTTGTCAGACTTTGTGTGTAGTTTTTCACTGAATCTATTGTACTTCTTTATTGTACTGTGAAGGCCTGTAAGATGATGTATCTCGGGGCATTATTTGGTGACATATATGTACGTACTTTGGTAATAAATTTACTTAGAACTTTTGCTACCTGTGAAGGGCAAGTTTCTTTGACAGGGCCCACCAGACATGGCAAGTCATAGGACGGCGCCAAGGCACAAAGGACATTGATATCAGATGTTCCAGGGGAAAGCAGCATTGTCCATAAATTTCCTTCAATGAGAAGACACCATTCTTCAGGTTATGCAGCAAATGGGCAATATCGGCTGGAAAACCTCACTATTGCTCTTTCGCACTATTTATTTTATTGTAACTTATGGTAGTTTTTTTTATGCCTTGCTGCAATGAAACAACAAATTTCACGACATCATTTAGGTCACAATAAACCTGATTCTGATTCTAAGACCTCAGCTGCACTGTGTGACAGGGTCAAGTCAAACAAGGCACCTGGGCTCATGGATTATGATATACATTATTGTTCTGTCCTCACCTTCTGGCACATGAGGGGCCTCACGTTATCAGCCTCATTGTGAATATGTTCCTGCTTCTTTACTGTACATGTTATTCAATGTAATAATCAAAGAATACAAACACGAGAATTGTCCCTCTGCTGCACACTCTGTCACTGTTATCCAGGCAAATCAGCTTCTTATTATTGAATTTCATGCTGCTCATTAAGCATGCTAGATGAGATGAGATTAGATTATGAGGACACACAGTCCTCTTTTATTGTCATTTAGTAATGCATGCATTAAGAAATGATACAATGTTTTTCCAGAATGATATCACAGAAACACATGACAATCCAAGACTGAAAAACTGACAAAAACCACGTAACTATAACATATAGTTACAACAGTGCAAAGCAATACCATAATTTGATAAGAACAGACCATGGGCACGGTAAAGTCTCAAAGTCTCTCGAAAGTCCCATCATCTCACGCAGACGGTAAACCTCCAGCGCTGCAAACTTGCCAATGCAGCTTCCCGGAAGCATCCAACCACAGTCCGACTCCGAGTCCGTCCAAAAACTCCGAGCCTCCGACCAACTCTCCGACACCGATGCACCGAGCACCATCTCTGCCATGCGCTTCGACCCCTGCCCCGAGAACAGGAAATAGGCAAGGCCGAGAATTTGGGGCCTTCCCTTCCGGAGATTCTCGGTCGCACAGTAGCAGTGGCAGTGAAGCAGGCATTTCAGAAGTTTCTCCAGATGTTCCCCCATGCTTCTTCATGTCTGTCTCCATCAAATCAGGATTGTGCACGGCATCCTACTTCACAGATACGATATCATTCGGAATGGCCGCGCACGCTGTGTCGCGCCACCATCTTCTCCTCCCTCCTGCTATTAATTTTATTTACTAATTTGCCACAATAAGCATAGTCTTCTGACCTGGATTTATCGCAAAAAATAGATACTTTAGATGTTGAATATTTTGTTTAAACTGGAAAACAAATTCAGCTTTTGGGGCATCTAGTGAACTCTTTCATTTTTCAAAAGAGCAGTGCCATAGGAAAACTGCCTGTAATTATGTGTGTGTGTGTGTGTGTGAGAGAGAGAGAGAGAGAGAGAGAGAGCAAGACAGAGAAGGAGAAGAAGTGGAGAAGTGATAATAATACGATGTAATTATACTATCATGTTATATTTGCTCATCATTTATTTACTAATGAAATAGAATTGATTGCTTTGATATTAGAAAAGAATGTGCATTCTTAAATTGGTCATTTTACATCTCATTGAAAATGAACCCCGAACCAAACGATACCCATGTTGGACCCTCACTGTTGCTGAGAAATCAAAGAACCATGTCTCAGGCATCAAGAACAGATTCTGTAAAGCGAGCTACTCATTTTGGAAACTCTTAGCTCTCTTTGTGTAAAATTGAAAACATTATTGTTACTTTGAAAATGTACAACTACAAATTCTATGTTTTTTTCACAGATGGTTTGAAGGTTTTAACTGGGATGGACTAAGGAAAGGAACTTTAACACCTCCAATTGTACCTAATGTAAGTATTTAACCAATTGGTCCTTGTGCAATGGTTAGCATAATCCTGTCAACCATTAAAATTCTTATTACTGTATCCATAAACTGACTTGAAGGGTTGAGCTGAATGTAGGAAGTTTCTCAATTTGGGGTTCAATATATTTGCCAGTAAGGTTAGGTTATTGCATTTAAATCACTCCATCATATCAGATTTGTTTTAAGTGACAAATGGAAAAGATTTTCCTCTATGCTTTCATTGACAGTAAGCAATGGTCCCTCTAATTTTTAGTAGTCAGTGTGCGCAAAAATATTATGTTGTGCAAATTTTTTTCCTGTGACAAAAGTATGTGCACACTGAATGCACACATGGAACAGTTTATGTAAGTTTACAAAATATTTGACATAAAACTGCACAGAATAAGAACAAAATAACATACATATTTACGTCACTCAGTTATTTTTCCTCTCTCCTGTCTTTGGCATTTACCCATTCTTTGTAAGCTCTATCTAGACTAAAAGAACTTCCATCCAATTGATAGCTTTTGATTCTCATTAACATATCCAAATGATATTCACCTAAACGGTTTCTCAGCTTGTTTTTGAGTTCATTCATTAGGCTAAAAGCTCGCTCATAGTCCGCACTAGATGCAAGAAAGGGTCCCCCAATGTCCATCAACTGTGCAAGGTCGCAAAACTGTTCATTTTGAAGACAAATGCCACCATTTGAGCAAAGTTTGAAATCGGTTTGGATTACTTTTTTCTTGCACGGAAAATCTGAAATCATTAAACTGTCTAACTATTACAATATTTTCAGCTAGAAAATCATGATATTTTAGACATAAGGCATTAACTTGTTCATCGCCAAAAGTGAAGTCACAATCTGCAATTATGGAGAAATCAAAAGCTGACCATTCTTATACCTTAACTTTGATCTCCTCTGGGTTTGATCGTTTTAGCTCTCGCTCATCTGCACTCAACTGTAACATGCATAGCACTCCTGGAATGGGTAATGATGGGTTCTGTTGCCTGAGCTTTTGTACACTGTCCAAATGCGATTTACTTACCAAATGACACTTCAAAAAGTCAAGTTTCCAAATATCATCCCACTTCTTTCCACTAGCAAATTCTCCAGCAATTTTCGCATCATGACAATACAAGTAGATAACTCCAGTTTCCGAATCGTATATAAATATTTCTTGTAGCTGAACGTTCATGACCTCATGAGCTTTTGGTGTAGCAGTTTCTACTGTTTTGTTAAGCCATTCAACTTTAAACAAATTTGCAGTTCTTTTGCACTTCACGCCCTTTGCTTCTTTTGAATTCGACATAGTGAATCAATATTTTTTTTCAATAAAAACTTAGTAAGCTATCTACAAGATTTGAAACAGATCTTTGTAAACTTTACGATGTGAACACTGTCCGTCAAACATGGCTGCCACCGTGATGCAGCTGTACAAACCTGAACAGGATAGGTGAGGTGACGTAAATTAGTGACGTGCATTGTGGTATTTGAAAAACCAACTAACTAGTTAACAGAAACAGTTAGCTGAAAGATTATTTTCAATAAGTATAATTATTAATTACTGCATTATTTTAGGTAACTAACCCTTTCTGCACACATTAATTTCCTTTGTGCACTCATTGAAAAACGCGTGTGAGCGTGCACATGTGCACAGTTTAGGGGGAACTATGACAGTAAGTGCCTTTACATAAATGCTATATGTGATGCCTTTCTTCTGAGAAGTAAGCTGATGAATTAACATTCCATTCTTGGTAATAATTTTAATCTGAAAGTTACGCTTATGGCCCTTCTCAGTTCTAACTGTCTCCAATGACTAATATACCAGTGGCCAAGGAATTTAAAAGTGTTGCCATCTTTGATGGTTGTGGTTTCAAAGCTCCAGTCCTACTGGAAAGCACAAAGGTACTGTGGAGCTGTGCATATTTAGTAGTGCCCATATTCTTCTCAAGCCATCGCTTGGGTCTGAGGATGACTTGCTTCTGCTCCAAACCCCATGGGTTCCAAGCGAGCTGATCAGACCAATGTGAGACTCACGGACCCTGTGGCAGGAGTTTCTTAACAAGGCAGGCCACTAGGTAGTTTGGTAGTTCGGAGTGTCATTTTTTCTGTTTTCACTGAGCTTCGACTCAAAGTCATCAATACCATCAGTCTGCCCTTTCTCTATTTCAAATAGTCATGGACCAGGGATTCCCACCTGTTTGTGGGAATATCAGATGTTTGGAGAAGCCATTAGCAACATCCTTGAATATTTTCCTCTGTGCTCCTGGTGATTCCTTGCTACGATGGAGCTCAATAGTTTTGAGAGTCTAGTGTCAGCTGTGTGAATAATTTACCCTGCCCAATGGAGGGGGGTGGGGGGAGGAGAGAAGAAAATAATAGGACTCATCTAGGATTAGTAAAAATGGGTGGTTGATGGTTTGCACAGACTAGGTGGGTTGTTTTGCATTATATCTCCCTCTGACTCTTTGAGGGAACTGAGGGCAATTTAATCCTTAATGCTGGGAGTACTGGTCTGGGAGATTTGTGGATATTGGTTCCTGGAATGGATTTGCTGACAATCAGAATCAGAATCATATTTCTTATCGGTGTTTCATATGACATAATTTTTTTGGCAACAGTAGAGTGCAATGATATAAAATTGATATGAATCGCAAAATAAATAAATAGTTCAAAAGGGGAATACTGTGGTAGTGCTCATGGGCTTATAGACTGTTCAGAAATCTAGTGGCAGGCAGGAAAAAGCTAGTCCTGAGTCAAGGAGAGTGGGTCTTCAGGTTGCTGTACCTCCTTGATGATGAAGTTAGTTAATGGTGAATGCTGCCTTTATGAGGCACTGCCTCTTGAAGATGCCCTCAATGGCGGGGAGAATTCTGCCATGATAGAACTGGCTAAGTCTACAACCTTCTGCAGCCTCTTGCAATCCTGTGTGTTGGAGCCTCTGTACCAGATGTGGTGCAACCAGTAAGAATGCTCTCCACCGTACTTCTATAGAAATGTGCAAGAGTCTTTGGTGCCATATCTAATTTCCTCATACTTCTAATGAAGTAGAGCCACTAGCATGCCTTCTTCATGATTGCAATAATGTATTGTGTTTAGGACAGATCCTCAGTGATGTTGATATCCAGGAACTTGAAGCTGCTCACACTTTCCACCGCTGACCCCTCAATGGCAATTGGCATGTGTTCTCCCAACTTCCCCTTCCTGTCCACGGATGGCAATTGGCATGTGTTCTCCTGACTTCCCCTTCCTGTCCACGGTCAATTCTTTGGTCATGTTTATATTGAGTGCAAGGCTGTTGTGACACCAATCAACCACCTGATCTATGTCATTTCTGTATGCCTCCTTGGTGCTATCTGAGATTCTGCCAAGAAGAGTGGTGTCACCTGCCAATTTATAAACAGTGTTTAGAAACATAGAAAATAGGCGCAGGAGTAGGCCATTCAGCCCTTCAAGCCTGCAGCGCCATTCAGTATGATCATGGCTGATCATCCAACTCAGAACCATGTACCAGCCTTCCCTCCATACCCCTGATCCCTTTAGCCACAAGGGCCATATCTAACTCCCTCTTAAATATAGCCAATGAACTAGCCTCAACTGTTTCCTGTGGCAGAGAATTCCACAGATTCACCACTCTCTATGTGAAGAAGTTTTTCCTAATCTCGGTCCTAAAAGGCTTCCCCTATATTCTCAGACTGTGACCCCTCATTCTGGACTTCCCCAGCATCGGGAACAATCTTCCTGCATCTAGCCTGTCCAATCCCTTTAGGATTTTATACGTTTCAATCAGATCCCCCCCAATCTTCGAAATTCCAATGAGTATAAGCCTAGTTGATCCAGTCTTTCATCATATGAAAGTACTGCCATCCCAGGAATCAATCTGGTGAACCTTCTTTGTACTCCCTCTATGGCAAGGACGTCTTTCCTCAGATTAGGGGACCAAAACTGCACACAATACTCCAGGTGTGGTCTCACCAAGGCCTTGTACAACTGCAGTAGTACCTCCCTGCTCCTGTACTCGAATCCTCTTGCTATGAGTGCCTGCATATCATTTGCCTTTTTCACCGCCTCCTGTACCTGCATGCCCACTTTCAATGACTGGTGTATAATGACACCCAAGTTTTGTTGCACCTCCCCTTTTCCTAATCGGCCACCATTCAGATAATAATCTGTTTTCCTGTTTTTGCCACCAAAATGGATAACCTCACATTTATCCACATTAAATTGCATCTGCCATGAATTTGCCCACTCACCCAACCTATCCAAGTCACCCTGCATCCTCTTAGCATCCTCCTCACAGCTAACACTGCCGCACAGCTTCGTGTCATCCGCAAACTTGGAGAGGCTGCATTTAATTTCCTCATCTAAGTCATAAATATATATTGTAAACAACTGGGGTCCCAGCACTGAGCCTTGTGGTACCCCACTAGTCACTGCCTGCCATTCTGATAAGGTTGCGTTTATTCCCACTCTTTGTTTCCTGTCTGCCAACCAATCCTCTATCCACATCAATACCTTACCCCCAATACCGTGTGCTTTAAGTTTGCATACTAATCTCCTATGTGGGACCTTGTCAAAAGCCTTTCGAAAATCCAAATATATTACATCCACTGGGTCTCCCCTATCCACTCTACTAGTTACATCCTCAAGAAATTCGATGTGATTTGTCAGACATGATTTTCCTTTCACAAATCCATGCTGACTTTGTCCGATGATTTCACCGCTTTCCAAATGTGCTGTTATCACATCTTTGATAACTGACTCTAGCATTTAACCCACCACTGATGTTAGGCTAACTGGTCTATAATTCCCTGGTTTCTCTCTCCCTCCTTTTTTAAAAAGTGGGGTTATATTAGCCACCCTCCAATCCTCAGGAACTAGTCCAGAATCTAAAGAGTTTTGAAAAATTATTACTAATGCATCCACTATTTCTTGGGCTTCTTCCTTAAGCACTCTGGGATGCAGACCATCTGGCCCTGGGGATTTATCTGCCTTTAATCCCTTCAATTTACCTAACACCACTTCCCTACTAACATGTATTTCCCTCAATTCCTCCATCTCACTGGACCCTCTGTCCCCTACTATTTCCGGAAGATTATTTATGTCCTCCTTAGTGAAGACAGAACCAAAGTAGTTATTCAATTGGTCTGCCATGTCCTTGCTCCCCATAATCAATTCACCTGTTTCTCCCCGTAGGGGACCTACATTTGTCCTAACCAATCTTTTTCTTTTCACATATCTATAAAAGCTTTTACAATCAGTTTTTATGTTCCCTGCCAGTTTTCTCTCATAATCTTTTTTCCACTTTCTAATTAAGCCCTTTGTCCTCCTCTGCTGGACTCTCTTTATAGAAAGACACTGCCATCTTTGATTGGTGATGCCTGTCCAGTAGGATAAGGTGTTCATTCTAGGTAGATGAAGACCCTGAAGTGTGCTGTAGGCCAAGGTTGACGAGTTCCTGTTTAGACTTTGAGTTTTGTGTCAGGTTTAAGGGCTGAGTCACCAAACAGCCTTTTCCTGAATCAGTCAATGATTGTTCCATCATGGTAACCATTATCATCAATATCTGTCTTTGCTGAGAGGAGGCTTCTGAGATGTAGGAAATAGCCATTGTTTTCCAGAGTTTTCTAATGGACCTTTATTTTCTGAGGACACCATTTCTTCATGCGATACTCCCAACTGCACCAGCTTCCGGTATTTAAAAGCTCTAACTCTCCAGAGTATGGAGAGCTGACGCAGCCCCATTAACGGTTCAGGACGGTCCCACTGATTGGCTATCATGTTTTGGGTGCCGACAATTGAGCATTTAAAAAACACCTGAACTGAGGTTAAGTTCTCAATTGTATGTCCAACTGTGATATTGTATAGAGTTTGTTTTGTGCTCAGTTCTTGGTCCAATTTGATACCGTGTCTCAATCCTTGCTTCAGATACTCCAGCATTTGAGTCCAAGCCATTTTCGTCAAAGACTCTTGTCAATTGAGCCAATGTGGACCAGCTGGGTATCAGACTCTTTTGTCCGCTGTGGCCAGCCACAGTGAAAGGATTTCCAGACAAAGCCTGGAGATTCACAACCTACATCAAATTTTGGAAGGAGGAAGTCAGGGTCACTTGGGAGAGCCATTCGGTCATTCTGCGGAGCCAGCTCATCTTCCAACCCCAGAAAGATTCCAATACATCGATCCTTGAAGCCTATTCCTGGAGGGTGGGAGGCAAGGACCCTCTGTAATGCCTCAGTGCAGTTGTGTGAGGATATAGATGGGGATTTGGACTCTAATTTGGCCACTATTTCTACGAATGAGCTTTGTGAACCTAGGGAGGGGACTAAGGTCTGTCAAATCACCACTGCCAGCTGAAAAGCCCAGGAGTCATGCTCAAGGGAAGGTCCAGAGGAGATAGCAACAGTCAAACTGGTGGAAATCCCTTCCATCTTTCAAGACTAGGAGGAAGTCTTCAGCCAGGGAAAGGCCTCGAATCTTCCACTGCCCTGACCCTACTGGTGCTATAGACCGGCTGCCCAATACTTATTCCCCACAGTGTCAACTGTATGTGCTCTCAAGCCCCGAGGGAAGCACCATGGAGGGCTATACAAAGCAAGCTCTTGCCCCGGGCTTCATTTGACCGTCTACCTCATCAGCCAGCACAGGCTTCTTCTTTGTATGAAAGAAAGATGGGAGCCTTCAGCCATGCATTGATGATAGAGCGTTAAACCACATAATGGCCAAGAATCGTTAACCCCTTCCACTCATGAATATGGCCTTCGAGATGCTCCAAGGAGCGGGAGTATTCACAAAGCTAGACCTACAGAGTGCATACAATCTGGTCCGTATAAGGGAAGGCAATGAGTGGAAGACTGCATTCAATGCACTGATGCGGATCCTTGCAAATACTTGGTTATGCCTTCAGCCTTGTGCTCCAGCAATTTTTCAGACCTTGAGAAACAATGTGCTCCAGGACACTCTTCATAAGTACGCCTTCATTTACTTGGATGATATCCTAATCTTCTCAAAGTCCATGTCTCCATGGACGCACATCTCCATGGACTTTGTCATGGGTCTTCTGCCATCCAAAGGGAAGACTGTCATCAAGGTAGTTGTCGATCGGTTTTCAAAAGACTGTAAATTCATTCCTTGGAGAAGCTACCATCTGAAGGGTGAAGTTTTCCTGGAATAGGTCTTCAGGGTCCACAGATTCCCGGTGGATATTGTCTTGGATGGTGGTCCACGATTCGCATCACATTTCTGGAGGGTGTTCTGTTAGCTAATAGGGGCAACAGCAAACCTTTCCTCTGGGTTTCACCCGCTGTCCAACGGCCAGGCAGAGCAGACCAACTAAGATTTAGAACATACCCTAAGATGCCTGGCCTCAGAAAGACCTGATGAGTGGTGCGAACATCTGATGTGGGCAGAGGTCACCCACAGCTTACAACTTTCGGTGCCTGGGTGTCACCATTCAAGTACCGGTTTGGTTATCCACCTCTCTTTCCGGAACAGACCAAGGTTGGTGTCCCTGCAGCCAAAGATCTCATCCAACGCTGCAAGCAAAAATGGATTAGGGCAAGAGAAATGTTGCTGGCCTCAACCCAGAAGGCAGAGACCAAGGTGAACTGAAGGAAAGACAGGGACCCACTATGCAGCCTGGGTAACAGGTCTGGCTGTCCACTCACGATTTGCTTCTTCAGGTGGAATCTAGAAAGTTGGCGCCCAAGTTCATTGGACCATTCAAAGTCCAGAGGAAAGTAAACCCAGTGGCTTGTACCTTGCAGCTCCCCAACACCTGAAAGATCAATCTCACCTTCCACATCTCTAAATTAAATCCTGTCTGCACCGTCCTCTTAGCCCCACTGCCACCCAGGTTTAGCAGAGAGGAACAGGTCTTCACGGTGAGAAGACTCTTGGACTCATGCACTGTTTGGGGTGTTCGGCAGTACCTCATGGACTGGGAAGGATTTGGATCGAAAGAGAGGTGCTCGGTGTCTGAGAGACACACCTTGGATCTGGCCCTCATCCACGACTACCATCACTGCTTCTCTGAGCAGCCAGGGCTGTCAGGAGTTGGCTGTAGGGGAGGGGGGTCCTGTTACAAATCACTCACAACTGCGCCAGCTTCCAGCAGTTAAACTGTCTAACTCTCCAGAGTATGATAGCTAGTACAGCCCCCTTAAAGGTTCAGAATGGTCCCGCTAATTAGCAGTCATGTTTTGGGCACCAAGAATTAAGTATTTGAAGAGCACCTGAACTGAGGTTCGGTGCTGAATTGTAAGCCCGACTAGTGATATCATCTAGCGTTTGTTTTGTGCTCAGTTCTCAATCCAGTTTGATACCGTGTCTCAATCCTTGTTTCGGATACTCCATCATTCGGGTCCAAACCATCCTTGTCAAACCATTGAACAGCAGAGGCAGCTTAGTAGAGGACTTATGCTTTGGAGATGTTAAGGGTAAGGCCCACCCTCACAGAATAAGTGGATAGTGAGTTGGAGCAAGGAGTTAAACTCATGTCAATGATGGAATGACTTTGGTTCTGGGGTGGAAGCAAGAAAGATTGAAGAGTTTTAAATTCATCCTGTTGGTGAGGTGAAGTTTACTGGAGGAGAGTGAAGGTTATTGGGGTGGGGTGCAGGTGAGGTGAAGGTTATTGGAGCTGAATGAAGGGTATTGGAGGTGAGTGAAGGTTATTGGGGTGAGGTGCAAGTGAGGTGAAGGTTATTGGAGGTGAGGTGGTTTATTGGGGTGAGGTGCAGGTGAGGTAAAGGTTATTGGGCTGAGGTACAAGTGAGGTGAAGGTTATTGGAGGTGTGAAGGTTATTGGGCTGAGGTGCAGGTGAGGTGAAGGTTATTGTGAGGTGCAGATGAGGTGAAGGTTATTGGGGTGAGGTGCAGGTAAAGTAAAGGTTATTGGTGAATGAAGGTGAGGTGAAGGCTATTGGGGGTGAGGTGCAGCATTCTGTTGAGAGATTTGAAGATCAACAAATAAACTACTTCAGAAACTCAGTGAGTCAAGCAGCATCTTTGGACTCAAAGCGCATAGAGAGAGAGCAGAGACTGAGGTGGTGGGTGAAAGATGCAACGGGATGAAGATTTGAGAAGGGTGGTGGGCAATAGGCAGAGAGAGAGAGAGAGAGAGATGCTCTGCAGCTCCAACTAGGACTCAAGGCTCTGTCGATAGCCATTCCCAAGATTATAAAAATGTTTGCTTGAGGCTGGAAAAGAAATTAGGGGGGAATCTAGATGTTATGTTCATGCAGAACTAATGAAGTAGGCAGAACTAGGAATTCCTTTGGGGTGAGTTTGAGTTGTTGAGTTGAGACCACCTTTAAAAAATAGAAGAAAAAATAGATTGCCTCATGAGCCATAGATTAGAAAATTAAAAGCTCAAAGAGCAGGATAGTAGGCAGAAATTTTCACCCCATGGGTAATAATGGAGATGGAGGAGGAGATTTCAAATGAAATGAACTCACCTGATTGAAATGATTGATGATTCAAATAACTGGGTCAGTAGACAAGACTTAACTTATAAAGATTAGAGGTAGGGGCACAGGAGAGGTTGATGGTGAGGGTGGAAGATTCAAACAGTCTAAATTTTGAAATGGCAAGAAAAACATCTGATTCCTGATGAGAACAGAGTTCTGGGTAAAGCTAAGTAGACCAGGTAGAAGAGCATATCTAACAAAGGTAATTGGCTTCCATAGCAATTGTGTCACCAGGGAGAAAAACTGGAAAAAAAAGTGAAACTTTACCTTGTCCAAGTGCATAAAGCATGAATAACAAAATTAATATCAAGAGATACTAGGGATCTGGTTGGACCACTCGAGGGTAAAGGAGGGGACGTGCTTGTAGGTGGAAAATGTGAATGAAGTCCTTAATGAGTACTTTGTATCAGTATTTGCAGTGGTGCAGTGCTAGCCGGAGCGCACGGGAGCGCGTCCCGCACATCTTTAAGAAAAAAGCCAAAATAAACAAACTAATTAATTAGGCACCACTCAGGGTGCTTTGAATACCTCAGAAACTGCTGATCTCCTGGAATTTTTATGCACAACACACTCTGGAGTTTACAAAGAATGGTGCCAAAAACAAAAAAAAATCCAGCCAGTGGCTGTTCTGTGAGCGAAAACATCTTGTTAAATCCACTCGCTGGATTTTTTTTGTTTTTGGCACAGTTCTTTGTAAGCGCCAGAGTCTGTTGTGTGTAAAAATCCCAGGAGATCAGCAATTTCTGAAATACTCAAATCACCCTGGGCGGCACCTAATTAATTAGCTTGTTTATTTTGGCTTTTTTCTTAAAGATGTGCAGGACGCGCTCCCATGCGCTCCGGCTAGCAATGCACCACTGAGTATTTACCAAGGAGAAGGATGTAAGGGATAAGTGTAGAGCATGCTAATTTGATGGGGCATTTCTAGATAAAGAAAGGTAGTGCTGCATTTTGTAAAGCATATTATGGTGGGTAACTCCATAAAGCATGATGGCATTTATCCCAGAATGCTGAAAGAAGCAATAGAAGAAATTGCTGGAATATTAACCAATATCTTTGAGGTCTCTATAGCCACAGGAGAGGACCCAGAGGACAAACGAGTATCTAATGTTGTTCCTTTATTCAAAAAGGGAAGTGGGGATAATCCTAGAAACTTTAGACTGGTGAGCCTCATATTAGTGGCAGGGAAGTTACTAGACAGGATTCTTAGGGATAAGATTTATGAGCAATTAGAAAACCATGCCCTAATTAGAGACCGTGAGCATCGCTTTATGTGGAGTAAGTCACATCTTACTAACTTGATTGAGTTTTTTGAAGAGGTGACAGAGATGATTGATGAAGTTAGAGCTGTGGGTGTTGTCTTCGTGGATATTAGCAAGGTATTGAACAATGTCCCTCATGGGAAGCTCATAAGGAAGATGAAGATGCTTGGGATCCATGGTGACATGGTCATTTGGATTCAGAATTGGATTGCCCATAGCAGACAGAGGATAGTGGCTGATGTGACTTATTCTGGCTGGAAGTTTGTGACATGTAGTGTTCCATAGGGATGTGAATGTGATCTCTGATATTTGTGATATACAGCATATACATTACTTGGAATAAAACATAAATGGGTGCATTAGTAAATTTGCACACCATACAAAAATTGGTGGATAGCACAGGAAATTGGGAAAGGGTGCATCAGGATATACATAAATAGCAGATATGGGTGGATAAGTGGCAGATGGAATTTTAACCCAGCCAAATGTAGTGTTGCACTTGGGGAGATCGAATGTAATAGCAAGACCCTTAACTGTGTTGATGTGCAGAACGATCTAGGGATCCAAGTACGTAGCTCCCTTATATTGACCTCAATGTGTTGATAGGGTAGTAAAGAAGGCACATTGCATGCTTGCCTTTATCACTCAAGGAATTGTGTTCAAAAATCAGGAAGTTATGTTGCAGCTTTATAAGATTAGATTAGATTCCACTTTATTGTCATTGTGCTGAGTACTGATGCAAAGCCAATGAAATGCAGTTAGCATCTGACCAGAAATGCAAAGAATAGTGTTATTTACAAAATAACTGCGAAAAAAAAGTAAGTGCTACATGTGGACACCAAGGAATTTGAAGCTTGATACACACTCCACTACAGCTCCATTGATGTAGATGGGGATGTGAGTGTGGATCCTAGCATGCCTGAAGTCCACAATGATCTCCTTGGTCTTCTGGGTGTTAAGGGCCAGGTTGTTGTCGGCACACCATGTGGCCAGATGCTGGACCTTGTCCCTGTAGGCCGTCTCGTCATCCCCTCTGATCAGGCCAACCACCGTGGTGTCGTCTGTGAACTTGATTATGGAGTTAGAACCATGTACAGGAATGCAGTCATAGGTGAAAAGGGAGTACAGAAGAGGGCTCAGCACACAGCCTTGAGGCACGCCAGTGTTCAGGATGAGAGTGGAGGAGAAGAGGTTGTCTAACTTAACTGATGGGGTCTGTTAGTCAGAAAGCCCAAGGTGCAATTGCAGAGGGATGAGCTGATACCAAGCTGGCGAAGTTTGGCGATCAGCTTGGAGGGGATCACAGTAGTGAATGCCGAACTAAAGTCAATGAACAGCATTCTGGCGTAAGAGTTGGGACTGTCCAGGTGGGTCAGGGCAGAGTGAAGTGCCATGGAGATGGCGTCCTCTGTTGACCTGTTGGTGTGATAGGCAAATTGATGGGGGTCCAGGGTAGTGGGCAGACAGGATTTCAGATGTGATAGAACCAGTCTCTCAAAGCACTTTGCAATGGTGGGGGTGAGTGCAAATGGACAGAAGTCATTCAGGCTCGTGGCAGTGGAATGCTTCGGCACTGGCACGATGGTGCCGATCTTGAAGCTTGTGGGGACAACTGCCTGGGCCAGGGACAGATTAAAAATTATAAGACTCTAGTTTGGCTGCATCAGCAGTACTTCTTTTAGTTCTGGTTATCCCATTATGGCAAGGAAGTCAAGGCATTGGAGAGGGTACAGAAGAGGTTTACCAGGATGCTGCCTCGATTAGAGGGCATGCGATATAAGGAAAAGTTAGACATACTTGGATTATAAACACAAGAGATTCTGCAGATGATGGAAATCCAGAGCAGCACACACAAAATGCTGGAGGCCAGGCAGCATCTATGGAAATGAATAAATTGTCGATCTTTTGGGCCAAGACCCTTCATCAGGACTGGAAAGGAAGGGGGAAGAAGCCAGAATAAGAGGATTGGGGGAGAGGAAGGAGTACAAGCTAGAAGGTGATAGGTGGGTGGAGGAGGGGGAGGAAGTAAGAAGCTGGAGATGATAGGTAGAAAAGGTAAAGGGCTGGAGAAGAAGCAATCTGATAGGCGAGAATGGACCTCGGGAGAAAGGGGAGGAGGAGGGGAACCAGGGGGAGGTGATAGGCAGGTGAAGAGAAGAGGTAAGAGAGGAGACAGAGAGGGGAATTGAAGAGGGATGAGGAAGGGGTAAAATAAACAAAGGTTACAGAAATCGATGTTCATGTCCTCAGGCTGGAGGCTACCCAGACAGAATATGAGGTGTTGCTCCTCCAATTTGAGTGGCAGTAGAGCAGGTTATGGACTGACATGTTGGAATGGGAATGGGGATTAGAATTGAAGTGGTTGACTACTAGGAAAGACTGTTTTATTTTCCCGGTTGGAGAGAAGGTGTTCAACAAAGCAGTCACACAATCTGCAAATTTTGGCTGCATTTTCTAGAGTAGTGGAGGTTGAGGGGTATACTGATAAGGTTTAGAAGATTATGAGAGGCATAGATAGAGTAGATAGCCAGTATCTTTTCCCCAGGGTTGGTATTTCTAATCTTAATGACTAATTTCACCGGAGGGCATGCACTTAAGTTGAGAGAGCTTAAGCTCAAAGGTGATGTGAGTGGTAAGTTTTTTTTTACACAGAATGGTGGGTCTTTGGAATGTGCTACCTCGGATGGTGATAGAAACAAATACAATATGGTCGTTCAAGAGGCTGTTAGATAGGCAATTGAATGTGCAGGAAATGGAAGGAGATGGACATTGTGTAGGCACAAGGGATTAGTTTAGTTAGGTATTTGACCATAAGACCATAGGATATAGGAGCAGAATTAGGCCATTTTGCCCATCGAGTCTGTTCGGCCATTTCATCATGACTGATGCAGTTTTCCTCTCAGCCCCAATCTCCTGCCTTCTCCCTTCATTCCCTGACTAACCAAGAATCTGTCAACATCTGCCTTAAATATACATGAAGACTTGGCCTCCACAGCAGCCTGTGGCAAAGAATTCCATAAATTCACTTCTTTCTGACTTTCCTCTTCATCTCCGTTCTAAAAGGACACCCCTCTATTCTGAGTCTGTGTCCTCTGGTCTTAGACTCTCACACCATAAGAAACATCCTCTCCACATCCACTCTATCAAGGCCTTTCACCATTCAATAGGTTTTAATGAGGTCACCCCTCATTCTTCTGAATTCCAGTGAATACAGGCCCAGAGCCATCAAACGCTCTTCACATGACAAGCCATTCAATTTTGGAATCATTTTCATGAACCTCCTTTAAACCCTGTCCAGTTTCAGCACTTCCTTTCTAAGATAATGGCCCCAAAACTGCTCATAATACTCCAAGTGAGGCCTTGCCAGTGCTTTATAAAGTCCCAACGTTACATCCTTGCTTTTGTATTCTAGTCCTCTTGAAATGAATGCTAACATTGCATTTGCCTTCCTCACCACAGAATCAACCTGCAAATTAACCTTTAGGGAATCCTGCACAAGGACTTCTAAGTCCCTTTGCATCCCAGTTTTTGTCTTTTTTCCCCATTTAGAAAATAGTCAACCCTTTCATTTCTTCAACCAAAATGCATGACCATACACTTCCTGACACTGTATTCCATCTGCCATTTCTTTGCCCTATCTCCTAATCTAAGTCCTCTGTAGCCTCTCTACTTTCTCAAATCTGCCTGCCCCTCCACCTATCTTCACGTCGTCTGCAAACTTTGCAACAAAGCCATCAATTCCGTCATCCACAACCAAGAGAAAATCTGCAGAAATCCAAGCAACACACACAAAATGCTGGAGGAACTCAGCAGGTCAGGCATCATCTATAGAAAAGAATAAACAGTCGACATTTCGGGCTGAGGAGGGGATGAAGAAATACAAGATGATAGGTGAAACTGGGAGGGGGAGGGATGAAGTAAAGAGCTGGGAAGTCGATGGGTGAAAGAGATAAAGGGCTGGAGAAAGGGGAATCTGATAGGAGAGGACAGAAGGCCATGGAAGGGGGAGGAGCACCAGAGGGAGGTGATGGGTAGATGAGGTGATAAGGTGAAAAAGGGAAATGGGAATGGGAAATGGTAGTGGGGGCCATTACCAGAAATTCATGAAATTGATGTTCATGCCATCAGGTTGGAGACTACCCAGATAGAATATAAGGTGTTGCTCCTCCAACCTGAGTGTTGCTTCATCACAGCAGTAAAGAAGGCTTGGACTGACATGTTGGAATGGGAATGGGAGGTAGAATTAAATGGGTGGCCACTGGGAGATTTTTTTCTAGTGGACAGAGCGTAGGTACTCGGCAAAGCAGTCTCTCAATCTACATCGGGTCTCACCATTATAGAAGAGGTCACTCTGGGAGCACTGGATGCATTAGATGACCCGATGGACTCACTGGTGTAGTGGTGCCTCACGTGGAAGGACTGTTTGAGGCCCTGAATGGTAGTGAGGGAGGAGGTGTAGGGGCAGGTGTAGCACTTGTTCTTCTTGCAAGGACAAGTGCCAGGAGGGTGATCAGTGAGGAAGGATGAAATGACAAAGGAGCTGTGTAGGGAGAGATCCCTGTGGAAAGCAAAAGGTGGGGGGGTGGGGGAGGGGAGGTGGAAAGATGTGCTTGGTGGTGGAATCCTGTTGGAGATGGTGGAAGTTACGGAGAATTATGTGTTGGATGCGAAGGCTGTTGGGATGGTAGGTGAGGACAAGAAGGACCCTATCCCTGTTGGGGTGGTGGGAGGATGGGGTAAGAGTAGATGTGTGCAAAATGGAAGAGATGTGTTGAGGGCAGCATTGATGGTAGAGGAAGGGAAGCTCCTTTCTTTGAAGAAGGAGAACATTTACTTTGTTCTGGATTGAAAAGCTTTATCCTGAGAGCAGATGCGGCAAAGACGGAGGAATTGAGAGAAGAGGATGGCATTTTTTGAAGTAACCGGATGGGAAGAGGTACAGTATAGTCCAGGTAGATGTGAGAGTCCAGGGGTTTATAAAGACATCAGTAGATAAGCTTTCTAGATAGAGACAGAGAGATCGAGAGAGGGGATGGAGGTGTCAGAAATGGACCAGGTAAATTTGAGGGCAGGGTGGAAGTTGGAAGCAAAGTTGATGAAGTTGACGAAACCCCGCATGAGTGCAGGAAGCAGCATCAATGGAGTTGTCCATGTTACATAGGAAAAATTAGGGACCAGTATAGGCTTCGAACATAGACTGTTCCATTTAGCCAATAAAATGGCAGGCATAGCTGGGACCCATGTGAGTACCCATGGCTACACCTTTGGTTTGGAGGAAGTGGGAGGAGCCGAAGGAGAAGTTATTGAGACTGAGGAGCAGTTCCATCAGATGGAGGAGAGTGGTGGTGGAGGGGAACTGGTTGGGTCTGGTGTCCAGAAAGAAATGGAGAGCTTTGAGTCCTTCCTGGAGGGGGATGGAGATGTATAGGGACTGGACATCCATAGTGAAAATAAGATGCTCAGGGCCAGGGAACTTGAAATCATTCAAAAGATCAAGAGCATGTTAAGTGTCATGGATGTAGGTAGGAAGGGGCTGGACCCGGGGGTGGAAATAAAACTAAATTGAGGAATGCAGATATAAGTTCAGTGGGGAAGGAACAAGCAGAAACAATGGGTCTACCTGGACAGGCAAGTTTGTGGATCTTGGGTAGAAGGTAGAAGTGGGAGGTGCGGGATGAGGGAACTATGAGGTTGGTGGCAGTGGATGGAAGTTCCCCAGAGTTAATAAGGTTGGTGATGGTGTGGGAGACAATGGCCTAGTGGGGTCCTGTTTGAGGGGTAAGTAAGTGCAACTGTCTGACAGTTGTCACCTGGCCTCAGCAAGGTAGTGGACAGTCTGCCAGACTACTACAACACCCCTCTTATCTGCGGGTTTGATGGTGAGATTAGGATTGGTGCAAGAGAGTGGAGAGCATTGCGTTCAGAAGGAGTGAGGTTGGGATTGGAGAGAGGACTGGTGAAGTCGAGACAATTGGTGACCCATGGGCAGTTAGCAATAAAAAGATCCAGAGCAAGCAGAAAACCAGAGCAGGATGTCCAGGAAGAGGAGGAGGGTTGAAGATGGAGGGGGGGGGCCATCAGTACGGGCTGGAGAGTCCTTGCCAAAGGAGTAGTCATGGAGACGGAGGCGGTGGAAGAAGAGCTCAGCATCATGGCAGGCGCGGAACTCACTGAGGTGTAGGCACAGGGGGACTTTCAGAATCTAGGGTGTACAGCATCTGGTCCAGCTCACTTATCCACCTTCAGACCTGTCAGTTTCCCAAGAACCTTCTCTCTAGTCATGGCAACTTCACACACTTCATAACCCTTGACACCTGGAACTTTCACCACACTGCTCGTGTCTTCCATACTAATTTAATTAGTTTGGCACAATATTGTGAACCAAAGGTCCTGTTACTGTGCTGTACTGTTCTATGTTCTAAAGCAGATCAGTTCATTAAAAAAAAACAGAAATTAATTGGTTTGACCTAATAGCCATTATGGAGACCAATTTGCAAAATGACTGAGGCTGGGAATAATATATTCCATGATACCAAATTTTACAGGAGATAAGCAAAATTAAAATGAGGTGTTGTAACATTAATAATAAAGAAGGCAGAAATAGAGTAGATAAAAGATTTTAGCTGGGAAGTCAAGACATAGAATGAGTTTCGATGGAGGTAAGAAACAGCAAGGCAGGAAACATCATTAGCAGCCTTTGCTGTCTTTCAACCTGAGGGCACAGTGTAAGTCAGGAAATCAGTGGGACATGAAGCAACACCATTACATTAATCATGGGGAAATTTAATCCCATACAGAAAAGCAAATTCATATAGTATATGTTAGATAGATTTCCAGATAAGTAAATTGAGGAACCAACCAGGGAAATTAGCTTTATTGTATTTTGTACTGTGTTAATTAGTTAAGGGGTCAAAATGCAATTTTATATAAAGATTGAAAGTGATGTAGTTCAATCTAAAACTGGCTTTTAAATCTAAACAAGATAAAGTTCAATAGGAAGCATGAATTGGCTATAGTAGATTAGGAACTTATATTAAAAGGTATATCAGAAAATAGACAATTCAATTACAATAAAATTACTGTATAATCTTTTCAGGAACAAAAACACAAAAGGAAAACTGTGTTCGTAAATTGAAGTTAGAATTAGCTTAAAGGAAAAGGCTTACAATTTATCCCAAAAAAAAGCAAAATACTGTAAACCCCTGAGGATCAGAAATATTGTAGTACTGAAGAAAGAGCAATAACAAAATTTATAAAGAAAGGGAGATTGGATTATGAGCATAATGTGGCAAACAAAACAAAAACAGACTGTAAATGCATCTCTGTAGATATGTATGTTATGGAAAATACTTGCAAAAGTAGGCGTGTACAAAACAGAATGAGATAGGAGAAATTAATTGGTCGACAAGGAGATGGCCAAGACAATTTTTTGATATTTTCTGTCTATCTTTCTGGACACAACACAAAAAACAGCCAGGAAATAGTGTAAACAACAGGACAGGAAAAAAATCAGAAGATGAAAGAAATTAAAATTAATAGTAAACTAGCACTGAAGTTATGAATGGAACTAGAAGCCAGTAAATCCCAGGACCTAATGACAAGCATGGCAAGCTTAGAAAGTAAAGATAGCAGATATATTGGTTGTCTTTTTCCAAAATTCCTTTGGTTATTGGACAGTTCCCACAGTTTGGAAGGTTGAGAACAAAACAAGAACTAAAGGTCGGTTAGCCTGGCAAAATAGTGGGCTCTATTACCATAGAATTTACCATTCTTCTAGAATTGTTAGAGGAAGTTACTAGGAAAGTTGATGAAGGAAATACAGTGGATTTTATCTACATGGACTTTAGCAAGTTCTTTGAGAAAGTCCTGCAAGTTGCTCAGCATTCAGGATGACGTAGGAAATTGGATTCAACACTGGCTTCTAGGAAAAAACCAACAAGTGGTAATAGACGGTTGCCTCTCTGACTGGAGGTTTGTGAGCGGTGGTGTGCCGCAGAGATCAGTGCTGGGTCCATTGTTATTTGTCATCAATATCAATGTCCTGGATGAGAATGTAGTAAACCGCATCAGCAAATTTGCAGATGATACTAAGATTGTGGGTGTGGTGGACAGAGAGGAAAGCTATCAAAGCTTGCAATAGGATCCGAATCAGCTGGAAAAATGGGATGAAAAATGGCGGATGTTATTTAATACAGACAAGTGTGAGGTGTAGCACTTTTGGAGGACAAACCAGGGTACAACATACACAATGAACAGTAGGGCACTGAAGAGTGCAGTAGAACAGAAGGACCTGGGAATGTGTATCTATAATTCCTTGAAAGTGGTGCCACAGGTAGATAGGGTCGTAAAGAGGGTTTTTGGCACATTGGATGCCATAAATTGAAGTACTGAGTACAGGTGATGGAACGTCATGTTGAAGTTCCATAAGGCATTGGTAAAGCCAAATTTGGAGTGTTGTTTGCAGTTCTGGGTGCCTACCTACAGGAAATATATCAATACGAATCAAAGAATACAGAGAAAATATACAAGGATGTTGCTGAGACTTGAGGAACTGAATTACAAGGAAAGGTTAAATAGGTTAGGACCTTGTTCCCAGGAGCCTAGAAGAATGAGGGGCAATTTGATAGAGGTATAGAAAATTATGAGGGATAAAGATATGGTTAATGCAAGAAGGCTTTTCCACTGAGTTTGGGCGAGACTAGAAATAGGAATCATAGGCTAAGTGCAAAAGATGAAATATTTAAGGGGAACCCAAGTGGGGGGGGACCTCTTCACTCAGAGGCTGGGTGAGAGTGTGGAATAAGGTGGTAGATGTGAGTTTCGTTGCAACATATAAGAAAAGTTGGGATAGGCACATGGAAGAGAGGTGTATGGAGAGCTATAGTACAGGTCCAGATCGATAAGACCAGGAAGAATAACAGTTCATCATGGACCGGATAGTATGAATGATCTGTTTATCTGCTGTAATACTATATGATTCTATGATTCTATTAATAAATAAGAGAAAATAACAAAGGAATTGAGCATATTTATGAGAGTGAAATGATGATAAACAAATCTGATGACATTATTTTAAGTAATTAGGAGAATATATAAGATGAACCAGAGGATCTTCACAATGTTTTAGATATGATGCCATACAAAAGATTATTGAATAATCAAATCACAAGGGATCTGTGTTCTGTGAGTATGGATTGTGATCAATTGACAGACGCAAAACAAAGAATAGTATTACAATGATTATTTTTGGGTCTAAAAGCAGAGACTAATGGAGTTTTACTGATATCAGTGCTGGTCACAAGCTGTTCACTATGTATTTCAGTGTTTTCAGTGAGGTGATTGATGTAAATGTTTGCTGACATGGCCATGTGATTTGAGAGGAAGGCCAGAGAGATTCGCTTATGATGGCCACGGACATGGCAGATGGGTTATAATGTGGAAAGATGTGGTTAGTCACATTAGTACAAAAAATAGATAAGCTGAATATATCTTAAATGATGAGAAAATCAAAAAAACATTGATGATCAGAGTGACTTGGGTTTCCTTGTACATGAATCACTGAAAGTTAACAAAAATGTACCAAAGGCAGATGGCGTGCTGGCCTTTACTACAAGCTGGTTGACTGCAAGTGTAAAATTATTTTACTAAAATTATATAAGCCCTGGTGAGACAATGCCTGTAATATTGGGAGCTCTGGTTCCCAACCTAAGGATAGACAGACATACGATAGAAACAAAGGTGCTCTGGCTTAAGTACTAGAATGAAGAGATTGAACAGAGGGAAGAGATTTAATAGACTGGGCCTAAGTCTCTATCCTTTGTCCCTCATCACTATCCAGAGACCTAATCAGCCCTTCCAGGTGCTGCAGAGATTCACATGCAGCTCCCCCAATCTTGTCCATTGCATTTCATGCTCCCAAATGACCTCATCGGTGATAATAAGTGTAAACCATAAGTGTAAATCGTGGAGCGTTGTGGACCGTCAAAAGGGATGGGTTACACCTGAACCCATGGGGGTTCAATATCCTTGCGGACAGGTTTGCTAGAGTTGTTCAAGAGGATTTAAACTAATTTAGCAGGGGGTAGTAACTGGAGTGATAGTGCTAAAGATTAGGTAGTTGGTTTATAAACAAAGGCAATGTGTAGAGAGACTCTTAGCAAGGAGGAGCAGTCAGGAAGATGAGTTGCAATGTAAAAGGCAGCCAAAATTGAAAAGGGTGAATACACGACTGAAGGTGAAGGTGTTATATTTGAATGTGTGCAGTATACGGAATAAGGTAGATGAACTAGTAGCACAGTTACAGGTTGGCATGTGCGATGTCGTAGGCATTACTGAACCTTGGCTGAAAGAACTTAATGTCAAAGGAGAGACATTATATCGAAAGGACAGACAGGAAGGCAGAGGGGGCGGCATTGGTAAAAAATGAAATCAAATCATTAGAAAGAGGTGACACAGGGTCAGAAGGCATTGAATTGTTGTGGGCAGAGCTAAGGAAATGCAAGGGTAAGAAGACCCTGATGGGAACTGTATACAGGCCCCCACACAGTAGTAAGGATGTAGTCTACAAATTGCAACAGGAGGTAGAAAATGCATGCCAAAAGGGATGAGAGTGAAATGATGATAAACAAATCTGATGACATTATTTTAAGTAATTAGAATATATAAGATTACAATAGTAATGGGGGGGGGTTCAATATACATGTAGATTGGGAAAATCAGGTTGGTGCTGGATCCCAAGAGGGGGTTTTCTAGAATGCCTATGAGATGGCTTTTTAGAGCACCCCACTAGGGGATCAGGTATTCTGCACTAGCTGTTGTGCAGTGAACTGGAATTGACTACAGAGCTTAAAGTAAAAGAACCCTTAGGGAGAAGTAATCGTAATATGATCAAATTCACCCTGAAATTTGAGAAGGAGAAGCTGAAGTTATATACATCAGTATTACAGTGGAGTAAAGGGAAATACAGAGGCATGGGAGAGGAGCTGGCCAGAACTGATTGGAAAAGAACACTGGTAGGGATGACGGCAGAGCAGAAATGGCTGGAATTTCTGGAAGCAGTGTGGAAGGCACTGGATATATACATCCCAAAGAGGAAGAAGTATTCTAAAGGCAAGATGACACAACCGTGGCTAACAGAGAAGTAAAAGCCAAAGGGAGGACACATAATAGAGCAAAAAGTGGGAGGTTGGAGGGGTGGGAAGCAATTAAAAACCAACAGAAAGCAACTAAAAAAATCAATAAAAAAGAAAAGATAGAATATTAAAGTAAGCTAGCCAATAAGCGGTGCTGGCTCGAAGGGCTGAAGGGCCTACTCCTGCACCTATTGTCTAGTGTCTATAATATTAAAGAGGATACCAAGTTTCTTCAGGTACATAAAATTTAAAAGAGAGGTGACAGTGGGTACCAGACCGCTGGAAAACAATGCTGGAGTAGTAGTAATTGGGGACAAGGAAATGGCAGACGAACTGAATAAGTATTTTGCATCAGTCTTTACTGTGGAAGACTCTAGCAGTATGGTGGAAGTTCCAAAGTGTCAGGGATCAGAAGTGTTTGAAGTTGCTGTTACTAGGGAGAAGATTCTTGGGGAAACTGAAAGTTAGTTAAGTCACCCAGACCAAATGGTGTACACACCAGGCTTCTGAAAGTGGTTGCTAAAGAGATTGTAGAGGCATTAGTAATGATTTTTTAAGAATAACTAGATTCTAGAATGGTTCTGGAAGACTGGTAAGTTGCATATGTCACTCCAAGAAAGGAGAAAAGCAGAAGAAAGGACGTTAGTGGTTGGGAAGATGTTAGAATTGATTGTTAAGGATGAGGTCTCAGGGTATTTGGAGGCACATGATAAAATAGAACATAGTCAGCATGGTTTCCTCAAGGGAAAATCTTGCCTGACAAATCTGTTGGAATTCTTTGAAGAAGTAACAAGTGGGATAGACAAAGGAGAAATGGTCGATGTTGTGTACTTAGATTTTCAGAAGGCTTTTGACAAGGTGCAACACATGAGGCTGCTTAACAAGCTAAGAGCCCATGGTTTTACAGGAAAAATACTGGCATGGATAAAGCAGTGGCTGATTGGCCAGAGGCAAAGAGGGGGAATAAAGGGACCCTTTTCTGGCTGGCAGCCAGTGACTAGTAGTGTTCCATATGGGTCTGTGTTGGGACCTTTTCTTTTTATGTTATATGTCAATGACTTGGTTGACAGAGTGGTGATGGCTTTATTGCAAGGTTTGCAGATGACAGGAAGATAGGTGGAGGTGAAGATTACTTCCTCAGGACTTAGACAGATTAAGACAATGACAGATGTAATACAGTGTCGAGAAGTGTATGGTCATGCACTTTGGTAGAAGAAATGAAAAGGTTGACTATTTTCCAAATGGAGAGAAAATTTTAAAATCTGAGGTGCAAAAGGACTTGGGAATCCTCATGCAGGATTCCCAAAAGATTAATTTGCAGGTTGAGTCAGTGGTGAGGAAGAGAAATGCAATATTGGCATTCATTTCAAGAGGACTAGAATATAAAAGAAAGGATGTAAAGTTGAGGCTTTTTGAAGCACTGGTGAGGCCCCATTTGGAGTATTGTGAGCAGGTTTGGGCCCGTTACCTTAGAAAGGACATGCTGACAGTGGAGAGAATTCAAAGGAGGTTCACAAAAATGATTCCAGGATTGAAGGACTTCTCATATGAAGGGTGTCTGATGGCTCTGGGCCTGTATTCACTAGAATTCAGAAGAATGAGGGGTGAGCTAATTAAAACCTATCGAATGTTGAAAGGCCTGGATAGAGTGGATGTGTCCTATGGTTTGAGAGTGTAGGGCCAGAGGACGCAGTCTCAGAATAAAACAGTGCCCTTTAAGGCAAAGGTTGATAGATTCTTGATTGGCCGGGGAATGAAGGGATACACGGAGAAGGCAGGAATTTGGGGCTGAGAGGAAAAATGAATCAGCCATGATAAAATGGCAGAGAAGACTCGAAGGGCCAAATGGCCTAATTCTGTTCCTATGTCTTATGGTCATTTGAACTTGGTCCACAACTGTCATCTTGCACATCCGGTTCCATGTTACTTCAAGAACACTTCGCATTCCCTCACTGACCTGCCTGTCCTCAGACCTCTCCATTGCCAGAGTGAAGTCAACCGCAAACTGGAAGAACAATGCCTCCTAGGTAGCCTGCAAACCAATAGCGCAAACATTGAATTTTCCGTTTTCAAGTCACCTACGTAATGATACAGTATAAAAACCCGAAAGCACGAACACCAGGCTCAAGGACAACTTCTACCCAGCTGTGCAAAACTATTAAATAGTTCCCTTGGACAGTAAATTGGACTCTTGACCTCACAATCCACCTCGTTGTGATCTTGCACCTTATTGTTTACCTGCACAGCACTTTCTCTGTAGCTGTTACACTTTATTCTGTATTGTTATTGTTTTACCTTGTTCTAACTCAATGCACTGTGTAATGATCTGATCTGCATGAACAGTACACAAGAAACGCTTGTACTGTGTCTCAGTACATAAGACATTATTAAACCAATTCTATTCCCAATTCCAAATCCTTTTCCACTTGGCCCCATCTGCCCACAACCACATACCTGAGTTTCTTATCCTGTCATTTACTTTTCCTATCCTGTATTGGAGGGGTTGTGACTGTCACGTGACAGCACTGCCCATTTACCTGGTCGAAAGACACGCCACCTGCAAACCAAGGTTTGACCCCTCCTCGCCCGTCAATGCACACCTAACCATTGGCCCCTTTAATTAGCCTTGTACTTGACCCCGGGCAATTGGCCTTTGTAATCAGCTTAACCCTGCTGGCACCGAGCCATCGGCTTCCCTGTGAATCACCTGGGCTGGACTCATCAGCCCTGCTGCACTCTAAAGGAAGCCACGTGTGCTTGACCCTTTCTCTTTTTTGCTACCTCCAAGGGACCACCCTGCCATTGGTGAGTTGTGCATTGAATAGGGTGAGGAGTGTGGGTATCGTCCCTCATATCATAAGAGCCGTATCCGCAAAGAGTCAAGGGTGTCGGGTATCGTATTGACTTTTCCCTTGGTTGTATGTGTGTGTGTGTGTGTGTGTGTGTGTGTGTGTGTGTGCGCGTGTGTACTTTGTTCCCACACGATTTTATTAATTGTCCGTGTGTGTTTTATCGCTGATCTGACTACTGTAAATTGTGTGTGTGTTGCTTCTGTTGCTATTTTCCCATGTTTGCCTTCTGTAAATAAAATCCTTTACTAACAAGACTGTGTTCAGGGTCCTTGCCTTTGAGACCTATCGTATCTGTTTCCTCACTTACAATACTATCCCTTCCTGGTTCCATCTGCCCTTAACCACATACCTATCCACCTGGGTTTCTTCTCCCTTCGTCGAGCCACTGAGTTCTTCTCGCAGTTTTTTCTGTGCTACCTACGGCCTCCTGTGCTCTTGAAAGCCAAATAGAGGCTCAAGCAGGCCACTCATGTGAACTCATCTCTTCATTGACTAAAATGGCAGGTTGTGTTTTTTTTACACAGGTGACATCTCCAACAGACACGAGTAACTTTGACAGTTTCCCCGAAGATAATGATGACCCACCTCCCGACGACAATTCCGGATGGGATGCGGATTTCTGAGTCTGTCCCTTCAAACTTGCTTCTGCCTTGCCTAGGACAGCATCTTTGTAAAAGGAAAAAGGAAAAAGACTGCCAGCAAGTGGAAAGGAAAGGAGGACGATTAGTGCTCTGGGTCACCAAGATGCCTTGACGGATGCCTGATACAGTGCTGATGGTGGCATTGGAACTCTTACTGTTAGATCATTGCAGTGGTGTTCTTTGAGAAGCACTCTTTAGGTTCGGATCTAAAGTTAGCAACTTAGATGGTGGTCATAGAGCAACTTGATTTATTTGCGCACATATAAGGCTTTTCCTTCACTGAGGTGAATAGTGCTTCGCTCCAAAGGCAAATCAATAGTGAAAAGGTAAAAATGGATTGTTGTAAACAGCTGAACTTAATCTAAATCAAGATTATTCCTTTTTTTTAATTAAAATGAAAAGACAAATGCAGTTATTTATTCAGGGGATTTTTATTCAAGGGACAGTTTTAGTTGCTGTGGAAATGAATTTGGTGGAGACTGTTGTCAGTGCACAGGACCCTGTACGTGACAGGTCAGTGTGTATATGTATCCCTCACCTCCCTCAGAAAAAGACCCATTAAGCTATTGGTCACCTTACATGTTCGGTCAGTGCTGTAACTTTATGGGCTTTAATCATTTCTAGTCTAGTTGTTACCTTGTGTTTTAGTAACATAATTAAAAGTGTTATCTGGTATTTATCCACACAAAGCACAACTGTCAATGCAATCAGGATCAGTTCTCCACCTCTTCTGACAATTCACCACGACTCCCCCAACATCCACCCTAAGCACCCTGCAGTAGTCATCTGAACAATCAAATGAATATTCAGTGGTGTCTCGAACTTGGAAGTGAGTTCAGTTTCTGTATAAAGCAAATACATTGCAGTGTAAAACTAGTAGAAATACTACAGCTCAAATACTGCCTCTGAACTTCTGTTTGGCGTGCCAGTGGATTTAAATGCTAGCTTAAAACTATGGACTTCTGAACATAGTCAACAAATGTTTACATAATTGTCTATGGAAACTATGTTCAATAACTTGTTTTTTTTCTCAAGTGGTAAGAGTTATGTGTAAGGCTTGTTAAATAGCAGTGTTCTCGTTTTAAAATTCCCTTGATTAGAATTTAGGCCTCTTACTCACTTAGTAGCTTCACATCAATTTTGTGTGAACTGGAGGCTGGAGTTCACACTGAACAATTTTCACCATGGCAGGGTCAGGGGTGCAGCAGGGGTGGGTGAGGTAGGGTTGCAGGATGGTGGGGGAGAATACAAAGACGCAAGTCTCATTCAAAAAAAATTAATCATATTGAGTATGATTGTCTGTATTTGTATAATGCATGTCTGTGTAAATACCCTCCAAAAGCAGACATTTAAATTCCTGCACACAGCCTTAATCAGACAGTATTTATCTCTCAATGAATGTCTTCAAACAGGTCACTGCTGGTTGTGGGACCATGCTCTGCACAAATTGATTTCTCATACATTCCAACAGTGTCTAAATGTGTATTGAAAGAACTTAATTGGCTAAGAAGTTCTTTGAGCCATCCACAGATGTTAAAGGAATTAACATCCTTTTACCAGCACAAATATTTTCTTCATCTTTTCTGTCGTACAGTGGTAGAATTTCAACAGAAGGAGAATAGGAAAAAAGAAAGGGACGCTAAACCATGAGTAACTAAAATTATTATTAACTATCCAGTAAAGTTACTAAAATTACACTTGGGTTTTCCTTTGACAACCCAGAGCTCGCCCACTATACCCATGTGAACAAACTATCCTCTTTGAATTTAATGTTCTCATTATTCGAAGAAATGTGTTCCACAGAAGAACATAAATATTGTATGTGTAATAAAGACACTACAGATACACTTTACCATATTAGGACATGCTTTAGAATATACTTTAGCATACCCTTTAAAAAATCCTTAATCTGAAGATATGTAAATCTGCATACTTCCCCAGAAAACACCAGCCCTTCATAGATTGTACAAATTTATGATACATTTGAAACTAATGCTTTAAGTAGCCTTCACCACACTTACTAATTACTGCATCTACCACTGGATAACTCTGCACTGCTCTGCAGGCTGTTTGTCCTTACAAATGATACAGTGAATGAAGATAATCATATTTCTGTTGAAATCCTGAAATTGAATATAAAAATAATGCATGGAGGAAGGGAGCAATGTATTTACTAAAAGTGAGGAGAGAGCTCCAAATACAATCTCATGCAAGATTAAATCAAACACTTGTAAAGCCTGTGGGTCAAAAGAATTCTGACATATTTATAGCTGTATATTATTAAACTGTAATATCTATTGTTTTTATTTAATAGGACCACAAGCTCCATATTACTGTAAATAAGCAGATATGCCTTGGGTATTGTGACTGTTTTTGTTAATTAACCTCTTTTTTGCTGACTTTAAATATTTGCCATATTGTCACTCCATTTATCTTTGTTATAAAATATTTTGACACTGTTGAACTGTAAGAAAAATAAGGTTTGCTGAATAAAATTTCTAGGACATTGTAAAGATAATTTCTCCCATAGGTTAGACTGGGTTCGGCATTGTCTCAAGTGCCTTAAAACACATGGCATCCAAAATAAAATTATGAATTTGGCCTAATGCTGCATTTAAAAATAAAGAAAACAGGTGAACCTCAATAATCAGTCTTTCTTAGGTGGCTTCTCTATAAATTCTCTCTTCTGTAAGGTTAAATTGACCTTTTTTTAATATATTGTACAACTTACAGAAAATATCCTTTGGTACCCTTAATTATATTCAGTATTAGGGAAACTGTGAAACCAATGATGATGTAATGCATCATTTCTGTGAAATGTGTGAACGTGCAACAAAAAAGTCACATGACTGTAATTATCGTTGCTTTAGGTAATTTCACTGTATATGCAAACTCATCTTATTTTAATATACCTGTGTTGCAAACATTTGGATGAAGTTATCTCCTTAAAGTCATCGAATTGCAATAAATGTAACCCTGGCTGACAGAATTTGAAACCTTTCGGGATAAATGTAAAATTTTGTCTTAACGAGACTGTGGTGTTCAAATGTTGATTTAATGTAGCCGATAACAACATTTTGATCTGTATTTCCTGTCTCTGTTTAACAAGTTTACCATCAACTGTTAAAACTCACTGAATATTTATAAATTTATATGAACTATTTGTTAGGAATCTTTCCCAAGAGCGCTTTTTGTTTTGGTAAAAGAGCATGGCAAATTTGTCAGAATGTATATTTTGTCACTGAATGCTGTTCACAGGCTTGTTGCACTCCTTTGGTTGTAGATTTTTAACTTTTACATATTTAATTGTTCCTGATTTGTCTTGCATTTCCCTGCAGCTATTGATGCAGAGTGCCTGTTATATACTTTCTAGAGCTGAAATAAAAATAATTACTTTTCAAATATACATGTACTGTCTTCATATTTCAATGCAGCTTATTATCAATAACATATGCCATGAAATTTGCTGTCTTGTGGCTGCAGAACAGTGCAGTACATTTTAAAAAAACCATAAGGTACAATAAGCAATAGAAAAGATACGTAAGTAGTGCAGAAAGAGCAGAATAGTGGTTTCATGAACAATTCAGAAATCTGATAGTGGAGGAAATGCTGTTCCTACAATTTTGACTGTTTGACTTCAGGCTCCTGTACCTCCTGCCTGATGGCAATAATATGAAGAAGGCATGTCCTGAGTGGTGGGGGTCCTTGAAGATGGATGTCACTTTCTTGAGGCATCGACTTTTGAATATGCCCTCAATGTGGGGAGGCTGGTGCCCTTTATGGAGCTGGCTGAGTTTACAACCTTCTGGAGCTTTTTAAGATCCTGTGCATTGGTGCCTCCACATCACATGGTGATTCAACCAGTTAGAACGTCCTCCATGGTACATCTGTAGACATTTGCTGGAGTCTTTGGTGATATAACAAATCTCAAACTTCTAATGTAATATTGTTGCTAGCATGCCTTCTTTGTAATTGCATCAATATGTAGGTCTAGGATAGATCTTCAGAGATGCTGACACCCAGGAACTTGACGCTGCTCACCCTTTCCACTGTTGACCCCTCGATTAGGACTGGTCTGTGCTCTCCTATTTCCCCTTCCTGAAACCCACAATCATTCCCTTGGTCTTACTGGCGTTGAGTGCAAGGCTGTTGTTGCAATGCCACTCAACCAGCTGACCTCCCTCACTCCTGTATGTCTTCATCATTAAGATTCCCCTCACAATTCAATGAATAAATGGCTTCATGAACCTCACAGGCCAGATTGGTGTGGTGAGGCATTGGAAAGAGAACATGTGCAGAATATGTGAAATAATGAAGTGTGTAGTTATTGAAGAGAACAGGAACTTGCACAACAGAGTGATACCCTACAAGGGGAATAGCAAGACTTGCTGAAGAATTTGGAAAGAATTGAGGAGGCTCCAAAACATTTTAAAAGCAGAAGAATACACATAAAAATTGCATATTTTTCATGTTAATCATATTTTCTACTCTTAAAAACTCCTCTGAACTTTCATTCACTTTTGACAAAAGTAAATGATTATTTTGCATTATGCTCTGGGGAAATGTTGGTTAAGGTGAGATGTTATGTTTTATGAAAATTATAAAATAATTTTAGTGCAAACTCTTAATTCGGTATAACCAAACAAGAAAAGCAACGTCAAACAATCTGACTTAGTGGGTCAACGTTGGTAAATGCGAGGTCATCCACTTTAGAAGGAAAAATGAAAGAGCAGGTTATTATTTAAATGATAAAATATTGCAGCATGCCTCTGTGCAGAGGGACTTGAAAGTGCTTGTGCATGAATCACAAAAGGTTGTTTTGCAGGTGCAGCAGACTATCAGCAAGGTAAATGGAATGTTGGCCTTCATTGCTAGGGGGACTAAATTTAAGAGCAAGGAGGTTATGCTGCAACTGTACAGGGTACTGGCAAGGCCACACTTGGAGTTCTGTGTGCAGTTCTGGCCTCCTTACTTGAGGAAGGATACAATGCCTTTGCAGGGGGTGCAGAGGAGGTTCATCGGGTTGATTCCAGAGATGAGGGGCTTAGAATATGAAGAGAGATTGAGTCGCCTGGGACTGTACTCACTGGAATTCAGAAGAATGAGAGAAGACCGTATAGAAACATATAAAATTATGAAAGGAATAGATAAAATAGAGGCAGGAAAGTTGTTTCCATTGGTAGGTGAGACTAGAGCTAGGGCCATAGCCTCAAGATTCGTGGGAGTAGATTTAGGATGGAGATGGGGAGGAACTGCTTTTCCTAGAGAGTGGTGAATCTATGGAATTCTCTGCCCAATGAAGCAGTGGAGGCTACATCAGAAAATATATTTAAGACAAGGTTGGATAGATTTTTGTATAGTAGGGGAATTAAGGGTTATGGGGGGGGGAGGCAGATAAGTGCAGATGAGTCCATGGCCAGATAAGCCGTGATCTTATTGAATGGTGGACCAGGCTGGACGGGCCAGATGGTCTAGTCCTGCTCCGATTTCTTATGTTCTTATATCAAGCAGCATCTGTGGGAGGAAAGGAATTGTAGAAGTTCAGTTCCTGATGTAGAGTTTCAGTTTGAAATGTCAACAATTCCCTTCCTCCCACAAATGCTGCTTGAGCTGCTGACTTACTGTTAGCAGGCATCTGCAGTCTTGCATGTCTGCAAATAAAGCAGCCTGCTGCCCAAAATCAAAAGATCACGGAATGGTTCCACATGAGAGCATGATGACACAGTGGGTAAAGCTGCTGTCTAACCGCTCCAACGATTGACCTGTCCTTGAGGTTGAACACTCTTCCTGTGATTTCAAGAGTTTGCCCTGGTTTCCTTCCGTGACGCAATGATGTGCAAATTGGTAGATGACTGTGCTAGTGCTGGAATTAGAAAAGTGGAGGTGGAGGCGAATGCACAGAAAGTAAGTTGAGATGTAAGATAGTTGTTGCAGATATCGTGGGCCAAAGGATCTGTTCCTGTGCTGTGCTGTATTCCTGTGTTGGTCCTGTTTTTTTAGCAACAGGTCCAATAGAAGGCAGCACAAAGGATTCCATAACAGAATTGCAGTAAGTCCAAGTGTATTCTATATCCAATTACTCACAGGAGTGAGCAGCTGCTATAACATAGATAAAGCACAGATTATGTCAGTGCAAATGCACATGTTTTTTTTCCACTTCCTCTAGTCTGTGCCACTATTTTCAGGACGAGATCCAATTGCCATTGCCATAGGCTCAATCACCACAGCAAACAAAAGCATGGACCTTTGCCTTGTGGTTGAATGAAGAGAAGGTGCTGTTCCTTTACATTGTTGGTTTTGGATGGACAGCAACACGTTGTTTCTGAAATCACATTATTGAATGCAAAACAATGAGAAGATAGAGGTAAGGTTTCTTTGTAAAGCAATACATGATATTAAAGACTTGTCACTCCTTGGATATTGGCTTATGAATCAGCAGGCAAAGAGAATTATGAAAATTCTAGATGTTCAGCCATTATTTTATTAAATTGTTTAAATAACCTTTTAAATCAGGATTTTAAAATTGTGAATTAAGAATCGTGTATTGGCATAAAGACAACATAGCATAACTGAAAATTGCATGGGTGAATTAAAATTAAATAGATTTACGTTAAATTCAACTTTAATTCCCCTGCAACAGATGCAAAGCAGAAATGATTTTCATTGAGGAAAAGGCCGCAAGAAATATAAAGGTTTCCCCTATTTTGTTATAGTTACTGACAAACCAGTATTCCCACCTTTACTGTGGAACATCTCGATATTCACACTGTAAGCTTTGTTTTGCTTTTTATGAAAAAAGAATCATAACAGCCCTAAATCAAGACAATTATTCATTTGAAAGCAATATCAAATGAGTAAAACTAAAAGCAAAGCAAATCGAAATAGACTTGCATGACATCATGGTTTTGCTGTTCCCAAAGGAAAACTTGCACAACAGCGGCAAATATTAGAAATATTAATGCATACCATATTGGAAATTTGTGAATGGGATGCACATAATTTTCTGACCATTAGTTTAAATCACGGTAAGTATATAACACATGCATGAATTTCTGATGAATGCATGTTCCCAGATGGCATGGCTCCACTGCTGACACTTACCGATGTCCATTGCTGTTTCCATTCATTTTTGTCTACTCTGCAGTTTCAGTTCAGGTACTACTCAGTGTCCAACTTCTGCTGAACAAAATGTCTGTAGAATTATCTTACATGATTCATACTAACAAACAGCTCCAGACATAATTCAAGCAGTAGGACATTCGACCTGAAACATTGACTCTGTTTCTTTCTCTTCTACTGTTGCCAGTCCTGCTGAGTGTTTCTGGCATTTTTTGTTTTCATTTCAGCCATTTTAAGCTTGAGGAAAATTGGGATTAAGGTTACAGAATTTCCAGCACAATGGCTGTGCTTTTGAAATGTAGCTTTGCAGGAGTCATGAGTTATACTGTACCCAAAGCAAATTCAAAGTGGAAGGTCTGCCAACAGGGAGATGTGAACATTTTGAGGGGCAAATGCATCTCTTACTTCAATGTGAATCCATTGTGAGCTACTTTGACTTGGGGTGGAAGTGCTTGAATAAGTGCATCATTAAAATTATGGAGTATTTGAAACTAAATTTCCTGTTTTGCCATTGGGAAGACAATCTACAAATGTGTATTGGAGAGGTGTTGCAGATTATATTTTCCAAAATTCTTCAAATTCCATTTTGAGCATGTTCCCTTTGAATGTTAACATGCTTGGTATCAGTAGGATCCTTGTGACAGAACTTCACCAAGGTTCAGGTGTGGCGCACTCTGTGTTAACTTTATAATGGAACTACATGTTCAACAACATCCAGCCTTTAAATCCACTTTATCTCAACCCCTGTTTTGTTGCTATTTATGGGACTTGATTACCATAAGACCATAAAACATAGGAGTAGAATTAGGCTATTCAGCCCATCAGGTCTGCTCTGCCATTTGATCATGGCTGATTTATTATTCCTGTCAATCCCATTCATCTGCCTTCTCCCCTTAACCTGTTGACACTCTGATTAATCAAGAACCATCAACTTCTCTTCTCTGTTGTAAATGGATGTCCTTCAGTTGAGGCTGTACCCTCTGGTCCTAAACAACCCACTAGAGGAAACATCCTCTCCACATCTACTCTATCAAGGCCTTTCGATATTCAATAGGTTTCAATGGGATCCACCCCCATTCTTCTAAACTCCAGCAAATACAGGCCCAGCGCATCAAATGCTCCTCATACATTAACCCTTTCATTCCCCAAATCATTCTTGTGAACCTGCACTGCACTCTCTCCAATGCCAGTGTATCTTCACTTACAGGACCCAAAACTGCTCTTCCAATGCTCCAAGTGTGGTCTGACCAAAACCTTATAAAGCCTCAGCATTAAATCATTGCTTTTATATTCTTGTCCTCTCAAAATGAATTATAACATTGCATTTGCCTTTCTTACCACTGACTCAACTTTTAGGGAATCATACACAAGGAATACCAAGTTGCTTTGCATCTCTGATTTTTTGATTTTCTCCCTGTTTAGGAAATAGTCTATGCCTTCTACCGAGGTGTATGACCTTACACTTCCCTACACTATGTTCCATCAGCCATGTTTTTGCCCATTTTCCTAATCTTTCCAAGTCCTTCTGCAGGCTCCCTGCTTCCTCAACACTACCTGTCCCTCCACCCTTCTTTGTATCATCTACAAACTTGGCCACAAAACCATCGATTCTGTCATCTTAATCGCTGACATATCACATTAAAAAATGGTCCTAATACTGACCCCTGCGGAACACCACTAGTCACTGCTTTGAAACGGCCACTAAATCAGACATCCCACCTCTCCCGGAAGTTCCGGGAGTCTCCTGCATATTGATAGCAGCTCCCTGATGCCCGCAAATTATATACAATATCCCGGAAATCCATTTTTTTGAGAGCGAGCAAGTGAGAGGGAAAGAGAGAGAGAGCGAGCGAGTGACAGGTGTAGTGAGAGAGTGACAGAGAGAGCATCCTGATTGGTCTCCCTTTGTGCTGAGTAGACCTATCAGTTTTCTCTGTGGGCAGGCTTTACAGTCGACCTCTCTCTCCCTTTCATTGTCCATCAGTTCATTTTAGTGTCCTGCAGTGCCATGGCAGGGTGTTCCAAAAAAAAAGAAAATATGAAATGTACTTTGCCCCAGACCAAAGTGCACCCCTGTCTAACAGGGGTCAAAAATAATGACAGTGTTGCTCACTACACTGTTTGCCACAGTGACTTTTCTATTGTCCCTGGTGGGTTAAATGACTGTAAAAGACATGTTGAGGTGAGTTTAACATGTGTCATTCATTCATTAGCATAGCTAACATTATTTAAACTAGCTGGCTGGCTGCTCAGGAGCTACTCTATTGATGTCCTACATGATGAGGCCAAACTCCCTGTAGACTTGCTTAAAGTTGGAATAGAATTTAAAAAATGACTCCATGATAATGTTAAGTACATATTTTAATGTCACTTTTTTGCATAAGACAATATAATAAGGATACACCTTATGCTTTTATTTCTTTCAGGGACCACAACATATTAGGGAGGCTAATTCATTGACACAGACTTCTATGAGGTTGAGACCTCCCTGAAATGAGTTTTTGCAGGGTGGGATGTCTGCTAAATGCTCCGGGAGTCTTGCATCATTCCATAGTTTACTCCTTTTGAACTATGGGTAAATATTCTTCCTGGATTAAGATTATGATGCAACACGCGAAGTGATGGAGGAATTCAGCAGGTCAGGCAGCACCTACGGAGGGAAATAAACAGTCAACATTTTGGGCTGAGACCTTCATTAGGACTGGAGGGTGGGAGACAGAATGAGCAGGTGGAGAGAAGGAAAAGGTACAAATTGACAGCTGATAGGTGAAGTCAGATAAGGGGGAAGGTGGGAAGGTGGGTAGGTGGGAGGGGAGAACGAAGTGAAAAGCTCGGAGGTAAAAGGTGGAAAAGGTAAAGGACTGAAAAGAAGGAATCTGATCGCAGAAAAGAGTAGACCATGAGGGGAAGGGGGGAAGGGGGCACCACAGGGAGTGATGGGCGAGTGTGGAGAAGTACTGTGTATTTAATATTTCGGTAATTTTGAGTAATCGTGTAAATATATTGTTGATTATGCATTCTTGTTCATTTAAAATAATTCATTATGGGTTAATGTAAAAATAGGTTGATTGCATACGTCAAAACGATACCACGTGATATGTGCACGCCTCGCTTAAGGTAAACTTGAAGTTAGACCCGCGTTTCGGACTGCCGCGTCTTTCTTTGAATTGGTTTGATGTTTTGAAGTTAGAAAACATAAGAGATAAAAGGGGAGACAGATTAAGATTGTGATGAGAATTCCTTTTCAAATGCATAACACACGGGGAGCTAACTACCATTTAAAGCAACTGCTACTGTATTTTTTTTAAATCGGTATTGGTTTAATATCACGTGCACTGAGACACAGTGGAAAAACTTTGTCCGTCATCCAGGCAGATCATGCTAACAAAAGTACATCGAGATGGTAAAAAGAAAACAATGTAGAATATAGTGTTGCAGCCATTGAGAAAATTCAGTGCAGGGGAACAAAAATGTAGAAAGGTATCGAGATAAACTAGCTAATCAAGAATTCAACTTTAACATATGAAAAGTCCATTGAAGGGTGATAAACAGCAGGGTAGAAGCTGTCCGTGCGTCAGTGCCGTCCAGCTTTGTGCCACTGTATGTCACTGCAGATCAACTAAAATCAGTAATGTTGATGCTCACATTCTCCAAGGGGGGAGAAATGCCTTGTGGATTTTTGTTTTGTGAGATTATGTTGTGACATAATAAAGAAAGGCAACTACATCAACATTAGATAATCATAGCAATCGTCAGTGTTGAGGAGATCTTCCTTCCGTAGAAGTGCTTTTTCTTGCTAGTAAGTGACAAAAATAAATCACTTAGGTGACCGGCACGTCAGTGGATAAGACACAATAAGCAATACTCTGATCATCTCATGCTGCTTTAATACACATAAATAGAAGAATGGGTCAAACTCATGAATAATCATAGTTTGTGCATTTGGTTCAGAACTACTCTACTAGTTCAACAGGCATCGCACTGGAATCCACAAGATAGCGTCAGGCTTTTACTTTTGCTTGAAATCCAATGTGTGCAGCTTCAAATCTTGACACTTTTTTTCCTGTCAATTTCAATCAAAGTCGACGTGTATTTCAAGAGCTCACGTGAGCAGCCAGTGTAGTCTAAATGGATTAGTTTGGCAGCCAGGCTTCTTAATAAGGATTAGATGTACCTAGCTTGACGCTATACTCAGTTCCAGTCTATAGAAGTGTAGGAAGAAACTAAGTCAATCTGGCGTGTTTATGTAAACAACATGTCCCCAAAAGCCTGATTAAGACACGAGGTTAGTTCGGTTTGACAATTCTGTTTGATCTCACTTCATCAAAGAGCTCCCTAAACAACCTCCTTTTCACACCACTCCCCACATTGGCTGGTTAAAATAAAACCTGTCCCCAGTTCACCACAGACTTGGATCTGCGGCAACACACAATTAAATTGAAATGAACTACATGTTAATTTTCCCCCTTCTGTGCAACGAAAGGAAACTTTTGATCATGCATTCTCATTTTAAATGCCCCACCATAAGGATTAAATTTAGTTTCAATGTTCAAAACTTAAGAGGTTGAATTGTGTTTATTTCATGTAATTTCAGAATACTCCAGCAAGGTACAAGGATCAATAAAATGTTTTTAATGTTCTTTGTTATCTCTAAGAGAATTTTGTTACTTTCCCTTAAAAATACAATGCAAATTTGGTTTTTGATCCTAAAATGCCCCAAATTCACTATCAACCTGCCTATCAAGTGATCACTTCCAGTTTCATTCTTATGAAGTAAAAGTCAAACAATTAATAAACAATCAGATCAATACAAAAGGTTTCTCAAAAACGCAATACAAACCTTTCACATGTTGCTACAATCATAATTTACACATTTAGGTTTGTAGACCAGCAGAGTTTATTTATATCATAGCTAAGGCCAGAAATAAAATATGTTGTAAATTTCAAGTCAAAAAATTGTGGAGATATCAGTTACTTTTATTGATGTGGCTTAGCTACTAAGCCCAGTGGAACCATTCCTACCGACTGGAGAAGGGGCAAAGGCAGGTTACTGACAACTTAAAACCAGTCTCTGAGCAAATGGGGCTTGTCAGCCATGGTTGGAAGCTCATCTAAGAGAAGGAAAACTCTCATCTCAAACCTCCTCTGCATTGCAGATATACCCACTCATGGGGAAGGCTTCAGGCATAAGCCCCAAGGGAAACATCTGGAGTGGGAGTCCCTAAGGAAGTCCTACATTGAGTTCAACACTGACTGGCAACGCCTGTGACACTGCTGGTGCCAAACTGTATCAGTCTCTGCCGTTCCTTTGGTTTCATCAGATGCATGAAGAGGGGGGAGCTTGCTCTCCATATTGTACTGTCCTGGCTTTGCATACCTAGACAGCTAGGACACAGAATTCATGGTCGACCCCGTCCAAAGGAGGCCTCAGAATTGAATGAGAGATGGTTAGATAGGAAGAGTTTTGTACTCAGGTGGGATTAGTGTAGGTAGGTAGAGTTGACAGCATGAACTTGGTGGCATAAACATCTTATTTCCAAGTTGCAGACATGCTAAGTTGCCCTGGAAGCATGTTGAGATTTATGGGCTACCCCCAGCTCATTCTCAGACAGTGTTAGTCATTGACACAAAATAACATATATCTCTGTATGTCAGGAAGTTTTGATGTACCTGTGACAAATAAAGGTACTCTTTATCTTCTAGGACTCTATGACTATACAACTTATTACCTTCTGCCAGCTCAGTCCAAAATCTGGAAATTCAGCTCCAAACCAAACCATTTCCAAATCTTCAGGAGATAATGTAAGCGGAAGGAACAAATTTGAAAACAAGGCTTAGAATATTGAATTGAAGCCTTGTCATAACAGGAAGAAAAGTAAGTTAGAAGACTCCTGGACAAATGGGATTAGGTAAGCTTTAAGATATAGGAGGGAGTTGGGTTAGTTTAATTGAGCTCAAGATTGTACAAGGTTAAAATGGGGAGACTAATCAAGAGACCATTGGATCAGCAATTGTGTCACACCATGATTTTCCAATCATACACCTTTATGATTGGCGTGGCCAAGTGGTTAAGGCATCGGTCTAGTGATCTGAAGGTCGCTAGTTCGAGCCTCAGCTGAGGCAGCATGTTGTGTCCTTCAGCAAGGCACTTAACCACACATTGCTCTGCGACGACACCGGTGCCAAGCTGTATCAGTCCTAGTGCCCTTCCCTTGGACAACATCGGTGGCGTGGAGAGGGGAGACTTGCAGTATGGGCAACTGCCGGTCTTCCATACAACCTTGCCCAGGCCTATGCCCTGGAAACCTTCCAAGGCATAAATCCATGGTCTCAACAAGACTAACGGATGCCTATTTTTAACACCTTTATATCTGCATTACTCTAAATGTCTACCCATCTCGAGGTGGCACAAGTACTGGAATTATGGCAAAACTAGCCTTTGTGAATTCATTAGCAACGTGTGCAGTTCCAACAGAGAAGGACTTCAGTTAGAATCCCAGCAATGCTATTTAGTAGCTCTACTGGAATCCTGTGAAGGAGAATCCATTGTTCAGGAGAATGACTTAGATTAGAAATATTTTAGGAATGCACCAGATTGCAGGCAAGATCATTCTGATTGAAGACCTAACTGATTCAATTAGTCAGCATACAAGACTTTACTTGTCAAAAAATATCCACAAACCATGAAGTTCTATGACTAACATGGATTAATACAAAGGTCATTCAACATGCTAGGCTCATTCCATTCATCAAACAGACATAAAGTATCCAATTATTGATTTTACTCCACTCACTCACTTCAACCACGCTGGTGTTACCTTGGGGGGCTATCGCCAACTCGCATGAATGGCTTGAATCACTACCTACTGATGCCAGTAATAGCTAAACAAAACTACTTGGCGTACATCAAACACACATCTCCTCTCATTAACTCCTGACCAATATGTTGTCCAAAATCCTCAGTGAAACATAGAAGAAATATGTTTCCCTGATTCAAGTTTTGTCAAAGCATAATGGTGTAGATTGAAAATTTCATTGACAGGTATGCGTTCTGTAGATCATTCTGTATCTAATTACACATTTCTGTTTTCAATTTAAGGAGCTAATTTTAGGAGCGAATCTGATGGATTTTGGTGCCTGCCATCCTACACATTCTTAAACCACCTTTGAGTCATCTTAATATGTCGTCACTTCCACTGCTTCAATGTTTTTTTAAACTCAGTCAAAATTGTCATTAACATAAAGTAGTGAATTGACATAGTATTATGAGGATTATTGTTTTGGAATCTAAACTGGCTTTCCATTTTTTTTATTAAAGGAGGTCTGTAATATTGAGTTAGACTCTGTAAATTCCTGCAAGCTTGCTCTCCTCTTTAGGTTGTCCATTGGGATCTTGCTTTCATTCCGTTCTGGTCTGTGAAAGATGCCCAGACATGAACTACTTTAATATAGCTTTATCACAACACACCAACTAACACTTCTACTGGGACGCCACATAGCATAGTGCTTTTACAACTTGGGGCGTTCCAGAGTTTGGAGTTCAATTCCAGCGTCATCTACGAGGAGTTTGTACTCCCTGTGAACCGTGTGTGTCTCCTCCAGGTGCTTCAGTTCCCTCCCACAAGCCCAAGATATATCGGTTAGTCGATTAATTGGTCATTGTAACTTGTCTTGTGATTAGGGGAGTTTTCAGTAGGTGGGTTGCTGGGCGGTGCAGCTCATTGGGCCAAAAGGGGCTGTTCTGCACTGTGTCTCTAAATAAAAGGGTGCAAGGTAATGCAGTTAGAACAATACCTTACAGTACCAGCAACATGGGTTCAATTCTCACCAGTGCCTGTAAGGAGTTTGAATGTTCTATCTGTGACAGCGTGGGTTTCCTCTGGGTGTTCCAGTTTCCTGCTACAGTCCAACCACCTACTGTTTGGTAGGTTAATTGGTCATTGTAAATTGTCCTGTGATTAGGCTAAGGTTGCTGGGTGGCGCAGCTCGAAGGGGTAGACGGAGCTATTCAGCACTGTATCTCAATAAATAAATAATAAAATTAAATCACTAAAAGAGAAATCTTGGCCAATGACAAAGGGTTCCAAGACAATCAGATACAAGGTTTGGCTGCACAGATTTTAGCATACAGTGCCTTGAAAATGTCTTCAGACCCCACAAATGTTTTCATATTTTACTGTCCCATTTTCTAAATTTAAGATATAGTAGGATTTTTGAGCTAATCTATGGAACATTGTACATCATGTTAAATCAAAAGAAAAATTCCAAAACCTATCAACAATTTATTAAAAATTTAAAAACAAAATTGTAAGGCTGAAAAAGTATTTATCCCCTTTGTAATTATTACGCTAACTTTCCTTTGGTGCAATACACTGCATTACCATATAAATTTACCAATTTGTTGAGATACTGTAGAAAATTGGAGAATCACCTGATTTAAGTGAATTCACAAGAATAAATACCCCTTTCTCTGACGAAGTGTCTCGACCCGAAATGTCGACTATAGATGCTGCCTAGCCTGCTGCATTCACCAGCATTTTGTGTGTAATACCCCTTTCTCTGTAAGGTCCAACAGTACAGTAGATTTTTAATGGACCAAACCAAAATGAACAAAAGAGCTTTCAAGACAAGTCAAGGAAATTCTAATAGAGACACACAAATCTGGGGGAGGGTACAAGACCACCTCAAAGGCACTAAACACCTCGGAGCTCAGGAGAGTCCATCATTAAAAAGCAGAAAAATATGAAACTACAGCCATACTGCCTAGGTCAGGCTGTTTCTCTAAACTTAGTCAGTGGAGAAAAAAGGCTCCTGTAAGAGAGGCTATTGTGACACAAGTGGTCCCTCTGAGTGAGCTACAAAAGTCAATGGCTGCAACTGGAGATGAAGCTCATGGCTCCACAATGTCTAAGGCCCGGCACAAAAAGGGTATTTATGAAAGAGAGGCAAGGAAGAAGTCCTGGCTAAAAAAAAAGCATATCCTTGCCTGTAAAGACTTAGGAAAGTGTCACTTAGAAGATACTGTCAAGATGTAGAAGAAGATCTTGTGGTCGGATGAGACTAAAGTGGAACTTTTTGGCCTCAACACAAAGCAGTTCATGAGGCATAAATCTAATACTGTGCATCAGCCAGGTAACACCATCCTACTGTAAATTTGGGTGGTGGGATGGTGATGCGGTTTCTACCGAAGCAGGTGTAAGGCACTCCTTCCCTCTGCTTGCCTCCACATCACCCTTGGGCAAGGTGTAGCACCTGCCAAGCTCCCCGATCAGGTAGATGGCCATATGAGAAATGAAATCAATATGCTTATGAAGAAGTGATGTAAGTAGGATCAGAAGACATAGAATTCTTGTGGGTAGAGTTGAGAAACTGCAAGGGTGAAAAGACCCTGTTGTGTGTAGGTACAGAACACCCACCAGCAGCCAGGATGTGGGATATAAGTTTCAATGGGAAAATGAAAAGGCATGTAATAAGGGCAATGTTGTGATAGTCATGGGGGATTTCAATATGCAGGTAGATTAGGAAAAATCAGGTTGGTGCTTTATCCCAAGAGAGGGAATTTGTAGAATGCCTTTGAAATGGCTTTTTAGTGCAGCTTGTGGTTGTGCCCACTAGTGGAAAAGCAGTTCTGGTTTGGGTGTTGTGTAGTGAACCAGATTCCAGGGAACGGTAAAGTTTCAAGTGGCCTAATTCCGCTCCTATGTCTTATGGTCTATTATATTGTATCTATGCCCTCTAGGTTTGGACTCTGAACCCCAGAGAAAAGACTATAAACGTCCACCTTATCCATACACCTCATGATTCTATATACTTAAATGAGGTCACTCCTCATTCTCCTGTGTTACAGGAATGAAGATCAAGTGTGGGCAAACTCCCCCAGGCCTCATAAATCTCTAATATACTTTCTCCAGCTTGACAATGTTTTTCCAATAACAGCATGACCAAAAACAGTACACAATACTCCAAGTAAGTCCTCACCAACAACTTATATAGCTACAACATAATGTCTCTACTCCCAAACTCAGTGCCCTGACTAATGACAGCCAGCATGTTAAGAGGCTTTATCACCACCCTGTCTACTTGTGTGGCTGCTTTTAGCAAACTCTACACTTGTATTCCCAGTTGCTCTGTTGCACAACACTCGTCAGTGCACTGCCATTCACTATATAAGCCCTACGCTGGTTTGACTCTCCAAAATGCATCAGATCACACTTATATAAGTTGAAATTCATTTGTTATTCCTCAGCCCATCTCCCTCACTAATTGAGATCTTGGTGCAATTCATTGTAATCTGCTTCACTATCAATCTGCTTCAGTATAGCATCATCAACAAACTTGCTCATCGGGCCATGTACATTCATATCCAAATAATTTACATAAATAATAAATACAAATGTGCCAACACTAATCCCTGCAGCACCCCTCTAGTCAAAGGTCTTCAGATGGAATTGACCTTCAGCCATTACCCTCTGCTTTCTATCATCAAGCCAATTCTGATCTACCATGCTAACTCACCCTGAATAATCTGCAACCTAATTTTCCAGATCATCCACGCAGAACATTGTCAAAAGCCTTACTAAATTCCACAAAGGCAAGATCCACTGCCCTACCTTCAACTATCCTCTTAGCTACCTCTTCAAAAAACTCCAATAGATTTGTCAGGCATGAACTCTCAAACACAAAACTCTGCTGACTGTGCTTACTAGTTAGCCTTTGATAGTAGATCTTGTCCCTCAGAATTCCTCCCAGAGACTTCCCAACAACTAAGTCAGGCTCCCCAGAATGTATTTCCCTAGCATGTCCTTGCTGCCCTTCTTGAACAATAGAACAACATTAACTACCGTCCTGGTTTTCTGGAACTTTGACAGTGGCTAACAACAAAGCAGATATTTCTACAAGGGCCTCCATGATTTTTCCCGACATCCCCAGGTTTGGGGTTACCCTGGGGATTTGCCCACCTTATGCACGAGGTGCTTCAAGGCTGCAAATACCTCCTTTCACATAATGTGCACATGATCCAAGACTCCGCTACATCAACCCTCATTTCTTTGGCATCTATGATATTTGTTTTTGTAAATACTGAGGAGAAATAGACATTAAAAATCTCAGCCATTTCCTACAGATTCACACATAGACAATCCTCATGGTCTTTAAGAGAAAACCATAGCTGAAGAACATCTTGGGATTATCTTTAGCCCTGTTTGCCAAATCCATCTCATTCCCTCTTTTTGTTCCTCTGATTTCCCTCTTAAAAACTGGCCTTAAACTTCTTATATTCATCAAGGGATTCATTTGTATCAGCTGTCTATGTACAATGCATGCTTTATTCTTCTCCCTTACATGAATCTTCATATCTCTCATCAGCCAAGGTTCACTGAACTTGGTACTACCTTGAGTACCTGGAGTATGAAAGAGTCATAGCAAGAGTCCAGGTACAGCATGTTACTTCACCCTAACAGTGGCCCCTTGGAATGACTTAAAAGCCTCCCACTTGACAACTGTTCATTTGCCTTTAAGTAGAGTCACCCAGTCGACCCCAGCTAGATCCTACTTAATATTCTCAAATCTTGACCTGCCCCAGTTAAGGACTGTAACACATGGACCATTTCTATCTTTTCCATAATTCTTTCAAGACTAGTATAATTGTGGTCACTGAACCCAAAGTTTTCCCCAACTGCCACTCCAGTTACTTTGCCCACCTTATTCCCTAAGAGGAGGTCCAGTATTTCTCCTTCCAAAGAGTTCCTCTGTATCAACACATACAAAATACTGGAGGAACTCAGCAGGTCAGGCAGCACCTATGGAAACAAATAGATGGTCGCTGTTTCAGGCCGAGATCCTTCTTCAGGACTGAGAAGGAAATACCAGAATTAAAAAGGTAGGGAGGGGAGGGGAGGGGAAAGAGACTAGCTGGAAGGTGATAAGTGAAGCCAGGTGGGTGGGAAGGGTAAAGGGCTGAAGAAGAAAGAATATGATAGGGGAGGAGAGTGGACCATTGGAGAAAGGGAGAAGGTGGGGACTCAGGAATATAGGCAGGTGAGAAGGTCAGAGTGGGAAATACAAGTGGGGGGGATATGTTCCTCTGTATATTGTGCGAGGAAACTGTCTTGGATGCACCCCACAATTTTTGCCCCTTCCAGGCCATTAGCACTCCAGGTGGCACAGGAATATTAATTGCAATCTCCCACAAGCACTATCCTCCTCTTCCTTGTCCTCTTTTTCCAGTGTCCTCAGGTTTCGAGAATCTTGTCCAATGTAGTCCCGAAATTCCATGTTAGTAATCTGAAGATATAAAGCAAAAAAAGTTTTGAAAATGCTTTCTAAATCAATTCCCCACCTCCACCCCAAAATAAATGGATAAATTTAGGAAATCAAAACAGCACATTGCGTTCTGTAATAGATGTTTGTTCCCACAGGAAAAGAATTTTGGAAAGATTTTGTTCCCTTTATCTTTCCGACTCACTTTAAATCTATCCCAGCTAAAGCACTGGACGGGTACTAATACAGATATCGCAAGGTAAAGCCCACAGCAGCAGTTCAGAGAAGCCGTTTTCAGTTGCTTATCATTAAGTGCTGAGCAGTCTGTATTTGCTTAACTGTACCGAAGCAGCATGATAATTCATTATGTAAACTGTTCTGTCGTGGATTTCCATGGTCTCTTTGATCTCCCCGGTGTGTTTAATCAAGTGGATTTCAAAGTTAGCCAATTACAATCACGGATCAGGTGCTGCAAATGGACCGAAAATTATCGGAAGATTCAACCGCAAACAAGAGAAAATCTGCAGATGCTGGAAACCCAAGCAGCACACACAAAATGCTGGAGAAACTCAGCTGGCCAGGCAGCATCCTGAATTCTCATGAAGGGTCTCGGCCCGAAAAATCAGCTGTACTCTTTTCCATAGATGCTGCCTGGCCTGCTGAGTTCCTCCGGGAATATTCGACCGCTTTTGTTCCCCATCCAGGCAAGGTGCAGATCTCGAAACTCTCCCTGGCTTCAAAATAAATACAAACAGGCACGAAACTCGTTACAAGGACGAATACCGCGGCAAACGGAATCCCCCTGCCGTATCTGGGATGGTGCTGTGTAGGGAAATAGGCGTTGGCTCCGTTCGCACCTCGGCATTTACTACTGTACTCAGAACCCATTGCTGATGCAGTTTATTCCATTTGCGTACTGCGAGTTAGATGACGGGGAATTAGAATGAGACGCGGGGCGAAGGAGAGGGCAAGAGGAAGTAAAGTTATCAGTGGTGCTTGGCCTGTAATCAGGCAGCTCTCTATGATGTGCTGGCAGTCGGGAGGGTCCTAACACTCTACATCTCCGGCAGGAGGGTCCCTGCGGGGTTTGCAGATTCTCGGGAGCGTCCTTAAAGCCGAGCATTTGAAATTTCAGCCAGGGCTTTGTCACACATGGCAAAGGGGCGGGAATACAAACATCCTCAGCAACTATAAATCCGCTGCCGAGCTCGGTGGGGTCAACAGAGGGAAAGTTTTCTGCTCCGAACAGATCATCTCTCAACTTGTCGGAGGACGGATCTATACATCGCCGATTTTGACGCTCGTGTTTTGCCGACGGTCACTTTGTTCCGGTTGCCGGGGCGGACTGAAGCGCTGACCATGTACTTGGAAGTGGTTCTCTTGACTGCTTGCTTCTACGGTGCAGCGAGCGCCTTCAATTCCAACGCTATCAAGACGGGCAGCGGGGCGCTTCACCCGGCCAGTGTCACTCCTCAGATCTCCGTCCACCACGGAGCCAAGAACCATGCCATTGAACAATTCCAGGTAAATATTTCCCACGGAAAACACTGACATTGCTTCCAACGCAGTGTCGACAACAGCAAGTCCGAAGACCTTATGCAATCTGGAATGGTCACTTTGGTACCTTCAGTATTTTTTTCTTTCAATTTAGTAAATTCGATTAAATTAGAACAATTCAATAATGAAGCTTCCTTACTTAAAAGTTTTGCCGTGCGTTCCTTTCTGAATGGTGCATGTCAGCCCCGCATTACCTGCAGAATCTGATGTGCGTCTCCCTTATGATTTCTTTTGCAGGATGTATGTTAGTGTGTGCAGGTCACAGGGTTTTGTGTGTCTGGGCTGCTGTGTTATGGATTTCCCCCGAGTTACAGCGGATGCCAGGCTGTACACGAGTTGGACTGACTCTGCTCTCCTTTCCCTCAGTTCCCTGTTTGCCTGGATGACCAGGACTGCTCTGCAGACCAGTTCTGCTCCGGTTCTCGTCCTGGCGCGCAGCATTGCCTGAATTGTCGCCGACGTCGTAAACGCTGCGCCCGGAACGCAATGTGCTGCCCGGGGACTCGCTGCAACAACGGTGAGCGCAGGAAGGGACGCGGGGAGGGGCGAACCTGTAAAGTGGGAGACAGTGAGGGAGCGGGATTACTGCGGGTGCGGAAGGGCGATGAGAGCCTGGAGGTCTAAGCGAAACTTTATGAGTTTAAATTATATTATAAATAGTAATCTAATTTACACAGTCACACATCCAGGCTAGATGAAGGGTGGACTGCCCATTTCCCTCCGCAGATGCTGCCTGGCCCGCTGAGTTCCTCCAGTAGCTAGCTTCCTTTGGCAAATATAATCTGACCTGGCGGGCAAGTAGGGTGAACTATTTCAGCAAGTGGGGTCCCGGGGGGGGGAGGGTTTGACCGACATTCAGTATGCCTTCAGGATAGGTGAACGGCTGCGGCACAGAACGACTAATATTAATCCTACATCCATGAAAAAATGTAGAAGTCACAACGCGATAGAAAGCAGAAAAGAGAAACATATAGAAACTATATCGATTAATTTTACCACTATAACACCAGTCAACGATCACCTCGCCCAACACCCACTTTACCCCTGGTTTTTGATGAAGCGAAACCCCTTTGATCAAGTTATCTGGTTTCCTTTTGGGCGGATGGCAGTGACGGAGGGTGTTTCCTCTTCCGATAGTAATTCATAATTTACTGGATCTCTGGATTTTATTGCATGCAGGTATGTGTATTCCGGACGATGGGGAACATATCCAGGGCGAAATCGAGGAGACCATACTGGAGACCTGGGACGCTACTGTGGACGCGCATCCACGGAAGACGACGCTCGCCGCCAGGCCTCACCAGGTGAAAGGTAGGTTGAGAGCGAAATGATGAGGCACATTCAAAGGGAAATAGTTGTGAGTGGTTTGCTGATGAGGCTTTATGGTGCTCGCTCTCGCTCTTTTCCTTCCAGGTCAAGAAGGCGATGTGTGCCTTCGATCGTCCGACTGCGCGCAGGGCTTGTGCTGCGCTCGACACTTCTGGTCCAAGATCTGTAAGCCGGTGCTGAGGGAAGGTCAGGTGTGCACCAAACACAAACGCAAAGGGTCGCACGGCCTGGAGATATTTCAGAGGTGCGACTGCGCCCAGGGGTTATCGTGTCGGATGCAGAAGGGAGGAGGGCCCGGCCAAGGCAAGAGCTCCAGGCTGCACACCTGTCAGTGACCCTCTTCCCCACCTCCGGAGACGAAAGGACCTCTAATGGAGTCAAGACTTCGGTTCGCGACCAGCCGCCAGCCGCACTCCCTCTTGCAGGCTTTAGAGTGGAAGTATTCCGGCATCTTTCAGAACTCGAAGTGCATTATTTGTTGTTCCTTTTCAGGAACTATGTAGACTGTAACGCTTGCAGTAAATTACTGTGTTGTAAAAGATTCAGTCTGGCACTTACGCTGTAAATACTTGACTAACCAGTGTTGTCAAAAATGTTACAAGGCCATTCTCCCAGTTCAGCCAGTGTTGTAAATTCTTCTATATTATTGCTAACGAGTGTATGTAACATAAATTCTTTATATTTTAATTGAAATAAAGATGTGACAACAGTGACAATCACATGATAAATTTGATTTATTATTTAAATTGGTTTACTATTGCCACATGTACGGTGAAGACCTTTTCTTGCAAACCGTAAATACGAATCGGTTCATTACAACAGCACATTGAGCTAATTAGGAGTACATAATTACAGAAAGCAAAATAAAGTGTTAGGATACAGAGAAAGTGCCGGTGGACAGTAGCATGCAAAGTCACAGTGAGGTAGATTGTGAGGGTCCAGAGACCATATTACAGTACCAGGGAACTGCTCAACAGAAACTATCCTTGAATCTGACAGTACGCCCTTTCAGATTTTTCTATCTTCTGCCTGATAGGAGGAGGGAGAATCACAATATCTGGGCTGGGTGGAGCCTATGATTACCCTGGTTGCCTTTGGGAGCAGTGAGAAGTATAGACAGAGTCCATAGAAGGGAGGTTGGTTTCTGCGATGTGCTGAGCTGTGTCCATAACTCGTGCTCACAAGCAGAGCTGTTGCCATACCAGGCCTAGAAACATTTGGGTAGAATGCTTGTTGTTGCTGCATCAATTAAAAATCAATGAGGTGAAAGGGGTCATGCCAAATTTCTTGGCTCCCGAGGAAGTAGAGGTGCTGGTGAGCTTTCTTGGTCAAGACATCAATATGGTTGGACCAGGGCAGATTATTGGTGATATTCATTCAAATCCTGTCAACATACAGAGCATGTAAACACGAGGAAATCTGCAGATGCTGAAAATTCAAGCAACACACACAAAGTGCTGATGGAATGCAGCAGGCCAGACAGCATCTATAGGAAGAAGTACAGTCGACGTTTCGGGCCGAGGCCCTTCATCAGGACTAACTGAAAGAAGAGATAGTAAGAGATTTGAAAGTGGGAGGGGGAAGGGGAGATCCAAAATGATAGGAGAAGACAGGAGGGGGAGGGATGGAGCTAAGAGCTGGAAAGTTGATTGGCAAAAGGGATACAAGGCTGGAGAAGGGAGAGGATCATGGAACGGGAGGCCGAGGGAGAAAGAAAGGGGGAGGGGAGCACCAGAGGAAGATGGAGAGCAGGCAAGGAGTTATTGTGAGAGGGACAGAGAGAGAGAAAAAAAGGAAATAAATAAATAGATAGATAGATAGATAAGGGATGGGGTAAGGAGGGACATTAATGGAAGTTAGAGAAGTCAACGTTCATGCCATCAGGTTGGAGGCTACCCAGATGGAATATAAAGTGTTGTTCCTCCAACCTGAGTGTGGCTTCATCTTGACAGTAGAGGAGGCCATGAATAGACTTATCAGAATGGGAATGGGACATGGAACTAAAATGCGTGGCCACTGGGAGATCCTGCTTTCTCTGGCAGACAGAGTGTAGATGTTCAGCGAAATGGTCTCCCAGCCAGCGTTGGGTCTCGCCAATATATAGAAGGCCGCACCAGGAGCACCGGATGCGGTATACAGTATCACACCAGCCGACTCACAAGTGAAGTGTCGCCTCACCCAGAAGGACTGTCTGGGGCCCTGAGTGGTGGTGAAGGAGGAAGAGTAACGGCATGTGTAGCACATGTTCAGCTTACAAGGATAAGTGCCAGGAAGGAGATCGGTGGAGACGAATGGACAAGGGAGTCGCGCAGGGAGCAATCCCTGTGGAAAGCAGGAAGGGGGGAGGGAAAGATGTGCTTGGTGGTGGGAACCCGTTGGAGGTGGCAGAAGTTACAGAGAATTATATGTTGGGGCTGGAGGCTGGTGGGGTGGTAGGTGAAGACAAGGGGATCCTTATTCCTAGTGGGGTGGCTGGAGGATGGGGTGAGAGCAGATGTGCGTGAAATGGGAGAGATGCGTTTTAGAGTAGAGTTGATGGTGGAGGAAGGGAAGCCCCTTTCTTTAAAAAAGGAAGACATCTCCTTTGTCCTGGAATGAAAGGCCTCATCCTGAGAGCAGATGCGGCAGAGACGGAGGAATTGCGAGAAAGGGATGGCATTTTTGCAAGAGACAGAGTTGGAAGAGGAATAATCCAGGTAGCTGTGAGAGTCCGTAGGCTTATAGTAGACATCAGAAGATAAGCTGTCTCCGGAGATAGAGACAGAAAGATCAAGAAAGGGGAGGGAGGTGTCAGAAATGGACCAGGTACTGTAAATTTGAGGGCAGGGTGGAGGCAAAGTCAATGAAGTCAACGAGCTCAGCATGCGTGCAGGAAGCAGTGCCAATGCAGTTGTCAAAGTAGCAAAGGAAAAGTGGGGGACGGATACGAGTATAGGCTTGGAACATGGACTGTTCCACAAAGCCAACAAAAAGGCAGGCGTAGCTGGGACCCATAAGGGTGCCCATAGCTACACCTTTAGTTTGGAGGAAGTGGGAGGAGCCAAAGGAGAAATTATTAAGAGTAAGGACTAATTCCGCTAGATGGAGGAGAGTGGTGGTAGAGGGGAACTGGTAGGTCTGGAATCCAAAAAGAAGCAGAGAGCTTTGAGACCTTCTTGGTGGGGGATGGAGGTATATAGGGACTGGACATCCATGGTGAAAATAAGGTGGTGGGGTCCAGGGAACTTAAAATCATTGAAAAAATCCAGAGCATGAGAAGCTTATCTAGTGATAAGAGACAGCTTATTTACTGAGGTCTACTATAAGCCTATGGACACTCACAGCTACCTGGACTATTCCTCTTCCCACCCTGTCTCTTGCAAACATGCCATCCTTTTCTCACAATCCCTCCATCTCCAGCGCATCTGTTCTCAGGATGAGGCTTTTCATCCCAGGACGAGGGAGATGTCTTCCTTTTTTAAAGAAAGGCACTTCCCTTCCTCCATCATCAACTCTGCTCTCAAACGCACCTCTTCCATTTCATGCACATCTGCTCTCACCACATCCTCCCGCCACCCCACTAGGGATAGGGTTCCCCTTGTCCTCACCTACCACCCCACCAGCCTCCAGGTCCAACATATAATTCTCCGTAACTTCTGCCACCTCCAACAGGATCCCACCACCAAGCACATCTTTCCCTTCCACCCCTTTCTGCTTTCTGCAGAGATCGCTCCTTACGCGACTCCCTTGTCCATTCATCTCCCCATCCCTTCCCATCGATCTCCCTCCTGGCTCTTATCCTTGTAAGTGGAACAAGTGCTATACCTGCCCTTACACTTACTCCCTCACCAGAATTCAGGGCCCCAGACAATCCTTCCAGGTGAGGCGACACTTCACCTGTGAGTCGGCTGGGGTGATATACTGTGCCCGGTGCTCCCGATGCAGCCTTCTATATATTGGTGAGACCCGACGCAGACTGGGAGACCATTTCGCTGAACACCTATGCTCTGTCCGCCAGAGAAAGCAGGATCTCCCAGTGGCCACACATTTTAATTCCACGTCCCATTCCCATTCTGATATGTCTATCCACGGCCTCCTCTACTGTAAAAATGAAGCCACACTCAGGATGGAGGAACAACACCTTGTATTCTGTCTGGGTAACCTCCAACCCGATGGCATGAACATTGACTTCTCTAACTTCCGTTAATGCCCCTCCCCCCTTCTTACCCCATCCTTTATTTATTTATTTATTTATTTATTTATTACTTTTCCCTTTTTTCTCTCTCTTTTTTCTCCCTCTGTCCCTCTCACTATAACTCCTTGCCTGCTCTCCATCTTCCTCTGGAGCTCCCCTCCCCCTTTCTTTCTCCCTAGGCCTCCCGTTCCATGATCCTCTCCCTTCTCCAGTCTTGTATCCCTTTTGCCAATCAACTTTACAGCTCTTAGCTCTATTCCACCCCTCCTGTCTTCTCCTATCATTTCCGATCTCCCCCTTCCCCTTCCACTTACAAATCTCTTACTATCTCTTCTTTCGGTTAGTCCTGATGAGGGGTCTCGGCCTGAAACGTCGACTGTGCTTCTTTCTATGGATGCTGTCTGGTCTGCTGCGTTCCAATCGCACTTTGTGTGCGATACAGAGCATGTGCACTGCACCCACCCACTCCATCCTGAAGTCAACGACCAGCTCTTTTGTTTTGCTGACAATGAGGGAAAGGTTGTCATGACATCATGTCATTAGACTCTCTGTCTCAGCAACACACACGAAATGCTGGAGGAACTCAGCAGGACAGGCAGCATCTATGGGAAAAATTACAGTTGATGTTTCAGGCCAAAACCCTTTGGCAGGACTGGCTCTTTAACTCCTTCCTGTACCTTGACTCATAGTGGGATATCGTTCACAATGGTGGTGTCTGCAAACTAGTAAATGGAGTTAGAGCAAAATATAGCCACCCGGTTATGAGTACACAGAGATGAGAGTAGGGGGCTGAGGGCACAATCTTGTGGGGTATCAATCTTGAGAATAATCATGCTGGAGCGATTGTTGCCCCTCCTTATTGATTGCAGACATTAGGGTGCGATTTTAAACTGTACATGTTGGGGAGTATTGGAATAGACACTATTTCAAAACATTGGTGACCTCTTACTGGCAATAATTACAGAGCAAGTGGACTGTTGTCACATAATATGCTCTGTTAACTTGGTCAAACTGCATAAACATAAGAGATTCTGCAGATCAACACTCACAACATGCCGGAGGAACTCAGCAGGTCGGGCAGCATCCGTGGAAATGATCAGTCAACGTTTTGGGCTGGAACCCTTCATCAGTTCATCCAGCTTGCAGTGAGTGTTGCCTTGACCCCAGCATCTGCAGAATATTTTGTGGTTGAGATTCTGCAGATGCTAGAAATCTTTGAAAGCATACAAAAAGTGCTGGAGGAACTCAGGCAGCATATGTGAAGAGAAATAAGCAGTCAACATTTCAGGGCACACCTTTCATCAGGACTGGAGAGGAGGAAGGAAGAAGCCAGAATAAGAAGGTGAGGGGAGGGGAAGGAGTACAAGCTGGCAGGTGATAGGTGAAACCAGGTGAGGGGGAAGGTGGGTGGGTGACGAGGGGTGACGAAGAAAGAAGCTGGGAGGTGATAGGTGGAAGAGGTAAAGGGCTGAAGAAGAGGGAATCTGATAGGAGTAGACAGTGGACTATGGTAGAAAGGGAAGGAGGAAGGGCAGCAAAGGAGGGTGATGGGCAAGTCAGGGGAAGATATGAGACTATGGGAGAAAGTGAAGGAAGATCACCACATAGCTCCTTTGAGTCCTTCACTGGAAAAGATACCTTTCCCCATTTCCGTTGCCAGACTTTGGGTTCTTCTTTGGAAAGAAGGAGACTATTTGACCAATTGAGTCTATGAAGGTCTTCCAAGCATTCTCATCAATGCCATGCCCTAATTTATTTCTAAGAGCTTTTATCCTCCTTGTACATTCCCATCGGCTCAACATGCATTCTGATGTCCTTCAAAACCTGAATGGTTCTGGTGATGTTTTTCGACTTTAGCCTGATGTCAACTTTGCAAAGGTTCAGAGCCACCTTTTCACTGACCAAGCACAATATACTGATATGCTGGCAGAGGTCTAGTGATGTCTATTCCTTGGTGTTAACCATATTCCATCTATGTGTTGTTGGTACAGAGTGAAGACAATAGGTATGTGGAGCTGCGTACCATTATAAGGTCGTAAGTCAAAGTAAATTTATCATCAAGGTACATATACAGTGTGTGGGCACGTGGCCAAGTGGTTAAGGCATTGGACTAGCTACCTAAAGGTCATGAGTTTGGGCCCCAGCCGAGGGAACGTGTTGTGTCCTTGAACAAGGCACTTAATCACACATTGCGCTGCGACGACACTGGTGCCAAGCTGTATGGGTCCTAACGCCCTTCCCTTGGACAACTTTGGTGTTGTGGAGAGGGGAGACTTGTAGCATGGGCAACTACTGGTCTTCCATACAACCTTGCCCAGGCCTGCACCCTAGAGGGTGAAGACTTTCCAGGTGCAGATCCATGGTCTCGCAAGACTAACGGATGCCTTTACTTACATATACAGTATGTAATCGTATACTACCTTGAGATTCATTTTCTTGCAGGCATTTACAGGAAAATAAAGAAATGTGTTAGAATGTATGGTTACTATACATAAATGAAGACAAATTATTCAAATACAAACGTTTGTAATAATAAGTAAATAAATAATACTGAGAACATGAGTTGTAGAGTCCTTGAAAGTGAGTCTTTAGGCTGTGGGGTCAGTTCAGAGTTGAAATGAGTGTGTCACAATGGCGGGGCACTGGGAGCAAGGGTGGACCCAAATGCAAGACACATCTTGAGAGGTTACTTAGGTTTAGTTTATTGTACGATACCAGGAGAGAAAGACAGAAGCAGGAATAGCAAACAGGATAAGGACTCAGGACTACGACTAGGCTGGGACCAAGGGTCTGGGCTAGGACTCGGAATCGGCTCCCAGAACTAGAGGAGACATGAAGAGGCTAGGGTATGGACTCTGAGCACAAGACTGGGCAAGGACCCAGTACCTGGGTCTTGCCTTGGGCTCGGACCCCAGAACCAGGAATGGACATGACATGGGCTAGGGAGAGGAGGAACATGGAAAACAGGACCTCGGTCTCGGGAGAGCAGGTACATGGAACCATGGACACATACACAGAACACAGAGTTGGGACCCCTCCTTGGATACAGGACATAGGGCCGGGACTCATGACTCATGACCCATGACCCTCTGCGGGACAACGGCAAGACGGCCTGACTTACCCCCACGGAGGCGAGGACAGGACAAGACAAGACATGACACCCCACGGGGCAACGGCAAGACGGCCAGACTTACCCCACTGAGGCGAGGACAAGACAAGACAAGACCAACACGAATGAACACCAGACGGTACCTATCTAGCTCCGGTGATAGAACTAGACCAAAGTGCAGGTGAGGCTGCAGACGAGGGCTAGAGGTGAGAGGGGCAGAGAAGGGATTCAGACAAGGGGGTAGGACAGGTATCACAGACCGCCAGGGCCAGGACTTGACATGGTACTTGGATGCCACCAGGCCCAGGACGTGGACGTGGTACTTGGATGCTGCCAGAGCCAGGACGTGGACGTGGTGCTTGGAACCTCCGGGTAGTGCCGAGCTCTCGACTCGGCCCGGGAACAGTAGACAGCGGCTCTTGATTCTCTCTGGCGGGTAAACTGACGGACCCACCTTGAAGAGGAAACTTTACAGGCTCGCTTCAGCGAGGTAACTGGACAAGATTGCTCTGGTGAGGAAAGGCGAATTACCGGCACTCACTTCGGGCGGAGACAAGGCTTGCTCCGGCCAGATGACATTGGCATACCGTACCTTTGCAGACGCTCCTGCGCCAAACGGCTGAAAGCCGGAGATTATAAACTACCGGTTCAGCCCAGTGTTAATTGCCTTTAATCACCAAAGTCGAGGAACACGGGAAAACAGGGAATCAACGGTCCAGATCGTAACATAAACAAGCTAAATTTAAAGGGACTCCGATCCAGACCATGACAGAGTGAAGTTATCCACGCTCTTTCAGGAGCCTGATGGCTGTAGGGTAATAACTTTCTGAAGCTGGTGGTGAGGGACCTAAGGCTCCTGTACCCACTGCCTGATAGTAGTAATGAGGAGAGAACGTGCACTGGATGGTGGTCCTTGGTGATGCACACTGCTTTCTTGGGATAACGTTCCTTGCAGATGCATCAGGCCAAGTGGGGGGGAGCTGAAAGCAGCTCACACAGCTGAGCGAACAGTCTTGGATGTGCTAACAGGCAAGATCAATAATTTTTTTCGGTGAAAATTATTTTTTAGAATGCACAAATATACATAATTCACACAAACAACAGTATAGTTCTACAGATGCTCAGCCAACACATTGGAAGGTATAAATATAATTCATTCTTGAAAGGGAATGCTGCAGAGTCTTCCCCCTCTTCCAAGCTCTATGCAATGGAGGCTTGATGTAGGGTGCAATTACATACTGGTCTTCCCACACAGGACTCTTGCATAAGTCACGCCTGTTTGAGAGTGTTCCACAGCACCTATTCCTTGGACTTCTGAGTGTTAGCAGCACTTAGTCATTGGGGGATCCTTCTACTGGGAGATCAGTAGATTTCAGACTGACCACAGCGTCTCCCTTCTTCTGAATTAATTGATGGCCACCCAGCAGCAACTGATATCTATCTTGGGGTGTATCCCTTGGGACCAGCGAGAGTCCTTTTGGGGATGATTCTGTATAGATGCCGATGCATCGCTCTCCACAGTTTTCAGCAAAGGGGTATTCAGAGAGGAGGTGGGCACTGTTCTTTTCCAACGCACGTACAGCAGGATTCAGTGCCTTCCAAAATCTGGGCAGTTCGTCCGTGAAATCCATTGAGTGCATTTCACAGGGGAAATCACTTTAAAGGTGTGGTAGGTCAGGTTCTGTACACCTGAAACAAAGCACAAACAGGCAGCACTGTGCCAACTTAAGCTGCCAAATTTCACACCATACGCCACAGGAGTATTTGAACACAGGGCTGAGTATACTTGTCATTGGTTGCAATGTAATGTGAGATGGCAACAGATGGTACCCATGGAACTGAGCAGGAAAGCAAAGAGCAATTTGATTTGGAAAGATAATTTCAGATAGCTTTCTTTAAGAAGTGCTGTGTATGCAACATTTGCTTCACTAGTGCACAGTATGATCATTGTTCTTTGTGGAAATTCCCCCATTCACTCTGGTTTTTTTTAGCTTTAATAATGCTGAGAGAGTTCTCCAGTTTAATGTTCTGGTTTGCCCAGCAAATACAGTTACTCTAAAAGTCTCTTGTAAGTGGCCAGTCCTCTGCCAAATTAGCTTGAACTCGACCCTCCAGCAGTAGTTAACCTGCCCAGAGGTATTTCAGTCCCAGCTTTCTCTTGGTGCAAAATGCCCACCTTGACAATGTTTCTCGTGCCATAGAACTGGCCCTAATGTCAAAAGAACCCAAACTCTGCCTGCAACATTATCTCTTGCCATGATTTAACAGTAGGGCCAATCACAACAAAAACTGGTTTTGAACATGGCTACTTCAGTGCACCCACACTTATTTCAATCTTGCTCATCACGATTTTTGCATCTCACCACAAATGAGCTTCCTTTGGAAGTAGAGCTGCTCTATCCTTCCGTTAATAGATGAATTTATAATGTCATCATCTCCAGTTGGGAAGAGGAGGATATATGAGGAGGCAGCAGAGATGTTGCAGTCATGAGTATTTTCACGAAGGTAGACTGGTAATCGCAGTGAGGTTTCCCTGCTGTCTACCACAGGAAAAGTCATTCCTCCTTAACCACCCGACAAGTGACCAAAGAGCCATCTCCTGACCTTGTAGATTATGTCCATTTTGAGCAGGGGTTCCCAAACTGGTGTCCACAGACCCCTCTGTTAATGGTAGGGCTCCATGGCATAAAAAAGTTTGGGAGCCCCTAATTTACAGGCAGAGTGGGCAGACACAACTGTTAGCCTTATCAATGTTGCCAAAGCTATACTTCAACAGTTGGAAGGAACTACACTATAACACATGTTCGCTTATAAGTTTGTCATGTCACTTCACAATGGCATGCAAGCTGTGGTTCTATATAAGGGATCTAGGACAGAGCCAATCACAGTGAAGACTGGATTAAGGTTCTCCTAAAGGGTTGTCTATTGGTGAGTCCTCAGGTGGCTGTAGAAGCGGATCTGGGATGCAGATATTCTGGTGCCGTGTGGACAAGAGTAAATGGTGGCTGTGGTTAGTGGTTGGGCCTTTTGGCTGTTCAGTCTCCCCTTAATCAGCTGCTGATTGTTCTCAGTGGAGGTCGCTCTCATGTAGCATGACTCTCTGTCGAACAGATTTCCTCCAGGTGTACCGATTGAGTTCAACATCTTCTCAAGTTTTAGATGTAATGTTGAATTTTTTCAGGCTGATTTTGATGTTATCTTTGAAGCATTTTCTTTGTCCACCAGGGGCTCCCTGACCTTCTTTCAATTGGGAGTAAAGGATCTGTTTTTGGGACGTATGAGTTAGGCATCCAGATGACATGACCTATCCATTGGTGTTAGTATTGCTTTATCATGGTGGAAATGCTGTTCATTTTGGCCTCCTCCAGCACACTGGTGATAGTGTGCCTGTCCTTCCAGCTGATTTTCAAATCCTTCAGAAGGGTCTTTTAAGTGGTCCATGATTCAGCTCTATGCAATTTGTAGGAAGGACAACTAGTCTATTGACCAAAGGTTTAGCTTGGACCTGTACATCAATGTCTTCAAAGCATTTTCTTTAATCTTGCTTGGGCTAGCACAACTCAGGTGGTGTTTGACCTCTGAGTCGATGTTTGTTTTTGAGGAGAGAATGCTGCCAAGGTAGGGAAGGTGGTTTACGTTCAATGGCAGTATCACCAACTTTTCTGGAGGGACGACTGGATAAATTGCTGCTTGGGCAGCTGATGATATATAGAACCTGCATCTTTGTAATATTCAAAACAAAACTCAGGGCCCTATATGCCTCAGCAAAAGCATTCAGGTTTCATTGGAGGTCTTCTTTAAGGTGTGCTGTGATGGCATTGCCATCCACACACTGAAGCTCCATGACGGTGGTAGTGATGACCTTGCAAGGCTACTTCTGTCACATGGGGGGCATTGGGAATGGACCCAAATGCAAGGCACAGTCACTGAAGTACAAGGAACAGAACTTGACTGGAGTAGGGACATGACAGGATACAGACAAGGAGCAGGGACAAGAACACAGACTTGGGCTTGGACCCCAAGCCAGAGACTGGACAAGGACCCAGAACCTGGGTCTTGCCTCAGGCTCGGGCCCCAGAACCAGGCAAGGACATGACATGACGTCAGGACTGGAGGCTGGGGTCCAGAGGCTTGAGGCTTGGAGACAGGCTTGGGGTCTTGAGCCTTGAGGCTTGGAGACAGGCTTCGGGTCTTGAGCCTTGAGGCTTGGGCTCTGAGCCAGAGACTGGGCAAGGACCCACAGCCTGGGAGTTGACTGAAGCGCGGACTCCAGAACTAGGCGAGGACAAGATGAGGCTATAGAACTGGACATGGCTTGGGTGAGGAACTCCTGGGTAGGGCATGACACAAGGACAGGACTCGGATAGGACTGGACTAGGCACAGACTGGACGAGGGCCTTCAGGAGCATGGAGCCTTGGACTAGAAGAGATAGCAGCATGGAGCCTTGGACTAGAAGAGACGGGAACACAGAACACAGAGCCGGGACCCCTCCTTGGGAACAGGATGTAGGGCCGGGGCTCATACACAGAATGCTGAACATGAAGAGACAGATCCCAACACAAGGTGATAGCAAACGGCTGGACCTACCTAGCGAAGGCGAGGACACAGAGGTAGTTCCCAACACTGGGTAGTGGCAAACGGCCGGACCTACCTAGCAAAGGCGTGGACACAGAGAGACAACTCCACACAACAAAAGACAGTTTCTTATCTTGACCTAAAAAGGCTCCGGTCTTGCTCCAGCGGTAAAACTTCAGCGATACAGGCAGGGTATACAGGCAAGGTATCCAGGCAGAGAGTTAGGTGGGGGGGAAAGACAGGGAGGGGAACAGAACAGTCCAGCAGGGAATCCCTGCTTTGCAGAGGTATTTATGTCTCAGCCCCAAAACGAGAACCATGTGCCTACAACAGAACCTGGGGAAAACCAGAAAGCCCAGAACAAGGAACCACAGACCGGGACGTGAACCGGAACGCGGGTCCCACAGACTGGACCATGACAACTTCATTGCCACAAAATCCTTTTCATCATAACTTTGACCTCGTCACTGACAAAGCTCCTGCAGGAGTATAATAACACAAACACGAGGAATTCTGCAGATGCTGAAAATTCAAGCAACACACATCAAAGTTGCTGGTGAACACAGCAGGCCAGGCAGCATCTCTAGGAAGAGGTACAGTCGACGTTTCAGGCCGAGACCCTTCGTCAGGACTAACTGAAAGAAGAGCTAGTAAGAGATTTGAAGAGAGTAAGAAATCTCTTACTAGCTCTTCTTTCAGTTAGTCCTGACGAAGGGTCTCGGCCTGAAACGTCGACTGTACCTCTTCCTAGAGATGCTGCCTGGCCTGCTGTGTTCACCAGCAACTTTGATGTGTGTTGCAGGAGTATATCTATTCCTTCTACCTAATGGAAAATAGTGACTGCTCCCCAAAACCAATGTCAACAAACCTTAGTCACTGGATTATGCAGACAATAAAATAAACTGCTGGAAGAACTCTGTGGATTAAGCAGCTGAGAAGACAAAGGCATGGTTGATATTTTACATGTGGCCGCGGTTGCCTGTGTTGCCATCATTGATTTATTTGCTGAGTGGCTGGGTCTTACTTTCAATATGTGAAAAGAAGGTCCTCTCTCAGTCTGCTGAACAACCCCATCCCCAACCCCCCTCCCCCGGCATATCAGTGGGACTCTGGAAAACATGAAATTGTATTGGGGCCCGCAGGGATATCATCTTCCCTGTTAAGGGGAGGACAAAGCTTGTTCACCCTATGATTGAGGTGAGAATGAACGTTGCCTTGGAATTTAGCAACAGGAGTCAGGCATCAAGCTCCTAGATACCCTGCTGCAAATGATTAAGTGAAATAATCAGGCCTGGAATGCAAGCACAAATGATAGATCCTGTTGCGCATATTACTTAATACTTAAAAATACCTAAAAGGAATTGCTTAATTGTGCAGCACGGTAGCATGGGGGAGGCAGGTAGTGTGGCAATTGGTGTATTATTTTACAATGCCAGTGATCCCTGGAGAGACTTGTTCTGGAGCTGCTCCAGCCTATGGTTAGGCCACACTTAGATCCCGTCCAGTTTGCCTACCAGCCCCGACTAGGAGTTGAGGATGCCATCGTCTACCTGCTGAACCGTGTCTACGCCCACCTGGACAAGCCAGCGAGCACTGTGAGGGTCATGTTTTTTGACTTCTCCAGTGCGTTCAACACCATCCGCCCTGCTCTGCTGGGGGAAAAGCTGACAGCGATGCAGGTGGATGCTTCCCTGGTGTCATGGATTCTTGATTACCTCACTGGCAGATCACAGTACGTGTGCTTGCAACACTGTGTGTCCGACAGAGTGATCAGCAGCACTGGGGCTCCACAGGGGACTGTTTTGTCTCCCTTTCTCTTCACCATTTACACCTCGGACTTCAACTACTGCACAGAGTCTTGTCATCTTCAGAAGTTTTCGGATGACTCTGCCATAGTTGGATGCATCAGCAAGGGAGATGAGGCTGAGTACAGGGCTACGGTAGGAAACTTTGTCACATGGTGCGAGCAGAATTATCTGCAGCTGAATGTGAAAAAGGCTAAGGAGCTGGTGGTAGACCTGAGGAGAGCTAAGGCACTGGTGACCCCTGTTTCCATCCAGGGTGTCAGTGTGGACATGGTGGAGGATTACAAATACCTGGGGATACGAAATGACAATAAACTGGACTGGTCAAAGAACACTGAGGCTGTCTACAAGAAGGATCAGAGCCGTCTCTATTTCCTGAGGAGACTGAGGTCCTTTAACATCTGCCGGACAATGCTGAGGATATTCTACGAGTCTGTGGTGGCCAGTGCTATCATGTTTGCTGTTGTGTGCTGGGGCAGCAGGCTGAGGGTAGCAGACATCAACAGGATCAAAACTCATTCGTAAGGCCAGTGATGTTGTGGGGATGGAACTGGACTCTCTGACGGTGGTGTCTGAAAAGAGGATGTTGTCCAAGTTGCATGCCATCTTGGTCAATGTCTCCCATCCACTACACAATGTACCGGTTGGGCACAGGAGTACATTCAGCCAGAGACTCATTCCACCGAGATGCAGCACAGAGCGTCATAGGAAGTCATTCCTGTCTGTGGCCATCAAACTTTACAACTCCTCCCTTGGAGGGTCAGACACCCTAAGCCAATAGGCTGGTCCTGGACTTATTTCCTGGCATAATTTACATATTACTATTTAATTATTTACGGTTTTATTACCATTTAATTATTTATGATGCAACTGTAACGAAAACCAATTTCCCTCGGGATCAATAAAGTATGACTATGATCACTGATCGGGTTCATTTCCCACCACAGTCTGTGAGGAGTTTGTACATTCTCCCTGTGACCGTGTGGGGTTTCTCCGGGTGCTCCAGTTTCCCCCCACATCCCAAAGACGTGTGGTTAGGATTAGGCTTAGTGAGTTGTGGGCACGCGATATTGGTGTCAGAAGCATGGCAACGGTTGTGGGCTGCACCCAAAGCAATCCTTGGACTGTGTTGGTCATTGACAGCAAAACAACATATTTCACTGTATGTTTTTATGCGCGTGTGACAAGTAAAGCTAATTTTTATCTTTAATCTTTCACTCTACCTGAAGCATACTCCAATGCATTAAGCGTCATTATATTCCCTTCCCTTTGTGCTGGTTCATCTTTTCCTGTCCCTCTCACTATCCTTTTGCAGTGCCATACTTCTGCTTCATGAGCAACTTCAGCAAATATTTTCCATCCATTCATTTAACAAATACCATCACTCTCACCCACAGACCTCTCTTTAGCCTCCTTGTGGGTGAATAAAGCAGAGAAATCTGCTGTAAGATTGTATCACAAAGTAAAAAGACTTAATAATCTGCTCTTCCATGCTTTCCAAAGCCACTTTTCCCATTGTTTTCATCAGTTGTTGGGGAAGCCTGTGCAGAAGAAATTAAACTTACAAGTTCATGCTAAAATCACTGAAATTCAGCAATTTCAGAATCAGAATCATGTCATGAAATATGTTGTTTTGTGGCAGCAGTACAGTGCATTACATGAAATCTAGTATAAACTATATAAGAAATATATGCAAAGTAAATAAATTAAGTAGGTAGTGCAAAAAGAGAGGGAAAATCATTGAGGAAGTGTTCATGTTCGTTGTCTGTTCAGAACTCCTTCGGGCAGAAGGGAAGAAGCTGTTCTTCAGATGTTGAGTGTGTGTATTCAGGCTCCTCTCTGATGATAGTATTGATAAGAGAGCAGGTCTTGGATGGTGGGGATTCTTAATGATGGATGCTGCTTTTCTGAGGCATCACCTTTTGAAGACATCCCTCAATGGTGGGACTCAATTTACATAATGAAATTGTGAATCCAACTCGCCTGCTTTTCCCAGGACAATTCCTGATGCTCTCACCTTGGGTCAATGGTTTTGAAGATAACGGCTGATGCACCAACACCATTACGTAGCCTGCCCCGCTCCTTCTCAAATACCTGCAGTCAAGAACTTAAACACGTGTGTCGTTGCTTGAAATCTGAGATGTCAAAAATGGCTAGGCACTTATATAGTTTTCAACAGCTATGGTTTCAGAAGCATGTGAAGCATTAGAGATCATCACAAGTTTGAATTCTTATTTGTATTTTAATAAGATTACTGACTAACTATAGACATCCGTTACAAATTTTACCTCAATATTTGACATTCCTCTTTCATCATTTCTGAAGGGTTTCTTTGATATTCTTTTAGTTTTTGTTCTTACTGGTTTGCTGCAATTTGTTCAAAAAGTGACCAAGAGTACAGACAGTGTGCTGATCAATGCTACAAAAACTGCTGCTTGCAGTCACAAATATCTACACTTCTCATTTGTTCACACTGTTTCCCTCCCATTTCTGCGGTCAGTGCATAAAATGCATGGAAAATGCAGGTGTTGAATGCCCATTCGCTGGGCACGGATGCTGTTGTGGGTGCAATGAAAAGGTAAAATGGAGGTGCTGGGCACACCCACTCCATTCCTGAGACTGTAGGTGCAAATAACAGCTCCACTGACACAGTGGGTCTCCTCTTTTAGTACATAGAAATAGGCATTTCTGCGTCAGTAAACATAGAACATAGAACAGTACAGTTCCTTCAGCCCACGACGTAGTGCTGACCTTTTAACCTACTCTAAGACCAATCTGACTCTTTCCTCCCACATACTTCTCTATTTTGCTATCATCTATGTGCCTAGGAGCTTCTTAAATGACCTAAATGTATCTGCCTCTACCACCATCCCATGCACCCCCCCACCCTCTGCATAAAGAACTTACCTCTGACATCCCCTCCCCCCAATACTTTCTTCAAGTCACCTTAAAATTATGCCTCCTTGTATTGTCCATTTCTGCCTCATGTTTTCACTATGATTTTCCACCAGGCCCTTGAGCTATGTTTTGTTGTAGTCCAAATTTTGGATTCTGTAATGAGCTATTTTTAGCCTATCTGGAAACACAACATTTCTGGCACACGGTTGCCAGGAGCCAAGGGATCTCAGCAGGGAAACAGACAAGTTTGAGCAACAGTTCAACTGGGTATCTAAATCTGTCAATGCCCTACCTGATTAAAACTATTTCAGCTCCGGTGGCAACGATCAACATCAAGAAAAAAAGGCAGCATCCAAAGAAAAGTCCTATGACAGTAGTTATCAACCTTTTGACCTGCTTTTTCTCTCACTCTGAGTACAGGGCACATATATTTTGCTCACGTTTGTCAATAATAAAAGACAGTGAATGGGCTCATTTCTACTTTGCATGTAGATTCATGGCACATTAATTTAGTCACTTTTCTGTGTATTTCTGCAAGTAGAAATCCTCACACTCAAACACCATAGTTGAATGGAATTTGTGGCTTCGCTGAGGATTCAGAGCCCTGTGTGCTTTAGTCTTATAGTGCTTGGATGGTCCATTAAATCAGATTAGCTTGGATTCTCTGGTAAAGCAATAGATAACATTAATTTAAGGTTCACAGACTTTCCATTGCCAGACTGAAAACAAATGAACTCATTCCTGAATGATGGAAATTGTGACAAGATTGATTAAAAACCAAGATTAATATTAAGAATCCGTGAAATGCTATGAGAGAGCGGGAGTAGTGGGCCCTAGAGTACCGATTATTTGTCATTTCATTTGAGGCTTCACATTAACTGGACGGCTGCCCAGGCACAGTTGCCTTGTTGACAGGAAATAAAGAGAAATACTGCCAAGGCCATCTCATTACAATAAATGGCCTCTGGATATTTTCCTGATAAATCTACTCACTCACAGGTTATTAGTACTCGTTTAAGAGGGGAAAAGAAAACTACTTTTCTTCTGATTCTCATCAGGAAGCTATTAAAGAAGGGAAGGCTGGAACAAACCTCCTTGCAAAAGCATAGTTTCAGACTTTTCTCTTTTTTTTCAAAGGAAAGGATCAGCATCCAAAATCTTCTGTTGTGCTGAAAAATAAATACTGGAGAAAACTCAGCAGTAAGGCAGCATCTATGGTGGGGCACAATGGGGGAAAAAGTGATAAAAACAAGCAGTCTTAAGTTGCTGAGAATTTCAGGGTTGGAGGAAACAAAGAGTACAGAAAAGAGACTGCAGATGCTGAAATCTGGGACAAAAATTAGATTTCCCATACACTGTCACCTGTCCTTCTAGTTTTCTTTGTTCACTTTTTCCATCCACTCCCCCAAAACATTCCATCTTCCCATCACTCCCTTCCTCCCCATTTGGTTTCACCTATCAATTACTAGCCTCCATTCAACCCTGTGATCCATTACACCTCCCCCTCAGTCCTGATGCAGGGTCCTAACCTGAAACATCGACACAACTTCTGCCATCACAGATGCTGTTTGGCCCTTCAAAGTCAGAGTCGAGTTTGTCATCATATGCACAAGTGCACGGGAAAAGCTTACCTGCAGTAGTATCACAGGAACATAGCATTAGAGACACAACATCCACAAGAAAAACATAAATTATGCAATAATTAATACAAATAACAAAAACAAAGTCAATTGTGGTGCCAAATGGTCAAACAGATCATTGTGCTATTGTACTCAGGTAGTAATGAGGGATTATTTATTTAGCAATACAGTGTGGAGTAAGCCCTTCTGGTCCTTGTGGCACACTGCTCCAGCAGGTCCCAACAAACCCAATTTACCCTGACCTAATCACAGAACAATTTACAATGCCCAATCAACCAACCTGGTATGATTTGGCCTGTGGGAGGAAGCTGGAGGACCCGGAGAAAACCCACGCATTCCTCAAGGAGGATGTATAGAGGCTCCTTACAGAATGTCATCACAATTGACCTATGATCTTTGGAACACCCCAAGCTGTAAGAGTGTTGCTCTAACCGCAATGCTAGAGTGGCGCCCTTGTGCTGTTGGTCCAAGAACTGAATGGTTGAAGGAAAATGGCTATTCATAAACCTGTTGGTATGGGACTTGGGGCTTATGCACTTCCTGCACAATGGAAGCTGTGAAAAGGTGACATGGCCCGGGTGGTGGGGATCTCTGGTGATAAAGATTTTTGGTGATCTTCTTGTATCCTGCTTCTTAGAAAAAGGGAATGCGGTGGGATAGAGACCAAAGTTGTCCAGTTGAAACAATTGTTCTCAGTGGCACCTAAGAAAGAGAAATGAGTGCTTGTTAGTCATAGCTGATCTGCCTGTTTGAGTGTAAATAAAGGAGGGCGATGGGAATCGTTGAAAAAAATATGTTGGGGTAATGAGATGCAGAATGCAGTGGCTGCTGGAAATCTGAACTAAAACATGTTGGAAAGAGAAAAGCTGAGTTAGTGTTTTGGGTAGCTCACAACTGCCCAGTTATTAAAGAAACATGAAAGGCTGGTTATCTGAAATTGTTGAATTGAGTCTTAATAGATGTTATGAGCCCAAATGGTTGATGACGTGCTATTCTTGGAACTCATGTTGGGTTTCATTGGAACAGTGGAGGAAATTAAAGACCGAGAGGACGGAATTGGAGTGAAACAGAGAATTAAAGAGGCATGTGACTGGAAGTTCAAGGTCATCTTTATGACTGAATGGAAACATTTTGCAGACTGTAAACCTAATCTGTTTGTGGTTTCTTCAATGTAGCGGAGACCATTCATGAGCACTGAATGCAAAACACTAAGAGCTCAGCAAGTATCCAAGCTGAGAGAACTAGAACAGAAGAGGAAGGATGTAATGCTGAGGCTTTATGAGGCCTCATTTAGAGTATTGTCAGCTGTTTTGGGCACCTTATCTCAGAAAGGATGTGTTAATATTGGAGAGGGTTCAGAGGAGGATCATGAGAATGTTTCCTGAATGGAAGGGTTTACAGATGAGGACCGATTGTACTCATTAGAATTCAGAAGAATAACCATATATTTTGGATATATACCTCAAGAATGGTTGAAAAGAGATAAATATTTAATGAATGTACTGCTGGTGGCTGGTAAAAAGATCCTTACCAGTAAATAGATATCATAGGAGAGCCCAACTTTAAATGTATGGATGGAAATTACAATGGACATTTACAAAATGGAGAAGATAACAGCATCTGTTAATCATAAGTTGGAACAATTTTATTCATACTGGAAAAAATGATTTAACTACATAACACCTCATAGGCCTGATTTTATTCTCACAAGTCAGTGAATATGTTGTAAAAAAAAGATCACTCCCTACTATGTACATAGCTTTCTTCTTTCGATTGTTCTTTCTTTCCCCTCCTTCCTATAAATGTATACCTCAGATAAATATTATGTAGAGATTTGTGACAAATATGATTACATGATATATATGTACAGTATCTGAAATACATCTTATGGAAATGCTTGTTAGATGATGAAATTCAATAAAAAATAAATGACAAAAAAAAAGAATTCAGAAGAATGAGTGTGGGTGAGTGGTGGAAATCTCATTGAAAGACTAGATAGAGTGAATATGGAGAGGATGTTTCATATAGTGGGGGAGTCTAGGACTGGAGGGCACAGCCTCAGAATAGGGGAATGTCAATTTAGAATGGAGACGAGGAGGAATTTCTTTATTCAGAGAGTGGTGAATCTGTGGAATTCATTACCACAGGTGGCTGTGGAGGCCAAGTCATTGGGTATACTTAAGTCAGAGTTTGGTATATTCTTGATTAGTCAGGACATGAAGGATTATACTTTATACTTTATACTTTATTGTCGCCAAACAATTGGTACTAGAACGTACAATCATCACAGAGATATTTGATTCTGTGCTTCACACTCCCTGGATTACAAATATTAAATATTAAAAATATTAAGAATAGTTAAAAATAGTAAATGTTAAAAATTTAAATTATAAATCATAAATAGAAAATAGAAGAATGGGAAGTAAGGTAGTGCAAAAACAAACTGAGAGGCAGGTCCGGATACTTGGATTACTGAGAGAAGACAGAGATTGGGGTTGAGAGGGAAATGGATCAGCCATAATGAAATGGCGAACAGACTCGACGGGCCAAATGGCCTAATACTGCTACTAGTCTGATTATAAAGAAATGTACTGTTATATGTGTTTAAACCCAGGTTGAATGGCTAAATGTGGGGTTAAGGTTATTAATGGAGAGAGTAGGAGAGATATTATTAACATACTTTCACTTCCAGCCATAAAGACCCCAGCTAATAGAGACCTGAGGTTGGTAATTGGAAAATACACTTCACTGCAGCATCATTGCTATTTCTGATCCTGACTGGCACTAACAAACGTGTGGTGAACTCCTAATACAGGGCATTGATTTGATTCATCACTATTCCTTTGCCACCACAGATGCTGCCTGACCCACTGAATTCCTCTAGCAGTTTGTTGTTTCACTTCAGTCTTCACTGTGGAAGACACCAGCAGTATGCTGGAAATTCAAGAGTGTCTAGGGGCAGAAGTGAGTGCAGTTGCTATGACTAGGGTAAAGGTACTTGGGGAGATGAAAGGTTGGAAGGTAGATAAGTCACCCAGACCGGTTCGACTACACCCGACGGTTCTGAAAGAGGTACTTACTGCCTGTTACACCGCTGGAGTTTAGGGCAGAAATGAAGGTCCTCCATCTCTGGTGGCGTTCATCGTGTCAGTAACTTCCTCTAGGTTTTCACTACTGCCAGTCATACGAGTCCTGGGTGGAGACTCAGGAATACCAGCGCACTCAGATGTAGAAGGATTCTTCATTGCTGTTTCCGTAATGATGTTGCTTTACCAGTTCAGTGTCCTTAGCTCTGAGCTGACCTCCCCGCCCCCCACCACCCCACCCCACCAAACTGGAGGACTGATGGATCACTCTTAGTCTGTCCTCCAGTTTTTGACATGGGTGACCCGACCAAAATACAAAGCATAAAGCCCTGACTCCAGCCCTATAGCTCGTGGGACATTGAGGCACACAAGCCTCCAAACCACGATGAGATTGTGGTCCTCTTAGACGTCTGAAAGACATAGCTGAGATTATAGAGGCATTTGTAATGATCTTTAAAGAATCACTAGATTCTGGAACAGTGTGGCGCATTTTTCTTCTTCGTAAACATCCACGAAATCAGAGGAGTGATCCAAAGAATGAATGACATTTAACCATTAGAACCCCAAAGTCTCCCCCCAGCTCCCCCCTCCCATGCACAGGCAGCAGCAAGGCAACGACTCCTCCCTCCAGTAAAAAAGCATCAGCGCCCTCCCCCCCACCGAGCATTCAAGTGTGCAGCAAGCATCAGTAAAGACACAGATTTGCAGTACCCCAAAAACTACTTGTTCACCCGGTAATGTGACATACCACAGGTTCTCTCTCTCCCTAATAAGGGAAAAAGAGGTGTTTCTGTTTCACAGCGAGAGCAGAGACAGAACAAACAACTCACTAACAACAATTCGATGGTAGATGTGGTTATGAATTCCCTACAACCCACTTCCACAGGACAAACTTTGGTTTTCCAGCCCCCTCGCCGAGTTTCAGCTGCTTGCACTCATTTGCTTCAGCTGCTGAACCCTCCCACGGGACTGTGAGTTCCTCAGTGTAGACACTCTGTAATGAATTGGACCAGGGAACCAAGTCTGGCCTCAGGCTGATGGTAGCAATTTCCGGTGGAAAGGCGAGTTGTTTATTGACATCGACCAGCGTTTTCCAGTCGCAGGCCATGTTTATCTGTCCTGTTTCAGGCTTAGGAGGGAGATTTCCCCTCCTTCCCAGACAAATGCTGCTGGTGTTAGAGCGTTAGTCGTTCTAGGGAGCACTGAGTTAGTTGCTATTCTCTTGGTCTCGATTGCTGCTGCCAGACTCTTCAAGACCTGGTTGTGACGCTACATGTATCTGCCTCGTGTGAGGCTGGTTTTGCAGCTTGCCAGGATATGCTTGGGCTTGCTGGAATCAGGCACAGGGCACTTTGGGTCCTCACCGAACCACTGGTGGAGTTTTTTTTTGTGAGGGAAGCACATCATCTGCAGCTCTGAAGAGAAAACTAAGTCTGCTTGCTTCCATCTCCCATGTATCCTTCCGGCTGATTTTCCTCCTCTCAGTGATTTCCCACCACACCCATTGCCCCTGCTTAGCCAAGGAGACAGCTTTTACACTTCTGTCTGCCTCTTGTTGTCACTGTACTTCCTCAACAACCATTCTTCCTTCACTCTGGAGATGGTTTTTCACTTTTTTAATACATTAAAAAAATATTTTTCAATGTAAACTGGTATAGTTGAACCAATTATATAGAATAATTTGCTCTCTTAAAATCCACCTGGTCTGCCAAATACTTTTACAGGTCCATCCGTGGAATATCTTCAAGCAGGTGCATCTCTTGAAATAACCAGCTGGCTGGGAAAAAAAAGCTTCTGTAACTCCTTTGAGGTGTAAACAAGCAAATTAATGATAGGAGGTGGGATGTGGGTGGAACAGGAAACACTCCGATGCAATTCCAGGTTTTCCAGAATCATATGACAAGGTACTTTATTGGGTAGGACAAGACACGTTCCAAATATTGCTTGTAATTATCTTTTGAGATTATATGTTTTAAATTGTGGCTGCAAAGGGGTTGGTGGAATTAATGTCATAGGTCGAAAATAGAATAATGCTTCATACTTAACTCCTTGTACTACTGCTTCTTTCATAGCATCCTGGTTAATTAGAAATTTCCCTTCCTCATACAAAAATGGAGAGGGCTGGAAAATCCCAACTTGTCAGGTGGTGTATGTGGAGAGATTATTTCAAAATGATGAGATCCCATCAATCGTTTCCTTAAAAAAAACTTATTTTGTTCCTCTTTGGGCAGATATTATATAAACTGCTGGATTTTAAACTAGCATTTCTGTCTCTATTTTCAGCTTCCAGGATACACTGTATTTTGGTTTGTACTTCCACTGTGCAATGATGAGATGGTGTCATGCCTTAGTGAAAAAATCCACCCATTCAAAACTAAAAATGACCTCGAATTAATTATGGCTAATGTGTGTGATCAGCTTCATCATAAATTATGTTGATCATGCATGTTAAACACTGTAAGCAGTCATTAACTCATTAATGCTACACCATTACAAAAAGAATTGTGGATTTGTTTTCAAATACAGTATTTTGATTCAATTCTTGCTGAACAGTCAGCAATGCTCAGTCAGGATAAACTGGAGAACTTGTCTAGTGAGGCTTTATGGGTGGAACTGAGGAATAAGAAAGGTATGACCATGTTAATGGGGCTATAGTACAGACCACCCAACAGGATTTAGAATAACAAATTTGTTAAGAGTTAGCAGACTGTTGCAAGAAACATAAGGTTGTTATAGTAGGCAATCTTAACTTTCCACATGTTGACTGGGACTCCCATACTGTAAAAGGACTAGATGGGATATAGTTTGTCATAGGTGTTTAGGAAAGTTTCCATAATTTGTATGCAGAAGTCCCAATGATAGTGTGTGTAAGACTTGATCTTCCATTAGGGAATGTGACGGCAGTTTGTGTAGGGGAATAGTTTGCATCTAGTGACCATAATGCTATTAGTTTTAAAGTAAATATGGGAAAAGATAGCTCAGCTCTGCGGGTTGAGATTCTAAATTGGAGAATGGCCAATCTTGATGGTATCAGAAAGGATCTGGAAGTGTGGATTGGGACAGGCAGTTTTCTGGCAAAGATGTACTTGGTAAACAAGAGGTCTTATAAAGTGAAATTTTAAGAGTACAAAGCTTGTGTGTGCCTGTCAGAATAAAAGACAAATTATAAACAGGTTTAGGGAACCTAGGTTTTCAACAGATATTGAGGCCCTGGTTAAGAAACAAAAAGGAGATACATAGCAGGTATAAGCAGATAGGAACAAATGAGGTACTTGAGGAGTGTAAGAAATGCTTAAGAAAGAAATCACTTAAGAAAGAAATCAGGTGGACTAAAAGAAGACATGATATTGCCTTAGCAGACAAGGTGAAGGGGAATCCTAAGGATTCTACAGATATGTTAAGAACAAAAGGGACAAAACTGGTCCTCTGGTGGGTCAGAATGGTAATCCATGTGTGGAGACAAAAGAGATGGAAAGATCTTAAATGAATTTTTTGCGTCTGTCCTTACTCAGGAGATGGAAATGGAGTCTATAGAAGTGAGGCAAAGCAGCATTGACTTCATGGACTGTGTACAGATTACAGAGAGGGAGGTGTTTGCTGACTTGAGGCAAATTAGGGTGGATAAATTCCCAGGGCCTGACAGGGTGTTCCCTTGGATCCTGTGGAAGGCAAATACAGAAATTTCAGGGGCCCTGGCAGCCATACTTAAATTATTCTTAGTGATAGGTGAGGCATCATAGGATTGGAGGATAACTAATGTTATTCCACTGTTTAAGAAAGGCTCTAAAAATAAACCAGGAAATTATAGGCCAGTGAGTCTGACATCAATAGTGGTTAAGTTATTGGAAAGTATATTAAGAGATCGGAAATATGAGTATTTGGATAAACATGGACTGATTAGGGATAGTCAGCATGGCTTCCTGCATTGTAGGTCATGTTGAGGCAATATTATAGAATTTTTGAGGAAGTTACCAGCAAAATTGATGAAGGCAAGGCAGTGGATGTTGTCTACATGGATTTTAGCAAGGCATTTAACAAGGTCCCACATGAGAGGTTGGTCAAGAAGGTTCAGTTGCTCAGCATTCAAGATAACGTAGCAGACAGGATTAGATATTGGCTTTGTGGGAGAAGCCAGATAGTGGTGGTGGATGGTTGCCTCTCCGACTGGAGGCCTGTGATCAGTGCTGGGTCTGTTGTTGTTTGTCATCAATGTTAATGATCTTGGTGATAATGTGGTGAACTAGATCAGCAAATTTGAGGATGAGACCAAGATTGGGGGTATAGTGGACAGCGAGGAAGACTATTAGAGCTTGCAGCAGGATCTGGACCAGCTGGAAAAAGGGGCTGAAAAATGGCAGATGAAATTTAATGCAGAATGTGAGGTGTTGCACTTTGGTGGGACCAACCAGGATACACCTAACACAGTGAATGGCAGGTCACTGATGGGTACCGTAGAACAAGGAGATCTTGGAATATAGGTCCATAATTCATTGAAAGTGGTGTCACAGATAGAGTTGTAAAGAAAGCTTTTGGCACAATGGCCTTCAAGATCAAAGTATTGAGTAGAGGAGATCGGATGTTATGTTGAAGTTGTGTAAGACACTGACGTGGTCTAATTTGGAGTATTGTGTGCAGTTTTGGTCACTTGCCTGCAGGAAAGATGTAAATAACATTGAAAGATACAGAGAAAATTTATAAGGATTTTGCTGTGACTGGAGAACCTGAGTTATAAGGAAAGATTAAATAAGTCAGGACTCTATTCCTTGAAATGAAGAAGATTGAGGGGAGATTTGATAGAAGTGTACAATGTTATGAGGGGCACAGACAGGGTAAATGCAAGCAGGCTTTTTCCACCAAGGTTGGGTGGGACTTCAACTAGAGATCATGTGTTAAGGGTGAAAGTTAAAAAGTTTAAGGGGAACTTGAAGGAAAACTTCTTCACTCAGCAGGTTGAGGGAGTGTGGAATGAGTTGTTTGCACAAGTGATGCATGCAAGCTCAATTTGAATGCTTAAGAGAAGTTTAGATGGTAGGAGTTGTAAAGAAAGCTTTTGGCACATTGGCATTCGTAAACCAAAGCTGGTAGGAGAATTGAGGGTCAATGGTGCTGGTGCAGGTTGATGGGAGTAGGCAGTTTAAATGGTTCAGCATGGACTAGATGGGCCAAAGGGCCTGTTTCTGTGCTGTACTTTTCCATGACTCTATGACTCCACAGCAAACCTAGGCTGCCATTGGTCTATGAAGTGCAATTAAAGATAAAAAACTAATAATGGTTGATTCACTTTATTCAGAGATACAGTACGAGGTTACAAACAGTCAGTGAGAGAGATGTTTAATCACAACTCATCCTGCAGAGTGTGATCATTCATTATCCCTCAAAACTTTCAAAGAACATGAATGCACTTGGAGCAATCACTGTCATGAAGGACAGAGTAACAGAAAAACTTTGAAGCTAAAAGCAAACAGTATGCTAGTTCCTGATAACTTGCATCTGAGGCTTTTAACAAAAGAAGCTGCAGAGATAGTGGACTCATTGCTTGAACTTTTGCAAACCTCACTGATTTCAGTAAAGGACCAATGGATTGGAAAACAATAAATGTAACTCCATTGTTTAAGTGGGTAGACAGACTAAAACTATCAGCTTGTTGGCCTAAAATCTGGGGTTGGCAAAATGCTAGCATGTATAATCAAGGAAGAAACAGCTGGTCATAAAAGATCAAGGATCAACTTTATTCACCTTCTGCATTTACATGTATTAGGAATTTGCTGTGGTGCGTTGATGCAACAAGCAACAAAAAAAGCAACATTCAACAATTATAAGAATAAGGAATTGTATTAAAAGTAAACTTAGAGGTTAAAGTATGGATAAAAAATAAAATCTGCATAAATATATAAATACCATCATGTATTTATTTTGTAAACAGTGTTATAAAGGGTGGTTAAAGTGTTTACAGTGCAGTGCAGTGACTGAGGGAGTGGGAATAGCTAAGTGGAATGGTTGGTCAGGTTAATCGCCTCTGGGAAGAAACGTTGTAGATTACCTCACCTGACTCTCGCCTTTCTGCAGGGATTGCTCCCTTTGTGATCCTCTTCTTCATTTATCCCTCCCCACTAATCCCTGTCCTGGCTCTAATCCCTGCAAATGGAAGAAGTGCTACGACTGCCCATTTACTTCCTCCTTCACCTCCATTCAGGGTTCCAAACAATTCTTCCAAGTGAGGCAACACTTCACCCGTCAATCTTTTGGGTCTTCTACTGTGTCCAGTGCCAGTGCTCCCAATGTGTCCTCCTCTACCTTAGTGAGACGTAAAGTTGATGGGGGGGGGGGCGCTTTGTCGAGCACCTTTGCTCCATCTGCAAAAAGAAGGAATTCCTGGTGGCCAGCCACTTAAATTCTAATCCCCATTCCCATTCTGACATATACGGTCCATGGCCTCTTCTACTGCCATGAAGAATCTACTCTCAGGTTGGAGGAGCAACACTTCATATTCTGTCTGGGTGGCTTTCAACCTGATGGCATGAGTATCGATTTCTCCAACTTCAGGTAATCTTGCCCTTCCCCCTACCCTCTTCTTCAATTCCCCACTCTGGCTCTTCTCTTACATCTTCTCTTCTCCTCACCTACCTATCTTCTCCCCGTGGTGCCCCTCCTCCTTCCCTTTCTCCTTTCTTATTAAATTCCTTTTTCTCCAGCCCTCTACATTTTTCACCTATCACCTCCCAGCTCCTTACTTCATTCCCCCCTCCCCCCCACCTTCCTAATCTGGTTTTATTCCCCGATCCAGTCCTGATGAAGGGTCTCAGCCTGAAAGGCTCACTGTTTATTCATTTCTATAAATGCTGCCTGACCTGCTGAGTTCCTCCAGCATTTTGTGTGTGTTGGTTAAGAAGGTGAGTCATTTTTGTTTAAATCGTCCTATAGCGCTTTCCAAAGAGAACTGTTACGAAAGGCATTTTGCTGGCTGGTTGGTGTCTGCAATATTTCCTGCCTGTTTCTTTGTCCCGAACACATACAGTGATGGTAGACTGCAGCCAACAACATTTTCAGCTGAATGACAGTTCTCTGTAGTTTTCATATATTATGAGAGGATGCTGCACCAAATCCGACAGTAATGGCTGATGTCAGGATGCTCCCTACGATGGCATTGTAGAATTGCACCAGTATGTTCCTGGTTTGATAAACTTAGAGAAGATCATTCAATTAAACTGAGACAACACGGCTTTATAAAAGTTAAAGCGTGTATGACAAATTTGTAGAATTCTTTGAGGATTAACAAAGAGGGAAACCTTTAAGTATAGTATACTTGGATTTCCAGAAGGTACTTGGATTTTCAGAAGGCATTTTACAGGGGGACACAAAAATGTTTGGTGCACAAGGCAAGAGTTCATGGCATTGGGTGAGGTGTGTTACCATGGACCTAACACTGATTATTACATAGAGGATGGATTGGCAGTGTGAGTAGGTAAAAACAAAAGAGACTTTATCTCTCTCCACCTTTCTGCTTTCCCTAAGAACTACACTCTTTGGTTTGTCTGGTCCATTTCTTTCTCCCTACCCAACCCTCCTATTCCCTGGTACTTTCCCCTACAGTGGTAGGAGATGCAATATCTGATCTTTCACTTCCTCCCTCACACGATTTAGAGGCTGAAATAGCCTTTCCAAGTGAAGCAGATGTTCACCTGCACTTTTAATTTGGATACTGCATTCTGTGTACCTGATGCTGCAATAGAGAAACCAGGTGTTTTGTGGATCGTTTGCAATGGCCATGAAATGGCCATGTTGAGCTTCCAGTTGGATGTCATGTTAAATCTCCTTGTCACTCCCAAAGCCCACTCCATTACTACAGAGATGCCAAAAGCAATTGGAAGAACAATATCTCATGTTCCTTTTGGGTGGTCTACAATCCACTAGAAGCATCCAAAAGAGATGCACAGTGCTCTTCCTGAAATGAGGGTGTCATCCTATCATGAGAAGCTGAATAAAATAGGCCTCAATTCTTTCAAAGTTAGAAGGATGAGGGGCGCCCTTGTTTTAACAAATATGATTCAGACAGAGTATGTCATAAATGGGGGAATCACAAATGAGGTGACATAGTTGCAAGCTATACAGACATTCTTTTGGATGTGAGCTATATAACCATATAACAATTACAGCGTGGAAACAGGCCATCTCGGCCCTTCTAGTCCATGCTGAACTCTTACTCTCACCTAGTCCCACTGACCTGCACTCATCCCATAACCCTCCATTCCTTTCCTGTCCATATAGCTCTCCAATTTAACTTTAAGCGACAACATCAAACCTGCCTCAACCACTTCTGCTGGAGGCTCGTTCCACACAGCTACCACTCTCTGAGTAAAGAATTTCCCCCTCATGTTACCCCTAAACTTTTGCCCTTTAACTTTCAACTCATGTCCTCTTGTTTGAACCTTCCCCACTCTCAATGGAAAAAGCCTATCCACGTCAACTCTGTCTATCCCCCTCATAATTTTAAATACCTCTATCAAGTCCCTCCTATGTTGGGACATCTTCTCCCATATGACTGTGAATCTCTGAAATCCTCTCCCCTGAGGGTTGAACAGAGACAGAAGAAGAGATTGGTCTCTGGGGCAAATCAGCCTTGATCATATTGAATGATCATGAACAGCCATGATCACTTTAAATTCCTGGGTGTTAACTGTCCTGGACCCAGCACGTAACTGCTATTGTGAAGAAGGCAGAGCAACACCTCTATTTTCTTAGGAGTCTGTGGAGATACAGCATGATATCCAAAACTTTGTAAAAACTTCTATAGATGTAGTGTGGAGAGTATATTGACTGGCCCATCATGGTCTGGAATGTAAACACCATTGCCGTTGAATGAAAAATCCTACAAAAAGTAATGGATTCAGCCCAGTACATCATGGGTAAAGCCCTCCCAATCATTGAGCACATCTACATGAATCACTGTCGTAGGAAAGCAGAGTCCGTCATCAGAGACCCTGCCACCGAGGTGTTGCTCTCTTCTAGCTGCTGCCATCAGGTAGGAGGTACAAGAGCCTCAGGACTTGCACCACCAGGTTCAGGAACAGTTACTACCCCTCAACCATCAGACAGGCTCTCAAAAGGCGATAACCACACTCACTTACCCCATCATTGGGATGTTTCTCATAACCAATGATCTCACGTTAAGGACTCTATCTCATTATCTCATGCTCTCGTTATTTATTGCTATTTATTTTTATTTGTATTTCCACAGTCTGTTGTCATCTGCACTCTGGTTGATCTTTCATTGATCCTGTTATAGTTACTATTCTATAGATTTTCTGAGTATACCTACAGGAAAATGAATCTTAGGGTTGTGTATGGCGACATATATGTACTTTTGTAGCGGTGTGCTACACACAGCGCTAGAATAACCACACGGAGTCGGTGAGTTAGAGTTGCGATGAAAGAGATTTATTCAGACTTCGCGGCCTGCTTTAAAGCCTTCCCGTTCCCGCCCTCCCTGGGGCGGGACTGCTGTGGGGAATGCATATTCCCGGACCCTTTCCGCGCGCGGGATTTTCCCCCTGCTGGTGAAGATGGCCTGGCGCCCTTTTTGGGGCCGGCCCTCTGCCTGCGTGCGCTGTTGTGAGCTGGTTCGTGGGTGCCAGAAAGTGGGTCGCCACATAACCCCCCCTCCCCCCCCCAGAACCGGCGATACCTCCCCCAATGTCCACAGTCTGGATCGGCCTCTGTTTGGGAGGTCTGCCCCTGCGCCGCAGTGCCTGAGCCTGGACCGGCTGCGCCAAGTCCACATGGGCCGGTTTGAGTCAGTCCACCGTGAAAACCTCCTCTCTCCCCCTAATGTCCAGCACGAACGTGGACCCGTTGTTCCTGATCACCTTAAACGTCCCTCGTAGGGCCGCTGTAGCGGTGCCCGGTGTCCGCCCCGTCATACAAAAAGAAACTTACAGTTCTGCAGGTCTTTGGGTACGCAGGTCGGGCTCTGTCCGTGCTGTGAAGTGGGGATGGGGGCCAGGTTACCGAGCCTCTCCCGTAGCCTGTCCAGGACTGCTGTGGGTTCTTCCTCTTGCCCCCTTGGGGCTGGTATGAACTCTCCTGGGACTACCAGGGGTGCGCTGTACACCAACTCGGCCGACGAGGTGTGCAGATCCTCCTTGGGCGCCGTGCGGATTCCGAGCAGGACCCAGGGAAGCTTGTCCACCCAGTTAGGCCCCTCCAGGCGGGCCATGAGAGCCGATTTCAGGTGACGGCGGAAATGCTCCACTAGTCTGTTCGACTGTGGGTGGTAGGCAGTTGTGTGGTGTAGCTGAGATCCTAAAAGGTTGGCCATACCTGACCACAGACTGAAGGTGAACTGGGCGCCCCTGTTGGAGGTAATGTGGGCCGATACCCTGAAGCGGGCTACCCAGGTTGCGATCAGTGCTCGGGCGCAGGATTCGGAGGTGGTGTCGGTGAGCGGGACTGCCTCTGGCCATCTGGTGAACCGGTCTATCATAGTTAGGAGGTACCGCGCTCCTCGTGACACTGGCAGGGGCCCCACGATATCCACATGGATGTGGTCGAACCTCCGGCGGGTGGGTTCGAACCGCTGCGGCGGAACCTTGGTGTGCCGCTGCACCTTGGCTGTTTGGCACTGCATGCACGTTTTGGTCCATTCACTGACCTGTTTACGCAGTCCATGCCACACGAACCTGTTGGCGACCAGCCGGACGGTTATCCTGATGGAGGGGTGCGCTAAGTTGTGAATGGACTCGAAAACCCACCGGCGCCAGGCTGCTGGGACGACGGGGTGGGGTTGGCCGGTAGCTAAGTCACATAGTAGGGTCCTCTCACCTGGGCCTACGGGGAGGTCTTGGAGCTGCAAACCTGAGACTGCAGTCCTGTAACTGGAGATCTCAGCGTCTGCCTGCTGTGCCTCTGCCAGCGCTGCATAGTCCACCCCCTGGGACAGGGCCTGTATGGTAGGTCTGGATAGTGCGTCCGCCACAATGTTGTCCTTTCCAGAGACATGCTGGATGTCCGTCGTGTACTCGGAGATGTAGGACAGATGTCGCTGCTGGCGGGACGACCAGGGGGCGGACACCTTCATGAACGCAAAGGTAAACGGTTTGTGGTCTGTGAACGCGGTGAAGGGCCTACCTTCTAAGAAGTACCTGAAGTGTCGGATTGCCACGGGTAGTGCCAATAGCTCCCGGTCGAAAGCACTGTATTTGAGTTCAGGTGGTCGTAGGTGTTTGCTGAAGAACGCCAGGGGTTGCCAGCAGCCCTTGATGAGTTGTTCCAGCACTCCACCGACCGCTGTGTTGGATGCGTCCACCGTGAGGGCAGTAGGAACGTCCGTTCTGGGGTGCACTAGCATCGCGGCGTTTGCCAAGGCTTCTTTGGTTTTAACGAAAGCGGTTGCGGCCTCTTCATCCCAGGTAATGTCCTTGCCCTTACCCGACATTAGAGTGAACAGGGGTCGCATGGTTCGGGCTGCTGAGGGGAGGAAACGGTGGTAGAAATTCACCATACCCACGAATTCCTGCAGGCCTTTGATTGTGTTGGGTCGGGGGAAGTTGCGGGCAGCGGGGTTGCCCCGTTTTTAGTAATCCTGTGGCCCAGGAAGTCGATGGTGTCGAGTCCGAACTGACATTTGGCTGGGTTGATTGTAAGGCCGAATTCGCTCAGGCGGGAGTAGAGTTGGCAGAGGTGGGACAGATGCTCTTGCCGACTACTGCTGGCTATGAGGATGTCGTCCAAATAGATGAATGCAAAGTCCAGGTCGTGTCCCACCGCGTCCATAAGCCGCTGGAAAGTCTGTGCGGCATTCTTTAGACCAAACGGCATTCGGAGGAATTTGAAAAGTCCGAACGGGGTGATAAGTGTTGTTTTGGGGATGTCGTCCCGATGTACAGGGATTTGATGGGGTCCCCGGACGAGGTCTACCTTGGAAAAGATCCTTGTGCTGTGTAGGTTTGCTGCGAAGTCTTGAATGTGCGGCACAGGGTAGCGGTCTGGCGTTGTAGCCTCATTCAGTCTGCGGTAGTCACCGCATGGTCTCCAGCCCCCCGTTGCCTTGGGCACCATGTGAAGTGGGGAGGCCCATGGGCTGTCAGACCATCGTATGATCCCCAATTCCTCCATCTTCTTGAACTCCTCCTTCGCCAGTCGGAGCTTCTCCGGGGGAAGCCTTCGAGCACGGGCGTGGAGGGGTGGTCCCTGAGTCAGGATGTGATGCTGTACTCCGTGTCTGGGCATGGCTGCCGTGAACTGCGGTGTCAGTACTGATGGGAAATCCGCCAGGACCCTGATGAATTCGTCGTCGGACAGCGTGATGGAGTCCAAGTGTGGGGCTGGCAACTGTGCTTCACCCAGGGAGAACATTTGAAAAGTCTTGGCGTGGACTAATCGCTTCCCTTGCAGGTCGACCAGCAGGCTGTGGGCTTGCAAAAAATCTGCCCCCAGGAGTGGTTGGGCCACGGTGGCCAGTGTGAAGTCCCACGTGAACCGGCTGGAGCTGAACTGTAGCCATACCGTGCGGGTGCCGTAGGTTCGTATTGTGCTGCCATTTGCAGCCCTCAGGGTGGGTCCTGGTTCTCTGTTGCGGGTGTCGTAACTCGTTGGAGGTAAGACGCTGATCTCTGCTCCGTTGTCGACCAAAAAGCGGCGTCCCGACTGCTTGTCCCAGACGTACAGGAGGCTGTCCTGATGGCCAACTGCCGTAGCCATCAGCGGCGGCTGGCCCTGGCGTTTCCCGGGAATCTGCAGGGTGGTCTGCAGCGGCGGGCCTCTGTGTCCCACCGCTGGTGGTAGAAACACCATTGTTCGTTGGGCTCCTCACTCCCGTCGCCGGGTTTTGTAGGCCCTGCTGCCGGGCCTGGTCTGGTCTGTCGCTGGGCACGCGGCTTGGTGATCTGTGTGACGGATGCCCCTCTCTCTTTCCTGGCATTCCACAGCACATCTGCTCGGGCCGCCACCTCCCGGGGGTTGCTGAAATCTGTGTCGGACAGCAGCAGGCATATGTCTTTGGGCAGTTGCTCTAGGAACACCTGCTCAAACATGAGGCAGGGTTTGTGTCCTTCAGCCAGGGCCAGCATCTCGTTCATTAATGCTGACGGCGGCCTGTCTCCCAAACCATCCAGGTGCATTAAGCGGCGTGCTCGTTCGCGCCGTGAGAGTCCGAAAGTCCTTATGAGCAGGGCTTTGAATGCTGTGTATTTGCCGTCCTCCGGGGGAGACTGTATAAACTCCTCAACTTGTGCAGCTGTCTCTTGGTCGAGTGAGCTCAGCACGTAGTAGTAGCGAGTGGACTCCGAGGTTATCTGCCGAATGTGGAATTGAGCTTCTGCTTGTTCGAACCATAATTGGGGTCGCAGTGTCTAGAAGCTTGGCAGTTTTAACGAAACTGCGTGAACAGATGCAGCGTCGGTCATCTCTGGTCCAAATATCGTTTGGGCCGTCGGGGTCACCAATTGTAGCGGTGTGCTACATACAGCGCTAGAATAACCACACGGAGTCGGTGAGTTAGAGTTGCGATGAAAGAGATTTATTCAAACTTCGCAGCCTGCTTTAAACCCTTCCCGTTCCCGCCCTCCCTGGGGTGGGACTGCTGTGGGGAATGCATATTCCCAGACCCTTTCCGCGCATGGGATTTTCCCCCTGCTGGTGAAGATGGCCTGGTGCCCTTTTTGGGGCTGGCCCTCTGCCTGCGCGCGCTGTTGTGAGCCGGTTCGTGGGTGCCAGAAAGTGGGTCGCCACCTTTGACAATAAAATTTACTTTGAACTTTGAAAAGCAGGATAGGCACGAGAAAATGCACGGTCAGCTCCTGCTCCTATTTTCTTATGTTGATTAATCAAAAACCTGAACTCAGTGTCAATTCTTCCTAGGACCCACTCAGCAAGCCCTTGGATGAAATTTTGCGGTGGTGAAAATCAGTTGCATCTTTTCGTATTGGCAGTTTGAACTTGAAATAAGCCACTCTGTCTTAGATCAGTGCGACAAAGCTAGGAAATGAAATCTTTTGTCATATTTCTGTCATGCAATAGTGCAGTAGTGCTGTGATGTGGTCTGATCCTTTGATTCAGACCATGTCCCTTTCTCTTAAAGTTGCTTCATTGGATAAACAGGAAGTCAACACACAGCAACAGCGTTAACATTTTTTTTTCATTAAGCCTTGGACACGAAGAATTAACAGGGATTGCGAAAACGTATTCAGATTTCCCGTCATAAACATATTGGGCCACTTGTGTCATGTGTGAGAACACTGAGATACTATTCTTTGGCAGAGCTTTTCCAGAAAAGCTGGAAACTGGGCTAAGTTGTGGGTCAGTGTGTTCTGGCCTTCTTTCAATGTTTCCTCAACAACAGGGGATCTAAGGCCTATCTCTGTTTGAATTTCATAGGAAGGCTGGGGGTGCAGACTCACAATTAGAGCCAGAGAAGTTTATCAGTACCTGGAAAGGCACAGTAAAGTGACAGCGCACAGCTCGGTAATGAATGGGCTCACTGGCGTAAATCCATAGCCCACATATTCACTGAACCTGGGGCTATAGAGCTGATCTCATATAATTCCAGTGCTGAAGCTCAGCTGAGAAAATCTGTGAAGGAAAACAGATAGATCATGCAGTGAATGGGCAGTGAATGGTTCAAGGGTTGTTGGGGGAGTGAGAAAGAGGGCTTGAGATAGGGGGAGAACTGGAAAGTTTGCCACAGAAGAGGTTGGAACTTCAGAGGCAAGGAAGGAGCATTGGGAAGGGAAGTATAGTGATTTTGTGATTAGGTGCAGGGTTTGCAATTATAATGGAATGGTGGGAATTGCGACTGGAAACAGAGTTTGGTTGGAGTCTCTAGTGAGTGCCATTGCAAAGATTGAGGAACTAAAATGAAAAGGACATACCTGGTAGCTTTCCAAATATTCCGCTCCACATATTGGGCTCTGCTCAGGGCAGTCCCCTTTAAATGAACAATGAAACAGGCCTTTCAGATGTTAAGAACACTGGCTGCTGAATGAGTGGCCCACATACTCCACACCAGAGTTATGAATCCTCCACCTGGTAAGTCTTCCAGTTTACTTTGACAGAAGGAGTCTCTGAGGAATTTGGTTGCATTGCACCCATCTCATGTAAGTGATAAACACAAGATTCTGTAAGATGCTGGAAATCCAGAGCAACACACACACAAAATACTGAAGGAACTCAGCAGGTCAGGCAGCATCTATGGAGAGGAACAAACAGTCGACGTTTCAGGCTGAGACCCTTTGTCAGGACTCATGAAGGGTCCGGCCCAAAATGTCGACTTCTTATTTCTCTGCATTGATATGCCATGAATCCTGCGGGCCTTTGTGGCTTGCTGAAGAGCACTGGGCTTCAGGATTTCTGGAGCACCTGCATTTGCTAATTGTTAGAGCTGTTAAACCCAGGTGCTTTCTGTTTGGTCTTGTTGGCGTGATTGTGACTGGTACATGTTCCCCACATTCTATGATTATTTAAAGGGGGAGTCTTGTTGTGTTCTGTTAGTGGAGTCATATTGTGTGTTTATAGAGAATGATCTGTTTCCTGGTGTCGCTTGGTCGTGCCTCTGATGCTCTGTTGCTATTTCTATGTCTAACCTCTCATTTCCAGCTCTTCATGGGAAGTCTGCCATTCATTCCATCCTGGGTTGAGTCGTTGTTAGTGCTTACTGCGACTGAGGCTGCCGTCTGCTGCACCTAGGTTGAGTCAGTGCCAGTGACCTCCACACATGGATTCTGTCCTGCGAGTGCACACCATGACAGGATGCTACCTGACTCGCTGAGTTCCTCCAGCATTTTGTGCATTGCTCAAATATAAGTGAGCCAGCAGAATAAGTAGGTCCTAGTGTATGCTGTCAGATGTAATCCTTATCTTGCAGAGAGAAGCAAAAAAATTAGCTTATTTGTTAGGGCAGGGAGATGCTTGACTTGACTTTACAAGAACTGTTTTTCTTTAAAAATCAGTGTTTACAGATTAATATTAGCAATCGTGAATGATCAGGAGGGAGCTGGAAATGAATGGAAATTTTACTTTGCAGCTGGCTGTTATGATCTGAAATATTAGGTCTGAAAAGTTAATGAAAGCTGATTCAACAGTAACCTTCAAAGGGAATTGGATGTGCATATGAAGATATTTTTGGGGCTATGGTGAAGGAGTAAAAAGACAGAATAAATTGGATAGACTGGTGCACTGAATAGTCTTCTGCATTGTAAAAATCACTAACGGCAGACAAATGCAAATAGATTTGGATTTAGTCATGAATTTAAATCAGCAAATACAGATTTAGAAAACTGTTTCCTTTTCTTTGATGAAAACTGCCAATAATTCAGCAGTGGAAATTGATGAGCTGTCACTCATTTTTGTTCAACTGATTTTCATGGATAGGAAGCATCTTCCATAAAAAAAAGAAAATTGCAGTAATTATGCTCTTTATGGACGTGTGATCGGAGCAGTGCAGCAGCAGAGTGGGCTGTGGGTGTAATTTGACAGGATATTAACTTGAACTTCAGGATGATATAGCTGTAAATGAAATTACTGTTGACTTTTGATTGTCTGCGGCTACTTAATTGGTTTGTGGGTTAACTGTGTAGAGGGAGAAAAGTCCATGCATGCAAGTTTTAAAGCCTATGCTTCCGGGCATAAATGGGACCCTCTAGAAAACATCACAATAGAGAATGCAGTAAAAATTAGAGCAGAGGTTGATGTGACTCTATGTTTCGATCTTATTGGGTTTCTGATTTTAGAAGTTATCTAGGGAATCTACACTCAGTGGCCACCTTATTAGGTACATGAGTGGAACCTGGTGTGCTCTTCTGCTGCTGTAGCCCATCCTCTTCAAGGTTTGATGTGTTGTGAGATCAGAGATGGTCTACTGCATACTCACACCACTGTTTTAGTGCATGATTATTTGAGTTACTGTCACTTTCCTGTCAGTTTTAACCAGTCTGTTCATTCTTCTCTAACCCCTCTCATTAAAAAGGATTTTTCGCCCACAGAACAGCTGCCTATTCTTTGTAAACTCCAGAGACTGATGTGTGTGAAAATCCCTAGGAGACGAGTGCAGTTTCTGAAATACTCAAATCACCCCATCTGGCACCAATGATCAAAAGCACTTAGATCACAGTTTTTCACCACTTTGGTCTGAACAACCATTGAACCTCTTGACCATGCCTTCGTGCTTTTATGCATTGAGTTGCTGGCACAAGGTTGGTTGATTAGGTATCTGCATTTACAAGCAGGTGTACAAGTGTTCCTAATAAGGTGGCCACTGATTGTATGTATGTATATGGTGATAAATCCTGCAACTATTTCTGAAAACACCTGTAGGTAGAAATGTGTAGTGTTTAACCACTAAAAAGAATCTAGCAGTGCTTGAGAAGCTAGAAAGAGGCACCGTCACAATACTCCCAGCAGATTATACAACTGCTGAATAGATAGTTGGTGTTTAAGAAAGTAATGCAGGATGACAGGAAAAAGCACTTTCACTGAGTATGGGTGAGACTAGAACTAGAGGTAATAGGCTAAGAGTGAAAGGTTGAATACTTAAGAGAAATATGAGGGAGAACTTCCTCGCTCTGTGATTGGTGAGAGTGTGGAATGGGCTGTGGGTTCGATTTCGGCATTTAAGAGAAATTTGGATATGCGCATGAATGAAAGGGATATGGAGAGCTATGGTTCAGGTGCAGGTTAATGGGGCAAGACAAAAAAAAGTTTAGCATGGACTATGTGGGCTGAAAGGCCTGTTTCTGTGCTGTAATGACCTATAACACATTTTGCCTCTCACCATGCAAACCTCATCTGTGCAGACGATCTGTTTGTCAGTAAGGCAGCATCCTTAAAGGCTAAACTACTCCAATGTTTGGAGCAATGGATAAGCATTGAGAAGAAGGCAAAACAATCAATAAAACAAAGGTTAGCATTGTCGGAATCAATGAAGTGATCGGCAACATTTTTGATGCCTTTTAATGTGCTTTGCATTTTCATGATATTATCAGTATTTTTATTGCGCTTCCTAACTAGTGATGATCAATTCCAATGTAAATCTAAATTCCAATGTAAATCTAGATTTATTATTTAATGCAAAAAGTAAAGAAACATGAAAGCCTTAATTAGACATTGTGTTATATCCTATATATAGATAGATAGATAGACATACTTTATTGATCCCAAGGGAAATTAGGTTTTGTTACAGTTGCACCAACCAAGAACAGAGTACAAACATAGCAATACAAAACCACAAACAATCAAATAATAATATGTAAACCATGCCAGACGGAAGTAAGTCCAGGACCAGCCCATTGGCCCATTGGCATAGGAAACATATTGAGCCTTTCATGAATTAGAATGCTTCCTGGGCTTCACAAATGGAAGGGTAATGGAAGGGTCATTTTGAACAATTTGAGGGATTTCGGGGTTGATGATCCTGCTGGCGCTCTCTTTTTTGGGGGGGTTTGTAGCTACCCGGAGAAGAAGAATTTCAGAGTTGTGCACTTTGATAATAAATGAACCTTTGAACATAATAGCAGATTTAATTGAGATTTGACCGAAGGCAAAACAATGTTTATTTCACCGATACACAGATTGATATCATTTCCAGTATGTGGGGTTGAGGTGAGGACGATGCCAATGTTCAAGTTTAGAACTTTAGTTTTTAAAAACTTAATCACTCATAGCTTATGGAGACTGCTTGCCCTGCTGGTGTTTATTATCTATCCCTCATCGCTCCGAGCTAGTGCAGTGAACAACAGTGGTGAAACAACACACTGATTGGCCTGGATTTGTCTGTAGTCTGGACCAGGTAACAATGTGAGATTCCTGTCCCTGAAGGAGATTAATTAAGCAGATAGGGTTTTACAAGAATTTGGATACATATGAACACATTTATGGCAAGCAGTTGAAATGGAGTGATATGCCTCCTTCGGAGATAATTGGCAAATGGCCTGGTTGGATTAAATGGCCTTTTCCTTATTCTGCTCTATATCTTTCTGAATATATACAGCATTAACTGGTTATGTGTTGGTAGGAGCATGTGCTGCCCCCGTTCAAGAAAGCTGGTGGTATACTTTTGTTATTTTGGAGCTATCAAACCTTGTCATGAGGCAAATAAATTCATTACTCTATGAACTCTGCCTTAAAGTTCCAATATACAAAGTCCACTCTTGTCCAAACCTCCACATCAGGAGCATGAGAAGTTAGGAATTGGCATGAAATAAACTCATTCCTTATGACAAGTTTAAAAAAATCTGATGCATGAATTTAATCACTGAAAATAAAGCCCCTGAACCATAAGCAGTGATAGAAAGATTTACACCTCTACAGAACAGGGATTAACTTTATTCTGTTTTGTCTGTTACTTTATCTGATCAACACTTAGCACTCAATATAATGCTCCACTACATAAAGCAGAGCCAAATACAGAGTGGGGTGTGTGTGTGTGTGTGTGTGTGTGTGTGTGTGTGTGTGTGTGTGTGTGTGTGTGTGTGTGTGTGTGTGTGTGTGTGTGTGTGTGTGTGTGTGTGTGTGTGTGAAAACAAAATAATAATAATGATCATGATTCTCCATTCTTTACTTAAATATGACTCAGTTTATGGTCTGAAAAGGTGACATTACTCCTGTATGCTTTGTCACAGCTTGACCCAAGGAAATCAGTCAGCTTTCACTCAGAGGACAGCTGCGCGAATACGTATCAGCAGAAACGTGCTGCTGGTGATAACCTCTCACCCCAGGTTACCTGGTCCTTTTGTGGTCACGCTGTAGGGGGGCTGTTTTACTTTTTGGTTTGGAGCGAGGGCTTTGCATTGGTTGTAGATTCAGTTAGGTTCCAACAATGCCTTGTCCTAGTCTGGTGGTAAACAGAGGCAAACTACATAAGAAGTACTGGAGTATAAACTGCTAAATTTAGTATCAGTTAGGCTTAAAAGTACTGAAATTCATCTCATTGATCTATTAAATTAGTTGATTTTGTGTGGAAATGTGGTACTTGATAATCTGATAGACTGCAGTCCTTCTAAATGTGTATTTCAAAGTTACATTGTAATAATGCAGTGTACGAAACTTTGACCACTCTCCTTTAATACACATAATTCCAAAGCACTTAGCTAAACTGTGCAAAATCTATAAGCACAGAAGTCATAATCTATGAAGTCCTGTTTCCTACACCACAGATTCTTATCTTCAAAGGGGGACACACATGTGGCATCAAAGGGATTGGTCACCAGTACTTGTGTTGCTGTTTCTTAAACATATCGGCTTACTTCTATTTTAAGTTCTCAAGATAGACTCTTTTTTTTCATAACTTCTGTGGCATCAAACCAGTCAAGCTCAAAATTGGAACGAGAAACAAATAAATTTTAAAGACGGAGACAAATCAGAGTGCCATTAAAAGCACTTGAAAATTTTGGCCTTCAGTTTTCTTGTTTGTTTCATGTATGTGACAAATGGACATTTAATGCAAGTTGGATGCAAATTTTTGCCTTAATAGGTATTTTGTATCAGTAATATCCAGGGGCAAACTTTTGTGCAAATCCTTGACCATGGGTTGAATCCCGACATGAGAAATGACAAATAATAATTAAGGAATTAATGCACAAGGGCATAACACCCACATGCAGATGTCACTGCGTGGCAAACTTGTCATAATGCAGAAAAACTACATGTAACCACACAATCCAAAGAAGATTTTAACATGAGACATGTCAATGGATTTAATTTTGAGTGTTAAGAACACCATTGTTACAGAGGACTGAGAATTCTTAATCCATCTCGGTAAAATAACAAACAACTGCATTTAATCTGCCACAATTTAAGCAGATAATCCACCTGGGAGCAACAGAGGACATGGGTGATAAAGAGCGGAAGGGAATAGTGAGGATAAGGGGGAAAGGTGGGTGAGTGGGATTGCGGGGAACTTAGCAAAGGAGTAAAGGAAATGAGAAAATTGATCAGGGAGACGTACATAAACTAATGTAAATGTGATGTAATAAAGCCTTTCTTTCAATAGTTTGTTACTCTTTTATTGTAGTATTAAGCCTTTTGAAATGTACAGAAAAGTCAATTTACAGAAAGTCAGTGGTCTCTGAGTCTATATTTCTTACTATAATTTATGGTATACTTTATGTATCACACAGCACTGCTGTCGCAAAAAGACAAATTTAATGAAATATGTCAGCAATAATGAACCTGATTCTGATTCTGCAGTGTATTTTTTTTGGAACAGAATATAATTGGGAAGTGAAATCAAAACATTCCACATTAGTAATGGGCTTGCTGTCATAGTTATGCGAAAAACAAGGGGTCAGCACTTGACTCATGACTTATATTGGCCTGTTCCTCAATTAATAAGATGAAAGGCTTATCAGAAAGACATTAAAGCTAGTGTTGGGAGATAGCAAAGAGATTGGAGGAAACGAAAATATTAGAAAAGAAAATGGTGAATCAAATAAGTGAAGGTAAGATTGGGCTTCATGGATCTTCTTTCACAATGTTGCAAAGTCATTTATATCCCAGTCTCAAGTATGGCCATGTTATGAAGCAGGAAATCCAGCAGCTGATTTGTACTCTGCGAGCAACCACAATAAATAGTGAAGAGAAAATGAATAATTAATAGAAATGATAATGTATCGAACATTTGCTTATGTAATAGTTAGCATGGGAAAGACATTGGCCACAGGGATTTGGGTAACATCCCCTCCTTGTATTCATAAGAATGCCTTGGAAATTTTACGCCCATTGAGGGATGTCAAAGTTTCATAACTTAACCAAAAAAAAACAGCTCTAACAATGTAGTACCCATTCTGTATTGCACTGCTGTGAGGGTTGAGTCCCACTGCAGAGCACAGAAAAGAACAGGTACCCTGGATCTTCTTCTGAAACATGTAGTCCCTGTCCTTTGTGGAAAACTGTATTACCACTGAACTACAGTCTAGCTTTGAGGAGGAACAGAACCTCCTTAATACTGAGTTGGTTTTAAGCAAGTGGCAGCTTAACCCAGGTAAGTAAATAGGGGTGATTGCAAAAATTAATTAAACTTCTCAGTCATATCATTAATTAAATAAAGCAAACACACAGTCCTTGGAGTAAAATTCAGGTTGTTAGCTCTTTGTGATCAAGTATACATTAGTCTTTGCACCAGAATATTCTCATTCAAAGCTTAACTGATGATATCACTATCTTTTGCTTGGATCCATGGTATGTCTGCAGATTGTTTATCGTCTGTGGCTAGTCTGAATCAGGTGGTCTTGCTGCCAGAGTCAACTTAAATATGACCAAGGCCATGGAAGGGGACTAATATACTGGCGGGAAGGTTTGCTAATGCTGCACTTTGGGTTTATACTAGAGTTGTAGTGGGATGAGAACCAAAATGCCAGAAGAGTTAGCGGAGAAGTTGTGAAGACCGATGTTGGTAAGACCTCAAAAAAAAAGTCAGGAATCAAACGATTGAGCATGGTGCGACTAGTGTCCTGAGAGGCATGTATTTCAATGCAAGAGGTGTCGTAGGAAAGGCAGATGAACCCAGAGCACGGATCAACAGCCAGAATTATGATATTGTAGCCATTAGTGAGAATTGGTTGCAGGAGAGGCAAGACTGGCAGCTCAATAGACCAAGGTTCTGTTGACAGAGCAGGAGGGATTAAAGGAGGAGGGGTGGTATTACTAGTCAGGGAAAAAGTCACGGCAGTGCTCAGTCAGGAAAGACTGGAGAAATCACCTAGTGAGGCATTATGGATGGAAGTGAATAAGAAAGGTATGATCATATTAATGGGACTATATTACAGAACACCCAATAGTCTGAGAGATTTAGAGGAACAAATGTGTAGAGAGATTGCAGACTGTTGCAAAGAACATAGGATTGTAATAGTAGATGATTTTAACTTTTCCACATATTGACTGGGACTCCCATCCTGTAAAAGGACTAGATGGGATAGAGCTTGTCAAATGTGTTTATGAAAATTTCCTCTATCCATATATAGAAGTCCCAAAGAGAGAGTGTACGATACCTAATCTGCTGTTTGGGACTGGGACAGGGTCAGAACTTTGTGAAGGGGAACATTTTGCACCTAGTGATCACAATGCCTTTAGCATCAAAGTAAATAAGGAAAAAGATAGGTCTGGTCCACAGCTGGAGACTCTAAATTGGAGAAAGACCAATTTTGATGGTATCAGAAATGATCTGGCAAGTGTGGAATGTCCTAGAGGTTCTACAGCAGGACAAAAAGAATGTCAAAATGCCTCATTGCCAAAACTCACCAACAAACATCCAGATGTGTATGACAGTAAGAGGGACCTTCCAAATAAGATCCTTTCTGCACTGTCAGAGTCTCATTTGAAACTGTTGTAATAAGGATGAAACAATAATTTATCTCTTTGTGGATTATATCATTGAGCCATAGAGCACTATAGCAAAGTAACAGGCCCTTCAGCCCAACTAGTCTGTGCTGAACTGTTATTCTGTCTCATCCCATCTACCCATACTTGGAGCGTAGTCCTCCCTTCTCCTCCCATCCATACACTTATCCAAACTTTTCTTAAATGTTGTAATCCAACTGGCAGCCCATTCCACACTCGCACCACCCTCTGAGTGAAAAAGTTTTCCCTCAGGTTTCCTCTAAACATTTCACCTTTCACCCTTTGCCCATGGCCGCTAGTTCCAGTTTCAACCAACCTTAACGGAAAAAGCCTGCTTGCGTTTACCCTATCTACATCTCCCATAATTTTGTATGCCTCTATCAAATTTCTTCTCACTCTCCTACACTCCAGGGAGTAACGTCCTAACCTATCCAACCTTTCCCTAGAACTGAGGTCCTCAAGTCCCAGTCACTGTACTCTTGCAATCTTATTGATATCTTTCCTGCAGGTCGGTGACCAGACCGGCGCACAATACTCCAAATTTGGCCTCGAGAATAACTTGTACAACTTCAACATACCATCCCAACTCCTGTACTCAATACTCTGATTTATGAAGGCCAATGTGCTAAAAGCACTCTTTACAGCCCTATCTATCTGTGGTGCTACTTTCAAGGAATTGTGGATCTGAATTCCTTGCTTGCTTTGTTCTACCACACTCCTCATTGCCCTACCATTCACTGCTTAAATCCCATCCTGATTGGTCCTCCCAAAGACCACCACCTCACACTTATCTGCATTAAATTCCATCTGCCATTTTTCAGCCCAGTTTTCCATCTTGTCCTGCTGCAAGCTTTGATAGCCCCCAGTCTAGGTATCATTTGCAGATTTGCTGATCCAGTTTACCACTTTATCAAGCAAATCATTACTATATATGACAAACAACCATGGATCCAGCAACAATCCCTGCAGCACAGGCCTTCAGTCAGAGGCAACCATCTACTGTCAATCTGTGGCTTCTGTGGCTAAGCCAATGTTGAATCCAATTTACCATTTCATCCTGAATGCCAAGCAACTGAATCTTCGGGACCATCCTCCGATGTGGGACTTTGTTAAAGGCCTTGCTAAAGTCCATGTCAAAAACATCCTCTGCCTATCTTTCATCAACTCTCCTGGTAGCCTCCTTGAAAAACTCCATAAAATTGGTTAGACACAACCTGCCACACGCAAAGCCATGTTGACTGTCCGTAGTCAGACCCTGTCTATCCAACCACTTTTATATCTGATCCTTTAGAATGCCTTCCAGTAATTTACTCACTTGAAGAAATGGATGCAGAAAGGGTCTTTGTCAAGATTTGTCCCCCGCAGCTGTGTAAACAGGGAACTTTGATTCCCAGGGACCTTCACTGAGACAAACATTGTGTTGCTGGAAGACCATCATGTTAGTGAAAGATGCACTTTGTGCTGTCCGGAACGTGTTAGTCCACCAGTACAATGAGATGTCCATAAGCAAGTGCCTCTAATAGGCACATTCCAGGCTGCTGGAGTATGTACTAAGGCATGCACTGAAGTTTGGCGCTGCCAGGGCTTCAGGCGAAGGACTGTATTCTAGTGTCCTGCCATTACTGGATAATCTCTCGAACACTTGAAGGGTATATTATTCACATGAGTGTCATTGGTGCTTTGTACACAAAATGTATTGACTTGATGCCTATACAGATATATGTATGGACGGACTTGAATAGACTCTGAATATATAGAAAGTCATGCACTCTTTTGTATTTCTTGTATATATGTTTTATGAAAAAGTTTATTTTTGAAATTAAAAAATTGACTGTGATGTAAATGAAACTGTATAGGGTCTACCTGTGCCTGAAACCCAACCATGTTTTGTAAAATGCTGCAACAGCACACGTGTGTGCTCTGACACACAGGGGCAATCTTTGAAGGCGGGTCTCCAGGAAACTCAGAAAAAATCATTAATGCTAATCTTACTTAAAAATGCCATTTGTTTACATCTACTTCCTTCCTGTCAGGGCGAAATCTCTCCTAAGCCCTCTCTGCTCTTAATTAGCACTGTACTTTGCAATAAGGGAAATACCTCTTAAATTGTGTCCATTGCTAACTGGAGTAAAAACATGAAGGGCAGCTGTAGCAGGGATGGTAATATGATGAAGTTTATAGCTGATTGTACCTGCAGCATCTCTTTAATATTGTTGTTTATGGCCATAGAATTATTTCCCCATAAAGATGGATCTGTATACACCAGCAGCGTAAAATGGTTATTTATATAATGACAGACTGTCCCCATCAAAATTCTCTTGATAATAAATTTACTTTGACAATGCTATTAAATAATGACATACATCTATCCATCTGTACTGAACCTACAATACAATGATTCCTATTCTCAACAGTAACCCTGGGATGCAGGTGGATTTTTTAGATTATGAAGACACGTAGTCCTCTTTTACTGTCATTTAGTAATGCATACATTAAGAAATGATACATTATTTCCTCCAGTGTGATATCACAAAACACAGGACAGACCAAGACTGAAAAAGCTGACAAAACCACATAATTATAACATATAGTTACAAACAGTGCAACAATACCATAACTTGATGAAGAAGTCCATGAGCACAGTAAAGTTCAAAGTTTCTCAAATGTCCCTGCCATGCTGACGACAATTCGACTCTGAATCATCCGAAAACTTCAAGCTCTGGTGAGCTCTCTGACACCGAGTACTGAGTGCCATCGCTGTCCGAATGATTCGACCTCCTTCTCGGTCGCCAAAAGCAGGCAAGGCTGGGGATTTTGAGGCCTACCCACTGAAAGATTCCCGACCACACAGCAGCGAACGGGCGTTTCAGAAATTACTCCAGATGTTCCTCTGTGCTTTCACGTCCATTCTCCATCAAATCAGAATTGACCACGGCCCCTATTTAACAGATACGATATCATTTTTCACCGGAGGGCTGCACACACGCAGGCGCACCGCCATCTTCTCCTCCCACTTGGGCTTAGACTTGTAGACCATAAGACCATAAGATTTAGGAACAAAAATAGGCTATTTGGCCCATTGAGTCTGCTCCACCATTTGATTGTGGTTGATTTATTATCCCTCTCAACACCATTCTGCTGCCCTCTTCCTATAACATTTGATGCCCTGACTATATCAAGGACCTATTAACCTCCGCTTTAAATATACACAATGACTTGATCTCCACAGCCATCTGTGGCAATGAATTCCACAGATTCACGACCCAATGGCTAAAGAAACTCCTCTTCATCTCAGTTCCAAAGGGATGTCCTTGTATTCTGAGGCTGTGACTCTCCCACTATTGGAAACATGTTGTACTTGGCCCCAACACTGATAAACTGGGTGCTTGGGCAGCACAGTGATGCAGCCGTGGAGCCTCACAACTCAGGGACTCAAACCTGACCTCTGGTGCTGTCCATGTGGAGGTTGCATATTCTCCCTCTGAGGCATGGGTTTCCCCTGACCATACTGGTTTCTTCCCATATCCTAAAGTATGAGGGCTGACAGGTTAATTGGCTGCATTCAATTGTGCTTAGGTGACCAGTAGAATCTGGGGGAGATGATGGTGCACAAAGAGAATAGACTACATGGAAAATCAATGGAAAAATTGAGCTATTCTGTAAAAAGGCATAGACATAATGGGTTGAAATATCTTCCTCCTATATTGCAAGGATTTGTGGAAATACTCATGATATTATCTGCCCTACACCAAATCTAGCCCTCTTCTGCTTCTCTAGTTTTCATTGGACCACCACTGATATTGTCCTGGACACACTATTCCCCTCAGTTCCCCCTGTCCTTTTAAGGAATTCTTTGTAATCTAACTCTCTGATCAAGCTTTAGGTCACTCTGATTTGATGCCAAATTCCTTTGGCTAACATTCTTCAGATATTTTTACTGTGGATACGGAGTGTCATTGATTATTTTGTTAATTTTGATTTTTGTTCTGTTGTGAGTTTCCTGACTGGACAATGACTTCCAAAGGTGACGTATTTTGCAGACTGTTTCATATTTTCATCAAACTTGCAATGAAATGTTGTGGTACCAGTGCCAAGCTGTGTAAGGTGTTCCATCCACTAGAATATCCCAGTTATAGAAGGAGGTATACAAAAAAAATGTGAAAAATGCAAACTGTAATCTCAAGAAATGCTATTTTTATGCTGTAATTACCTAGCATCTTTGAAGCCTGTCAGCTTTTATTGTACAAACATTGCATGAGCCAAATGGAACTCCACAGGCTGTGATGTAAAAAACACTCCGGGGCAAGAGTTTTGGGTCAACAAGAGGTGAAGTAAGATAACAGACTGAAAATCACTGAAAATATGCTGAGGCCAATGACTGGTCGTGAAATTAAAGGAAAGTGTGTCTCCTCACTCTGGCTATCCGACACTGGAATTGCATTTCCAACAGGTCATCTAATTGGTTGTGGATAATCAATGGAATTCAATAATTCATAAGTACAACAATAAAGGTAGTTTTATAGGTCAACCGCAAGTAAACAATAAAGCAGAGATCATGTGAAAATGCCTTAATAACTGCACCGTATGTTCTGAATATTAAATGTTATCCAGTCCTTAGAGGGAACTAGGGCCTGGGAATTTTCTTATTTCCGATTTATGTATTTATTAATTTTATTTAGAGATACAGTGTGGAACAGGCCCTTCTGTCCCAACAAGCAACACCATCCAGAAACCCACCTATTTAACACTAGCATCATCACAGAACAATTTACAATATGCTGGAGGGTCTCTGCAGGCCAGGCAGCATCTGTGGAAACGAGTCCTGATGAAGGGTCTCGGCCCAAGATGCTGACTGTAGATGCTGAGTTCCTCCAGCATTTTGTGAGCACTGCTTTGGATTTCCAGCATCTGCAGGTTTTCTAGTGTTTGTGAACAAGTTACAATGACCTGTTAACCTACTAACCAGTACATCTTTGGAATGTGGGTGGTAAGTGGAGCACCGGAGGAAACCCACGTGGTTCATGGGGAGATCGTAGAAACTCCTTACAGGCAGCGCCGGAATTGAACTCCAAACTCTGGAATGCCCTAAACTCTAATGGGTTATGCTACTGTAGTGCGTAGACCGCACGTTGCAAGACATGTCACACTTTCTGAAGTATCCTCTTTCACATTGCAAGGCATAACCTTGCCTTTTGTAGATTGCCTCAAATTGGAAAGAAGCTGTTTAAGGAAGTCCTTTCCTTCAGCAGCACATTGGGTGACCATAAGAGAAAGAACAATCTTTGATCTCAGTGAGGTGCTAATTTGTGGGATTTCTAGTTGCTAAAGTCTGATGAGGCAGGATCCCGTGTATAAACAATTGCATTTATCTGGCAGACTATTACTGACACATTACTACCCTGACACTTATTCATTTACACAAGTGTTTGAAGACAGGACTATGTGTCAATAAAGGAATTAGACCAGACACCTTGAGTCCATCAGGTTTATCTCAGTCTGCTGACAGTAACAGTAGGTGACATGAACTGAAAACACTTCAAAGTTCCCTAGATCTTGGTTTTGCACTATCGAGAGACAAATAACATTTACTGCTTTGCTGCTCACAAACAATAAGAAACAAAACTGTAGATGGAAGATGAAAGAAGCAGCTACTTAACACTTACAAAGGTTTGCCATACACCCATCTCTCTTTTTTTTCAGCCTCCTAACCCCGCCCCCCCATGACCAAATTCCCACCACCCCTCACTATCTCTTTAGATGGGTTTTATTTCATTTGTTCTGACTTAATTGATGTGGTTCTTCAAACCTTTATCTCGGGAAGGGAATCTTCTCATTTCAAAGTGTATTCAGCAGCTGACTAAAGAAAGCTGGAAGGCAACTTAAAGGAAGTTCGGAAGCCTTCGCCAGAAGTTTGTTAAATTGTATGCTAATGTAGGGGTTGTGTATTGATGTGTTTAGTAAGGTATTTCAGGATCACAAACTGAGCAGCAAAGAAGAAGCTGCAACAGTCTCCTGTGGTGTATTCTTCTCAAGTTATATTTGAGTATCAGAGCCAATTTTACTGATAATGTCTATTTAGTTACCAACTGCCATGCTGGATTAAACACTTACACTGAAGTCTATGGAATAGTGTGAAGTCCTTCACTATCTTCTCATAGCTTGGATGTTCTCATCATGATCTGCACCAGACTGATTACAGTCACCGTTCAATAAGCACAAGTGTAATCAACAAGTTTCTATTGTGTTGGTATCATTTTTTAAAAATGGAGATACAGCACTCGAGCCCAGCAACCCGCTGAGTTACCCTAGCCTAATCACAGGACAATTTATGATGACCAATTAACCTATTAATTGGAATGTCCTTGGACCGTGGGAGGGAAGCGGAGGACCTGGAGAAAACACTTTGCAGAGGACGCTGGAATTGAACCTGAGCTCCAATGCCCCAAGCTGTAAGAGTGGCTTCCTGACAGAAGACTGCTAACAAATCATGCGATTTAGGATTTTAAAACCCTCAACTTATCTTGGCTCGAAAACATATCCATTTGCAAATAGATTTGAGATCAGTTATACATTCAGTTGTGTTAATTAATTATTGAATTTCTGTGGCAGCATTATGAAATTTTGCTAGATTTACCGTATTCAATGGTGATGATTTTTCTGCAGCTTATTTAATGCAGGATCTTGGAATATTTTCCAGTTTACTACATTTTTCTATCGTATGCAATGCTGAATATTTTTATTACATATACTGTCATCAACCGTACATTCTTATAGTCACTAAATTTCTAATGTTTACAAGAGTAGATCTAAACATTGTTTTTGCAGCTTCACCTTGTGTATCAGCTTAAATTTCTAATTTTACTAAGCTTGCAAGTCAGTGCAATTCTGCATAATGCTATGCTTAGTCAATGAATTTCAAGTGTTACTTTCCTCCTGATTATGGATGAGCTTATACATGTTTCTTGTGCTCATTTGCAGTAATTTTAAAAAGTGTTGAGAGAAACAGCACAGTAACAGGCCAGAGAGCCCAGAGAGCCCGCACTGCCCTATTACACCCATGTGACCAATTAACCTGCTAACACATTCATTTCTTGAACATGGGAGGAAACCAGAGCACCTGGAGGAATCCCACGCAGCCATGGGCAGAATATACAATCCCCTTACAGACAGAATTTGTTGCAGTTTACCTCAATTCATGCTTGAAGAACAGTTTAGCTTTATTTGGGTCAAAAATTTTCTATAGGCTTCCAATCAATGTGCCCTAGTTGTAGTAGCAAACAATTTTTACAGCTTTATTATGTTAACACTCCATAATTTTACACAGGAGAAGAAATCCCTTTTCAATCACTAACCTTCAAGTCCACTCAGATTATCTCATAAACTCAAAATTCATTCTTCTAATCTCTTACGTCTCCAGGCTAATATTTCTTTGTTGTTCACATTAGTTGAGTAGTTAAGAATGTAACACAGTGATTTTATACTGCATTAGTTGGACCATATTTGGAGCTCTGTGAGCAGTTTTGGGCCCCTTATCTAAGAAAGAATGTGCTGTCATTGCAGCTGGTCCAAAGGAGGTTCACGAGAATGATTTTGGGAATGAAAGGGTTAACATACAAGGAGCATTGATGGCTCTGGTCCTATACTCACTGGAGTTTAGAAGAATGAGAGGTGATCACATTGAAACCGATGGAATATTGAAAGTTGTAGATAGAGTGGATGTAGAGAGGATGTTTCCAGTTGAGAACTTCAGGACCAGAGGTCACAGCCTCAGAATACAAGTGCGTACATTTAAAACTGAGATGAAGAGGAATTTTAGTGACCAGAGGTTGGCGAATTTTTGGAATTCATTGCCACAGACATCTGTGGAGGCCAACTCTTTGGGTATATTTAAAGTGGAGCGTGTCAAAGGTTACAGGGAGAAGGCAGGAGAATAGGGTTGTGATGGATAACAAACCAGCCATGATTGAATGGCAGAGCAGACTCAATGGACTGAATGGCCTGTGCCTTATACGGTAGTTTTATGGTGAAGGCTGAAATTTAGTCATTGATATCAATTCCCTACATGGAGGAAAGACAGCATCCCCATCTGGTCTGGCCTTTATTATGTGACTCCAGGCCAATGTGGTTGACTCTTGTATGCCCTCTTGAAATGTCCTGGCAAGTCTCATTCTCAGAGCTGTTGCAGGGAGCAATCAATGCTGACCTGGCCAGTAACACACAGATCCCAAAATAGCAAATATACAAAGAAGGCAAGGATGTCATTAGAGTTTTGTTAACATCTGTGTTTGGGTTGATATCTTAGACTTTTATGTCTTTCTATATATTATAAACCACCCGAAGAGTTTGACTATGCAGGCAGAAGCCGTTCTTGCAACGTTAGCCCTTTAACTTTGGATACTGGGTATCTGAGCGACCATTTGATTGGATTGTTCATGGGAATCATTAACTTCTCAGTGCTGCTGTCTGAGATTCAAAAGAACAGCAATCATACCAGCAACCAAGAGCAGGGTGAGCTGCCTTAATGACGATCCACCAACCGCACTCACAGTTAACCATAATGAAATGCTTCAATAAGTTGGTTATAGTTGGAATTAACTCCTGCCTAGGCAAGGACCTGGACCCGCTGTTGTTCACCCAGCATGACAACAGAGCTACTCACTGTCTCCCCACACTGCTTTGGAACGCTTGGACAACAGAAAAACATTAGTCACCCTGTGCTGTCTATTGATTACAACTCCATATTCTATATGGCCTTCGCCTCAGTATTAACCACCAAAATTCAAAACCTGTGCCTCTGTATGTTTGTCTGCAATTGGATCCTCAATGTCCTTATCAGAAAACCACAGTCAGTATGGATCAAGGATAACATCTCCTCCTCAACGTAGGTGCTACTCAATGTCATTTATAAATTTGCAGCTCACACCACAGCTGCTGGTCAAATCTCGGATAACAACGAGGAGACGTACAAGAGTGAGATAGATTGGCTGGTTGAATGGTGTTGCAACAACAACCAGACACTCAACATCAGCAAGGTCAGGGAATTGATTGTGGACTTCAGGAAGGGGAAGTCTGAGGAGCACATACCAGTCTTCACTGAGGTGTCAGCCTTGGAAAAGGTGAGCAGCTTCAAGTTCCTCAGAGTGAACATCTCCAACGGTCTGTATTGGGCCTAGAAGATGATGCAGTCACAAAGAAGGCATGCCAGCATCTCTACTTCGTTAGGAGTTTGAGGAAGTTTGTGTTGTTTCATACCACTGGACCTGGACTTCTGAAGTCAAGAATGGAACTGCCCCAGTGCAATGACTTTTTCCACATTAAAAACTCCCCTGCAAAGGTTTCCTGTCATTGTCAGACATGTTGAACAACCACCATACATATATAGGTATATCACCAAAGACCCTTGCAAATTTCTACAGAAGCACATTGGAGAACATTCTGACTAGTTGTTCCACAAACTGGTATGGAAGCTCCAATAAACAGGACTGCAGAGGGTGGTAGACTCAACAAGCTCCATCACCAGGACAACTCTCACCACCATCAAGGCCATCTGTTAAGGACCTTTGCCATTCCGAGACATGCTCTTTTCTCAGGAGGTAGAGGAGCCTGAAGGCACACACTCAATGATTCAGAAAAAGTTTCTTCTCTCTATCATGAGATTTCTAAATGGTTCATGAACCCATGAGCGCAGGCTCATTACTTCCTGCTTTGTACTGTTTAATTATTTTGAAATTTATAGTGATTTCATGTCTTTGCACAAGTTCTACTGCCACAAAACAGCAAATCATATAAGAACAGTGAAAACAAAACCTGATTCTGAATCTGACGAAATCTGTTCAAAATTACATTTCAGCACTACAGAAAATTGCTCTTGCAATTTTGTGCGTTAGCATACTGTTTCTTTTGACTTAATTCTCTGTTTGTCAATTGTCCATGATTTTGAGCAAACGTATTCTGTGATTTTGCAACTAATTTTTTTTCAAAATATCCCACATTAGATAACACCTTAATCTCAGAAATTAACAATATGAACTGTCTGGTTTATTCATGTCATACTCCACAAGCTTATCCTTTATTACTGTACTCATAGTTAATAACATTTTAAAGTTTTAATAATTTGTCCAAGAAGTTATCCAGAATTGCAATTTAGTATAATAAATAATTCTATTAGTTTCATCAGACTTACAAGGATTATATTACCATAGGTTATCTATGGTTATTCCATGTAAGTTTTTCCAGATTTTCCTGTATGAATACTTTTCCAGTTTGAGTAAACCGATTGCAACTGTACTTAGAATCAATGAATTTATGCAGTTTTAAAAATTTCATTTTCAATGAATTTGCTAGTTTAGATTTTTCTACCATAAGAACGTCTATGTTTTGTGTTCAAGGTCAATTGATTTCTTTATTGTTTATTGCATTCATGCTTAATTAATTTGCTTTATTTTATATTCCTACAGCATGTTTTCACACATTCATTATGTTCATGGTCAGTTCCTTTGCACAATTTTATTATGATCATGGTCTATTATTTTTGATCATTTTTCGGTGATTAAGGACAATTAATTTCAGTACTTTTACAGTGTTCAAGGCTAATGTATTCCACTGTGGGTATGTTAGTTGTGAAATTCCTTGATAATGAATTACCAGAGTTGACGGCTAATAATGTTTTGGTTTTACTGTAGTCCTTGGCAATAGATTTTGACAATTTTCAAGTTCATGGTCCGTTAATTCTGGTACGTATTACGAGGTTACTTGCCGATTACTTTCAGCATTTTAAGTATATAGCATGTTAGTGCATTTCTGCAGTTGAGCTTTTGCATTGTCAAACAATTTCTTCTATGTTCATGGAAATAGTTTTTCTACAATTCCAATATATTGGTATAAATATTGGCTTATTATTGTCACACGTACCAAGATAAGGTGAAAAATTTGTCTTGCGCACTGTATCTACAGATCAAATCATTACACAGTGAGCTAAAATGAGATGAAACAATAACAATGCAGAATAAAATGTAAAAGCTACCACAAAAAAGTGCAGCACAAGATCATATCAAGGTAAATTGTTAGGTCAAGAGTTTATCTTGTCATACAAGAGGTTTGTTGAAGAGTCTGATAACAGTTTATATAGAAGCGTCCTTGAGACTAGTGGTATGTGCTTTCAGGTTTTTAAAAATCTTCTGCCTGATGGGAGAGGAGAGGAGCGAGAACGTCCAGGATGGTTACTGTCTTTGATTATGCCAGCTGCTTTCCTGATGCAGTGAGAAGTATAGATATGATAAACCTGGCTCTGACTCTGATTATATATTCACGGTATTTAATCATATAATACCTGTATGGGCATTACCTGGTGAATATCCTTCCGCAGTTTCAGAACGTTTCTTTGTAAAATTGTTTAAATAACTTTATAGTGTCTCATTATATTCATGAGCTGAATGCCCACTCTTTTATTATCTTCAGTGTTGATGAAATTCTGCAATTTTATTGTTTGTGTCAATCATTTTTATTGTATTCATGGCAGATTATTTTATTATGTATATTCTCAATAAGTGCTTACAGTTTTATTTTATCAATATCAATACATTTTAATGGTTTGTCTATGTTTCCAGTTAATTACTGGAATGCTTCCATCTACATATAATGATGTGAATGTAGCTTTCAGACTTAATGAGGCTGTATCATGCTGCTGAATAAAAACCTGATTCTTCATTGATAATTTATCACAAGTGTCACAATGGAACAGTCATTCCCCGATAATAAACAAACAAGAGTACCCTACTCTTCATCTTTGTTTTTTGCAGTCCTACTGAAGGACCTCGGCCCGAAACGTGACTGTACTTTTTTCCATGCTGCCTGGCCTGCTGAGTTCCGCCAGCACTTTGTATGTGTTCCCTGAAAATGTTAGGTGATCTGTGATTCTTTGTCATTGCTGGCATCTACTTTTGAGTTGACTCACCAGAGTCCATCATGGTGGTGTATTCCTAATGATCATCAGGGCAACAATTATTTCTTTTAGAACAGTTCTTCAGGTTTGAGGATAGCTCGTTTCCATTACCACGAAGCATGGAGTGTGATTACTTTCAAAACAGGATGGCGATTGCACCCCATTTACCACACAGTCTTGCCAAAACAAGGTCTTTTTTCAATGGATGGATATCACATACAACAGGCGATCAGGATCTTCTGCATAGATTTAACAAATGCACTTGAGCTACATTCTGTCCACATACACAGTGATGGATACAGACATAGATGGCCTTGCCCACAGCATCAGCCTTCCTCTCTCTTTCAATCGGCTCCATCAACCTGTTTTTCATTTTATGTATTTCATCTCATCCTCCATTTTGTTCCCTTCTCTTGTTCTAGACATCTTGAACTATGTTTTACCTCTAACAATTCCCGGCTCTCATGAAAGGGTGTCAACTTCGTTTCTCTCTCCGAAAATGCTATCTGACTGAGTGTTTCCAGAATATTATGCTGTACTTCACCATTTCTTGGTGAACTCTGTCAATGTTGAAAATACGATAAATATTTGCAATTAACAGTGGAAAAGGGACTTGTTTAAAGAAATTATGAAAGCTGGAAGAGTGAAGTAGAAAGGCAGGAAATGTCTATAATGTCAATTCTCCAACCAAACTCCTATCTCCAACCTCCTTGATTCTTCCATTGAAGGTCGGTGCAGGCCCAAGGAACATCACGTATTCCTACTTAGCCTTAGGTAAATATATCCTTGATTAGAGAAGGCCGATGAAGAAAGCTTCTTACAATGATTCATTTGAGCCACAGAAAGATGTTAGCATTCATTCACAGATTTCACAGTGTACTCCTCTACTGTTGACCGATGCTGTTCATGTTCTTGCCTTGGTTTAACAATTCATCCACAGGCTCATTTACTTCATTACATTCTGAAACTGTTAATAATGCTTTGAATAAGTGAACAACATACTGTACCGAGGAATATTTGAATGAGAAAGTAGTCTCATCTGCCCTTCAAGCAACTCGATCCTCCTCTCCTGAGGGGGTCTTCTAATTGCATTCCCATTCCTCACATTAAATCCAGTAGGCTGTAGGCTGGTATCAGGATTCCGGCATCAGTTTTTGTGGATTTAACATCAGCCTGCACCCAAAACCCACCCAATTGCATAGTGTTCAACATCAGGGAGATTCTGAAAATTTTGCCTATGTATGTGTTGAATATATTTAATTTGGCAAATTACTTTTACGGTTTTGTTCTCTCGGTTTGCAGTAAACCTCTGAAATGTAGTGAAATTAGTGCTGGTATCTTCATGACAAATTAATACCAATTTTCATTGCTTAAGGGGCAAATAAAATAACAGCTTGCTTGCAGCCTTGGTCGATTAATTTACTGCTTGTGGTTAACTAATCCTTTTGACTTTCCTTTAGCAGTGCTTTAATTAGCTACTGTTACTACTCATGGTGTTGTGATCAAATGCTGCATTGAGAAATATCTGTCAACATTACTGTGTGCAGATTCAACTTATTATTTCCTTTTAAGTGGTTGAACCAGTGCTTCTTAATAGAAAGCTGCTCTCAGCTAAACTGGCCACACTTACACTTTAAAAGAAACAAAGAAAGTTAAAGATAAGATTAGCTTTATTTGTCGCATGTACATTGGAGCATGCAGTGAAATGCCAGGGTTGTGCCAAATCAAATCAGTGAAGATTGTGCTGGGCATGTGTTGCCACACTTCTGGTGCCAACATGGCATGCCCACAACTAACTAACCCTAACTGTAGGCCTTTGGAACATGGAGTGAACCGGAGCACCCAAAGGAAGCCCACGCAGTCACGGGGAGAATGTACAAATTCCTTACAGATAGCAGCAGGAATCAAACCACGGCTGGAATCGTAATATTGTGCCACCCCAACCAGGAGGAATTTAGTTCAGAAGTCATCGCTGCCCCCTCAAATTGTTGTGGCGAATGCACAATGAGAAAACAGCAAAGTTGAAATGACCATGATCAAACCAGTAAGTTTATGCTTCCCTGTTTTTATTTGTCATTTGAGATCCAGGTGCCCCATAGCTACTTGAAACGTTAGTTATTCAGTGGACGTTTCAGTATCATCAAATGTAATGACTTTCCCATGAGAAGTTTTTCATGCTATCGTAGTCAATACAATTTGTAAAGTATAGGCAGCTGGGTGAGATGTTCAAGTGTCTGAGGGCATTTAGCCTCCAGAAATACTTCAATGAGTTTCCTTTTCCCTTGATTTATTTTTTTTGTGTATCAGCGGAAGCTGCAATCTGACGCCATGTAGAGCATATCTATTGTGAAATAGATCAGCCATTCTGACTTCTGACATGGAATAATTGCTCAGGATCTATTTGTGCTCTCTTTCTGCAGATTTTATTACCCAAACCTTACAATGGACACAATTCCAAAACATACATGAAATGAGATATTCAGTTTAACCTATTGAACCATCACTAATGGCAGATCATGGAAACATTCTCTTTCTTGAAATGAGCACCTCCCAGACCATAAAACTCAACAAATTCTGAAACAATTAGAGTATTACATTTTCTTCTCCATAACACAGATGTGAATAAAAGATGTTTTGTGTAAACAGTAAAGCTTGCTGTGATTTTTTTCCTTCATTAAAATATAAGCATGAATATTAATAAGAACATTACTGTTGTGTTTGCTCACCTATAACGACTGATGAGACCAAAAGCCAGGAAATAAAACAAAGCCAGAACTCAAAATAACCCTTTATTCAGCAAAACCACACAACTACAACTATCTCAAAAGTCAACAGTACATCCTAAGCCATGGCTATTTAAATGATTTACCCAAGAACATTTGAGGTGTTGATAGGAGCAATGATGTATCAGTGAAAATCACCCTGGAATTGGTCGTCAGCTAACCAATAGGCATTGGTTGTTTTGGCTTATTGTAACAATTACAAAAAAATTATTCAATAATTATTGAATGAAATCATAGAATGTGCACTACTTGGAATCTTATAGAGTTACTACATAGATTTCTAGCACCAAAGAAATAAATAGCAGGGAGAAATAAATCTTCGTGAAGTAAGACAGTAACAGTTACTTCAAATTTTAACAGTGCAGCAGCAAGTGGAAGACTGGGTCTGGAGAGTGGATAGCATAAAAGTTGTCTAGAGAGCTGTTTAACTGGATGTATGAGTTGCCATTAACTGCTGGACACCTCCAAAGCAAAGTGCACCAGGGATCTCTTACTTATTTCTTCTCCCTGCATGATATAGTTTTGCATCCATGTGTGCCTTGGCTAGTTCATGCCTCATGCATTGCATTCACTTCTGGTGATAAAGAATGCAGAAAAGGTTTGCTAGGATGGTTCAAGAGAGGAGAAATTTCACCTTGAGGTTAGATTGGAGCGTTCTTAGAGAAAAGATCACTTGACAGGGGACTGGAATCCTGAAGGAACTGGTGAACTTGACTCTCAGGAACGCAGGTACAGCACCTTGCAGCAAAGTTCAGCCATCAACATCAGAAGGGAGAGCGCCAATTAATGAGTCAAGCCATATTAAAGTGTCGATGCCTGAGAGTGGACAACAAACCAATATTCAGCTCCAATACTTCATGCCAGCCAATATTCCCCACCTGAGCCCATCCCATCTGCCAGTGCCTGACCCATCACCATCTCTTCTTGCTACTACCATTGGGCAGGAGGTGTGGGAGTTTTGGGCCTACACTGCCATGTTCAGGAACATTTGTTGCCCTGCAGCCATTGGGCTCTTGAACAGACTACACAGCCTATGGACTCACTTTCAGGGACTCTGCAGCAATGTTCCCTCTAATTTTTAGTAGTCAGTGTGTGCAAAAATCTTATGCTGTGCAATTTTTTTTTCCTGCGACTGAATGCACACATGGGACAGTTTATGTAGGTTTACAAAATACTTGACATGAAACTGCACAGAATAACAACAAAATAACATACATATTTAAGTCACACACACAAAAAATGCCGGTGAACACAGCAGGCCAGTCACCATCTATAGGAAGAGGTACAGTCGATGTTTTGGGCTGAGACCCTTCATCAGGACTAACTGAAAGAAGAGATAGTAAGAGATTTGGAAGGGGAGGGGGAGGGGGAGATCCAAAATGATAGGAGAAGACAGGAGGGGGAGGGATGGAGCTGAGAGCTGGAAAGTTGATTGGCAAAAGGGATATGAGGCTGGAGAACAGAGAGGATCATGGGACAGGAGGCCTAGGGAGAAAGAAAGGGGGAGAGGGGAAGCCCAAAGGATGGGCAAGAAATTATGGTGAGAGGGACAGAGGGAAAAAAAAGAGAGAAAAAAAGGGGAGAGAAAAAAAAAATCATAATAATGATAATAAAAAAATAAATAAATAAGGATGGGGTACGAAGGGGAGGAGGGGCATTAACGGAAGTTAGAGAAGTCAATGTTCATGCCATCAAGTTGGAGGTATTTAATTTATATCATATTTAAGTCACTCAGTTATTTTTTCTCTCTCCTGTCTTTGGCATTTACCCGTTCTTTGTAAACTCTATCTAGACTAATAGAACTACCATCACATTGATAGCTTTTGATTCTCATTAACATATCCAAATGACATTCACCTAAACGGTTTCTCAGTTTGTTTTTGAGTTGATTCGTTAGGCTAAAACCTCGCTCACAGTCTGCACTAGACGCAAGAAAGATTCCCCCAGTGTCCATCAACTGTGCAAGGTCGCAAAACTGTTCATTTTGAAGTACAAATGCCACCATTTGAGCAAAGTTTGAAACCGGTTTGGATTTAATTTTTTCTTGCTCTGAAAATTTGAAATCATTAAACTGTCTAAATATTATAATATTTTCATCTAGAAAATCATGATATTTTAGACATAAGGCATTAACTTGTTCATCGCCAAATGTGAAGTCACAATCAGCAATTGCGGAGAAATCAAAAGCTGACCATTCTTGTACCTCAACTTTGATCTCCTCTGAGTTTGATCGTTTTCGCTCTCGCTCATCTGCACTCAACCGTAACATGCATAGCACTCCTGGAATGGGTAATAATGGGTTCTGTTGCCTGAGCTTTTGTACACCGTCCAAATGCAATTTACTTGCCAACGATAATCCAAAAAGTCAAGTTTCCAAATATCATCCCACTTCTTTCCACTAGCAAATTCTCCAGCAACTTTCGCATCACGACAATACAGATAACTCCAGTTTCTGAATCGTACATAAATATTTCTCGTAGCTGAACGTTCATAACCTCATGAGCTTTCGGTGTAGCAGTTTCTACAATTTTGTTAAGCCATTCAACTTTAAACAAGTTTGCAATTCTTTTGCGCTTCACGCCCTTCACTTCTTTTGAATTCGACATAGTGAATCAACATTTTTTCCAATAAAAACTTAGTAAGCTATCTACAAGATTTGAAACAGATCTTTGTAAACTTTACAATATGAACACTGTCCGTCAAACATGGCTGCCGCCGTGAGGCAGCTGTACAAACCGGAACAGGATAGGCGAGGTGACGTAAATTAGTGAGGTGCATTGTGGCATTTGAAAAACTGACTAATTAGTTAACAGAAACAGTTAGCTAAAAGATTATTTTCAATAAGTATAATTATTAACCACTACATTATTTTAGGTAACTAACCTTTTATGGGCACATTAATTTCCTTTGTGCGCTGTTTGAAAAACGTGTGTGCGCGCGCACACGCGCACAGCTTAGAGGGAACTATGCTCTGCAGCTTGTATTCTATGTATTATTAGTTTCCTTTTTTATTTGCACAACTTGTTCTCTTTTGCACACTGGATGTTTGCCAGCCTTTGTTATGTGTGGTCTGTCATGGCTTCTATTGTATTTCTTTATTTTCCTGTGGGTGCCTGCAAGAGAATGAATCTCAAACCTGCATATGGTATACATACTTTGATAATAAACTTATTTTGAACTTCGAACTTTGGATGTAATTGATACACTATAGATTTAGATTCTGTAAGTGGAGGGAAGCTGTTCTCATTATCAAAAGAGGTTGTTGCAGTGTGGCAAAAAAACATCCAGCAGTGAAGAACCTTCAAAAGTAGTGGGTATCACAATTTTCAAAATGGAAGATTGTAAATGCTTGAGAGAAAATAATTCACTGATTTATAGTCATAGTCGTAGTAGTCATAGTCAAACTTTATTGATCCCGGGGGAAATTGGTTTATAGAGAAAGAAAGGAGAATAGCATTAAACTGGATTCATCCACAAGAGACTATCGTGGACTTGAATGGATAAATGGATTTCTTCTGAATCGTGATAATTCATATTGGTTCTCTGATTCTGCTCCAGATCCTCTGGCACAAAGCCCTGACTGTCCAACACAACCCAATGGCTGGGTAATGATGCACCTCCGCTGATTCTATCATATGAGTATAAAATATCAAACAGCATCACTTTGAAGAAGAAAAGAGGAAATCCCCCTGGCCAATAGTTGCCTCTTAAGCAGTATCACTCAGAACAGGTTTTAGAAACCAGTAGTACTCAGGTTGGTTCCAATTTTCCCACATTTCTACCTTAGCTGCTTTGCTACATTGGCTGGGAAGTACTTTGTATGACATAAATCCAAATCTGTCTTTCTCTTTTCATTTTGTGCTACAAGTTGCATTAATGACTTTACATCCACCACTCTGATGCCAGAGGATATGGTCAGAAGTCTCACATGAGCCAACCAACTTGGTTTGGTTTTAGACACCCTTCCAATGGAATGTAAGAACTATAGACTATAATACAGATTTGTCATTGTAGCTTGGTTTATTTTGTCATATGTACAATGATGCAGTGAAAAACTTTAGTTTGCATGCTATCTCAGATAAACTATTCCGTGTCTAACTACATAAAGATAGTACAGGGGTGGGGTGGGGGGAGAAGAGAGTATGACAGCGGTGAAGCTAAGTTTGCCCAGTTAACTTGCTGACTTGCCATGGATCTGCACTTCTGGTGCTATTGCCGTTTTCCACAGAAACATTGGCGTTTACAGGAAATGCGACATGGCTCACAAACTAGCCTTTGGCAGAGTAACCACAGTGCAGAAGATGAATGACGTTATTTATCTGTTTTAGGTAGGTTTTGAGTACAGATGAGACAGAGGAAACATTTCAGTCTCAGTTGGCATTGAAATATTCTGGCTAAGAATATTCAAAGTAAGGAAGAGGCACTTAGCTACAAGCTGAGTATTTAATGTTGTAGAACTTTAAGGACTTGAAGTGCTGGTACAACTAAATGGTTTAAAATAATAACACTTATTGGCCACTTTTTATTCCATTCTCTACCTAATAAAGTGGCCATTGAGTGAATATTCACTGAGATTTACTGCTGCAGCCCATCCATATCAAGGTTCGATGTGTTGTGCTTTCAGAGATGCTCTTCTGCACACCACTGTTGTAACATGTAGTTATTTGAGTTATTTCCTGTCAGCTTGAACCAGTCTGGCCATTCTCCTCTGACCTCTCTCATTTTCCCCCACAGAATTGCCGCTCACTAGATGTTTTATTTGTTTATCGCACCATTCTCTGTGAACTACAGAGACAGTTGTGCGTGAAAAGCCCAGGAGATCAGCATCTTCTGAGATACTCAAACCATCCCGTCTGGCACCAACAATTATTCCACAGACGAAGTCACTTAGATCATATTTCTTCCCCAATCTGATGTTAGGTTTGAGCAAAAACTCAACCTCTAGACTATATCTGCATGCTTTATGCATTGAATTGCTGCCACATGATTAGCTGATTAGATATTTGCATTAATGAGCAGGTGAACACTTTCTGGAGGTCAAAGATCCATATGCTCCACAACCGCTGGACTAAGTGTGTAAATGTAGGAGAGGACTATGTTGAAAAATAAATGTGCTAGGTTTTCTAAAATTGACTCCTTCTATCTTAGGCCACAAACTTATCAATCACCCCTCATATGCTGCTCAACCTGCTGAGTTCCTCCAGTAGATTGTTTATTGCTATAAAATTTCCATTGTTTCTCAACATGATTTAATGAAAAGAAGCCACTGCCTCCCCATTTCCTATACATACTGTATGTCTCCAGAGTTCAATACCCTCTAATGTGATTTATCAATTCCAGGACAGCAATTGAGTGTAATATTTGTAGTCATGGCTTTTCAATGAATTTACCTTCAAAAAATTGTGAAAGTTAATACTTTTCACTTTTCAAATATTTGCAAATATATTTGTGGTTAATGTGTGAAATATCAAAATGTTCACACCAGTTTCAGTACAGCTCCTGTCTTTTTTTCATTGACTTCATTTTTATCAGGATTTGCTGATGACAACCTGGCTTTGAATACTGAAGGGCTTGGACAGGGTGAACATGAATCTTCCCCTTAGAAGGAGAGATTTGGAATTGAGTGCACAGCTTCAGAAAATGCAAGATGGTGAATCTGTGGAATTCATTGGCACAGAGGATCTGCGAAGGTCAAGTGACTTGGTGTATTTAAAACAGAAATTGGTGAAGAAGTTAAGGGCTATGGGGAGAAGGCAGGAGAATGGGGTAGAGAAAAATATCAGCTATAGTTGAATGGCAGATCAGACTCAACAAGCCGAAAGCCTGATTCTTTCCCTATATCTTATGGTTAGATGCTGGCGGGGCCTAATTTGGAGTATTGTGTGTAGTTCTGGCTACCTACCTACAGGAAAGATATCAATAAGATTGAAAGAGTACAGAGAAAATTTACAAGGATGTTGCCAGGTCTTGATTACCTGAGTTAAAAGGAAAGGTTAAATAGGTTAGGGCTTTATTTCCTGAAGTGTAGGGGGTGGGGGATTGTTGCTTTGCTGCTGCTTATGCATGGGAGTGGGGAGCAGCGGGGCTTTGGGTTCTAACATCTAACTGTCATTCATTCTTTTGGGGCACTCCTCTATTTTCGTGGATGGTTGCAAAGAGAAAGAATTTCAGGATATACAAGGGGTGATTGATAAGATCATGGCCTAAGGTAGAAAGCGTCAAATTTAGAAATCCTAGCACATTTATTTTTCAACATAGTCCCCTCCTACATTTACACACTTAGTCCAGCGGTCGTAGAACATACGAATCCCTTCTTTGTAGAAGTCGGCGTCTTGGACCTCCAGAAAGTGGTCCACAGCAGGGGTGATTGATAAGTTCGTGGCCTAAGGTAGAAGGAGATGATTTATTAACTTCAAACTTTCTGCACAATCACTAAAGAGTTGATCTGTACGTGCATGTAACGAGAGCTGTATAACCCATCTCCTTATGTTGAAAAATAAATGTGCTAGGTTTTCTAAAATTGACTCCTTCTACCTTAGGCCACAAACTTACCAATCACCCCTCATATATTATAGACATTTCTCAGACATTAAATGTACCTTTAAGGCCTTTGAATAAGGGAATATTTGATATGATATACGAGATTGTGAGGGGCATAGATGGGGTAAATAAGGGTATGCTTTTTTCCAACGAGCTTGGGTGAGACTAGAACTAGCGGAGAGGGGTTAAAGGTGAAAGATTTAATGCTTTAGGGGAACATGATGGGGAACTCCTTCACTCAGAGGCTGGAGAGTGTGAGATGAACTACCAGCGTAAGCTGTAAGTTTGAGGTTTAAGAGAAGTTTGGATAAATGCATGGATGGGAGGTGTATGGAGGGCCATGGTCCAAGTGCAGGTTGATGGGACTAGGCAAAATGATAGTTTGGAATGGACTAGATGGGCCAAAAGGCCTGTTTCTCTCTTGTAGTTCTCTATGATTCTAGCTATTACAGTCTTATAGCTTTGGAGACAATAATGGTTACTTATAGCTTGCTTGTGGATTTTGATGCATTGGCCAAGATCAAGCTGTAATTGTGATTTAAGCAGAATAATTCTAACAAAGTCTCAACAGCCCACTGTCCTTGGTGAAAAAGTGTGACTTGGAGCATTGTTACTGGTATCTTCCATTTTTATGTTGATGTTTGAAGATAGACTGATCTTGTGGTAACTGGTGTATTGGAACAGTTCTGCATCTTGGGAACTACAGACATCTGGGAAGTTTTCAACATTATCTGGTGGTTCCCAGAGTCATGACTCTACTGGAACAGAATCTTTAAATTTGTGGCTGGCCCTGCGGTGCAAGTCATCAGTGTGACAATGTAGAACAAACTGTGAGCTGTAACGCACAACGTTGGAGGAACTCAACCGGTAAGGCAGCATCTATGGAGAGGAATAAACAGTTGATGTTTCTGGCTGAGACACTTCATTAAGTCTGTAAATGCTTCCTAACCTGCTGAGTTCCTCCAGCATTTTGTATGTGTTCCTCTTGATTTCCAGCATCTTCGGAATCTCTTGTGTTGACAAACCATAAGCTGTGAGATCTTGAGAAAAGTTATCATTTTTAATAAAAAATAACACACAAAAAAGCCATCTTGCTATTGCAAGAAACTTTACATCAAAGGAAACGGGCAGCTATTAACTTAAATTGAATGAAGTACCACATCCATCTTTGGTATAGTAAAAGTGGTTTATCATTGGTTGGGTAGTTATAATTTTAGAAATAATTTGATGGATAAAGAATCAAGAGTGTGTTTCTCCAGGTGAAAGTCTTGGTGCAGTTTATTGGAAGGTAATGTGATCAGCCACTCTGGAGCCACAGCCATGAAGTCATGTCTCTTGTCACTGGTGAGTCCATTGTTTTCATCGACAGGTACAAACTGTTTGTCTGTTTCCCAACAATAGACTTACTTCACTGGGGACTTTGGTGTCAGACAATTGCTTCCATATAACTATCTCAGCCTCAAACTGAATGGCTCAGTCTTATTGTGCTCACCACAAAGACCACAAGAGTTCCTAAATCCACACGGGATTGTATCTATTTCAAATCTTCAGTCACCAATATAGTTTTAAAAACAGGCACGTCTTTCACCCTTAAGACCAAAGGCAAACCCAAGGTTTTCTTCAACACTTTAAGACTAACAACAAGTATTTTCGTTTTATATATCAAAATAACACTTTCACTTAAAGACGCAGCATCTTTGATTGACAATTTATCATGCTAAACACTGAAAAAATCCCTTTTTATTTGCAACAGTCAATGAATCCTGTGAGCTTTAATGCATCTTAAATAATGCTCCCCAGTGCCCAACAAGATTCTCAGGTAACCCAACCATTCATGTAGGGAACATCTGGACTAACTGATTTCCTGTTGGGTGTTGAAATGGCTCCTACAATTAAGGTCAAGGTTTCATGATTTCAAAGGGGCAAGAAAAAAATCAGCCTGTGTTCTCGTTCCTGACAAACATTCAGCGATATTGCTGGAAAGACATGCATGTTCGTTGGGGATTAGATTTTGATAGCTAGGGTTTGTATAAGAGCTTTTAAAAGGGAAAGAAGGGAAAGAAAACATACATAAGTTGGACTTCTTTTAGGTCTGTTTTGTGGGTTTTCTTGTGCCTAATCTTTCAGTCAAGAGGTTCTGAACCAACAGGAACTTAAAACACATTTGGATATGTAAATGGTTAGGAAGTGAAAAGATACATTTTAACTGGAATCATGCATCTTTACATCCCCAGTGAATACCAAAGAGCAAGTGACTAATGTCATAGAATCATACAGCATTGAAACAGGCTCTTTGGGCCTAATCACCTACGCTGAACATGGTGGTCTCCAAACTAATCTTACTTGTTGTGTTTGCCTCATATCCCTCTTAACACCTCTCATCTACGTACTTATCCAAAAGTGTTCTAAGTTCTTGTTGGTTCTGAACCTCTTGGCTAAAAGATTAGGCACACTGGAGCCCCAAGAAATTTCGGCCTGTGAACTTTGAAGTTACCATTTCATATGATCTTGTACATCTCACAATATCGCTACCACAGATAGCCATGACTCTTACATGTGGCTGTTTTCCTTCCTCCATTTTCTCTGTGGCCATCTCCGTCCTTCCAAAATCTAATCTTTGAAGGAATTCCCAAGCTCATTTCCTGAAAGTGGGACACTTTGACTTCCTGTCAGACCCTGTTTTCAATAACATTCCTGTTTTCTTCCTCACTCTTTGCTTTGTGCTAATATCAGCTGTTTAAAATGGTGTACCTGGGCTTTCTGTCTCTCAGGACTGCATCCCTCAATGTATTATATCTTCTATTGCACATTCTGGGTATCACCTGGATTGCTTTCAGCTCTCTGCTTTCACTGCATTTTGTACAAGTGGACGAAGAATAACAAACAAATGATGCTGATATCAGGTAACATCACAGCCAAGCAGCCACACCCGCCATTATGCCACCAACTATTCTGACAGGCTCACATACAGCTCTTGAACATTTATGGAGAAGAATTGCTTCAGTAGGCATATGAACATACAAACACATACATAGAAATTAGGAACGGGAGTAGATCACTGTCCTTTTCACCTATTCTGCCTTTCAATAAGTTTGGCAATAACTTCAACTCCCTCAGACCTACAGTAACCCTCCATCACCTTGCTTATCAACAACCTATCTGACTCTATCTGAGAATTACACCAGGACTTGCTTCCACCACTCTTCGAGCAAAGGAGTTCTAAATGCTTACTACACTCTGAACGAGTAAGTTCTGCCAGATCTCTGTCTTAATTTTTAAATAATGACCCCACCCCCCCAGCTCCACAAGAAGAAACATATATTCTATATCCACCTTGTATCCACCTTGTCAGGATCCCTCGGGCAGGTAACTGTTACAGAGAGATGCACAGAAATAGTCCTTTTCTTGCAGACAGCGTCTTTCATAGCCCACAGTTTTATGTTCTCCTGCCAGCTGAGCCTTGGCCTCCTTCCTTACTACTTCGCAGTATAAAACAATCTGCAGCCCAGATGTGCATCATGTGAGTGAGTGTCACATATTTAACACTCGCATTGTCATTCTCACTTGATAAACAGTGACTTCTGGAGTTTGCAAACTATGGAAGATTGCCTAAGTCACCCACTTAGCAATCCAGGGTTTTCTGGATCCAAGCAGAAACTGTTACGAGTTGGATCTCATGCTTTGTTCCATCATAGCAGTAATTATGCTTCCAAAGTGCCTGTGAAACACTTTGAAACATGCTAATGTCATAAAAAAATTGCATTGGAGTATAAGTCCATTTGCTTCTGTTTAATTGGCAATCAAATACCCTTCTTGTTTTTTTTTACTGTTTTTAATGGAGGTCGGGTTTGAGGACGTGATTTTAAGTTCCTTAACTCTATTTGGTTCCAAGTTAGCCCATTGCTTTGCTTTGCTTTTAGTTAGTTGCACGGTGGGTTTTTTTTTGGGTTTTTTTTTCCTTTTCTCTATTGATATATATATATAAAAATTAGTATACTGTTATGTTACCTTAGTATTTTATGTTTAAATTACATTGTTTGTATCACTTTTTTTTCTGTATTAACATCTCCTGTAATTCTATTATATTCTAACAGTGTATTAGTGCTTATATGGCTTACCTTTTTGTATACTTATTCAATAAAAAGATTTAAAAAGAAAGTAATTGGCAATCAAATTGGAAATCCATTCAAAACACATAAGGAGACACTCATGCATTCCAAATGATTAATCGTGTTTCTCAAGAAAAAGTCTTGCACTAAAAACTCCCATCATAAAAGAAAATATTCCACTGTAGATTCTTGAAGGGGTTTACCAGCTAAATTAAAATCCCTGTTACGTCAAATGTGTCATGCGTTCTCTAGTTCAAAAAATAAATAAAAGCAGGTACTTTAAGTTAAATTATGCATACGTTGTTTTAGCAGTAAACTGACATTAGTTGGGCCAGTGTTAGCCAAGCATTTTCCACCATTGCTGCATCTTGAGAGAACTTCCTGTAAATTGAATCTTTTTTTTGGAATGTGAGAGCATTAAAATGAATCAACTTAAGGACCTGGAAGTGGGACACAGGACTTGTCTGATCTTGCACCAACTTGCACTGGAGATCGTAAACAGCAGGCAATAAAACAATGTAAAACCTCATCTTATGTTGCCTTGAAAATATTGGCCAGAGAGAAAGGGGATTTTCTCAGGTTAAAATGCAGGATTCAAGGAAAGTAACTTTGTAGTGCCTTGCCTCTTGGTTATAGAAATCAGGAAATTGCAGTTCCATCCAGTTACTATTATATAAGTTCTGGAACCTGCTACAAAATACAAATGAAGCCACTTCAAAGTCAAAATCAAAGTTGAAGTTATTGTCATATGCAGAAGTATATGTACGCACAGGTGCAATAAAAGTCGTACTTTCGGCAGTATCACAGCTGCATTGTATCAGAAAAACTTTCAGATTCAGTGGTTCAGGTACTGAGTGAGATTTCTTTCAATTTTCTGCGGCCAAATTGGCTGCCACAAGTTATTTTTCAAATGCACTTTGTGTACTGCCACCCTAATGTTCCGATCCAACACTCCTGTGAATACCCAATAAGCAGTCTCACGCCTGGTCAGGAATTGAATGAAGACCATCTGGAAAACCCAGCTGCAGTAGGTTTTGACCACTACAAATAACAGATTCAATTTAAGATCTGACGTGGATCTAATTCACATTCACAGCTACTAAAGGGAAAGTTAAATTCACTAAAGTTGCTTTGAAATGTGTGAAATTGAACATCTGGAAAAGTTAAAACCAGTTGTTGCAAAGTAGATGGCGGAAGACGAAGGAGCAGCATCTTGCATTTGTGGATTCTAGACATTGTCCTTCATGTGCTGCCCCAGAAGGATCTAGCAAGGGGTAAAAAGAAACAAAGATCCACTCTCTCACATCTATCATTAAGTTGCTTTCAAGTGCACAGGTACTTACTTGCAGTAACAATACAGGCACATACATTCACAAATAAAAAAATAAACATGAATTATACACAATTTTAACAAGAAGGAACAGAACACAGAACAAAAAACACACATAAAAGTTGCTGGTGAATGCAGCAGGCCAGGCAGCATCTCTAGGAAGAGGCGCAGTCGACGTTTCAGACCGAGACCCTTCGTCAGGACTAACTGAAGGAAGAGTGAGTAAGGGATTTGAAAGTTGGAGGGGGAGGGGGAGATCCAAAATGATAGGAGAAGACAGGAGGGGGAGGGATGGAGCCAAGAGCTGGACAGGTGATAGACAAAAGGGATACGAGAGGATCATGGGACAGGAGGTCTGGGAAGAAAGACAAGGAGTAGGGGGGGGACCCAGAGGATGGGCACTCCGCCAGAGAAAGCAGGATCTCCCAGTGGCCACACATTTTAATTCCACATCCCATTCCCATTCTGACATGTCTATCCACAGCCTCCTCTACTGTAAAGATGAAGCCACACTCAGGTTGGAGGAACAACACCTTATATTCCGCCTGGGTAGCCTCCAACCTGATGGCATGAACATCGACTTCTCTAACTTCCACTAGTGCCCCACCTCCCCCTCGTACCCCATCTGTTGCTTATTTTTATACACACATTCTTTCTCTCACTCTCCTTTTTCTCCCTCTGTCCCTCTGAATATACCCCTTGCCCATCCTCTGGGTCCCCCCCCCACTCCTTGTCTTTCTTCCCAGACCTCCTGTCCCATGATCCTCTCATATCCCTTTTGCCTATCACCTGTCCAGCTCTTGGCTCCATACCTCCCCCTCCTGTCTTCTCCTATCATTTTGGATCTCCCCCTCCCCCTCCAACTTTCAAATCCCTTACTCACTCTTCCTTCAGTTAGTCCTGACGAAGGGTCTCGGCCTGAAACGTCGACTGCGCCTCTTCCTAGAGATGCTGCCTGGCCTGCTGCGTTCACCAGCAACTTTTATGTGTGTTGCTTGAACTTCCAGCATCTGCAGAATTCCTGTTGTTTACAGAACAAAAAAAGTCCATTTTAATGCAAAATGGGCAAAGTAGTCATGGTGTTGCTAAAGTGTATCAACTAGGTTGGATCAAGAACTGAATGGCTGAAGGGATATAACTATTCTTGAACTTGGTGGTGTGGGACTTCTGGCTTCTGTACCTCTTGCCTGATGGTAACTGTGAAAAGCTGGCAAAAAGAAGGCTAAGATGGCGCTGGGGTGAGGTGGTGCTTTTCAGGTAGCTTGCAGCAATGTGATCTCATACCCTAATATATATATAAAAAACTGCCTTTTGAATTTGTCAAAGTGAATTAATGTGATCTTCCACATCCATATGTCATACTAAGCAACTGAGAAAATTGCTTTGGTATTATAATATTAAGGTTAACCTACGGACACTGAGTCCATTTGAAGTAATTGGCCTTTAGGTACATTGTTCTGGGCGGCAGGGTGGAGATAGGTCTCTACCAAAGGAGGTGTAAGGCGCTCCTTCCCTCTGCTAGCCTGCAGGCCACCCGTGAGCAAGGTGTAGCACCTGCTTAGCCCCTGATCAGGAGGCAGGTGGTGGATGGTCATATGAGCAGCTGGTGCATATCACAAGTCCTGGTTCTGCGATGGCTGAAGCCAGGCAGATAATCTCTGAAGAGTGTTGATAATGGCTGGGGTCACCTATCTTTAAAGACACTGCCCAGGAGAAGGCAATGGCAAACCCAGTTCTGTTGAATAACTTGCCAAGAACAATCATGGTCATGGATAGGGAAAAGAATAAGAACAACTGCTGAAGGGTGTCTTCCCCGCAGGAAGATTAAAGACAGATGGAAAACCATGATCGCCCATTCATACAACATAGCGCATAAGGATGATGTACATTGTTCAAAAAAATTCAATGTCAACATGATAAAGCTTAACTGACACAGCCTATATATCTGTTTTCATTGATCATCCTTCCTCTGAGTTTTATTGCTTGTCTTCTCATCAAGGATCATCTTTATTTGTCATATACATTTATGGGTAGTAGGAAAGTGTGTTTGCATTACATACAACAAAAAACAACAATTCAACAATTGTACAGAATTAAGAATGATATAAAATTTGAAGTACAGATGTAGAATAAAATATGCATTAAGCATAAACAGCAGCATGTATTTACAAAATAAACAGCGTGATAAAAAATGGTTTAAGTGCCTAGAGCAGTGATTGAGGTAATAGAGGGTGTGGTGGGAGGGGCTTACTACAATGGTTGATCAGATTAACTGCCATGGGGAAAGAAACTTTAAGGTGGCATGACGATTTTGTTTTAATAGCCCTATTACAAGGAAGCTTTTGGAAAAGGCGGCTTGCTGAGTGGGTCGTGTCCGCAATGACTTTTCCTGCCTGTTTCTTTGTCCTGGGCACGTATAAGTCCTGCAGTGATGACAGATGGCAGCCAATGACTTTTTCTGCTGACCTGGCAGTTCAGTGTAGTTTTATAATGTAGAACTATTATTTTCTGGAGCCATGACAATCAGTTTGTAAACTCTCTGTATTATAGTTCAAATGTACACCATTGGCTGTAATGCAAGTTTCTTTATCTTGAATTTGTGAAAGGCACTATAAAAATGCAATAAGTCTATAGGTTGAGTGCTAGAATACCAAAGTACCTGATTGCTAACATGGTTATGGTTTGCTCAGGGGCCTGTCTCCATGCTGTATGATTCTGTGACTCCAAAGTTTCAAGCTGAATCATTAACTGATTTTCTTTCTACAGATGCAGCATGATCTGCTGAATGTTTCTGTTTTTAATGCAAGTTTTAACTTCTTTATTTCAATGTTCTCTTTTGTACAGTAAAAATAAACAGAACTCGTGTTGTCTTTCTCTCCAGCTCCTTTGCTTGATGTCAATTGCTATTTTCATAGTCCACCGCCGCAGCTTTTCAGGGCAACGTGTATCTGGCAACTGAAGAACAAAAGGAAAAGCTTGCATTTGTTCAGTGCCTTCCATGGCTTCCTGCGGTCTAAATGTACTCTAAGCCGATAAACTACTTCTGAAATTCAGTCACCATTGTAATGAAAAGTATGGGTACGTACTTTGATACCTGAACCTAAGCTTTCAAGGGCTCCATTGTGTTTTGTTAAGTAATCCTGGGTAAACAAATAAACCAAGGGACACAGATAATACACACTTAGGGACTGTGTTAACTATCCACAGGAGTTCTTCAGCAGAAATTCCCACAGAAATTCTAGCCCTTGGCCTTATACTCGTTACTGGCAGTCTGGTTCTGGCATACACCCCAGCCTGGAATGTTCTTATGAGTGTTTCTATAAACAATATTCTCTCTAAATAATAAGGTGTGGGATATATATCGGTTGGTTAAATACAGTCAGTGCTGGCCCATGCTTCACGTGATGGTTGCTTGTATCTTGCAATAATAAAAAAGCCTGAATGCTGTTTTAATAAACATCTCCTTTGTTGTTGCACAAGCCACTCCTGTTAGGTGAGCCAGAGAACAAGGAGATTAAAGAATACAAGGAAGGGAAGAGCACAGCTCGTACCCTGAATATCTTTCAAAAAATGCACCATATTAATAAAACTTGCAATTATCTAACACTAGCAATAACATGGCATTTTAACAGTACAAGATTCATTGTCATATTGTTCACAAGATTTAAGTCTATCATTTTAGATAGTTCTCCTTCATGTACATTCCATGAGCAATAAGTCTGGGAGTGTTTTACACAGATCTCTGCCCCTCAGGCCTCAAATTGTGGCTCTTTCCCATTGGAGGGTCTGCAGCAACTGCATCTAAGTATCAGCATGTCCCTTACCATGTAAGCTTAGACCTTAGAATATGCAAGTGTCAGACATTGGGTTGTGGATATCTCCATTCATTGAAAGACCTTCAAATTTCAGACAGAGCAATGTATATCACCACTGAGATGGTAACATTAAAGCAGAGGCTGGTGTTTGTCTTCACAAGTGTCATTGAGAGTATTCCGTACAGCTCTGTGCTTGGGTTGAACCATTGTTTTTTAGATCTCCTTGGCAAGTAGATGGAGGACAATGTAGAGTGATCCAGCTGTATGCAAGGAACCTAACAGGGAAAGCTCTTCCCACCACCAGGCAAGTAAGTTTGTCTTGCAGCAAATATCCTCATTTGATTGGAAGGTTGAAAGCACCAAACTTTTGTGATGAGGCATTCTGTGGAATTACCTTGACTGTTAGCTCAGGGAATCCTTTATTGTAGGTTGACCATGGTAGCTAAGACTCATAGGTAGGATCTATCATTACCTTTACCTGCAAGGTCTCAAGGACATTCTGTGCAAGCCATGGCCTGACTACTGTGTAATCAAACATATTCTCCTGCACAGACCTTTCCAAGGGACAGGTGGAAAGGCATGGCCTGATAGACTAGGATTCTTTAAGTCAACAAGATCAGATCCATCTTTTGCAAACCTAAGGACAAATATAATCTCAGCTTGAAGTGACTCTTAGTGTTTGCGTACAAATAACCCTCCCTGATGCAACCACTCACAAAAGTGGCCATGAAGATAAAGCCTCAATGTATACATTCCTGCCCTCCACCCAACCTGTCCAAGGATTTGTGCATTGTAAATACGCAAACAGAATCCATTTTTGATCTCCTTAAATAACTAATCAACACTGGTTAACTCTTACCATGCATATTTGTCTTGCAGCAAACATCCTCATTTGATTGGAAGGTTCTGCACATGATCTAAACAAGTATTATGCTCCTTGCATAGGGAAGAAAGGAGTCTCCTGTGAAAACAATACACACAAAACATGGAAGGAACTCAATGAACTGGATAGTATCCATGAACGAAAACTAAGTGTCTTGACCCGAAATGTTGACTGTTTACTTCTCTCCATAGATGCTGCCTGGCCTGCCACGTTCCTCCAACATTTTCCGTGTGTTGATCCAGATTTCCAGCATCTGCAGAATCTTTTGAGGCTCATACAAGTAGATCAAATGGTGAAATACGACACAAATATGCCTTTGTCATCACTAACTCCCATAAAAGTGTGTCACAAGAACTCTTCCCAATCTTCCAAAAAAAATCTCATAACTACACTCATTAAGTTTAGTTAGACTTTCCTTATGTGCTGCTTTATTGATTTCATACCTCTCCATTCATTTTCCATTCCTGATCAGCTCGTGCTGCTGATCTATCACTACTTTGATGGTTCATAAACATATGGCAAACCTTCTGTAACTTTACAATAGGCTTACAATAGCAGGTGTCTTATTTTACAGGAGGACCTGCATTGCCAAGGACATAGGCAGCCCACCACATGAAGATGGAGATGTGAAGATTCTCTCACATCGGATTAGTGACAAGATGAGAACACGCCAAGAGTACTTACTATCTACTGTAGGCATTGCAACAGGAACCAGAATCAGGTTTAATATCATTGACATATGTCGTGAGATATGCTGATATGCGGCAGCAGTGCATTGCAATACATAATAATAAAAACTGTAAATTACAGTAAGTTATATTAAATAAGTAGTGCAAAAAGAGAAAGGTAACATTTGTTGGTCCAATCTCTGTTCAGAAATCTGATGGTAGAGGGGAAGAACCTATTTCTGTAATAAAGGCCCACAATCCCTTATCCGAAATCCTTGGGGCCACTTGCATTTCGGAATTCAGAACTTTTCGGATTTCAGACCCTCCCCCCCCCACCCCCAATACCAAAAAACATGTTTGCTCAAGTCCCTTATTTAACCTGTCTCAGTGCGGTGGACTTTAGGACCCGGCGGCGCACCAAACCTACGCACATCCTCCCGTATACTTTAAATCATCTCTAGTTTACTTATAATACCTAATACAATGTAAATACTATGTAAACAATTCTTATACTGTATTGTTTAGGGAATAATGACAAGAAAAAATTTATTTCCAACAAAAACTTTCAATAAAACATAAAAATATACAGCTTCAAATGAACCGAATCAAACACATGGTAAATGACTTATTGCAGGGGTCCCCAACCTTTTTTGCACTGCGGACCGGTTTAATATTGACAATATTCTTGCGGACCGGCGGACCAGCTGACCCGGGGGTGGTGGGGGGTAGGGTTGCAAACAGACAATAGTAGCAGTCAAATGCGTTGTTTACCCAAAAGACTACAATGACCATTTTTCTCGTTGTTACCCATAGGGGTATCTGCAGCTCTTTTTGACATTTTCATAGTGAAATTAAACACAAAGTCAACAGTGAACACAAAATATCAGCGAACAGCAAATGCACATGTAACCAGTACGAGCGCTGAGTCACAACTGACATCTGGCGGCTTCTGCTAGTGCTGCCACATCACACCTGAGTGACGTCACCAGTTGGCAAGAAAAACTTCGGTTTTCAGAGCTTTTTGGATTTCAGAATTTCGGATAAAGGAATGTTCACCTGTATTGAGTCTGTGCCTTCAGGCTCCTGCACCATGGCTTTAGATTAATTTGTGGATAAAATTTGAGAGAAGTGACGACAATTTTTGCATAAAGGGTCTGGAACTTACTGTCTGAAAAGTTGGTAGAGGCAGAAATCCATATCACATTGAAACTGTACCTGGATGTGCTCTTGATGAGACATGACTGCCATTTCTATGGATCTATTGCTGGAAACTGGAATTAGGTTTTTTTCAAGCAGCAGATTCTAAGCTTAATGATTGTAAATCTCCTATTGTTCTATGATTTACCATTTCTTTTTGTTTTAATTTAGATTTGTTTATGGAATTTCATTGAGTCCCAATTCCATCTGTTTTCAACTCAGACCATCTTATAGTCATCATTCGTTGCTCAATGAACTCGCTTTTCGTGATCTGCTTGCTTTGAACCTCTGATCCCAAAACAAGCAGACATTTCTGTTTATTCCACTGTTAACCTTCTCATTTTGGTTCATTTGACTTCTCTGTACAAGTATTTGCTGATACTTCATTTAAGTTCATCTCTTCCTCTGATGGGGTTGAATCAGCGGATTAATACAAGGGTAAAAAAATCAAATGTTTCCCCTAAGAGTATTTCTATCATTCTGCTTTCTCAATCTGTTACAATATCTTGGTTCATTCCTCCTTAATATCCTGCATTCTGTTATAAAACTCTGCCAAAATACATGTGGCTTTTTGAAAAGTCTGAAACAGTTTAAAATAATTTTATTTCTGATCAAGTGTTATAAATTTGGCTACTGTGACAGAAGATGTTGCTATCCTAGTAATCTGGAAGTTTAGAGCAATATGGGGAGACTTACATCCAAATTAAATTAATAACTAATATCAAAATGTTATTTCATTAAGTCATTTTAATTGATTCATCACTCTGAGCAGAGTCCTTTAGAATTAGGGAATTATAGAAATGTTATGACACCAACGGAAATCTTTCAGCTCATCATGCCTGTGGAGGTTGTGGTAAAGGTTACCCACCTTAATCCCCTTTACCAGCACTGGACGTAACTCTGTAGGTTTCATCACTTCAAGGATACATCCAAGTACTACAGAACCCTGATGAGGGAGCCTTAGGACTCACAATACCAGCTTCAGTAACAGTCAACTATCAGGCTCCTGAACCAGTGTGGATAACTTCATTTAGCACTACTTTGAAATGATTCCATCCATAACATATAGACTCGCTTTCAATGACTCTACAATTCATGTTCTCAGTATTATATATTTACTTTTTTATCCTTTGCATGATTGACTTCTTTTGCACATTGGTTGTTTGCAGTCTTTATTTATGTGTAGCTTTTCATGAATTCCATTGTATTTCTTTATTTTCCTGTAAATGCCTGCAAGAAAATGAATCACAAGGTTGTATATGGTGACATATACACACTCTGATAATAAAGCTACTTTGACTTTGCCCCTATCATACTTGTAGTCAAATCCCTACCTAAATAACTAAAAACATAACTAAAGCTTAGGTAGCTTGGTGAAACGGGAAATGTTCCTCATAAAATTACACTAGTTTATTCAATCATTCTTCAGAGCCATATTTTCCACTCCTGGCAACATTAATTTTTTTTGATAATTTGCAGATTAATGTAACATAGAAGCTAATTGATCTGATTTCTAGACTACAAACAAAAAGTTATCCTGCAATAACTAATTGCATCTCATTAATGCTGGAAAGGCAAGAGATGTATAATCTATTGTTAATAATCTTACGGATTTTCTTAAAGCTAGGTTGAATATTTCATGGTTGACAAACTGTGTGCATCTAAGGGATAGGGAAGCATTAGTAAGGTACTTAGCACCTCCATCCTGTTCCACTTTAATGAGATCATGGCTAATCTATGACCTCTTTGCTTCTTTTCCCATATCTGTTAATATCTCTGGTTAATTAAGGTCAATCAAATGAACATCAAAATTAGATGTGACATCAATTACTATCTGTGGTACAGAGTTCTGATTTTTCACAACTGTCAGATTCAAAATTACTTATCACACGTACATCAAAACATACAGTGAAATGCATTGTTCATTTAAACAATCAACATGTCTAAGGTTGAGCTGGGGACAGTCTGCAAGTGTCCCCACACATTATGGAGCCAACATAACATGTCCACATTGTTCAGCAGAACAACATAAACAACAAGAACAAGAACAACTACAATAACAACAAAGGAACATCAGCAAAACAAGGCCCTTTCCCACCCACTCGCACACACAGACAGGCTTCCAAACCCAGGACAGGCTGCCTCCAGGCCTGCAGTCTCCAGTTCTTGGCTCTAGATTCTAAGGCTTGCAGACATTGAGCTTCAAGCTTCCAGTCCCTGACCTGGACTCACAGACATGTCGACATCAAGCCTTCGACTCAGAGGTTTTGACCTTTGGACCTTAATCTCTGGACTCACCGACTTGGGTCTTTGACTTTAGGCTTTGACCTCTGGACTTGATCGTCTTCTGAGTATGGACCCCATTACTTACCAATCACAGGACTTTGACCTCCATGCACTGGTTTCCGGCTCACATGGATCTTTAACCCCAGGACTCACAAACTTGGTGGTCACCAGCCCTCGTGCCTCCTGCCTGAACAGACCTCCAGCCCCAGGACTCGATGACCAGGGATGTTACTGGCCTTTGTCCTTGGGACACTTAACCATGGGGATTGCTGCTCTCCATCCTCAGTGCCTGCTGGCTCACCCTCCATTCTCAGGAGCTGCTGGTCTTCGAACATGGCGCATTCTGACCTGGACTCCAACAATCGGTTCATAACCCTGTCTCTTCATTTACTGCTGCAGACCCCTAACTCTCCCTGATCTCCAAACCCTAAACTGACCCCTAATTCCCCATGTTGTCCCCAAAACCATCCTTATGAACCTGAAGAAACAGCTCGGTCTGAGCCACAACCTCGACAGATATCACAGCTTGGCACCATCTTGACCGGGTTATCATACGCTCTCCCAGTCCCATGACAGGACAGACAGTTCTGTTGTGCTGGAGTTGCCTGGCATTGAATAAATATGCAACAGCTGATATCACCCACATGATTAACATCAACGCAATTCTAAGGGTTGGCGTCACAGGCTGACACAGCTCTGCCAACAACTTTATCATTGCTATTCATTGATGCTTTCTCTAGATCAGATATGGCTAAGAGTCAATGAAAGACATGCATTTCTATTTGAGTGCTCAATGCACCATCCAGCATGATTACTTGGTAAACTAAAGGGTCAAGGAAAGGCACCAGATACTACAAGTGTGTGATATGTTTAAACAGGAAACATTGCTCATTTCCCTATCATCATGGTTATTTTTCTCCAATGAATCATCCAGACTGTGTAGAATGAAGAATACAAACAAAAAAAACAGTAAGAACAAAAGTACTGTATATCTACTTGCATTCAGATTTTGCTTTATTCCTAATGCTGTTCATTGTTGCCCTATCAATAGAGATCTTATAAAAGCTCTCTAAAAATTTTGCCAGGCAAAAAAGCAAGGTTTTCCATCAGCCAATCCTGTTCAGAATATTATTCAAAAGCTTCACAAACAGAAGAGAAATCTTTTGTGCAACATCTCAGAGGAGAAAGAAGGGAAAATCTTTTATCATTTTCACTGAATCTTCATGAAAAATTTGCACAGTAGCGTAGTGGTAAGCTGTAAGATCCGGGTTCGATTCTTGCCAGTCTCTGTAAGGAGTCTGTGCTTTCTCCCCATGACCGCACAGATTTCCCCAGGTACTCTGGTTTCCTCCCATATTCCAAAGATGTAAAGTTAGGGTTACTGAGTTGTGGGCACAGGAAGCGTGGCGACACCTGCGGCTGCCCAGCACAACCCTCCCTGATTTGATTTGACGCAAACAATGCATTTACTGTATGCTTCAATGTACATGTGACAAATAAAGCTGATCTTTTCTCCCTTTTCCTAGAAGTCCAGAAATTGGATTAAAGAAACTGAAATAAAAATTTCATGATCTGCTCACATATGGAATGAGTTAAACGTGATTTGATGTCAAAGATGATATTGAATCTATGAGAGAACATAATTAATAGTTCTCTAACTCTCAAAAATTCTGCACTGGGATTGTAATTCAAGATTGGAACTTACTTGATTGATCTGGTGCAGGGAGTGCTCTGACCTCACTATCGTGATTACTTCATCCAGTCAGTACTAACTGCTCTGCTTGTTGCCATAGTGAACACCCATGACGCCCAAGATGGCTAGTCCTAGAGGAATCTAACTAGTGCTGAGTGAAGTGAAGCCTGCTGGAATGGAAATACCTTATCTTAGACGACACTACTACATTACATTTGCACTTCCCAGAGACGTTTTCTTTAAGAGGCTCTAGATCAGGGGTTCCAAAGGTGGGAACCCCTGGTCTAGATGCATTAATGTCACAGTGTGGACGGCCTTGTTTCCCAGCTTTAGCTCAGCACAGTGCTTGGCCTTAGGCAGTCTTTGGGATCAAGGATGACTTCCTTCCATTCTGGTTTTGTGAGATCTGTGGTGGCTGATGAGGCAAGTGTGGTAAATCATTAACACTTCCATAGATGGGACAGAAGGTGGCTGAAGGAGTAGGAGGGCAGATGGTGAAGTGGGCTGCTCTTTCCACCTCTTACACCGAGTTTATATGTACTCCTGATGCGCTACACTGATACTCTTAATGCCACTCCAAGTGCTCCGTCTTCATTCTGAGCTCTCAGGAGTCAGCGGGAATGTTGCACTGCTTCAAGGAGACTTGCAGCATATCTTTGACTCTTTTACTCTGTTTGCCTGGATATCACTTCACAGAACAAAGCTGGAACAGGGTGTCTGTCCTAGGATTCTGCTATCAGGCAGGGAAATGATGTGGCCTTCCCAGTCTAACTGACTAAATGTGTCAAGGACCTTGGTGCTGGCAATGCTGGCAGAGAGAAGATGCTGATGTTTGTTCTCTGGCCTGTAGCGAGCTTGGAGGACAACATGCAGACAGTGTTGATGGTGCTCAGCAATTGCATGATAAAGACTCTACTGACACTCCTGGGTCACTGGGGAAGATCCAGCTGTCAAAATTAAAGCTGGGGAAGTGTACAAAGTCAGCCACCACATTATAAATACAGAAAAATTTTATAGCACTAATAACCTAACGTATTAAAGGAGTAATTGATCATGGTTCAGTTCTGAGTCTATAGCAAAGTCTCTCTTCTTCATTGTCTAGAACATGGACCCGGTTGCACAGAGGAACAAGACCATCAGCACATGATATCTGTACTGAACAGGATGGCAAACTAAACTATATCTCTTCTGCTTGTATAGGTTCCATGTCCCTCACTCTCAGCGTATTCATGTGTCAATCTAAAAGCTGCTTAAACGCCACTATTGAACGTGGTTCCACCACTACCTCCGAAGCTGATTACAGGCCCCTACAACTCACAGTGTAAAAATCCTTTAAACTTGCCCCCTCTCATCTTAAACACAAAATACTCTGCAGATGCTGGGGTCAAAGCAACACTCACAACACGCTGGAGGAACTCAGCAGGCCAGGCAGCATCCGTGGAAACGATCAGCAACGTTTCGGGCCGGAACCCTTCGTCAGGACTGAAGAGGGAGGGGGCAGGGGCCCTATAAAGAAGGTGAGGGGAGGGTGGGAAGGAGAAGGCTGGTAGGTTCCAGGTGAAAAACCAGTAAGGGGAAAGATAAAGGTAAAGGTAAAGGGATAAAGATAAAGGGGTGGGGGAGAGGAAGCAGGGAGGTGATACGCAGGAAAGGTGAAGAAGGAATAGGGGAAATAGGGGAATTGTGTTTTCCCCTATTCCTTCTTCATCTTTCCTGCCTATCACCTCCCTGCTTCCCCTCCCCCACCCCTTTATCTTTCCCCTTACTGGTTTTTCACCTGGAACCTACCAGCCTTCTCCTTCCCACCCTCCCCCCACCTTCTTTAAGGGCCCCAGCCCCCCTCCCTCTTCAGTCCTGATAAAGGGTTCCGGCCCAAAACGTTGACTGATCATTTCCACGGATTCTGCCCGACCTGCTGGGTTCTTCCAGTGTGTTGTGAGTGTTCCCCTCTCATCTTAAATGCATACCCTCTAGTACTTGACATTTTGACCCCCAGGAAAAGATTTTGACTGTTTGTTTTGACTATGTCAGATGGTTTTCTACAACTATCTAGAATTGCTACCATACGCTATTAATTAATTAATTGATTTGTTTGTTTGCAACACACACAAAATGCTGGAGGAACTCAGCAGGCCAGGAAGCATCTATGGGAAGAAATACAGTTGATGTTTCGGGCCGAGGCCCTTAGGCATTTCGATATACAGACTGGAATAGGCACTTTGAACTGCCCCTCCCAGCAACCCACCGATTTAACCCTAGCCTAATCATGAGACAATTTACAATGGCCAATTAACCTACTAACCAAGCAAAGGTGGTGATAAATCAGCATATTGGAGGAGATAGAAAATTTGGCTGACTGATGCTGCAACAATAATCTCTTACTCAATGTCAGCAAAACCGAAGAGCTGATTATTGACTCAGCAGGAGGAAACCAAAGGTTCGTGAGCCAATCCTCATTGGAAGATCAAAGTAGAGAGGGTCACCAACCCTAAATTCCTCAGTGTTACCATTTCAGAAGAACTGTCATGGGCCCAGCACTTAAGTAGGGAGACAGAACCCTGTGATCCTCTCAGTCCTTTGTAGGGACTTCCAGTCTGATGCTCGGCTGCTCCCATACCAGATGGAGATGCAACTTATCAGGACACTCTCAATGCTGTTCCTATAAAATGCACTTAAGATGGGGGGGGTGAATGGGTTGGTGTGGGTGGGGAGTCTTACTTTCCTCAATCTTCTCAGGAAGTGGAGACACTGCTGTGCTTCTTGTTCAGGAAGGTGATATTAAGGGACTAGGTATGGTCATCTGTGATGTGAACTCCCTGGAACTTGGTGCATTTAATTCTCTCTATGGAGGAGCCAGGAGCACTGAAGGGCTTGTAGTATTATTTAGGTTACCTCCTATCCATCCAGCATTCCCTTTGACTTTCTACCATCAGGCAGGAGACTACGATGCAAAAAACAAGAATGGTTAGGATGGGAAGCAGTTTCTTTCCTCAGGCCATTAGACTTCTGAATTCCCTGCTGCATCACATTAAACGTGTCACTGGTTAATCTGTAGCTTACAATGCTTAATTTTTGCACTTTGGTTTGTTTATTTATGTATAATCCGTCTATAGATTTCATCCTTACTTTCATAAGTTATTATTTGTTACGTGTGTTATGTATACTACAGTGCTTTACGATCTGGTTCAGTGAAACATTGTCTTGTTTGCTGGTATACATGTGTATAGTTAAATGACAATAAATGACTTGACTTGACTTGAAGTGCAATTATGGAGCAAGCATGTCAGTCCCTCTACTTCCTTAGAAGTTTGTGAAGTTTCGACATGACGTCTAAAACTTCGACAAATTTCTATAGATTTGTGATGGAGAGTATATTGACTAGCTGCATCACAGTCTGGTATGGAAATACCAATGCCCTTGAATGGAGAATCCTACAAGAAGTAGTGGATACAGCTCAGTCCATCATGGGTAAAGCTTTCTCCACCATTGAGCACATCTACACAGGGCATGGTCGCAGGAAAGCGACATCCATTATCAGGGACCTACAGTACACAGTTTGTGCTCTCTTCTCACTGTTGCCATCAGGTGGAAGGTACAGGAGCCTCAGGTCTCATATGACCAGATTCAGGATCAGCTATTACCCATCAACCATCAGGCTCTTGAACCAGAGGGGATAACTTCGCTTAAGTTCACTTGCCTCATCTTTGAGCTGTCCTACAACCTATGGACTCACTTTCAAGGTCTCTTCATCTTATGATTTTTAAAAATTTATTCATTCAAAAGCTAAGCTAGCATTTATTGCCCATCCCCAGTTGTCCTTGAGAAGGTGGTGATAAGCTGCCTTCTTGAATTGCAGCAGTCCCTGAGGTGTAGGTACACTCACAGTGCTGTTAGGGAGTGAGTTCAATGATTTCGACCCAGCAACAATGAAGGTACGGCGATATGTTTCCAAGTCAGGACGTTGAGTGACTTGGAGGGGGATTTCCAAGTGGTGGCATTCTCGTCCTTCTAATCTAGATGGTAGGGTCGTGGCTCTGGAAGGTGCTGTCTGAGGAACTTTGATGTGTTGTTGCAGTGCATCTTGTAGAAAGTACACACTACTGCAGCTGTTCGCTGATGGTGGAGGGAAGGGGTACCAATCAAGTGGACTACCTTGTACTGGACAGTGTCAAGGTTCTTGAATGTTGATGGAAATGCACTCATCCAGGCGAGTGGCAAGCATTCCATTACACTCCTGGCCTGAGCCTTGTAGATGGTGGACAGGCTTTGGGGAGTCAGGAGGTGAGTTACACACTGCAGGATTCCTAGCCTTTGACCTGCTGTGGTAGCCATTGTGTTTATATGGCTAGACCAGTTCAGCTTCCTGTCAATGGTAACCCGCAGGATGTTGATAGTAGGAGATTCAGTGATGGTGATGCCACTGAATATCAAAGGATGGTGGTTAGAACTTCTCTTGTTGAAATGGTCATTGCCTGGCACTTGTATGGTTCTAATGTTACTTGCCGCTTGTCAGCCCAAGCCTGGATATTGTCATGACCTGCTGCATTTGGGTATGAACTGCTTTGCTATCTGAGGAGTCACAAATGGTGCAGAACATTGTGCAGTCATCTGCGAACATCCTCACTTCTGACCTAATGATGGAAGAAAGGACATTGATGAAGCAGCTGATGATGGTTGGTCCTAGGGCACTTCTCTGAGGAACTTCTACAGTGATGTGCTGAGGATGAGATGATTCACCTCCAACCACCACAACCATCTTCCTTTGTGTGATTCCAACCAGCGTATATGTTCTCGATATTTGTTGTGTATTTATTGATCATTATTATTATTATTTTTATTTCATTTTGTACTTACACAGTTTGTTGTCTTTTGGACACTTGGTTGGATGAACAAGTTGGTGTGGTCTTTCATTGATTCTATTGTGTTTATTATTCTATTATGGATTTATTGAGTATGTCCATAAGACAATGAATCTCAAGGTTGCATATGATGACATATATGTACTGTACTTTGATAATAGGTTTACTTTGAACTTTGAACCGGTATATCTTTAGACTGTGGGAGGAAACCAGAGCACCCAGAGGAATCCTATGTGCACATGGGAAGGACCTTCAAACTTGATTACAGTTGACACTGGAATTAAACTCTGAACTCCAACGTCCTGTGCTGCATTAGCATCGCGCTAACCACTACACTCCTGCAACACCCCAAATTTCTTGTCAAAGTCTTAGTTGTCATGCTGAATCTTTGCAAAGTCCTAAGAAAGTAGAGGTGCAGCCATGCTTTCTTCATAATTGTACTTGCGTGCTGGGACCAGGACAGGTCTTCTGAAATGATAACAACAAGGAATTTAAAGTTGCTGACCCTCTCCATCTCTGACCCTCCGATGAGGACTGGCTCATCCACCTCTGGTTTCCTCCTCCTGAAGTCAATACTCAGCTGCTTGGTCTTGCTGACAGCGAGTAAAATTTTGTTGTTGCGGCATCGCTCTGCCGGAATTTCTAGCTCCCTCTTATATGATGATTTGTCACCACCTCTGATGCAGCCTACGACTGTGGTGTCATCAACAAACTTGAATATGATATTGGAGCTGTGCTTAGCCATAGAGTCATAAGTATCATCTGAGTAGAGCAGGGGGCTAAGCACACAGCCTTGTGGTGCACAGCCTGATGGAGATTGCGGAGGAGATGTTGCTGCTAATCTGAACTGACTAGGATCTGGAAATTAGGAAATCGAGGATCCAATTACATAAGGAGGTATTGAGGCCAAGGTTCTGAAGCTTATTGATTAGTTGTGAGGAGATGAAGGTATTGTCAGGGCAATTGAGTTATTGAAAAATTGTTTTTTCCAGCCCCACAGGATTATTGTTATTGAGTAAGCATTTACATTGCATAACCACAAATATTCCACAGATATTAATCATCAATGCACACCCTGGCAATAAAACAACTACAATATGAGAGTATAGGCAAAACTCATGTCCAAATTGACAGGCCAGCTCTCTGTCTCAAGTAGCTCTCTAAATGGTCAATTTTTTTTTCAAATTTAGAGATAATGCACAGTATCTTCTAGCCCAATGAAACCATGCTGTCCAATTATACCCATGTGACCAATTAAAAACCTACCAACCTGTCGGTCTTTGGAATGTGGGAGGAAATGGGAGCACCTGGAGCAAACCCATGTGGTCACAGGGAGAACGTACAAACTCCTTATAGACAGTGGTGGAATTGAACCTGGGTCGCCGGTGCTGTAATAGCATTACGCTAACTGCTACACTACCATGCCACTTGTCTTCTAGCTCATAGATTCTACGTCAATACAATATACAATTTATTGGAAGCAAGGTGTTTGGAAATTATTCAAGTTTATATGGTTTAAAAACACATAATAGAATATGCTCATTTTGTCCTTCTTCCAAAAATTAATTTGCATTGATTTCCATAAGGCCATAAGACTATAAGACATAACTAAGACATTTGTCCAATAGATTCTGCTCTGCCATTTGATTATGGCTGATCAATTTCCCTCTCAAGCCCATTCTACTGCCTTCTTCCCATAACCTTTCATGACTGGATTTATCAAGAATTCTATCAACCTCTGCCTCCAGAGACACCTGTGCCAATGCATTCCACAGATTCACTATCCTTTGGCTAAAGAAATTCTTCCATATCTCCATTTGAAATGGATGTCCCTCTCTTCTGATATTGTGCCCTCTGGTTCTAGACTCTCCCACTATAGGAAACATCCTCTCCACATCCACTCCATCTAGGCCTTTCAACATTTGATTGGTTTCAATGAGATCCCCCCTCATTTGTCAAAATTCCAGTAAGTACAGGGCCAGAGCCATCAAACATTGCTCATATGATAAGCCTTTCAATTGTGGAATCATTTTCGTGCACCTCCTTTGAACTGTCTCCAATCTCAGCACATCCTTTCTCATCTAAGGAGCCCAAAATTGTTCACAATACTTTAACTGAGGACTCACCAGTGCTTCATAAAGCCTCATCTTTACATCCTTGTTTTTATATTTGAGTATTCTCAAAATGTATGCTAACATTGTATTTGCCTTCCTCACCACTGACTCAACCTGCAAGTTAACCTTTAGGGATTCCTGCACAAGGACTCCCAAGTCCCTTTGCAGCTTGGATTTTTGAATTTTCTCCTTGTTCAGAAAATAACCAAAGCTTTTATTTCTTCTACCAAAGTGCATGACCATACACTTCCTGAGACTGTATTCCATCTGCCACTTCTTCATATTATCTACAAACTTGGCCACAAAGCCATCAATTCTGTCATTCAAGTCATTGCCATGCAGTGTAAAAAGAAGCAGTCCCAGTGCTGACTCTTCTGGAACACCACCAGTCACTATCAGCCAATCAGAAAAGGCTCCTTTTATTCCCACTCTTTGCCTTCTGCCAATCAGCCAATGCTATATCCATGCTAATATCTTTCCTGTAATACCATGGGCTCCTATCTTGCTAAACAGCCTCATGCGTAGCACCTTGTCAAAGGCCCTCAGAAAATCCAAGTACACAACATCCACCGATTCTCCTTTGTCCATTCTACTTGTTATTTCCTCAAAGAATTCCAATAGGTTTGTTAGGCAAGATTTTCCCTTAAGGAAGCCATGTTGACTTTGGCCTATGTTATCACTATTCTGAGATTCATTTTTCTTACAGACATTCATAGTAGAACAAAGAAATACAATAGAATCAATGAAAAAACTGTACACAAAGACTGACAAAAACAATGTGCAAAAGAAGCCAAACTCTGCATACACAATCAATTAATCATTAAATAATTAGGCAAACAAATAAAGAAATAAAACTGAAAACATGAGTTGTAGAGTCCTTGAAAATGAGTTTATAAGTTATGGAATCAGTTCAAAGCTGAGGTGAGTGAAGCAATCTATACTGGTTCAGGAGCTTGATGGTTGAAGGGTAATAACTGTCCCTGTACCATTTGGTGCTGGACCAAAGGCTCCGATACCTTCCTCCCAATGGTCGCAGTGAGAAGAGAGCAGGGCCTTTTTGGTTGGGGGTCCATGATACCTTGATGATGGGTGCTGCTATCTTATTGCAGTGCTCTGAGTAGATGAGCTCAATGGTGGGGAGGGATTTTCCTGTGATGGGCTGGGTTATATCCATCACTTTCTGTAGGCTTTTCCATTCTTAACCGTTGATGCTTCCATACCAGGCCATGATCCAGCCAGTCAGGATACTCACCACTGTGTGTCTATAGAAGTTTGTAAAAGTTATAGATAACTTGCTGAATCTGTGCGAACATCTAAGAATGTAGAGGTTCTGCTGTGCCTTCTTTGAAATGGCACTTATGTGCTGGTCTCAGGTCAGATCCTCTGATATGATAATGACAAAGAATTTAAAGTTACTGACCCTCTTCACCTCCCATCTCCTAATGGAATCCCAAATTTATTCTCCCTGCAGTCCATAATCAGCTCTTTGGTTTTGTTGAGTTTGGGTGAGAGGTTGTTGTTATGGCAACATTCAACCAGATTTTAATCTCCAGGGTGATAATTGACTCAGTATGAGTTATGAAAGGGCAGTGTAGCTTTGGAGAGTGTGGTTATGGAACCAGAATAAAAACATACCTAGGAGCGTATCCTAGAATCTTTTAACTTGTCATTGTCGTCGTGGTTATCCCTCGAGGTCGACGATGATGGTCTTCGTTCTGAAGAAGTGTCTCGCAGAGCGAAGACTCCTGTGCATGTATTTGTTTAATGTGTACTTGATGTTGCACTCCAAGAAGCACACGATACTTCACAAATCAACCAACTGATTCCAATGGCATGGAAACCATGACGATTAGAGCTGGTGGATTTGTTGCAGCCTTCATCCGCCTTCACAGCCATTGAGTTTGAAGTAACTTCGTCCACCTGTTCCACCGTTGAGGTCTTGGTTGGATTGTTCTTTGTCAGGGACCCCACCCTCGACCTTACCGCCATGGGTGACCCTACCAGGAGCATAGCTCCAGACAGCATCGCTCTCAGGATCACAGGACCACACAAGCTTCTCCACCATGACCAGGTGACAATCCATGGAGAAGATCTTTTAACTAATGTGGATGTGGATGCGGATTTCAGCAAAGATGAGATGTGATGCAGCCAAGAAGGAAGGTAGGGTGCTATTACAAAGGTGCTCAACAGAAGTATATCAGACACACTCAGGGGCCACTTTATTAGCTACATCTGTACATCTGCTTGTTAATGTAAATATCTAATCAGTAAATCATGTGGCAGCAACTTAGTGTATAAAAGCATGCAGATAAGGTCAAGAGGTTCAGTTGGTTGTTCAGACCAGACATCAGAATAGGGAAAAATGTGATCTAAAGTGACTTTGACTATGGGATGATTGTTTGTGCCAGGTGGATTGGTTTGAGTATCTCAGAGACTGCTGATATCCTGCATTTTTTCACATACAACTGACTCTAGAGTTTATAGAGAATAGTGTGAAAAACAAAAAGAAAACATGCAGCAAGTGGCAGTTTTGTGGCAAAAACATCTTGTTAATGAAAGAGGTCAGAGAAGAATGGCCAGACTGGTTCAAGCTGACAGGAAGGTGACAGTTACTCAAATAACCATCCATTACAACAATGTTGTGCAGCCGAGCATGAATGTACACATCAGACCTTGAAGTGAATGGGCTACAGCCGAAGACCACGAACATTCACTATCCACGTTATTACATTCTGAAGGTACCTAGTAAAGTGGCCACTGAGTGTATTTAGCTACATAAATCCATTTCCAACCATTTTAATTATTGTTTATCTTACTGTTGATGCTTAATGTGTAACATTCTGCCTTTCCCACTTTATTGATATATCTTTTCTTTTGCATGCTGTTTTTGTGTAATGTTGATTACATGTACCGTATATGCTTAGTTTGATTGGTAAGCTTCTCCAGGGTTTGGATGACACTGTCACTTGTTTCAGTAACAGGGGCCAAATTATAAAAGAGAATAGATGAACAGAGCATTACAAATCTTTGCTACTCTACAAAGATAGTTTTCCACCTCCTGGCCATCCTAAATCACTTTTCATGCTATCAGCTACTGTCAGCTACAATAATCTATTGAGAGGCTGGTACATTATCTGATACTCACTATGTTATGAGTTTACGAGATTTTATATAAAAATAGCACTTATGGATCTTGCTAAGTGTGACTTACAGCATTGATTAAAGATTATGCACAAAGCAGTCAATGCCTAAGAAACCCCTATCTAAGTTATGTTTAATTCATTCTTCATTAGTCATACAGTGATATAATTGTACAGCACAGTAACGGGCTTTTTGATCTGACTCATTTTGCCGACTAAGATATCTACCTGCAATCCTCAACTTTGCCTGCTTTAAGACATCCTTCCATTACTTTTCTATCAAAGTATGTCGAAATGCCTTTGAAATGTTCTAATTTTTAAAATAAAAAATAAACTTTATTTATAATAAAATTATTTATGAGAATAGACCGTGCACCTCCTTTTCATTCTTGCGTTCATAGTCAATGTTTTCAGTAATGTTCTGTTATATTTCAACAGGACTGTTGCCATTCACATGGCCCCCTGGGGTGGTACACTGCTATAGTAACTGAGGAGCTTCCTCACCTAACCCAGCCCCTCCCTCTCTAGTGGTGAAAGAGCCCTGTACTGTGGTCCTTCTCCGTCGAGTCCTTGTGGTGGCTGCACCAAGCTTTCCTGTGTCCGTCAGCACGTACTCCTGCAGCCTGAAATGTGTCTCTGTAATTATATCAGACTCTACTACTTCCTCTTGCATATACAAACCGCTCTCCATTTAGAAAATCCAATCCCTGAGTTCTCCTTTATATATTTCTCCCTTCATCTTAAACCTACAGTCGAGCTACTAGGACTTGACGTTTCAATCCCTATGGTAAGTCAGCACTCGATGTTGGCAGTGGGCTTGGAGTGGTGACAAGGAGGGAGGGTAGGTACGTCATCGGGGTCATCAGGTGGGCACCCTCCTTCTTTGACGTTTCATTGATAAGCCCACGACGTCTCCAGAGGGCTCAACGGTGCTACCTGGCGTCCCAGATACACCCCCCTCAGTTCCATACCCTCCTGTCTTCATCTTGCAGCCCAGTTGTTGTCTTTCCTTTTAATCCAAATCCATTTGCTGCTTTCTTCTGCTGCATTTGACTTGATTCCTTGTTGGGAGGGAGTGACCACTGTATATGCTCGAGCTTTAGACGTTCCCACCCTTGCAAAAAAACACTGTGATGATCTACCCTTAAAGCATGGTTATTTCTCAAATATACACACCTCGTTCTGATTAAGGTCATCAAATTAAGTGAAACTGCATTACAAGACTACTTGTATGCTAAATTTGGGCCAAGGATTGGCAGGTGGTGTTCAACCCAGGGAACTATTAAGTGATACACTTTGGAAGGTCAAGTTTGATGGCAGAACACAAGGTTAGTGGCAGGATTCTTAGCCATGTGGAAGAGCAGAGGGATCTTGGGGGACACATCCATAGATTCCTCAAAGTTGCTGTGTAAGTTGATAGGGTTGTGAAGAAGGTGTATGGCGTGTTGGCTTTCATTAGTTGGGGGATTAACTTGAAGAGCTGTGAGGTAATGTTGAAGCTCTATAAAATCCTGGTTAGAACCACTTGAAATATTGTGTTCAGTTTGGTTACCTCATTATAGAAAGGATGTGGAAACTTTAGAGAGGGTGCAAAGAAGATTTACCAGGGTGCTGTTTGGATTGGAGAGCATGTCATATGAGGATAGGTCGTGTGAGCTAGGACTTTTCACTTTGGAGTGAAGGAGGATGAGAGGAGACTTGATAGAGGTGTACAAGATGATAAGAGGCATATAGAGAGAGTGGATAGCTAGTGACTTTTTCCCAAGGTGGAAATGACTATTATGAGGGGGCATAATTTTCAGGTGATTGGGGGAGAGTATAAGAGGATGTCAGAGTGTTTTTACAGAGAGTGGTGGGTGTATGGAATGCCCTGCCAGGGGTGGTGGTAGAGGCAGATATATTAGGGGTATTTAAAAACTCTTAGACAGGTATGTGGATGATAGAAAAGTGGTGCTCTCTGTTGAGATGGATTCCTGATAGAGAATGCCTGCGCATGACTTTGTTTAACATGTGGGCTGCCACCACATAGTCCTTCTTAGATCGGTTTCAGTGTCCAGAGGCATGGAGTGCAAATCGACTGGAGACCTTTTACTGCTTCATCGTTCATTTACCTTCACTGCCATTGTCATGCATCATCACCTTCCGCCAGCTCCACTGCTGAGGTCTTAGTTGGATCGCTCTTTGTCTGGAATCTCCCCTTTGATCTTCCTGGCATGGGTGACCCTACTAGGTAGCTAAGTACCAGATGGCCAAACTCCAAATGGTATCGCTCTTGGGATCTCAGGAATTCTCAAGCGTCCCCGCTATGACAAGGTGATTATCCTCAGCTGGCTTCGAAGGAGGGAAGGGTTAGATTGATTTTAGAGTAGATTATAAGTTCGGCACAACATTATGGGTCAAAGGGCATGAATTGTGCTGTAGCGTTCTATGCTGTATGTTCTAAATAGCAATATCAGCATATCCTTTGTACGCTGTTCTCACAAGCAGTCTGGAGCACTGAATTTCTGCCACACCTGGTGGTGAACGGAGCTGAAAAATTAAACAACCAATGAGAGGAGGAATTCTCCAGAACATCTCTGCCTTAACAACAGTTGGGCCCCCTAGCAACGCTATAACCACTTTGATCACCTTGCACTCAAACAGACATTTTTTTTCCCTGCTCAATTTGTGTTCTTTCATGTAAACACAATGTATAATTTATTTTTAATTTATGTTTTTTTGTGAATGTTGCTTATATGATGCTACGTGCCTCTGATGCTGCTGCAAGTAAGGTTATCATTGCACCTGTGTCTACGTGTACTTGTGCATGTGACAATGAACTCGATTTTAATGTGAGTGCTGAGGAAAAGGCTGAAGTGTTTGCAAACATCAGAATCAGATTTAAAATGTAAAATTTGCAGTACAGTGCAATACATAAAATATACTATATATTACAGTAAGAAAATTACTGCATATAAAAGAATAAATAACTAGTGCAAAAAGAGAGCAAACATAGTAAGGTAGCGTTCATGGAGCATTCAGAAATCTGATGGTGGTGGGAAGGAACTAAATCTTTAAGTTTGTGTCTTCAGGTTCCTGTGCCTAGCGTCAGATGGTAGTACTGAGAGGAGGGCATGTCCTGTGTGGTGGGGGTCCTCAATGTTGGATGCTGCCTTTTAGAGGCATTGCCTTTTGAAGATGTCCTCAACAGTAAGGAGGCTAGTGCCCATGATTGAGCTGTCTGAGTTTACAGCCCCTCTGCGGCTTTTTTCCAATCCTGTGCGAGGATCAAACATGCTCAATTGCAAATGCCTGCTGGATGATCTGTCTTGAACCGCTCCTGTAATCCCAACACTGCAGAAACCCATCTCCAGCTATCCACTTTAATTCACTCTAAGTGATATCCAGAAACAAATGAAAGCACAGGATACAACAAAGGCATAGTTCTTTAGGCAACAAAGGCAATGCTCATTACCTCAACATCTGAGGTAATGAAGACTTGTGCTTGAGAACCACCTGTGCCTCTGTTTTGCTATTCCAGATAATTTAAATGTGTATCTACTAAATAATATGAACAAATATGGCCAAGTGATTCCTATTGACTAGAAGCACAATACATTCAATTCAGCTGATACCACACAAACAATCTATACTTTGTCATCAGAAACGCATCCAAGGTCCCTCACCAACAGTACTATCACAAAGCCAATAATCTATTCACTGCTGCCCAGTTTCTGATTTCACAGTGATACTCAGCACCAAACCACATCATAACCTAGTCACAAACATGAACCAGAGTTGAATTCCAGTGAGAGTGACTTCAAAGCATCTCTTGACCAAACGTGACATCAATATGCCATGGTAAAGTTGAACACTCAATAGTCATTTTAAAAAGTTAAAATATTTGGTGGTTGGAGTCAATATAAATCTCTCTGATGGCTTAAGTCAAAAATTGCACAAAGGGTACCCCGATGAAGGTTTTGACCCAAAATGTCAACAATTCCTGTCGTCCCACAAATGCTGGTCAACCTATTCCTTTTCACACACAGGTTGCTTATTGCTCCAGATTCCAGCATCTGCATTCTCTTGTGAAAGCACTACCAAAGGAGATGTTAGGCCCAGGATAGCTCCTCTGAGATGTTGAAGCCTAGGAACTTGGAACTGTTCACCCTTTCTACCTCTCACCCCTCAATGGGGACTGAGTTTGTGTTCTCCCAAATTCCCCTACCTGAATCCAAGATGCATGATGGTGTTTTGCGAGTTGCTCACAAAGCTTCTAGATATACTTCTTCTGAACTACTATCACTTCAATCTGCAGCCTCTAATTTCCTTTTAAGAAATGCACTTTTGAATTGTCTGTGAGCTAGCGATTTTAAGATATCCTGAATGACTCAGTAGAGTTGACTCTCAGGAATGCAAGTACGGCATCTTCAAGAGGACAAAAGACTGCAGACGTCTCCATCGACAGAAGAAAGGGAGGAGGGGAGTACATAGTGTTTTCTAAAATTTGTTATTTCACTTCTTATTTTTCTCTATTGCACTCTTCTTTATTGTTATTTTTATTTTTTTCTCAGCTCATGCCGGTAAAACCTAAGATACGGACATTGCCAAGCACACTCATTTTTATGAGTTTGTGTTTTAAAGCAAGATTTCGGTGAACGATGTTTGCTACTTGATTGTGCCTGCGTAAGTAATCAGATTGAGTTTCTAGTAATTGAGAAATGTGTGTGGTTGGCTATGCCCATACCTCAGGTTTTACCAGCTTGAATAGAAAGAGAATAATAATAGTAATAATAATAATAATAATAGCAATAATAATAGTAGTAGTAATAATAATAATAGTAATAATTACTATTATTGTTGTATTTGCACAGTTTGCCTTCATTTAGTTGTTTGTCAGTCATTGTGTGTGGTTTTTCATTGATTTATTTATATTTTTTGTTCTACTGTGAATGCCAGTATGAAAATAAATCTCAGGATAGTATATGGTGACATATGCAAACTTTGATAATACATTTATTTTGAACTTTGAACTTTCTTGAGCAGTTATGAGTAAGACATAGGAGCAGAATTAGGCCATTTGGCCCATCGTCTGGTCTGCTCTTCCATCATGGCTCTCAACCCCATTTTCCTGTCTTTTTGAACAATAAAAGCTGGTCTTTCCAGTGATGGCCAAATCCTGAACACGAATTGAAACATATCCTGAAACATCAACTTCGTTGCTCTCACTGCAAACAGTTCCTGTCCTGCCATTTTTGATTTTCCTTCTGGATTTCCAGCTTCTCGGCTTGGATCTGCAGCTTTTTACCTTTTGTTTAAATGCTGTTTGGTGCACTTTCAATCCGCACTTGGTCACAGACTTTCCATGCGGCTTTGCATTACATGTCAAGTGATTAGAAACTTATTAACGTGCAGCACTCTCTTCCAGACAGTGTGGGGACTTTGTGAACAGGGCGCTTTGTAATGTTGAGGAGTGCGTGGGCTTGGTTGTGGGCAGGGGTTAAGGCTGGTAGATATATCAGTGCCAGGGAAGCAGGCTGCAACTCATCAACTTCCACATTTGAATCGCGCACGTTGGATTGTTTATGCACCTCCACCCCAGGGAACCTATTTAAATAAGTAAATTGCTTAATTGGAGTGATATTTTAAAACACTTTTAAATATAATGGTACATCCTTGAGATTCCAGCACAGTGCAGGAAAGTAATTTTGTTTGGGGACAAAGGGTAGTGGGAGGTCAATAATCTTAGGGGAATTCTATAGTAAACACTCAATACTTCTTGCCCCTTAGTGGAAATGGGTTTATTCAAACCACCACTGAGTTTATTTCCTGTACTTCCCAATTGTTACGGAGAAACTGAATACGAGATACAAACAGTGTAAAAGCAGGCTCTCGGCCCAGTGAGTCTGCACCAATCATCAATTATGTATCTTTATTCTCTCAACCTTCCCCTCAGCTCCCTCTCTCCCTGGTTTCAACCACTCATCTGCACATAAGGGGCAATTCCCAGTGGCCAATGAACCTGTCGACGTGCGCATTTTTGAGAGGTGGAAGGAAATCAGAACAGCGAAGCTTTCACAGGCAGCTTCTGGGTTCAGAGCTGAACTCTGGCCTCTGGCCCTGAGAGACAGCCACTTTGCTAACTGTGCTGCCCTGAACTGATGTGCCAGAATTCCATTGACCCGAGCTGGTGCAATATCTGCATCAATCCTGTGATGAAACATGCTCAGAAGGATTGCATCTGCATCTGCATTGACTTCTGCTACAATGGTCCCGTTAAGAACTGAAAAAAAGACATGAACTTATTTATTTATTTAGTGATACAGCATAGAACAGGCCCTTCTGTCCCAATGAGCCTCACTATGTGGCAACCTAGCTGTTTAACACTTGGATAAATTTACAATGAAATATTTATCGACTAACTTTAGGAGGAAACTGGAGCACCCAGAGGAAACTCATATAGTCACGGGGAGAACATACAGATGGCGTTGGAATTGAACTCCAAACGCCCCAAGCTGCAATAACATCACGGTCACTGCTACGCTACCATATTACCCACAGACTTTCATAGAAATACAACAGAGTTGATGAAAATCTATGCAGAAGGACTGACAAACAATCAATCTGCAAAAAAGCCAAAACACAATAAATAAGGAAAAAAGAAATAATAATAATAAAGTAAATATATAATACTGAGAACGTGAATTCAATAGTTCAATGGTTCCATTTAATATCAGAGAATGTATACAATATACAACCTGAAATTCTTACTTTCCGCAGACATGGTCAAAGCAGAAGAAAAACCGCCAAACACTGAATGACAGAAAAAAGACACAAGAACCATAAATCATTCTGCCCCCTCCCACACTCAAGTAGTGTCAACCTTCCCCCTACTTATTTTAGCACAAAGCATCAGCATTCCCAGCACCGCCCCATGCCAGCAACAGCAAAGCCCCCAAAGAGAGACCATGGTCTACAGTATATCAAGCAGTCTACAGTACATTCAACATGGCTGATTTTATCAATCCCATTCTCTTGCCTTCTCCCCTTAACCTTTAAACACCAACACCCCCCCCCCCCAACATCTTACCGATCAAGAACTTATCAATCTCTGCCTTAAGTTCACCAAATGACTTGGACTCTACAGCCAACTGTGGCAATGAATTCCATAGACTCACCACCCTCTGGCTGAAGGCATTCCTCCTTGACTCAGTTTTATTGGGACATCATTTATTTTGAGGCTGTGCCCTGGAATCTTAGAATGACAGCGGGAGGAGAGAGTGCAGCGCATCGCGCGTGGGCAGCCCTCCGATGAAATGATATTGAATTCATTAAATAGGGGCCGTGGACAATTCTGATTTGATGGAGACAGATGTGAAAGCACAGAGGAACATCTGGAGAAATTTCTGAAACGCCCGTTCGCTGCTGTCGTTACTGTGCGATCGTGAATATTCCGGAGGGGAGGCCTCAAAATCCTTGGTTTTGCTTGCTGTTGGTGACTGAGATTGAGGTCGAATCGCTCAGATAGAGATGGTGTTCGGTACTCAGTGTCAGAGAGCTGATCGGAGGTTCGAAGTTTTCGGACGACTCAGAGTTGGACTGTGGTTGGACATGGCAGGGAGAGTTTTTCTTTCTTCTCCCGTCTGCGTGAGATGTGGGACATTTGAGAGACTTTGAACTTTTTACTGTGCTCATGGACTGTTCTTCATCAAGTTATGGTATTGTTGCACTGTTGTAACTATATGTTATAATTATGTGGTTTTGTTAGTTTTTCAGTCTTGGTCTGTCCTGTGTTTTGTGATATCACACTGGAGGAAATATTGTATCATTTCTTAATGCATGCATTACTAAATGACAATAAAAGAGGACTGTGTGTCTTCACAATCTAAATATTATTAGTGGAAACATCTTCTCCATGTCCACTCTATTCAGGGCTTTCAGTATCTGTAGGTTTCAATGAGATCTCCCCTCATCCTTCTGAAGTTCATAGAGTATAGATGAGTTAAGCCTTTCATTCCTGGGATCATTCTTGTCGACCACCTCCACACCTTCTGCAGGGTCAGCACATCTTTCTTTAGGTACGGTGCTCAAGAGAGTTCCTTTTGCAAAAGTCACTTTGTCAGTTTATCATTTCTTGTCAGTTATCTTATACACAGAAACTCCTGAACTTTATGTACATACAGTCAGTCCATGTACAGTATATAAACCAGTCTTATGTATATCTGACCACACCCAACAGCAACTTGTACATTATGTTTTATAGCATTGTTTTTTTATTATATTAATTGTGTGTTTTTTGTTTGCTTATTGTGTTCTTTATGCTATTGTGTTTATTTATGCTGCTTTGAATCTGGAGTAATAATCATTTTGTTCACTTTTAAAGTCACGTATATCCCCGTATTGAAGAATGACAATAAACAATCTTGAATCTTGAATCTTTGAATTTTGAACTGCTCTCTCAGGCAGTTGCTTCACATTCTCTGTGAGGCATTGAGGGACCATCTGATATAAGAATGTCAACTTCAGAATTTCAGCAAGATTATCAACAAGATTTCAGTATGGTGCTTCTCCCTGAGAAGCAAAGTAATGTGAACGGTTACCTTCAGATGTTCACATTTAACTCTGCACAGGAAAGTCACTGGAAGTTACCACCCTACTCACTGGAAGTTACCCCCCTACTCACTGCCTTGAAGCAGCTTGGTTAGTGTAACGCTATCGCGGCGCCAGCTGTAAGATGGTATTCAATTCCTGCCGGTGTCTGCATGTTCTGCCTGTGCTCCAGTTGCCTCCCATATCCCAAAGCAATATAACTTGGGGTTATTAAATTGTGGGCATGCTTGTTAGTGCTGGAAGCATGGCAACACTTGCTCCCTCGGACTGTGTTGGTCCTTGACCCAAACAACACACTCACTGAATGTTTTGATATTTCGATGTTTCAGATGATGATAAATGCTAATATTTAATTTTAATCCTTTCTCCTACGTGTTGGTGATCGTCTAGCGATCTGAAGGTGACTAGTTTGAGCCTCAGCTGTGGCAGCGTGTTTGTGTCCTTGAGCAAGGCACTTAAACACACATTGCTCTAGTGTCTGTGCGAGGAGCGGCGCCCCATACAGACTTCCAATCTGCGCCTTGTAAGGTATGAAAATGCCTGACGCAGGCCTCTCATGGTCTGAGTCGACATTCCCTCCCCTCCCCCCTTACTCTTAGATAATAGCGACATTAATTGTCAGATGTAAATTCTTCACTTCTGGGGCCTCCATCAAGAGGTGACGTGTACGAGCAGCTTCAGTGGAAACCATCAAATACTCCAGTTTCAGCCTGCTAATGCTGAGAACCACAACTACATCTAAGGTCTGTAGTTAGTAACATCATTTTAACGTGATTAAAAAGATCTATGGCTACTTCTATCAGAATTCAAACAGTCTCCATTCATTGGCACAGTTTCCCTCTAAGACAGCAGAAAAGAAGACACTGCTCTGGAGTAAAAGTTTGTCTAAGGAGGCCCAGAATTCAACTCCCAATACCAATCAGCTTGCTGGGAAATGTACAGTAAACAAAACTGAAGATCTCAGAGCTAGAGTGCTGTACCAGAGGGACGTTAGGACTAGTTCCATTTTTTGTTTCACAGAATCTTGGTTAACACCCGACATTCTGGATGCAGTGATACAGCTCGATGGGTTCACAATTCACTGCCAAGATTGGACTGTTGAGTCTTTCAAAAGCAGCGGAGGAGGAGTGTGCTTCATGACCAACTCCTCATGGTGCACAAGCGTGGCGGTGATGTCTCAGTCCTGTTCACCAGACCTGGAACACCTCATGATCAAATGTCATCCATTTTATCTGCTGCAAGGGATTTTTAGTGATCATCTTGGTAACAATGTATACCCCACCTCAGGACAGAGTAAAACAGGCTCTAGATGAACTGAGCGATGTAATCAACAGGCATGAAACAGTGCATCCTGATGCCTCCCCCTTCATTTTGGGGGATTTTAATCAGGTCAGCTTGAAAAAGTCTCGAAATAATTATTACCAACAAATCACTTGTACTACCAGAGGAACCAACAGACTGGTCCACTGTCACACCACCATCAAGAGCACTTATCGTGCTATCCCATACCCTCACTTTGGAAAGTCTGATCACCTGGCTGTACTTCTGCTCCCTGAGTACAAGCAGAGATTGGAGACTTCAGCATTAGCAGTGAGAATCAAGAAAGTATGGACAAGGGAGGTGCAGGAGTATTTACGTGACTGCTTTGAATCAGTGGACTGGACTGTATTCACGGATTCATCTTTGAGTCTGAATGAGTACGCCACAGTATCACTGACTTCATTAAGACCTGTGTGGGTGAGTGTGTGCCTATAAGAACTTACTCTACATACCCAAATCAAAAGCTGTGGATGAAGCAGGAGGTTCGTAATCTGCTGAGTGCTAGATCTGTGGTATTCAAGTCTGGTCACCCAGGTATGTACAAGGAAACCAGGTACAACTTGCGGAAGGCTATTTCAAGAGCTAAGGAACAATTCCAAACAAGGTGGGAGGTAACACTGGATGCACATCAATTCTGGCAGTGTTTGCAGGCCATTACTTCCTTCAAAGTGAAACCCAATAGCGTGAATGGCAGTGATGCTTCACTACCAGAGGAGCTCATCGCCTTCTATGTTCACTTTGAAAGAGAGAATAAAACCACAGCTATGAGGATCCCCGCAGCACCCAGTGACCCTGTGATCTCTGTCTCAGAGGCCGACGTCAAGCTGTCTTTCAAGGGGGTGAACCTTCGCCAGGTGACAGGACCAGATGAATTTGCTGGTAAAACTCTTAAAACCTCTGCCAGCCAACTGGTGGCAGTGTTCAAAGACACTTCCAATGTTCATTGTTACAGTTGGAAGTTCCCATCTGCTTCAAAAGGGCAACAGTTATACCAGTATCCAGGAAGAGCAAGGTGAGCTGCCTTAATGACTAGCGTCCAGTAGCACTCACATCTATGGCGATGAAGTGCTCTGAGAGGTTAGTTATGGCTAGAATTAACTCCTGTCTCAGCGAGGACCTGGACCCACTGCAACTTGCCTTTCGCCACAATAGGTCTATGGTGGGCACGATTTCATTGGCACTTCACGCACCTTGGATCACCTGGACAACACAAATACCTACTGTATGCCAGGTTGCTGCTTATTGACTACATCTCAGTGTTTAGCACAATTATTCCTCATAGAGGGATCAGAAGTGGAGAGAGTGAGCAGCTTCAAGTTCCTGGGTGTCAAGATCTCCGAGGATCTAACCTGGTCCCAACATATCGATACAGTTATAAAGAGTGACTATACTTTATCTGGAGTTTGAAGAGATTTAGCATGTCAACAAATACACTCAAAAACTTCTATAGTCAACCCGTGGAGAGCACTCTGACAGGCTGCATCACTGTCTGGTATAGAGGGGCTACTGCACAGGACCAAAAGAAGCTGCAGAAGGTTGTAAATCTAGTCAGCTCCATCTTGGGTACTAGCCTACAAAGTGCCCAGGACATCTTAGGGAGCGGTGTCTCAGAAAGGCAGCGTCCATTATTAAGGACCTCCAGCACCCACGGCATGCCTTTTTCTCACAGTTACCATCAGGTAGGAGGTACAGAAACCTGAAGGCACACACTCAGCGATTCAGGAACAGCTTCTTCCCCTCTGCCATCCAATTCCTAAATGGACATTGAATCTTTGGACACTACCTCACTTTTTTAATATACAGTATTTCTGTTCTTGCACATTTTTTTAAAATCTATTCAATTTTTGTAATTGATTAACTTGTTTGTTTATTATTATTATTTTTATTTTATTTATTATTTTTTTCTCTCCGCTAGATTATGTATTGCATTGAACTGCTCATGACACATGCTGGTGATAATAAACCTGATTCTGATTCTGACATTCTAACTAGTGACCACAATGGCATGAGTTTCAAAGTAAATATGGAAAAAATAGGTCTGGTCCATGGGTTGAGATTTGAAATTGAAGAAAGGTCAATTTAGCTGGTATCAGAAATGATCTGGCAAGTGTGGATTAGGAAAGGCTGTTTCTTGGCAAAGGTGAACTCTGTAAGTGGGAGACCTTCAAAAGTGAAATCTTGAGAGTACAAAGCTGGTATGTTCCTGGCAGAATAAAAGGTAGTGATAACAAGTGTGGGGAACCTTGGTTTTTAAGAGATATTGAGGCCCTGTTAAAGAGAAAAAAGGAGGCAAATAACAGGTATAAGCAGATAAGAACAAATGAGATGCTTATGGAGAGTAAGAAATGCAAGAGAACACTCAAGAAAAAAATCAGGAGTGCTAAAAGAAGGCATAAAGTTGCTCAGCAGCAAGGTGAAGGATAATCCTAAGGGATTCTTCAAATATGTTAAGAGTAAAAGGATTGCAAGGGACAAAATTGTTCCTTTGGAAGAACAGAATGGTAATCTATGTGTGGAGCCAAACAGACTTTAAATGGATTTTTTACACCTGTATTTACTCGGCAGATGGACATAGAGTCTATAGAAGAGAGGCAAAGCGGCATCAACTTCATGGGCCCTCTACAGATTAGAGAGGAGGAAGTGTTTGATTTTCTGAGGCAAATCAGGGTGGATAAATCCCCAGGACCTGTCAAGGTGTTCCCTTGGACCCAAAGGGAGGCAAGTGCAGAAATTGCCAGGGCCCCTGCAGTGATATTTAAATTATACTTTGTGACAGGAGAGGTACCAGAGTATTGGAGGAAAGCCAATGTTGTTCCACTGTTTAAGAAAGGCTCTAAACATAAATCAGGAAGTCAAAGGCCAGTAAGTATGACATCAGTTGTGGGAAGGTTATTGGAAAGTATTCAAAGGGACCGGATAGGTATGTATTTAGATAGACATGGACAGATTAAGGATAGTCAGTATGGTTTTGTGCGCTGTAGATCATGTCTAACCAAACTTATAGAGTTTTAGAGGATGTTACCAGGAAACTGGATGAAAGCAAGGCAGTGGACATTGTCTACATGGACTTTAGTAAGGCAAAGTCCTGCTTGGGAGGTTGGTCGGAAGGTTCAGTCACTCAGCATTCAAGATGAGTTTGTAAATTGCATTAGACATTGGCTTTGTGGGAGAAGCCAGAGGGTGGTAGTAGATGGTTGCCTCTCTGACTGGAGGCCTGTGACTAGTGGGGTGTCACAGGGATCAGTGCTGAATCCATTGTTATTCGTCATCTATGGATGATAATATGGTTAACTGGATGTGCATATTTGTAAATGACACCAAGATTGGGGTGTAGCGGACAGCAGGGAAGGCTATCATGGCTTGCAGAGGGACATGCATCAGTTGGAACAATGGGCTGAAAAATAGCAGATGCAATTTAATGCAGACAAGTGCAAGTTGTTGCACTTTGGTAGGACCAACCAGGGTATGTCTGACACAGTGAACGTGAGGAAAATGAGGAGTGCGGAAGAACAAAGGGATCTGGGAATACAATTCCATAATTCGTTGAAAGTGGCATCACAGGTAGACAGGGTCATAAAGAAAGCTTTTGGCACATTTGCCTTCATAAATTAATGTATTGAGTACAGGAGATAGGATGTTATGTTGAAATTGTATTAGACATTGGTGAGAACTAATTTGGAGTATTGTGTGCAGTTTTGGTCACCAGCCTACAGGAAATACATAAATAGGGTTCAAACAGTACAGAGAAATTTTACAAGGATGTTGCCAGGTCTGGACGACCTGAGATGCAAGGAAAGATTGAATAGGTTAGGACTTTTTTTCCTTAGAACATAGAAGACTGAGACGAGATTTTGTAAAGGAATACAAAATTATGAGGGTTAAAGACAGGGTAAATGCAAGTAGACTTTTTTCCACTGAGATTGCGTGGAACGAGAACCAGAGGTCATGGGTTAAGGGTGAAAGCTGAAAAGTTTAAGGGGAACATGAAGCAGAAAATTCTTCCCTCAGAGAGTTATGAAAGCGTGGAATGAGCTGCCAGCACAAGTGGTGCATGTGAACTCAATTTCAATATTTATGGGAATTTTTGGATAGGTACATTCATAGTAGGGGTACAGAGGACTATGGTCCTGGCGCAGGTCAGTGTGAGTAGGCAGTTTAAGTAGTTTCAGCATGGACTAGATGGGCCAAAGGGCCTGTTTCTGTGCTATACTTTTGTATGACTATGACTCTATGACCTAGAATAAGGTAAAACAATGACAATACCGAATAAAGTGAAAAAAACTATTGAGGGCAAGATCATAACAAAGTTGATTGTGAGGTTAAAAATCCATCTTTCATACAAGAGGTCGGTTCAAAAGTCTGATAACAGTGGGACAGAAACTATTGTCTAATTTCCAAAATAAGATAAATAAGTTCCAAAAATAACGTCTCTTTATAGAATTATTCAGAAGTAGCTAAATTCCCCAATAAAGGTGTCGACTGTTAGTATCTATCCACATAGGGATGAAAGCTTACCACTACAAAAATACAAAGTGAGCATGTTAGCCACTGAGCTGTTCCATTTCATATATTATTCAACAAAATTGAACATGATCCTATCACTGCGTAAGTATAACACATTTATAAAGGAGTCAAAGTGATGAAGCATTACAACTCTCCTTCTATCTATCAGAGAACAAGCTTATCTGACAACAGCTTAATAGTATGCATGATACCTGTAATTGTTTTAACTACCACAGTTTTAAGCAGTGAGTCATAATTACCAATTCCTAGGACGAGACAGCCTTGAGGATGTAACAACAGTGTTTTGTGTCCCCGAATACTTCAATGCATGCCTAAACAACACCAAAGAAAAATAGTATGTATACATTGCTCTTATTTGCATGTTATTGGCAGGCTTTGTGGCCAAGATACAAAGATATGTGGAGGGGCAGATAATGTTGAGGAAGCAGGGAGTCTGCAGGACTTGACATATTAGGAAAGAAGTGGTCGATGGAATCTAGTGCAGGGAAATTTATGGTAATACACTTTGATAGAAGGAATAAAGGCATAGACTATTTTCTATATGGGGAGCAAATGCAGAAATCAGAGGGACAAAGAGACTTGGGAGTTCTAGTGCAGAATTCCCTAATGGTTAACTTGCAGGTTGAGTCATTAATAAGGAAGGCAAATGCAATGTTAGCATCCATTTCAAGAGGACTAGAATGTAAAAGCAAGTATGTAATGCTAAGGCTTTATAAGGCATTGGTCAGAATGCAATTGAAATATGCTGAGCAGTTTTGGGCCCCTTAGCAAAAGAAAGATATGCTGGCGCTAGAGAGGGTCCAGAGGAGGTTCCTGAGAATGATCCCAGAAATAAACGAGTTAATGTATGAGGATCGTTTGATGGCTCTGGACCTGTACTCGCTGGAGTTTAGAAGAATGAGTGGTGATCTCATTGAAACCTATCGAATTTTGAAAGGCCTAGGTAGAGTGGATGTAGAGAAGATGTTTCCTATAGTCGACAAATCTCAGACCAGAAATCACCTCTTCAGAATAGAAGGATGTCCCTTTAGAACAGAGATGAAAAGTAATGTCGTTAACCAGAAGGTGTTGAATCTGTGGAATTCATTGCCACAGATAACTGTGGAGGCCAAATCATTGGGTATATTTAAAGCAGAGGTTGATATGTTCTTTATTAGTAAGGAGTCAACGATTCCAGGGAGAAGGCAGGTGAATGGGATTGAGATGTATAATAAATCAACCATGATGGAATGGTGGAGCAGACTTGATGGAATGAAAACACTAATTCTGCTCCTGTGTCCTATAGTTTTATGGTCTTACAGTTGCTACAGAGTGAAGACTTCTATAGTATCCTAATATTTTGGGCTTCATTATTGACATTATGTTAGCATTATTTACTTCTATCTGTTCTATTCCCTGTCGTGACGCATCCTGTATACCAGTTATAAACGTTGTGCAGTTCATTTCACTGAATATTGAACATTCTAGATACTTCCTCCTGGAAACAAACTTCCATGCCAAGTAAAAGGTTTTGCCTGTGGCCAGTAAACACACATTTCATGGCAAAATCATTCTCATTTAGTTCCCGGTATTTAGTTTAATTTCCTGATCTTACCTTTGCAATTTAACAATCCGGTAATTAATAGCATACCCAATACTGACTTGCTTATCCAACACAACAGCATTGAACCCTAGGTCATGAAATGAGACAGAATGTGCTCAGTGTATCCTTAAAGCCATAAAAGATCAAACTGGATTGAATATTTTATTTGAGATTGTTCCCTTTTGGCATTTTGACATCTTCCCTGAGGGAAGTGGTTAGAGTGGAGAATGACTCCATGTCCACCAGATACTCTACAGAAACGAGCCCATTGCTACTTGTCACATCCAGTGGGTGCAGTACATTCTGAAAAGAGAGTGAGCAGACAAAGGTTGAGATCCATATTGGTACGTATGACATTGGCAGGAAGAGAAACGAGGTCCTGCAAAGAGTACTTAAGGAGTTAGCTGGAAAATTAAATGAAAGAATGTCTGGGTTAAAATCTTAGGATTACTTCATGTGACACATACTAAAAAAAAAGGCATCCATTAGTCTTGCGAGATCATGGATCTGCACCTGGAAAGTCTTCATTCTCCAGGGTGCAGGCCTGGGCAAGGTTGTATGGAAGTCCTACTATCCATGCTGCAAGTCTCTCCCCTCTTCACGACACCGATGTTGTCCAAGGGAAGGGCAAGGGCCGATACAGCTTGGCACTAGTGTCGTCGCAGAGCATGTGTGGTTAAGTGCCTTGCTGAAGGACACAACACGCTGCCGCGGCTGGGGCTCGAGCTCACGACCTTCAGGTTGCTAGTTGAATGCCTTAACCACTTGGCCATGTGCCCACACATGCAAGCAGGGCAAGAAAAAAGAAGATAGTACAGATGAGCAACTCACATAAAATGCTGGAGGAACGCCAGTAGTAGTAGGGAAATTATTGGAATAGATTCTAAACGATAAGATTTACTCAGATCTAGAAAAGAGTGGATATTAGGGATGGTGAGTGCTTGCAAGGGAGATTAAACTTGATTGAGTTGCTTTAGGAGTTACTGAAGATGACTGACGTGGGTTGAGCAGTGGATGCTGCATACGTGAATTTTAGTGGAGCATTCAATAAGGTCCCTGATCAGGAAGCTTAAGGCACATGGGATCCATGGAGATTTAGCCAATAACAAACGATTGCCAAGTCACAAGGATGGTGTGCTGGCAGCAGCCTGCAAGTGCCATCACACATTCTGACACCGACTTAGCATATCCACAATGCTTGGCAGGACAATACAGAACACAAAAAGCACAGAAACAAACTCTGTTCCTCCCTCCCATTAATATACATTCACAGTCATTTAACCCAGGGCAGTCCTCCAGCTTCAGCCTGTACTGGCCATGGACTCAGGCCTGCCAACACCTGTTACGTTCTGCAACTCCAAAACATAAAAATAATTGAAAACAAAAATATGGGAGCTCGGCAGAACATGTCTTAGTTTTTAAATTTTAAATTGTCTCTTTCAGGCCGAAAGATTTAATCACCGTGGAGGACTCCTTACTCCTGTGGGATAGTGTCTTTCCTGACAAGGATGGCTCACTCTACTTAGCAGAAGAGATGTGTGGCTGTGAAGCAGTCTCAGGTTCCTCCTCCTCTGTGCTGGCTGTAGGAGTTGCTCTGGGACTGTGGGACTGCAGTAAGTAGTTCTGACAACCCTGGACACCTTTCTTCTGGATGTGTTGGCATCCCAAACGGTGCATGGCAAGCTTCACTGGATGATGTGGGTCATAATGTGCGAGTACAGTGTCTGACATCACCGTTTCCTTTACCTTTTTGAAAGTCACCTCACACAGCTTTGTCTTTTGCTTTTCTTTATGATCTGCAATAATGAGTTCAAGGGGGTGGAGCACAGTATCCAAGTTTGACAGGAATCTGTTACAGTAATTAACAAATCCTAAAACTGACCGCAGCTGTGACACATTCTGTGGCTTTGGAGCATCCACCACTGTCGGAAATTTCTCAGTACACTTGCGAATCCTTGTGCGTTGATGGTGTGACCACAGTAAGTGATGCTTGGTTTAAAGAATTCACACTTGTTGCGTCGTTACCTGAGCCCATAATCTTCTGATCTTTTTAACACTCTCTTGAGATTTTGGAGATGCTCCTTGTCATCCTTACCTGTAACAATGATGTCATCCAGGTAACACTGAGTGCCCGGGCAGCCTTGCAGCACCTATTTCATAGCTGGAGGTTTATGGCAGGGAGTTTCTCCCTTTTGCTGCCTGCTATCGGGGACTCGGGAGTCGATTGACTTGGGGACTTTGAGACTTTTTTTACTGTGCCCATGGTTTGTTCTTCATCAAATTATGGTATTGCTTTGCACTGCTGTAACTATATGTTATAATTATGTGGTTCTGTCAGTGTTAGTCTTTGGTTTGTCCTGTTTTCTGTGATATCACTCCGGAGAAACATTGTACCATTTCTTAATGCATGTATGCATTTCTAAATGACAATAAAAGAGGACTGAGTGTTCTCATAATCTAGTCTAATCTACCAGAGTGCAGGTACAGATGCTACTTGAAATGTAAGCCTATTATAGTGATAAATTCCTTTGTGAGTGTTTATGTTATAAACACTTTGGACACCTTTTCCATCTCCATCCGTAGGTTTCCCTCAGCTAAGTCTACTTTGCTGAAGTGTTTTCTTTCAGAAAGGTTTGCAAAAATATCCTCCATCCTGGACAGAGGGTATTAATCTACCTTCAGTACTGGGTTAATGGCAACCTTAAAATCACCACAGATCCTGACAGATCTATTCTTCTTGGTTACTGGGACCACTAACATTGCCCATGGGTTCCACTCAATCTCAGAAAAAAATTCCTTCAGCCTCTATGAAGAGGCTGTCAGAGGTTACAGTGAGACATTGATCGGATGCAAAAATGGGCTGAGGAGTAGCAGATGGAGTTCAACCCAGATAAGTGTGAGGTGGTTCATTTTGGTAGATCAAATATGATGACAGAATATAGTATTAATGGTAAGAATCTTGTTAGTGTGGAGGATCAGAGGGATCTTGGGGTCCGAGTCCATTGGATGCTCAAGGCTGCTGTGCAGGTTGACTCTGTGGTTAAGAAAACATACAGTGCATTAGCCTTCATCAATTGTGTGATTGAGTTTAGGAGCCATGAGGTAATGATGCTACCATATAGGACCCTGGTCAGACCCCACTTGGAGAACTGTGCTCAGTTCTGGTCGCCTCACTACAGGAAGGATGTGGAAACTATAGAAAGGGTGCGGAAGAGATTTACAAGGATGTTGCCTGGATTGGGGAGCATGCCTTATGAGAATAGATTGAGTAAACTCGGCCTTTTCTCCTTGGAGCGACAGGGGATGAGAGGTGACCTGACAGAGGTGTATAAGATGATGCGAGGCATTGATTGTGTGGAAAGTCAGAGGTTTTTTCCCAGGGCTGAAATGGCTAGCACAAGAGGGCACAGTTTTAAAGTGCTTGGAAGTAGGTACAGGAGTAGGTTTTTTACGCAGAGAGTGGCGAGTGCGTGGAATGGGCTGCTGGCGACAGTGGTTGAAGCGGATACAATAGGGTCTTTTAAGAGACTCCTGGATAAGTACATGGAGCTCAGAAAAATAGAGGGTGAGGGGTAACCCTAGGTAATTTCTAAAGTAAGGACATGTTTGGCACAGCTTTGTGGGCCGAAAGGCCTGTATTGTGCTGTAGGTTTTCTATGTTTCTATGCTTCTGTGTGATCTAGCTCATTAGCTACTTTATTATGAATGGTATAAGGAACCAGACAGATTTTTAAACCTTGGATGTGGCTTTTTCATTTAAATCTATTTTACCCTTGATATATTTGAGTTTTCCAATGCCACCCTTGAACAGTACTGTGATATCATCCAGTACCTTTCTTAATTCACTTTCAATTGCAGGGAATGGGGCAAGCAAATGGTGGATGGATCGCCAATCAAGTTGTAGTTGTCTCAGCCACTCACACCCCCACAATATTGGCCCTCATACTTTTACCACTTACTATCCCAATGTGGCCAGCTGTTTGTTGTACGAGGGGTGATTGATAATTTCTTGGCCTAAGGTAGAAGGAGTCAATTTTAGAAAACCTATGTCATGATCCAGTCCGTGAGTCTGCATTCCAGTTCACGGTCCAGTCCATTGACCCTTGCTCCAGGTTTTCCTGTCTACCCTGTTTCTGTTCCTGTTGAGCACTAATTGAGGCAGCTGATTCTCGTTGGGGCTGGCTGCATAAATACCTCCAGAGACCAGGGCGTGGCTGTTGGATTGTTCTTTCTCCTGTTCCCCTGCCTTCTGCTTCCTCGCCTGAAGCCATATCTTGTCTTGCCGGTAACTCTCGCCTCGCTTTGCCTGTAGTCTTGTCTTGGAGCCACCCTGTACCTAGCTCCCTTCCTGTCCCTTGCCTCCACCGGGTAAGTCAGTCCGTCTTGCCGTTACCCTGCGGTTGGTTCTGTCCCTTCCTGTCCCTTGCCTCCATCGGGTAAACCAGGCCATATTGCTGTTACCCTGTGGTTGTTTCTGTCCCTTCCTGTCCCTTGCCTCCGTAGGGTAAGCCAGGCTGTCTTGCCATTACCTACGGTTGGTTCTGTCCCTTCCTGTCCCTTGCCTCCGTCGGGTAGAGATCCGCGCCCTGCCCAGGTGATCCATGCCCTGCCCAGGAGGAGCTTCAAGACCCCAAGCCTCGAGCCTCACCCCAAGCCAAGCTTCAAGACCCCAAGCCCCAAGCCTCTGGTCTCCGGCCTCGCCCCAAGCCTCTGGTCTCTGGCCTCGCCCCAAGTCTGAAGACTCCAGCTTCGTCCTGCCTGCCAGCCAAGTCATGTCCTTGCCTGGTTCTGGGATCTGAGCCAGAGGCAAGACCCAGGTTCTGGGTCCTTGTCCAGTCTCTGGCTTGGAGTCCAAGCCTGGGCTCCTAGCTCTCTTGTCCAGTCCTGTTCTGGGTTCCCAGTTTTCATGTCCATGCCCTAGCCCTCACCCTGTATCCTAGTCCTGTCCCTAGTACTTCAGTGTCTGTGTCTTGCACTTGGGTCTGTTCCCAGCCACCTCCTTATGACAACCTAGCACATTTATTTTTCAACATAGTCCCCTCCTACGTGTACACACTTAGTCCAGTGGTCGTGGAGCATATGGATCTTGGACCTCCAGGAAGTGCCCACAGCAGGGGTGATTGAGAAGTTCGTGGCCTGAGGTAGAAGGAGATGAGTTATTAACCAAACTTTCAGTATAATCACTCAGAGTTGAACTTCATGTGCATGTAACGAGAGCTGTATAACTCATCTGCTTCTACCCTAGGCCACAAACTTATCAATCACTTTCTGGAGGTCCAAGATCCATGCTCCACGACTGCTGGACTAAGTGTGTAAATGTAGGAGGGGACTATGTTGAAAAATAAATGTGCTAGGTTTTCTAAAATTGACTCCTTCTACCTTAGGCCACAAACTTATCAATCACCCTTCATATTTCACTGTTGCAAATGTCATTCCCACAGGAGTTATCTTTACCCCAGTATGAGATCTTAGTTGGGTATCCGTAGGCTTTAGTTCGGTATGTTTAATATGTTGTTCAAACTCATTTGGTGGAATGATTGAAACAGCTGAGCCTATGTCCAATTCCATTTTAATTACTTTGCCGTTCTTTCTGGTGTAAGCTGTATTGCTTGTCTATTGTTAGTTTTCACAATGTAAATCTTAAGGCTACACAGTCTTGAGTCACTTTCATGATTATCAGATTTTTCATCAACAAGACACAGATTAGTGCTTTTTTTTTGAAACTGCAACTTGATCTTCTATCCTTTTCTCTTCCCTGTGCAGTCCATTTATTTTTTTCTGTCTAACATGCTCTTTGTATGTGTCCTACTTTGTTGCATTTTCTGAAAGTATCGCCTTTGATCCTGCATTGGTCTGGTGTATGTGAGACCCTGCCACAACAGTAACATGATTTGTTTGGTCAGGCTGGTTTCTGTTTAGACGTTGCCATTTTGTGCTCACTCTCTTTCATTCCTGACTCTGTGTGCTGTTTCCATTGATACAGCAATTTCAATCATTTTATTAAATGTGACGAGCTTCAGTTAGGAGCCTTTCTTGAATTCGTTTTTGTAAGATTCAACAAACTAAAGGATCTCTCAGTGCATCATTAAGCCCATTGCTGAACTGACAGTGCTCAGACAAGCTCTTAAGTTCATCCATATAAGCTGAAATAGACTCCCCTTCCTTTTGATTCTGCTTACAAAAGCTAAAGTGTTCTGCCATGCTTTTACTTTAAATGAGGCATGCACTTATGATGAGGTTTTGGTTCTAAATATTGCCACATTACTTTCACAATATCAGCAAAGCTCACTTCAGCTGACTTAGCTGGAGCAGTTAAACTCCTAAAGCAAAATGTATACCTTAAATCCAATTCACTCAGCAAAATTGGCACTTACTTCTCATTGGCTATTTAATTTGTTTCAAAATACAGTTCAATTTGCAGTATACACATTCAAGTTATCTCTTGTGCAATCAAATGTGTCTATCTTTCCAATGTAGCTAGCCATTTCTGCTTTTTAAAAAATTTCTGGTTGTTATCACCTGGAACTTTTTTTTTACTCTAATGTATCACCATGCTTTTTTAAAAAATCAAGCACCTTGCTGTGCTTCAACAGGTAGGTAGTCATCTCAGGTTCATTTAAAGAACACCTTCTCACCACCGTTATGTTTCGTAACTCTAAAACATAAAACTAATTGAAAGCAAAAAAGATAAGAATCCAGAAAAATGTGTCTTTCTTTTGCTTTTACTTTAAGTGAGGAATGCACTTATGATGTGATGGCATGATGACGTATGCCATTCACGTACTTTTATATATAACCTGTAATGAATTATTTAAACACCGAAGAATGCTTAATCAAACAATATACAGGTTTCCCCCGACATCTGAAGGTAGAGTGTTCCTATGAAATGGTTCGTAAGCTGGAATGTCGTAAAGCAAAGAAGCAATTACCATTTATTTATATGGGAAAATTTTGTGAGAGTTCACAGGCCCAAAAATAACCTACCAAATCATGCCAAATAACACTTAAAACCTAAAGTAACGGTAACATACAGTAAAAGCAGGAATGATACGATAAATACACAGCCTATATAAAGTAGAAATACTTTTCCACAATCATTGCTGGCACTGATCTCCATACCGAAAATCTCACGCAAGCACTCTTGGCAGAAAATCTCACGCAAGCGCTGTTGGCAAAAACACTCTCTCCAGTAACCTTTAAGCTATGAACCTGCCAAATCATACCAAATAATGCTTAAAATACACAGCCGATATAAAGTAGAAATAATGTATGTACAGTGTAGTATCACTTATGGGAATTGGGAAGACAGGGAGCACACTGATGATGGTGTGTTAAGCTGAGTTGTCCGAGTTTGGGTGGTGCAGTGGCCCCCACCTGCCGGGCAGCGACCGATACATTGCTGCGAAGAATGCAGGGATACAGCGGTAGCCAGGAGGCACACAGAACATATTTAAGAAAAAGGCCGAAATAAGCTAATTAATTAGGGGCCGCCCAGCACGTAAATGTTGGCCCAGATCAGAGGTAACGCAATCGGCAATCGTCTCTGATCCAGGCCGACAATTACATGCCGGGTGGCACCTAATTAATTAGCATATTTATTTTGGCTTTTTTCTTAAAGATATGCTGGATGCCTCCTGGCTACCGTTTCATTCTCCACGAATTGGTATTTGTCTGTGGCCTGGATGTTGGGGTGGTGGGACACTGGGGTGTAGTCTGTCTCCATTAGGGCAGGCAGCTCATCTTCTCCTATGACTACCTGCCTCGATGTCGAAGGTTGAGGTTCGTCGTCTGTTGTGGCTGATATGGAAGGCTTGCTTGACTGCTTAGCCTCGCGCATTTTTCTATCATACAGTTCTTTGTAAGCACTCAAACCATCCTGCAAATATACCTTAAACCAATGTACCCTTTCAAAATTAAAGTCGTACTTTATCATTACTCATTCGGTTTTGATGGCTATCCTTTCCTCTTCCAATTGCATCAGCTCTTCATCTATCAGTTCTTGGTCATGGGATGCCAAAACCTCTTCAACATCATCTTCGTCAGCTTCCACAAGCCAAACTTACTTTGTCCTTACTTCGGTCACCACGATCGAAATGCTTAATTATCTCTAGTTTTACGCTAAGTGTAACACCCTTACAAGCTCTTTCAGGCTTTTCCGATACCTTAGAACTCATCTTGCAAACGGCTGCTCACAGGCACGTGTTTAAGTAATGCCAGCTAGAATGCAGTTCTGAATCCGGGGGAGAGCGGCCGCTCGGGGCGCGCGCTGCCTTTTTTATCGCGTGCTGATTTTTTTCGCGCGCTACCTTTCTTCGTAACAGTGAAAACACCTTCTGAAAGTGAAAACAGGGTACTAATGTAGGTCTTTTGTAACAGTGAGGTTTCGTAAAGCGAACGTTCGAAAAGCGGGGGACACCTGTACTTACAATATACCTCAAATATTAAATGCACGTCAACACTGGGCTTTGACCTCCCTGTCAGACTTGCAGACATTGAGCCAATGGGCCTCAGCTTCTGGACTTCCAGACTTCCAGTCCTGGGAGCTTCCTATAAGTCCTTATGAATTTAGCAATAAAAGCCACTAGGGAATGTGAAGACAATGCTTTAAAGAATCTTAAGAATCTGTTTTTAAAAAACTGCATGAGCTGTTGGTTTTGTAGTAGTAGTTGTGCCTCCACTTAAAAATTAGTAAGATCACTGATATGAACACAACTTAGGAGCTTAGGAGGGTTAATGGTGCCTAACAGCGACTCCTTTGCTTGCATCTTCGAAAACCACTCTATGTCCATCTTTAATATCTCTATTTTTCCCTTTCAGTGTTCTTTTGAAGAGCCTGAGCTGGAGTTACATGCTGACTACAGTTCTTTGCTGGAATGCGACCCACATTCGGGGTTCCATAACTGGCTGTTGCTCAGCACACCAAAGGCTTGGCCTAAGAGTCTGGCTCAAATTCGGAAGCCTAGGATCTTGGGGCTTTTGGGCAGATTGAGGGTCGGTGTCATGACAGGAGACCCGTGTGTCATCGAGGGAGTCGGGATATCTGCTGTGTGCCTGGAGACCTGTGATCTTTGCGATCTTCAGGCTCAGAGCTAGAAAAAAGTGATGTAACATCGTAAACCAGTGAGTTGTTTGTTACGTCTCCCTGCTCACTGGGAAAATGGAGATATCTCTTTCTCCCTTATTAGGGAGAGAGAGATCATGCGGTATGTCGAACACTGGGAAACGTGAAGTCTTTGGGGTGACTGCAAGTCGGTGTCTTTGCTATTGCTTTGCTCACGCTTGAGTGCTCGGTGGCGGTACCGACGCTTACTTTTTTTTTGCCGGAGGGGGGAGGGGGGAGTGTTGCTTGCTGTCGCTTACGCACGGGAGGGGGGAGCTGGGGGGGACTTTGGGGTTCTAACATTTAACTGTCATTCATTCTTTGGGGCTCGCCTCTGTTTTCGTGGATGCTTGTGAAGAAAAAGCATTTCAGGATGTATATTGTATATATTTCTCTGACATTAAATTGTACCTTTGAACCTTTGGGCACATGGCTAAGTGGTTAAGGCATTCATCTAGTGATATGAAGGTCGCTAGTTCGAGCCTCAGCTGTGACAGCATGTTTGTGTCCTTGAGCAAGGCACTTAACCACACATTGCTCTAGTGTCTGTGTGAGGAGTAGCGCCCCACACAGACTTCCAATCTGCATCTTGTAAGGCATGAAAATGCCTGACGCAGGCCTCTCATGGTCTGAGTCGATGTTCCCTCCCTTCCCCCTACTTTGAACCTTTGAACAACGTCTCAGTCCACCTTTCTGTGTTGTACAGGTGTCCCCTGCTTTTCGAACGTTCGCTTTTCGAAACCTCACTGTTACGAAAGACCTACATTAGTACCCTGCTTTCACTTTCAGAAGGTGTTTTCACTGTTATGAAAAAAATCAGTGCATGGTAAAAAATTAGTGCGCGAAAAAATCAGCGTGCGATAAAAAGCAGCATGCGATAAAAGGCAGCGTGCGCCCTGAGCAGCCGCTCTCCCTGGATTTGGAACAGCATTGCTTAAACACGTGCCTGTGAGCAGCCATTTGCAAGATGAGTTCTGAGGTATTGGAAAAGCCTGAAAGAGCTCGTAAGGGTGTTACTCTTAGCATAAAACTAGACATAATTAAGCGTTTCAATCGTGGTGAATGAAGTAAGGACAAAATGAGTTTGACTTGTGAAAGCTGACAAAGATGATGTTGAAGAGGTTTTAACATCTAATGACCAAGAACTGATAGATGAAGAGCGATGCAATTGGAAGAGGAAAGGATAACAATCGAAACCGAATTCATTAGCGAAATGAACGTGAAGCAGCTGCGTGAGATTTTCGCTGCAATGATAAAGTACGACTTTAATTTTGAACGGGTACGTCGGTTTAGGGGATATTTGCAAGATGGTTTGAGTCCTTACAAGGAACTGTATGATAGAAAAATGCGCGAGGCTCAGCAGTCAAGCAAGCCTTCCACTTCAGCCACAGCAGATGACGAACCTCGACCTTCGACATCGAGGCCAGCAGACATAGGAGAAGATGACCTGCCTACCCTCATGGAAACAGACGACGAGATGACACCCCGGTGTCCCACCACCCCAACCCCCGGCCCACGGACAGATACTGATTCGCGGAGAATGCAGCAGTAGCTGGGAGACACCCAGCACATCTTTAAGAAAAAAGTTGAAATAAACATGCTAATTAATTAGGTGCCGCCCCACATGTAAATGTTGGCCCAGATCAGAGGCGATGCGATCTGGGCCGACAATTACGTGTCGGGCGGCGCCTAATTAATTAGCTTGTTTATTTCGGCTTTTTTCTTAAAGATGTGTTGGGTGCCTCCTGGCTACCGCTGGACACCTGCATGCTTCGCGGCAATGTATTGGTCGGCGGCCTGGAGGGTGGGGGCCACTGCACCACCCAACCCGCGATGACTCAGTCTAACACACCATCATCAGTGTGCTCTGCGCCGTCTTCCCAATTCCAGTAAGTGATACTACACTGTACGTACATTATTTCTACTTTATATAGGTTATGTATTTTTACGTGTTATTTGGTATGATTTGGCAGCTTCATAGCTTAAAAGTTACTGGAGAGTGTTTTTGCCGTGTTTTTGCCGAGAGCGCTTGCGTGAGATTTTCGCTTCGGTGAACAGAGCAGTAATGATTGTGGAAAAGTATTTCTACTTTATATAGGCTGTGTATTAATCATATGATTCCTGCTTTTACTATATGTTACTGTTATTTTAGCTTTTATGTGTTATTTGGCATGATTTGGTAGGTTATTTTTGGGTCTGCGAAGGCTCACAAAATTTTCCCATATAAATAAATGGTAATTGCTTCTTCGTTTTACGACATTTCGGCTTACGAACCATTTCATAGGAACACTCTACCTTTGGATGGCGGGGGAAACCTGTATTAGAAGGTACTGCACAGCTGGAGATGCCATCTTTTGTTTGAGACACACCAGAAGCCTCATCCACTCTCTGGAGTGGCATGATTCAGACATACAGTATGTAAGGGGGCTTAAAAGATGGCCTAGCCAACAATTATGCCTCAACCTACTTCACCCAAAGCAGATTATTTGGCCATTGTCTGATTGCTTTTTGGGGATCTGCTAGTGGATGTTCACCAATGTGTTTCCTCAGTGTATAAGTGGGGCTGTATTACTACATTACTTCATTGGCCGCAAAGTATTTAGCAACAATCTCAAACAAGGAAAGGCATTTACAACTATGAGTTTACTTTTCCATTACTTGAAAATAAATTGGAGGCCAAATATCTTGTACTTAGAATTTACAATTGTATACTTAAATTTCAGGAAGGAACTTAATAAATTAATTCAATGCAAAAAGTATTTAAATTGAAGTTTTACTCATTCCACTGTAACAACCAGAACTATTTCCCGTCTCTTACTTTAGTAATCAGAAGGCTCAGCTTTGTATTTTTATAGGGCAACTTGTATAGATTTCACAACAGATTGATAAATTCTGTAAGGTGGAAATTTATTCCAAAAATAGTAAGAATTTTTCCACAAAACAGTTGATAGCTTGCTTCTCTTAGTCTTTACTGATTCTAATATTGGAAGCTGTAATTTCCCCTAGGATAAAGAAAGTATGACTATGACTAATATGTGCCCTCATCTCAACTTACTCCCATAAGGGCTCAGTGACTCCAATACAGCAATTGCCTGCAGGAAGCTAGTTTTCCTCTTCAAATTCAAAATTCAAAGTACTTTTATTATCAAAGAATGTATGAATTTATACACCTTGAAATGTGCCTGATTATTGGCAGCTGCAAAGCAAGATACTCCAATAAGCCAATTAAGAAAAAGACCAAAAACACTGCGCATTGTGAAAGAGAGAGATAAAAAACACATTGTGCAAACAATAGATGCAAGTCAACCGCACCCCAAACCAGACCAAGACCAAGATCCACTCCCAAAATAGCTGGAGTAGGCCCAAGCCAAGCCTCCGGCCCAGTTTTCACAATGGTGTGGTAGAAATGCAAATCAGCTGAATCAGTTCACAGCCTCGTTGCCGCGGAGAAAGGAAAGAACTTTTGTGGGAGAACAAGCAAAATCAGCCCCACCCTCGCCCCTGTACCTGACACTCAGGCTTCCAGTCTATCTGGGCCGAAGTTTGAAATTGTCCAAGCACCGAGTATTGCCACGTTCCACGAATCCAGGCTCTGTGATACACTTGGGCTGCCCTATCCGAAGCCATTCTCAATCTCACCAATTTGGCTCAGCACTTGGAGTGATCCAACCTCCTACCCGGGTTAGGTGGACGGGCATTGAAACTCTTCCTCACTAAGTCATCCCCAAATTGCTTACTCCATCTCTGGTGGCAATATGAACTCTGTCTGTGAACCCAGTGGCTCGAGCAGGTTGTGCTCCAAAATAAAAATCCTAACTAACTACAGAACACAGCTCTCTCCAGTTCATGAATCTTACATCTGCCATATTGCTTGCACTATTCAGCAATCTGTGAGATATATAATCAGTCTAGTCTCCAAGCCCCGCTTCCACATTGCAATCCTTCTCATTTTCTCTATTTATGAGCTCATCAAACCTTCATTTTCACTGAATTCACATGTATGTTATCCTACATGCTTTTCCTTTATTTTCCCCTCTCCTTTGCCATGCTGGCATCTCTGATTCTAAATCACTCTTTTGCCTGAGTTTCACAGTTGTTCCTGCACTTCCTACTGCCATTCTTTCCCTTCTCTTATAATCCTCCTACAAGTTTTTAAAATCTAGTGTATTAGAGACAAGACACAGCCTTTTTTCAACAGCTGTGTCTTGTTTCTAACATTTTTAACCATCCTGCATTAAAGATCTTGCTTTTTTTTTAAACCAAAGTTTACTATTAACTCGTCGTCGTGGCTATCCCTCGAGGTCCACAATGATGGTCTTCGTTCTGAAGAAGTGGCCCACAGAGTGAAGACCCTTGTGCATGTATTTGTTTAACGTGTACTTGATGTTGCACTGCAAGAAGCACACGATACTTCGCAAATCAACCAACTGATTCCAATGGCATGGAAACCATGACGATTGGAGCTGATGGATTTGTTGCAGCCTTCATCCGCCTTCACAGCCATTGAGTTCGAAGTAACTTCGCCTGCCTGTTCCACCGTTGAGGTCTTGGTTGGATTGTTCTTTGTCAGGGACCTCACTCTCGACCTTACCGCCATGGGTGACCCTACCAGGAGCATAGTTCCAGACAGCTTTGCTCTCGGGATCACAGGACCACACAAGCCTCTCCACCATGACAAGGTGACAATCCACGGAGAAGGCTATTAACTAACAAAAAGCCCTTCCGCAAATAGTACTGAATTGGTGCTAATGGAAATGCCCAACTGACTTTTCACGTTAATTCTCCAATTAAAGCAATGTTGGTTAATGAAGAGCATCAGCATGAAGCCGTCTTGTCACAAGTTGTCTTCAACCTCTTGTTTCAGCAGTCTGTGGTACCCCTCTGCTTCAAGCAGGCTTCAATCATACCAGTGACCACGGTAGTATACCTCAGTGACTATCACTCAATTGCACTTATATCCACTATGATGAAGTGCTTTGAGGGTTTGGTCATGAAACATGTCAATTCCTGCCTGAGGAGTGAGCTGAATCCAGTCCAATTTTCTCCAATCACAACAGGTCAACTGCAGATACCATTTCATTAACCCTTCACTCAGCTCAGGAACAAATGGACAATAAAAATACATACATCAGGATGCTCTTCATTGACTACAGCTCAACCTTCAATACTATTATCTCCTTAAAACTCAGAGCTAAGCTCTAAGACCCATGCCTAGATACTTTCCTGTGCAACTGGATCCTCTGTATCCTCCGTGGCAAACCCCAGTTAATATGGATTGATAACAACATCTCCTCCACTACACTCATTAACACCAGAGGTACACCACAAGCCTGTTATCTTAGCCTTCCGCTCTACCCGCTTTATACTTATGATTATGTAGCTAAGTACAGTTCCAATGCTGTATTTAAGTTTGCTAATGACGTCACTGTTGCTCAGCGATTCAAAGATGAGGATGGATCTGCATGTAGCAGAGAAATTGAAAATCTGTTTGAATGGACCCACAACAACCTCTCCCCTGACATCAGCAAAATCAAAGAGCTGATTATCGTACAGGAGAAAGAAACCAGAGATCCACAAGCCAGTTCTCATTAGGGGAGTGCAAGTAGAGAAGGACAGTAGCTTTAAATTCCTTGGTGTTAACAACTCAGTGATGCTGTCCTGGTATTGGCATTTAAATACCATCACAAAGAAGCAAGACCTCAGGTTTCTTTGAAGTTTGTATAGATTCAGTATGTCACCTGGAACTTTGAAAAACATAAGACCATAAGACCACTAGATATAGGAGCAGAATTAAGCTATTTGGCCCATTGAGTCTGCTCTGGCATTTCATCATGGCTGATCCAAATTTCCTCTCAGCCCCTGTCTTCTGTCATCTCCCCGTATCCTTTCATGTCCTGACCAATCAAGAATCAATCAACCTCTGCCTTCAGTATACATAAAGATTTGGCCTCCAAAGCTACCTCTGGCAACAAATTCCACAGATTCACCACTCGCTGGCTAAAGAAATTCCTCCTCATCTCCATTCTAAAGGGATGCCCCTCTATTCAGAGGCTGTGTCCTCTGGTCTTAGACTCTCTCACCATAGGAAACATCCTCTCCACATCCACTCTATTAAGGCCTTTCACCATTCGATAGGTTTCAATGAGGTTACCCCTCTGTCTTCTAAATTCCAACGAATACAAGCCCAGAGCCATCAAACGCTCTTCATATGACAAGCCATTTAAATCTTAGAATTATTTCCATGAACCTCCTTTGAACCTCTTTAGTTCCAACACATCCTTTCTATGATAGGGGGCCTAAAACTGCTCGCAATACTTCAAGTGAGGCCTCACCAGTTCTTTATAAAGTCTCAACATTACATCCTTGCTTTTATATTTTAATCCTCCTGGAGTGAAACTTAACATTGCACTTACCTTCCTCATCCTGCAAATTAACCTTTAGGGATCCTGCACAAGGACTCCTAAGTCCCTTCGTACCTCAGCTTTTTGTATTTTCTCTCCATTTAGAAAATAGTCTACCCTTTCTGTTCTTCTTCCAAAGTGCGTGATCATACATTTCTTAACACTGTATTCCACCTGCCATCTCTTTGCCCATTCTCCTAATCTGTCCAAATTCTTCTGCAGCCTCTCTACTTCTTCAAAACTACCTATCCCTTCATCTATCATCATATCGTCTTGCAACAAAGCCATCAATTCCATCATCCACTCATTGACATATAACATAAAAAGAATTGGTCTCAACACAGATCCCTATGGAACATCACTAGTCACCAGCAGCCAACCAGAAAACGCTCCATTTATACCAACTCTTTGCCTCTTGCCAAATAGCCACTGCATTATCCATGCTAGAATCTTTTTGCTCTAATACTATGGGATAATTTGTTAAGTAGCCTCATGTCAGGCACCTTGTCAAAGGCCTTCTGAAAATTCAATGACACATCAATCTATTCTAACTTGTCCATCCTGTTTATTATTTCTTCAAATAATTCCAGCAGATATGTCAGGCAAGATTTTCTCTTGAGGAAACTATGCTGAGTACGGCCTATTTTATCATGTGCCTCCAAGTACCCTGAGAGCTCATCCATAATAATCAACTCCAACATCTTCTCAACCACTGAGGTTAAACTAACTGGCCTATAGTTTCATTTCATCGACCTCTCTCCCTTCTTGAAGAGTGGAGCGACATTTGCAATTTTCCAGTCTAATGCCTCAATCTCCTTAGCCACCCCTTTCAGAACCCTGGGATGTACACTATCTGGTCCAGGTGACTTACCTGCATTCAAACTTTTCAGTTTCCCAAGAACCTTCTCTTTAGTTATGGTAACTTCACACACTTCATGATACCTGGAACTTCCACCATACTGCTAGTGTCTTCCACAGTGAAGACTGAAGTAAAATAGTTATTCAATTTGTCTTCCATTTCATTGTCCTCCATTATTACCTCCCCAGCATTGTTTTCCGGTGTCCAATATCCACTCTCGCCTCTCTTTTATACTTTATAAATCTGAAGAAACTTTTGGTATCCTCTTTAGTATTATTGGCTAGCTTATTTTTGTATTCCTTCTTTTACCTTCTTAATGATTTTTTTAGTTGCCTTCTGTTGATTTTTAAAAACTTCCCAATCCTTTAACTTCCCACTAATTTTGCTCTATTATATGTTGGCTTGGACTTCTTTTGATAACCATGGTTGTGTCATCCTTCCTTTAGAATACTTCTTCCTCTTTGGGATGTATATATCCTGTACCTTCCAAACTGCTTCCAGAAATTCCAGCCATTGCTGCTCTGCTGTCATCCCTGCCAGTGTTCTTTTCCAATCAATTCTGGCCAACTCCTTTCTCGTGCTTCTGTAATTCTCTTTACTCCACTGTAATACTGATATATCTGACATTAGCTTCTTCTTCTCAAATTTTGGGGTGAATTCGATCAATTATGATCACTTCTTGGGTTCTTATCCAAAATGCTTTGGGCTGGAAGTGTTTCAAAATTCAGACTTTTTTGGATTTTAGAATATCAGTGAGATATCTTGGGATTGCCACCATTTCCAACTCTGAATTTATGAGCTACGGGTAAGCAGTCTCTGTCTTACAGTTGTTCATCACATATATGTACTTAACAGTACAAACTATTACATATTGTTAATATAATGAAAATACAACGTGTGCAGGGTAGTAAAAACAGCACAGCAGCATTGGGAGAAAACCTGAATCATCTGTGAAACAACAGCAAATAACGGCAGGCTTTCAGTCTCCGCCCAGGATGTCGTGTTTTGGTTAAGAGGTTACAGTACACTGTATTTGTATTTTACTTTTCTTTGCTTTTATGTAAGATATGAAAGCAATCAGCATTGTAGACATGTTCTGGTGTTAGATTTTCATCAGCAGTGACCTTGTCAAACACATCAATGAAGTTCTCTGCTGCTTCATGATCAGTAGATGCTTTAAAAATATAATGTCATGCCTTTTCTTAAATATCTCCAACCAGACTGATGAATATTCACAATTACCTTTACTTTTCAGCTCATCATGATGGTTTTTGCTTGGTTCATAATCAGCTTTCCATTAAACAGCATATATTTCCTTCGATGCTGATGAATCTACTCTGAAATCATGATTGAGATCTTCATTTCTCACTTTATGCACAGTTTTCCTATTTTTCATTAACCTGTTCATTACATATGTGAAGCCACTTCTCAGAATTATCTGTGGTACACAGAGACCTGTGCATCACCCGAGAACCTTCCCAGCACCTAGTGAAATTTTCCATTTCAGATGTCATGTTGGCAATTTAAAATATTTTGGATTTTTCAGGTTTTCGGATTTTGGATTTTCGGGAAAGGGGTATTCAATCTGTAATTTTTAGTTTCAGGAAGAAGGACTTAACTGTAAATTGTGAAATAATTGATGAGGGGGAGGGGAAACTGGAACACAATTGAACAGAGTTAAGTCCTGAGTAGGATCTCAAAATGGCCAACTAGTAACTAGGCAGCATCCATCATCTAAGGTCCCCACCATCTTCTTCAGAATTCAAAGTTCAATGTAAATTTATTATCAAAGTACATGTATGTCACCACACACAAGCCTGAGATTAATTTTTTTGTGGGAATTTTTCAAAAGTCATTGAAGACTAGTGAAATCTCTAAGAACCGGAAATGGGCTAATGTTGTCCCAGTGTATAAGAAGGGTGACCACACTGACCCTGGTAACCATAGACCGGTAAGCTTAACATGTATCACAGACAAGATATTGGAAACAATAATAACAAAAGAGATGGAAAAACAACTGATAAGAACAGGCTTGTTAGCAGAAAGCCAGCATGGGTTTGGAAAGGGGAAATTATGTTTTACTAATATGCTGGGGTTCTATGAAGAGGAAACTAAAATTTATAACAATAGAGCGACTGATATTATTTATTTGGACTTTCAGAAGTCTTTTAACAAGGTACCCCACGAGAGGTTAACAATCAAATTACAGGAGATGGGGTTTCAGGTTAAGGTGTGTGAATGGGTGCAGAATTGGCTCAAAAACAGAAAACAACGAGTTATGGTGAGAGGATCATATTCACACCTGGAAGATGTTAAAAGTGGGGTTCTGCAGGGATCAGTTTTGGGACTACTGTCATTTTTAATTTACATTAATGATTTGGATAAGCACATAACATAGTAAAGTTTGCCAATGACACAAAATTAGGAGGATGGGCTGATAACATTCAGGAAGCAGTATCACTACAGTTAGCTCTCAACAGAATCCAGATGTGGGCAGAATAAATGGCAGGTGAAGTTTAATGTAAGTAAATGGGAAGTATTACATACAGGAAGTAGAAATATTAGATATAAATATACAATGGCGATCTTGAGTTAGAAAATGCACTGTATGAGAAGGATTTGGATGTCCTGGTAGACTTATTACTATGAACATCTAGACAATGCACAGAAGCGACTAGGAAGGCTACTAGAACGTTGGGCTCTATAATGTACCCAGCAGCAGAGTTCGAGTGTAGAGCCGTTCTCCTTACGCTGTATAACGTGCTTGCGAGGCCACATCTTGAATACTGTGTACAGTTTTGGTCTCCAGATTGTGCAAGGGATGTGAAGGTACTGGAGAGCATTCAGAGAAGGGCAACAAGACTCATTTCAGATCTGCAGGGTATGAGCTATGAAGAAAGATTGAAAGAATGAAATCTTTTTAGCCTAAGTAGATGTAGAATGAGAGGAGACCAGATAGAAGTATTCAAAATCATTAAAGGTATAAGTAAAGTGGATGCCAGCTGCTACTTTAAAATTTGATCGATCGTGGCTATCCCTCGAGGTCGAGGATGATGGTCTTTGTTCTGTTGATCTATTTATGGGCTTTCAAGTGGCTTATAAGTCCAATCTTGGCTTTGAAGTTCTTCCCCATTCAGGACAGGTAGTTCCAGATGGCAGATTGGGCTTTGGTTGTTGCTGCCTCTTTTTCCATTTTCTTCTCTTTTCCTCTAATTCTTGGTGTCTGTTTGGATGTCATGATCATGAAAGGCTCTTGTTCGGAGACATCCAAAAGTTGTTCCAGCATACTTAAGACGATGTTGGATCTCGCCATTACGGTCGACATTGGAGGAGAGGTGACTTCCAAGATACGGAAAGTGGTCCACGTTTTCCAGAGTTGTTTCACCAAGTTGAATTGATGGTTCTATCTGATTTGTCTCAGTTGGTGATGGTTGGTAGATGACCTGAGTCTTCTTGGAATTGATGGCAAGTCCAAGTTTCGTGTATGTATGGTTGAAGGCAGTCAGAATCTGTTATATAATATACGAATTAATCTAATCCATATGAATATAGAGTAAGGAGTTTGTTAATGTGATTCAATATACTGTATCTGATATTACTATATTTTTTCTTTTGTTTTATAATATGTATTTTCTTGAACTCTGTATTCTTCTACATAGAAATCAATAAAAAATATTGGAAAAAGAAAAGAATCTGTTTTAGGTGTCAACTGTATATTGGAGCTCAATGAGGGAACTCGTGGATATCTTGTTTTTAGACTTGAGACAGGCAAGATTGAAAAGTCTGCCATCTGTTCTGCAGGCAATTTCAATTTCTGGGGGTAGGTTGTCCTTGATGATGTGGATGACTGTCGCATTTAAGATGGTGAACAAAGTTGGGGCAATCACACATCCCTGTTTTACTCCTGATCTAACTTGAAAAGTCTCACAGTTACTGTTGCTGACCATGACTGTGGCAAGCATACCATCATGGAGTAGTCTCAGGATCTGAATGTACTTTTCAGGTCATCCATAGGTGGATAGGACATCCCATAGGAGTTCCCTTGATACCGAGTCAAAGGCTTTGGTGATGTCGATGAATGCCATGTACAAAGGTTGAAGTTGTTCACGACATTTTTCTTGTAGTTGTCGCATTGTGAAGATCATGCCGGTTGCTCCACGTGATGGTCTAAAACTGGCTTGTGTCTCCGGAAGGATCTTCTTGGCTAAAGGCTTGAGCTGGTTGTTCATAATGCGGGTGAGGATCTTTCCTGCTGTTGCTAACAGGGAAATTCCACGATAGTTTCCGCATTAGGATCGATCGCCTTTCTTTTTGTAGATGGTAATGATTGCTGAGTCTCTAAAGTCTGCTGGTATGTCTTCATTTATCAGATCTTGATGAGAAGTTGATGCAGTTGGTAATGAAGCGGGTTACCTTCAATTTTGTAGACCTCGGCTGGTATTCCATCGAGTCCAGCGGCCTTGTTGTTTTTCAAGGTTTTGATGGCATCCTTGACGACTTCAAGTGTTGGTATCTTGCTTAGGGAGTCGTCAACAGGCTGTTTTAGAATGTTGTTAATCACATTCCTGTCAAATGAGATGGTTTGATTTAGAAGATCTTCAAAGTGCTCCCTCCAACTAGAATTGATGTCAGCATTGCTCTTCAGGATGGTTGAACCATCTTTGCTTTTGAGAGGGGCTTGACCGTGAGTTGCATTGAAAAAGCCTTGAGTGTCATTGGCGTCTGCTAGTTGTTGGATTTCCTGAGCTTTCTTCCTCCACCATTGGTTTTTCAGGTTCCGGGTGCTCTTCTGGACTGCAGCCTTGCATTCCTGATAGTGTTTCCTTTTGGTAGCCGATTGTTGGTTGTTTTGTAAGGTGATGAAAGCTTTTCTCTTTTCATCGATGAGTTGTTCGAGTAGTTTGTCGTTATCATCGAACCAATCCTGATGTTTTTTCATCTTGAACCCAATTGTTTGTTTGCAGGAGGTGATGATAGCATTCTTCAATTGATTCCAATGTTCTTCTACAGATGGTGAGATTTATTGAGGAAGTTGTTCTTGAAGATTTTGTTGGAACTTCTGTACATGGTTGATGTCTTGAAGGATGTCAACATTGAATTTCTTAATAGTGTTCTGATTTTGGTGTTTCCTTTTGGGCCAAATCTTCATTCTCATGGTGGACGAGATGAGTCGATGGTCTGTCCAGTACTCGTTGGCAACAGTAACAGCTCTTGTTATCAGTACATCTTGTTGGTCCCGAGATCATACGATGATGTAGTCGATGAGGTGCCAGTGTTTGGAGCGTAGATGCTGCCAGGAGAGTTTGTGCCTGTTTTTCTGCTGAAATAGAGTGTTTGTAATCACCAGGTTGTGTTCAGCACATTTGGTGAGGAGGAGTGTTCCATTGGCGTTGACCTTGCCAACTCCTTCCTTGCTTATTATTCCAGTCCAGAACCTATGATCTTTCCCGACTCTGACATTGAGGTCTCCCAAGAGAATGATTTTGTCGTTGTTGGGAACGGAGGAAAGGAGGTTGTCAAGTTGGGCGTAGAAGTTCATCTTTACTTCATCTTCAGTGTCCAGAGTTGGAGCATAGGCGCTGATAATGGTGGTGTGTTGGTTCTTGACAAGTTGGATTCGCAGAGTGATGAGACGTTCATTGATTCCCAGTGGTTGCTCTGTCAGCTTCTGAAGTAGGCGGTTTCAGATGGCAAAACCTACTCCATGGATCCTCGGTTGTTCAGGATCAAGTCCTTTCCAGAAAAAGGTGTATTGACCTTGCTCTTCCTTTAGGTGCCCTTCTCCAGCTCTGCGGGTCTCACTCAGAGTGACAATGTCAATGGTGAATTTTTGGAGTTTCCGGGCAACAAAGGCAGTTCTCTCTGGTCGGTCTGAGTTTGGGTTATCCAGCAGAGCTTGTATATTCCAGGTTCCAAATTTCATAGTTTCACTTCTCGATGTTTTTCGACCGCATGATGGTGATCCCTCTGTACACGGCTTTCCAGACAGGATGGGGTGAAGCAGACTATTTTTAGGGCACCTTTTCTAGCCCCTTCCCAGTTCAGGGTGAGCATAGTGGATCCTAAATAGGGCTGCTCAGACGTGAATACTGCTGCCGAACAACTTTCCTGCTTCTGTCCAAAAGTTGAGCGACTGAATCAAGTATTCACTGCTTTCGTGCCGGTTCTTGACTAGGAGCTTCTAGCCATCACATTGCCTGCTCCCGTTGCCCTCCCCGATCGCAGAAAGACTTGAAGAAGTGGCCCACAGAGCAAAGATGCCTGTGTGTGTATTTGTTTAATGTGTACTTTATGTTGCGCTCCAAGAAGCACACGATACTTCACAAATCAACCAACTGAATCCAATGGCATAGGAACCATGATGATTGGAGCTGATGGATTTGTTGCAGCCTTCATCTGCCTTCAAAGCCATTGAGTTCGAAGTAACTTCATCTGCCTGTTCCACCGTTGAGGTCTTGGTTGGATTGTTCTTTGTCAGGGACCTCACCCTCGACCTTACCGCCATGGGTGACCCTACCAGGAGCATAGCTCCAGACGGCATTGCTCTCCGGATCACAGGACCACACAAGCCTCTCCATTACGACAAGGTGACAATCCACAGAGAAGACTTTAAAATTAATCCATCATCGATGATACGGGGCCATAGGTGGAGACCCATTAAAAGGAGATTTCAGACTAACATCAGGAAGCATTTCTTTACACAGCGAGTTGTGAACACATGGAATAAACTATCTAGTTGCGTACTTGAGAGTAGTACCTTAGAGACTTTCAAATCTAAACTTGATAGTTATTTCAACACACTATGTGAATAGGAACGTGGCAAGGTTTGTTGGGCTGAATGGCCTGTTCTTGTCAAAAACTTTCTAAATACATGAAACAAAATAGAATCAATGAAAAACTGCACCCAGCAGGGCGGACAAACAATCAATGTATAAGTGACAAAAAAATTGTGCAAATAGAAAAAAAAAAATAAAAAATAAATAAACAATAAATATCAAGAACATGAGATGAAGAGTTCTTGAAAGTGAGTCCATAGGTTGTGGGCACAGTTCAGTGATGGGGCAAATGAAGTTATCTCCTCTTGTTTAAGAGCTAGATGGTTGAGGGGTAATAACCGTTCCTGACCCACGTGGTGTGGGTCCTGATGTTCCTGTACCACCATCCTGATGGCAGCAGCGAAAAGAGAGCATGGTCTGGATGGTGGGTTTCCTTGATGTTGCTTGATGATGCATGAAAAGGTTAGCATATGAGGAACGTTTGATGGCTCTGGGTCTGTACTCACTGGAATTTAGAAGGATAAGAAGGGACCTCATTGAAACCTTTCTAATGTTGAAAGGCCTAGACAGAGTAGATGTGGAAAGGATGTTTCCCATGGTAGGGAAAGAGGGCACAGCCTCAGGATAGAGGGGTGTCCATTCAAAACAGAGATGCAGAGCAATATCTTTAGCCAGAGGGTGGTGAATTTGTGGAATTTGTTGCCACATGCAGCTGTGGAGACCAGGTTGTTGGGTGTATTTAAGGCAGAGATTGATAGATACTTGATTGGACTCAGCATCAAAGGTTACAGGGAGAAGGCCGGGGAATGGGGTTGAGGAGGGGGAAGAAAAGGATCAGCCATGATTGAATGGTGGAACAGACTCGATGGGACAAATGACCTAATTCTGCTCCTATGTCTCATGATCTTATGGTCTAAAGTGAGCATATAAGGCATGGAACTCACCTGGAAGCACAGCCTTGTTGTCACCTATGCTGCTCTGTTTCACTTTGTAGGAGGTGATAGCATTCAAGCATTACCATGGATGCTGAGCATTCTTCAGTGATTCAAGTTCGGTCTAGAATCACCACTTTGCACATGAGCTGATTATTGCAGCTACCATCAGGCAGGAAGGAGAGGTCTTTAGGCTCACACTATCGTCTTCAAGATCGCTACTTCCCTCCTTGAACCAACCAGCAAATCACGAATCACTATCGTTTAACACACTGTGACCACCTTGATCAGTTTGCATTAAAATGGAATTTGTTTGGTTTCGTTCTAATTGTGTTCTTTCTTGTTAGAGTTGCTTTTTTATGGTTAAGTTATATTTTTCTTGTGAATGCTTCTTATATGATAAGTGCTTGTGATACTCCTGCAAGTAATTTTTTCATTGCACCTCTGCATATGTCTGCTTGTGCATATGTTAGTAAACTTGGCTTTGGCTTTAAACAGCTACAGATCCAGGGCCGTGTTGAGAATTATTAAAAGGTGGGCAGCAGAATGGGAGTAAGAGGTGATGTTTATCTGGAACCGATTGATCAATATGAGAAGGTGAATCAAGAATGACAGACATGCTTAGTGGGACAGCTAGAGAGCCAGATACAGAGAGTTTCCCTGTAAACCTCAAACACCAAGAGGCAGAATATTTAACTTCTACTTGCCATCAATTTAAGAGTAAAAGGCCATTCAAATGAAATGCCTGTTTCTTTTTTGTGTCTTTCTGACTGTAAAAAAACAGGTGCAAAATCAGCATTAGGGGAAGGATTGCCTACAATGTCTAGTTCAATGGCATAAATGTGGTCCAGGATCACCTCTAGGCTCATACCCCACCCTCTGTCAGAAATAAAACAACAATCAGGAACCTAATCAAATGCCTGCCGTCTCTGTAGCTACAACTCTGGCAGTCTGTGGTTTTGGCTAATGCCACAAAACATCAACAAGTAGGCTTACTTATAATAAATTATCCATTAGTGCACGTTCCCCTTCAGATTCAACTGGCCTCACCATAATCCCAGCAGGTCCATTTGGAAACGCCAGTAAACTGAGACCAAGTTGCACAAATATCTGTCATTTCTCACTTTTTAACAGGGGTTACCAAACTGAGGTCCACGGACCCCTTGCTTAATGGTATTGGTATTGGTCCTTGGCTTAAAAAAATAGGGAACCCCTGCTTTAAAAGCTTTCCCTGTTTAGCAACTGACCCAGGTTTTGCTTCTTGCTAGGCACATATCTAAAGAGAATAAAACTAGGTGTATTGACTCAAGTTAGAGATCACCCATGACCTATCAGAATAGCAGATGAGACACAAGGGACTGAATGGTTCAGTTCTCTTCTTATGACTTACTGTGAGTAATGCCACAGAGAATAATGAGATTATTAATACCTTGTTATGTAAGATCACGAAAGGAAATTAAGTAAAAATTATGATGTTGAAGTCATTTAGGTTTTCTGCCAGCCTCCTTTTGACAAGCACTGAAATGCAATAGGTTTTCGTCATTTCAAGAATTTACTGGCAGGTCTTGGCAGGTAACCTCCCCACCTACCCTTTCCAAGACTTCGGCTGGGATCTTCAGGCCAAGAACTCTCTGTACTGTTAATCTGTACATCCCTGACTCATTCACATCCTGGGATGGGGCTGGTGACCAACATGCCAAATGTGGTGAGAATACTTTGCTTGCAGATGTGTGGAAGCTGGCACATGGGTGGTTATGCAGAGTGCCAGGGAAGCTGAGGTTCGGCACCGGGATGGCTATCAATGGCAATTTAGATTGGATTTCCTAGCTACATTAGGCAAGACAATTAACCGGCACCAGATAAATACTGGCTTTCAGTATCAGTTCATGAGATTTGTTTGATGTCATCTGTATCCAATTTTCTCAACAACAATCACTAATCAGACCCAAGGTGGCACTTCAATATGAAGCAACATATTTGATCAGCTATTTAATGTTAATTAGATGTATCTATTCAGACAAGAAATAATTATGTCAAATAGAAAGGGAAAGCTTACTTCAAAAAATTAGACAAATAAAGCTACAACCAAGGACATCGATAAGTTTCAATTACACTACATCACGAAGAGGAGCATAGAGGCATTGGGAACAGACAGAGCAGGAGAGGAAAATAAACATGACCCTATGGAACATTATCCTTAAATGTCTTTGAAGTGTAAATATTTCAGCGTGTTTTGAATAACTTCTATTAAAAGTAGATGCCTTATATCCTGAACTCACCAGCAGATCCACAAGGTGGCTACATATTTAGAAAAGAGAGGTATTGGTCCAGGAAGATTTGCTATCTGAATCCACAAATTGTAGGGATGAATCAGGAGGACCTTTACTCTATATTGTGTTTTGCAAAGCTCGATGAAGAAAAGCTTAATACAAAAACAGTAGACCAAACTTCAATCGATTCCTTTTATTAGAAAGAGTGCCATGAGGCAGGATTTTTCTTAAAGTACTTTGAGGCAATGTTGATCATTGTGGGATTGGGCTACTAACACATCAATGATGAAAGGGCTGCACATGTTCTGAGGTGATGCTATAAAATTGCAACAGGACCCTATTAAAGAATGAGGAGGTAATACCAAAGATAAAACCATAAAGAATATCTCCTCCTTATTGGCCATTGTGAGTTGAAATTCACAACCCTTCTGAAATTCATTATATTTGGGTTTTGAAATCCCTGGAGATTATAAAAGGATAATAATGAAATTCCTTATTCTTTCAGCAGATGTGCAGCAAGGAATCTGTGCTATTCCAAAAACAACAGTGCATGGTGTTGCAAACTGTATTATTTCTTATATTTACTTACAACAAAGAAGGAGGCCATTTAGCCCATATACTTTATGTTAGCTCTGAGAGAATTCCCATTCCCACACGTTTCCCTCAGATGTCTATCAAATACACTGGATCTCCAGTAACACATCTAGAGGTGACTTAAAATAGTTAACCAAACAACGAGCATATCTTTATAATGTGAGTAAAGTAGGAATATTCCATGTGATCACAGAAAGAATATGAAAACTCCACACAAGCAGTACCTCAGAATGATAATCAGGTTTAATATCACTGCCATATGTTATGAAATGTGTTGGTTTGTGGCAGCAGTACAGTGCGATACATAATAATAACGAAATCTAAAAAAATTGAAATAAGTATATACTGATATATTTTAATTGTAATTACACTCACGTATGTAAAATTAAATTAAATACATAGTGCAAAAAGTGAACAAAAAGAAAGAAAAAAATACTGAGTTAGTGTACATGGGTTCATTGTCCATTCTGAAGTGTGCTACAGAGGGGAAGAAGTTGTTCCTGAAACATTGAATGTGTGTCTTTGGTCTCCTGTACCGCCTCCTTGATGGTAGCAATGGGAAGAGGGCGTGCCCTGGGTTATGGGGTCCTTGATGATTCTGACATCAGGATCGAACCTGGGCCTCTGGAGCTGTGAGTCAACAACACTAACTACAATACAACTGTGCCTTCCTTAAAATGTAGCACACCGGAATTCAAAGCATACACAAAAGGTAATACTCTACATTAATAGTAGTTATTGAGCAAGATTTCACTTTTCGCTGGCCGGTTTTTGTTCCTTTAAATCCACCCAAATGACTTCAAAAGTAGCTCAAGGCAAGAATTCTGCATCATAAATATTTTCAAAACATTTATTTCAATAATGATATTGGTTCCTTACTCACAGGTGAGTCACTCATTACTAACAGTGAAGGTTCATAAAGGATGTCACAAACTTGCATTCACACCATCATCTCTTACAAGGTGAGAATGAATAGCACTATATTCTTATTATATATTAATATACTATTATATTACACAACAATATATATAATAAACTATTTATAATAATATTATAAGCTGCTGTTCCTTTGGGTTCATCAGATGCATGGAGAGGGGGAGCGTGCTACGTGAGCAGCAGCTTGCTCTCTATATTGTACTGCCCAGGCTTGCGTATCTACACAGCCAGGATGCAACATTCATGGAGGACCCTGAGTGACAGAGGACTCTATATTAAAAAGAGAATAGTATAAGCATCATACTGCGATGACTTTCATGCCTTTTACGCATGCTTAGAGAGAGAGAATAACGATACACTTAACTAGTCTGCTTTGTCCACTCAGGCCATCTTCTACAAGCACCCCACTCACATCTGTGGCTCTATAGAGGTTCAAAACCAAGCTTTCAGACATGCTAGCATGCCACTTACTGTTGAGATGAAGTTAACCCTCCCTCCCAATTTTCTAGAATTATGGTCATTCTTGCTCTCATCAGCAAACAAAATGCTATTTTCACAAATTGCTGATCACCACTGCCTTCAGGAGGTCATTGATGCTCTCAGTGTCTCAAGACTAGATCTTAACTGTTTCTCCATTAGCCCTCAAGACAGTCAGAGCGGCCCTGTGCATATGTTCCCTTTGAGGCTTTGGGGAGGGATTCAAAAATTGGATCCAAATGTTCTCCACAGACATCTGTAGAGCAGACCAAACCAATGGGTGGGAAATGAATAGACATTTAGCCATTAAGTCTGGAGTCAGGCAGGGTTGTGCACTCTCCCCTGTCTTGTCTGGGTGCTGTTCAGAACCCTTTTCAGAAGCCATCTGGAAGGAAGAGAGCATAAGAGGAGTGGAAGGACTTCCGCTTAGCAGTGGCCTCAGAAAGTCTCTATGGATCCCTTTTGACATAATGCGTCTGTCTTGTAGGTAACATGATCTCACAGCCTCTCGAGGTTTGTCTTGCTAATTCTTGAAATACAATCCCAACCGCCATGTTGAAGCCAACAGCCTTCTCCAGAAGCTGAATGAATGCTGGTTGCAATGCCTGTGAATCCCTTTAAGGACTGGCTGATGTACTCACAGTTGCGTATGTAAATACTAGCAGCTGTAGGAAATTTGACGTGAACTTTCCACTAAAGCCCACTGCTTCTGAAATGGTATGGTAGAACATGGGGGAGCATACTAATGCTGCTTTTTATGTGGTGGTGTGGAATTTCACATCCTTTTTAGAATTGGCAGCATTAGGGAGAAGCTCAACACTGTTTTAGCAGTGAGAAAAATGGTGCCAACAAACCTCTGGAGGAATATATCCATTGGGTCTCATGAGTGAAACCTGCCTACAAACTTCCAATTGCATTATGTCCTGTACTGATTAAGGTTATCCAATACAGTGGAAGTTGAATGAAACACCATCTTACATAAGACACTCCTTAAATTATAGCAGTGTACCATGCCCACAACCAGCTCCCCCAGATTCCCCAATCATCTCTCAGCACAGTACTGCGGCTAGAAGAGCCAGTACCTCTTAGCGCAGGAGACAAGCATTCAATCACAATTTCCAGTGCTGTCCGCGTGGAGTTTGCATGTTCTTCCTGCAACAACATGGGTTACCTTTAGAAGCTCCAGTTTCCTTCCACATCTCAAAGATATGCAATTGTTTAGTTAAGCAACACACACAAAATGCAGGAGGAACTCAGCAGGCCAGGCAGCATCTATGGAAAAGATTAAGTAAACAGTTGACATTTCAGGCCGAGACCCTTCATCAGGACTGGAGAAAAGAGATGGGAAGTTAGTGTAAGAGGGTGGGGGGAGGGGATGAAGAAATTCAAGGTAGTAGATGATAGGTGAAACAGGGAGGGGGGAGGGGTGAAGTAAAGAGTTGGGAAGTTGATTGGTGAAAGAGATAAAGGGCTGGAGAAGGGGGGGACTCTGATAGGAGAGGATAGAAGGCCATGGAAGAAAAGGAAGGGGAACGATCATCAGAGGGAGGTGATGGGCAGGTAAGGAGATCAGGTGAGAGAGGGAAATAGGAATGGAAATGGTGAAGGGGGGCAATTATCAGAAGTTAGAGAAATCGATGCTCATGCCATCAGATTGGAGGCTACCCAGACAAAATATAAGGTGTTGTTCCTCCAACCTGAATGTGGCCTCATCGCAGCAGTAGAGGAGGCCATGGACTGACATGCTGGAATGGGAATGGGAAGCAGAATTAAAATGGATGGCCACTGAGAGATCTTGCTTCTTCTGGCGGATAGAGTGTAGGTGCTTGGCGAAGTGATCTTTCAATCTTCGTTGGGTCTCAGGACATACAGGAGGTTGCACTGGGAACACCAGATATAGGAGATAACCCCCAACAGACTCACAGGTAAAGTGTTGCCTCACCTGGAAGGACTGTTTGGGGCCCTGAATGGTATTGAGGGAGGAGCTGTAGGGCAGGTGTAGCACTTGTTCCTCTTGCAAGGTTAAGTGCCAGGAGGGAGATCAGTGGGGAGGGACGGATGGACAAGGGAATCACGTGGGGAGTGATCATTGCAGAAAGCAGATGATGATGGAGGAAGGGAAGCCCCTATGTTTGAAGAAGGAGGATATCTCCTTAGTTCTGGAATAAAAAGTCCCATCCTGAGAGCAGATGCAGATGTGGAGGGCAGATCATTTGGTTAATTGGCCACTATACATTGACTCTGATAAATGGTAGGCTCTGATAGAGAGTGGGTGAGGATGGGACTGGGTAGTGGAGCTGATGAGAGAGCAGGAAGAATATGAAATGGAATGAATGTAGAATTAGTGCAATGATCTTAACCAACAGAACCCACAGAGAGTGGAAAACACAGCCAGTCCATCAAAGGTTTGCCAATTCCTTTCCTCCAGTCCAGTTTGACAGTGCTTTGCTTTAGGAAGTCTGGTAATATTGTCAAGGAGCCAAGCCACCCAGGCCATTCCCTTTTCTCTTTTCAACCTTCTGGGAGAATGTTCAAGAGCTTGAAAACCTGGAGACCCAGTCTTAGAAACAATGTTTTCTCCCTGCTATCAGACTGTGAATCCAATTACCTCTTATCCATTGTTGCTGCCTCTTTGTCATTCTCTTAATTCTACCTCCCTCAGTTATTCTATTATTGTAACTTCAGCATTTCTTCCTCCACTACTTCAGTCTTTGCACCATCCTGTTGTCTTGTGCTTGTTGTACTTATTATAACCACGTATACTCTTTACCTGTGTGCTTCACGTGAACAAAGAATTTAATCTGGACCCTTGTATAAACTAATCTGAATCTAATTGGATGGCTGATGGTCAGTTTAATGCCCTCCCTGTGTGTGTAAACAGTGAGCTAAACAACTTCTCAAAAATCACCTGAGATAGAAGCTTTCTTTCAGGCTTTTTAATTAATAGATTTTTGTGAAAGTGCAGAGAATTAAATAAAATACATTCAGTATGTATTTTGCATTCAATACATAATCATTATATGTCTGAATATACCAATACCATTCATTATAAGACCACAAGATATAGGAGGAGAATTAGGCCATTTGTCCTATCGAGTCTGCTCTGCCATTTCATCATGACTGATCCAATATTCCTCTCAGCTGCAATCTCCTACCTTCTTCTCATATCCCTTCATGCCGTGACCAATCAAGAATCTATCAACGTCTGCCATAAGTATACATAAAGACTTGGCCTCCAAAGCTGCCTGTGGAAAAGTATTCCACAAATTCACCACTCTCTAGTTAAAGAAATCCATCCTTATCTTCATTCTAAAAAGACACCTCTCCATTCTGAAGCTGTGCCCTCTGGACATAGACTCTTCCACCATAGGAAACATCCTCTCCACATCCACTCCATCAAGTCCTTTCACCATTCGATAGGTTTCAATGAGGACACACCTCGTTCTTCTGAATTCCAGTGAGTACAGGCCCAGAGCCATCAGGCGCTCTTCATATGACAAGCCATTCAATCCTAGAATCATTTTTGTGAACCTCCTTTAAACCCTCTCCAGTTTCAACACATCCTTTCTAAGATAAGGGGCCCAAAACTGCCCATAGTACTCCCCGTGAGCCCTCACCTGTGACTATTCTCACAGTAGGTATTAACACTCTGCATCTGCTGTATATAGTGTAAACAAGGTTAAACAATTTGTGCTAAGATAAACAAATATAATGCTTTCTTCAGAATATATCTACTAAATGTTCAGCAATATTACTAAAAGCTTAGTACTCACAGATATTGCTGTTTCAAGGGCAAATAAAGAGTGGATGGATGTGTGCTTCAAATCAGAAAAACCCATACATGAAATGGTATTTATTAAAAAATAAACAGCTTGCATTCAGGAAGTAGCATTGGAACAAAATAAACTATGCTGCGAGCCAGCATGAACTTGATGGGCTGAACAGCCTGCATTCATGCTGTACCTCTCAACGCCACTTTAAAGTATTGGCGCTGGGATCCTCTTGCAGTTGTGCCCTTCAGAGTTTATGAATAGAGTTACTTAAAATGAACGTTGTAATTCCCAGCATTGGGAAGAGGGGCTCCTAATTCTTCAGACAAATGCTTACTCTTTGTATCAGTGAAATGAGTAATGGCTACGTTACACTGGAGGAGGCAAATAGCATTTCTATCAAGCTTAGATTTTAAGCTTAAGCTTAATTTTAAGTGAATATCCAATATAAGCTTTGGTCGGGTAGAAAAAGACATACAGAGTTTGCGTGAAACCATTGCTAGCCCCAAGACAATTATGCCTCTGAGGACACACAAGTTGAATAAAGTATCTTATGTGGCAAAATCAGATGCACATATCCACTGTCAAGATGATAGTCAAACCATACCCTTAACAAGCTGGTAGTGACTGTCAAATTTTTTAAATTCACATAAGCGTTCCAACATAGAAACCACAAGCAGTTGATGATAATTGATGTCACATGTTTTCCATTAATCTTTCCTCAAAACAAGCAGCTTTAAGGAAAATCATTGAATTTATGCTGTAACCACAGTCTACCGGTTAACATCCGCATTGGAGCCTTCCACTAATTTGTAGGTTTAATTACTCGGAGCGCAGATAGATTAAAAAGTGATAATCCTGCATTCTTTCATTCAGATTATGTGAGTTGAATCATGCTAGGAAGTACTAATGAAATAAATTACCACCAAATAACATAATGGATATTGCCATAAATTACAATAAAAAACACATAATCTTTAAATATCAGTAAACAACTCACCACATCCGGAAGGAATCCAACAATCTGACAATATAAAAACAAATAAATATGACGCTACTTCTACAAATATTTGAATGGCAACCTTAAGAGATTCTGCTGTGTAATTACATCTTTATATTAAAATGGCTTAAGACATTTTAAATAAGAGTTATCAGATATTGACCATGTCAACATTACCTGACCCTGTAGAGATCAGTCAGATTTCCAGTACTTTTACAATAATTGGCTGTTTCTCCAAGGATGTATACACTCAGTATTACTGCCATTCTGTATCACAAGTGTGAAGGCTGCTGGAATCCAGAGATGGCATTCACCCTTGACAATGGGACAAAATCAAATGAGACAGTCTGAAGGATTTGGTCTTACTCTATTGTTCTATTTATTTCCCCCTAATGTACTTAACTAGCAACCCTTCATAAATACTAATGTCCTCTTAATCCATCATGTGACAGCAATTCACGCATTTTAGTGGGTAACGAAGAATGATAATGCTGTAATCAATGTATTTCCCCTTATTGCCTGTTTCGATGGTAAATTGAGAACAAGGTCCACCATGTAGCAGGGACAAAGTTCAAAGTTTAAAGTAAAATTTATTATCAGAGTACATAGCGGTCACCATATACAACCCTGAGATGCTTTTGCTGCGGACATACAGCAAATCTATAGAACAGTAACAGTAAACTGTAAACATCAGGAACTGTTAACTGTAAGCAAACTGTGCAAATGCAGATATAAATAAATAGAAATAAATAATGAGCATGAAATAACAATATTACAGAGTCCTTAAATGGGTTTAGCTACCCCTTTCTATTCAAGAGCCTGATGGTTGAGAGGTAGTAACCATTATTGAACCTACTGGTGTGAGTCCTGAGGCACGTGTACCTTCTACCTGATGGCAGCAGTGAGAAAAGAGCATGGCCTGAGTGGTGAGGATCTTTGATAATGGGTGCTGCTTTTCCACTGCAACGTTTCATGTAGACGTGCTCCAGTGGTTGGGAGGGTTTTACCTGTGATGTACTGGGCTGAATTCACAACCTTTTGTAGGATTTTCCACTCAAAGGCATTAGTGTTCCCATACCAGGCCATAATGCAGTCAGTCAGCACACTTTCCACCACACATCCATAGAAGTTTGCATGACATGCCGAACCTCCACAGTCTCCTGTGGAAGTAGAGGTGCAGTCATGCCTTTTTCGCAATAATATTTATATGATGGATGCAGGACAGGTCCTCTGAGATAGTGACACCCAGGAATTTAAAGTTACTGATCCTCTCACCTCTGATCCTCTGAAGATTACTGGCTCATGGACCTCTGGTTTCCCTCTCCTGAAGTTTACAACCAGTTCCTTGGTCTTATTGACACTGAGTGAGAGGTTGTTGTTATTAAACCACTCAGCCAAGTTTTCAGTCTCCCTCAGTCATTTGCCTTGGGAATTATGCCCTTTCCTGTTGACATTTCAGAAGATGATCACTGACTGCCTTTTAAGACACATGACAATCACCATACCACTCCTTATTCCCGACAGCCCCTTGCCAAATGCCCTATGCCGCAGGTAGGGATGCCATAAGACATTGTAAATGTTAAAGACTGCTACCACTTTTAAATACCATGGACAGAGCAGAAAAAGTGGTGGAGCCAGTCTGCACATTGAATTAATAATGTTAGCAGAGTTGTCCAGTGACATCGCTGGATTAACATGGTAACTGGATACACAATTTCTCAACAGCATCAATGTAACCTGAATGAACACTGTGGGATGTTTACATCAATTAAGGTTCTAACATTGCTCATAAACACTGTAGATGCTGGAAATCCAGAGTAACACACACAATATGCTGGAGGAACTCAGCAGGTCGGGCATCATCTATGGAGAGTCATAGAGTCATAGAATACCACAAAACAGAAACAGGCCTTTCGGCCCATCTAGTCGGTACTGAACTGTTATTCTCCCTAGTCCCATTGACCTGCACCCAGTCTATTACCCTCCATGCCCCTCCTATCCATGCATCCTCCACTTTCACTGCTGGTGGATGTGATCTCGGTTTCAACATTCAACGGAATTTCACTTCAGAGGAATAAACAGTCAATGCTTCAGGTCAAGATCCTTCTTCCAGACTGGAAAGGAAGGAAAAGGAGACAGAGTAAGAAGGAGGAGGGAGGGGAAGGAGTGATAAGTGAAACCAGGTGAGGGGGAAGTGGTTGTGAGGGGGAGGGAGGATGAAGTAAGAAGCTGGGAGGTAATTGGTGGAAGACATAAGGGGCTAAAGAAGGAATTTTATAGGAGAGGAGAGTAGAAGAAAAAAAGGAAGGAAGGGCACTGGAGGGAGGTGATGGACAGATGAGGAGAAGAGAAGGGGTAAGGGGTGAGTTAGTATTGGGAATTGAAACAGAATGGGGGTGGAGAAGAAATTACTGGAAGTTAATTTCTTGCCTCTACACCTCCTCCCACACTGCCATTCTGGGCCTCAAACAGTCCTTTCAGGTGAGGTGGCACTTTTCCTGCAGTAATTTCTCACCCTTCCCTCTTCTCTCTATTTGAATTCCCCATTTTAACTCACCTCCTACCCCTTCTCTTCTCCTCATTTGCCCTTCACCTCCTTCTGATGCCTCGCCTTCTTCCCTTTTTCCCACGGCCCTCTCCCATCAGATTCCTTCAGCCTCTCTACCTCTTCTGCCTAATGCCTCCCAGCTTCTCCGTTCATCCCCCTGCCCAACCCACCCACCATCTGCCTCACCTGACTTCACCTAATACTTTTCCAGCTTGTATTCCTTCCCCTCTCCCACATCCAGGGTTCTTCCCCCCTGCTTTCCAGTCCTAATGAAGGGTCTCAGCACAAAACATCAACTGTTCATCCCTCTCCATAGATGCTGCCTGACCTGCTGAGTTGCTCCAGCATTTTGTCTGTGTTGCCGTGATTGTTCATACTGCTGCACTCTCAGTCCCTCTTATCCTGATCTTGCAGCTTTCCATTCTTCATGGTGGCATGAAATGACAAAAGCCACCTTTGATTCAACATTGGGCAAGTTCAAGGGATGGTCAAGTCTTTCAAAGAAATTCTAAGAGAGAAAACCAGTAAAGGTAAAATCAGTCATTGCTAGCAAATGCCTCACCATCTCCTCACTAATTTTTTTCCTAATATGTTGAATTGGTAAAGGACAGGAGAAATTTGTCCTTGGAATAATTAGAGTGAATAAGCAAAGGAAGTATATAAAATACAAAAATGTTTTCACATCGAAGCAGTTCATTTGGCCTTGCTTTTCTGTACTGGTACTTTGCTGTACACAAACCACTATATGCCAATTTCCTGTCTTCAAGGTGTTGTAGAATATATCACGAGAAAAACTGTGATCACGTTCAACTCAATGTGTTAACTTAGATTTAAAAGTAACATATTTGAAAGGGAAATCTTATATTTGGGTTTTAATTAAGCAATTTAAACAAAGATTCGGAAAGTGGTTTTAGCATTCTTTTAGGGTGTACAAATTATAGTTGATATTACATTTTTTCTACATTTAATCTACATTATCCAGATGCACTGTTATGAGAATGGATGTTATATTAGTTTTACAAATTGTTGCAGGTTTTATTAATAAGGACTGATTTTCTCTTAATGTCAATATATGAATACCTCTGATCTGATGTAAATAACCTTAACAAAGTTCCGATACTATTCAAGACTGGGACTGTGTCATGTTTACTTTAATGGCCACTGTTAGACCTACTGGCACCAGTAACAAAAGGGGAGGGATCGGTACTCAGTGAAGACACTCTTGTTTAGTGGCCAACAAAGGCCCAAAGGGCAGGTCTATCATTAGTGCCAGCGACTCTAGTTCTCCAGTATGATTAATCACTAAAGTCAGTATCTCACTTCCAGCTTGGCTTGCGCTTGCTGTGAGGGTCAGAGGAGCTTTTCCCAGAGCTCATTACTTGCTTTGAGCTTGTAATTTACCCTTGCCAACGAAACAGGCTTTTCTTTTGCTGTGACAAAAAAGAAAGTACAGGTTGCTGCTGATTTTAGCAGACATTCCTGAAGCCAAGTGTGCCGGAGGAGCAGAGACTGAAATAAAGTTGGTCAACAGCTTCATTTTTCATAGTCCCTGTAGACCGCATAAGCCGCAAGGTTTGTGCCTCAGCTTCTGAGTTTTCTTTATCGCAATCAATGATGGAAATAATAAAACATCATGGCCCAAGCAAAAAGAAGCTCAAGCTGGCCCTGTTTAATATATCATTATGAATGCATAGATTGCAACCAATTGCATTTACTCTGGAAATACCACTGTCTAAACCCTGAATGGGAGCAGGAGCAGGTCACTCTGCTTTCTGTCCGTCAAGGGGATTTCGCAATAGTGAGCTTCTCCTGTAGTGCGGCTAATAACATGGTAGTTGGATGACGACTGCCCTGTTCCTTTGACTTGTAAGATAGAGCAGCGATTGACAGCAGGAGCGTCTCCACTCTGGCGTCAGAAAGTCCTCTGACCATCCATGCAATTTATGTTATTACAAGGCTATGCTACATGTATGAATGCCAGTGCAAAATAAAGTAATTACATTTAATTAGGCAAGCAAAACTGTTGGGCTCACAGCTACCTCAGTAGCTGGAGCTTCTTTTGTTGACTTACCATACAGGTAATAAAGAAAACTTCAAAGTCGTCGTAAATTACTGCCTTATTAGTGGAAGGACCAATCCCCTAGCCAAAAAGTGCCAAACAACAATTTACATCTCTGTAAATTAAAGGGTTAATCATGCCTTATGTCGAAGGAATCTGAATCGTCTTATGCCTAAGTGCCCATTAAAAACAAAAATTGCACCACAGCAAAAAGGAACTGCATCTTTGTAAATCTATTTTCATTCATTTGCACCACTTTGATTTTGAACAGAAGTTTTGCTCACTGCGAGTGAGATACCCTTATCAACCTCTTTTGTTTACGCAATGTATTTGATGCTGTCATCTTCAATGCTTTAGACTACACATCAATGCCTGAGATGTGGTTTTGATCTCTTAAGCACCTCCTGGTGATCCTACATCCAGACATCTTGCCATGAATTATCCACTGTCCACTTTGGTTGTACCTTACCCGAGTGGAAAGGCAAATGTGATGACAGATGTGGTTAATGATTGAATCATACAACTGTCTCCACTGGCACGACTGCAGACAAACAGCCTGGCGCAGAACAAAACATTATGTTGGCAGGGAACACACATTCAGGAAGTATGGAAGTGATTGAGTATCCCGGTCTGGTTTGTATTATTGCAGCACACTGTGGTTACATATACTCAAAGTATTCAACTGAATAGCTGTTCGCTGCTCCACGCATTGAACACAACTAGCAAAGCTATCTGCTTAAAAGTAATACATATTTGTTTCTTCAAAGCTTCACTTAGTCTGTCTTTCCAGCTTGCAATTTTCCTTGCATTTAATATTTTTATATTTCATTGAATACCTGTGCAGAAAATATATTTGATGCATGCAGATGCTAATAACTGCAGTGGACTATATTTTACTTAAAGCTGATTTCCTTCTTCTAAAACCCAATGAAATCAAGATAATTTACTTAATTTTCTGTTACCCTTAATGATAAAAAGAACACACCGTTATAGTGCAATCATTAGACAGGTGTTGAGGTGGAATAAGAAACTGGTGGGCTTCTGCAAGCCTTGAAGATATAAGCATCTCTTCCCACTCACTGTCTTCTTTATTCTCTTGAATATTCCATCTGTTCTGCAAAGAAGTATGCTCGTGAGTCTGTGACCCTTGTCCTTAGTGGTACAGATTGCGGGTTTGGAAGATACTGTCAGAATAGCTTAGGTGAGTGATGCATTGCATCTTGTAGGTGGTACACACTGCAGAAAATATGCATTGGGAGCAGAGTGAACAAACGTCCTGGTTTCTGGATGAAATACCAGTCAAGTAGGGGGCTTCTACTTGGAGGCTGTTGAGCTTCCTAAGAGTCTTTGGAGCTACACTCAGCCAGGAAGGTGTTCTATCACACTCTTGACTGATGCTTTGCAGACGGTGGAAAAGCTTTGGGCTGTCTGCAGGTGAGTTACAAGCCATAAGATATACAGTCTCTGACCTGTTGCCGCAGCCATGATGATTATGTGGCTGGGAGCTGATGGTGTGGATTTGTGTTGGTAAAGCCATTGAATGACAGAAGTGGGTGGCTGGAATCTCTTTCTTGTTGGAGGTAGTCATTGCTGGTATTGGAGAGAGTGGTGTTCCTAGGTACCAGCTGCCCATCTATTCTAAGGGCTGAGCTTGTGGGACAGGGAAGTTTTATTGAAGAATCCCCGACATGTTGCTGCAGTGCATTTCATAGATAGTAAATGCTTTATTTCAGTACTAGAGGGTGTGAATAATCAGAGTGGAGGGACAGGCACCAAACAAAGGGGCTGAAGTTGAGCTTTCTGGGAGTTGTTGAAGCTACACTCACTGGGGCAAGTGCAGGCTATCTAATCACACTCCCGACATGCCTTTGAAATGAGCGAATGTTTTGGTACATGTCAAACAGTGAGTCACTTATCACTGGATACCATGTCTCTCTTCTCCGAGGATCATCATCTTGTTGTGGTGGAGAGACTTCTGGGTTCCTGAGAGCCTGAGAGCGATGTCATCTGGAGCTTAGCCCTGTTGGGGTCAACCATGGTGGTAAGACCATAAGACATAGGAGCAGAATTAGGCTATTTGGTCCATCGAGTCTGCTCTGCCATTTCATCATGGCTGATCCATTTTGCCTCTCAGCCCCAATTTCCTGCCTTCCACCCATATCCCTTCATGCCCTGACCAATCAAGAATCTACTAACCTCTGCCTTAAATATACATAACGATTTGGCCTCCACAGCTGCCTGTGGCAATGAATTCCAGATTCACCATTCTCTGGCTGAAGAAATTCCTCCTCATTTCCATTCTAAAAGGACAGCCTTCTATTTTGAGGCTATGTTCTTTGAGTCTTAGATTCTCTCATCATCAGAAACATCCTCTCCTCATGCACTCTATCAAGCCCTTTCGCCATTCGATAGATTTCAATTAGGTCACCCCTCTTTCTTCTAAATCCCGTAAGCTCAAAGGGGAGATTCCAGACAAAGAGCAATCGAACCAAGACCTCAACATTGGAGCTGGCGGAAGATGATGACCCATCACAACGACAGTGAGAATGGAGGAATGGAACAGTGAAAAACCCCCAGTTATCTTGGATGGCATGCCACTGGATCTGACCCCAATCTGCCAAGGTCGTGTGCTGGCTGCCCGCGCATCAGCCTCCCTACATTAAGGAAACTCACACACTAGTTTTTTCCAATAAGGTAATGGCCCCTTGGGAGAACATCATACTTGACCTGAGTCATCACACTACCATGTCCTGAAACTGTTTTTGTAATCAGAATATTTATGTAGTTTGCTCACTTGAATTTCTGGACAGTTGTGATATTTCCCCATTTCCATCTTTTTGAGAATGGGAGATTTGATGGTAACAATACTATTTACATCAGATTCTCTTTTGATGCAAACAGTTCTTTGTTACTAGTTATGTGATACTGTTGAGAACTGTCTCTTCGAGCTTAAATCTGAAAGTTGTTGCAAACTTCAAAGAGGCAGGTGTTGACTTCTTCATTAGGCAAGGAGTTGCATATGGAATAATTAGAGTTCAGTTTCTACCTCATGACTAAGGAGAAAACATTGATGAAGCAACTAAAATAACCCCAGTCAGTGAAGAGCTTTCCTTCAGTCTCGTTGTCTGCAATTCTACCAGTGTTCCATAATCACTCAGTGGGTGATCTCCCTTAATGTCAAGAGCAGTGAGGACAACCACTCTCTCTTTATCTCAAGAATTCAGTGTTCTGCTCTATGTCTGGACCAAGGCATGAATGATATTTGGAGGTGACTGCCCCTGATGGAACTCATTGACCATTATTACTGGGCAGATTAATGTGAAGAAGCACTGCTTAATGTCTCTTGACATTTTCTATTGATTTGTTAATGAATGGGAATAGACATTGATTGGGAAAATTAGACCTGGAAGTATTGGGGCCTGAGAGTATTTCCAATTTAGTGGGTGGATACCAGTATTGCAACGTCTCAGGAGCAAGTTGTCTAACTGATTGGTTTTAGTGCTCAGGCCATCTTGTTTTCAGAAGTCAGAACCTTTACATGTATATTGCTTCAAACTATTCTTTATACAGAATGATCTCCTGTAAAGTGGTTCTGCTGTGTTGTCGTTTTTCTAAGCTGCTCCATTATTTTTGATATTCTTGTTCTGCACCTGTCATGAGGTCACATTACACTTGAAACTTCTGTAACACACACAAAATGCTGGAGAAACTCAGTAGGTCAGGCTGCATCTATGGAGGGGAATGAACACTCATTGTTCTGGGCTGAGACCCTTCTTCAGGACTGGAGAGGAAGAGGAGAGAAGCCAGAATAAGAGGGTGCAGGGAGAGGGGACAGAGTACAAGCCAGCAGGTGATAGGTGAAACCAGGTGAGGGGTAAGGTGTGTGGGTGGAGGAGGCAGGGCGGGGGATGAAGTGAAAAACTGGGAGGTAATAGGTGGAAGAGGTAAAGGGTTGATCAAGAAGTAATCTGATAGGGGAGAACAGTGGACCATGGGAGGAGGGGGACTGGTGAAATATGATGGGGAGGCAATGAGAAAAGAAAGGGTAGAGGGGAGCCAGAATGGGGAATGGAAAAGGAGAGAAGGGGTAGGGAGGGGAAGAAATGACCAGAAGTTGGAGAAATCAATGTTCATATCATCAGGTCAGAAGCTACCCAAATGGAATGTATAGGAGGTGTTGCTCCTGCAACCTGAGAATGGCTTCATCATGACCATAGAGGAGGCCATGGACTGACATGACAGAATGGAAATGGGGAGTAGAATTGTAACGGGTGCCCACTGGACAAATCATCTTTTGTATCAAACTGGCAGCTCTCCAATCTACGTCAGGTCTCTCTGATGTAGGGGAGGCTGCACTGGGAGCACCAGATAATGTTAGTTCACCAGCTGGGTGGTAATATTAGATTGAGGAATCTGGCGGTGCAGTGATTTTACAGATCTATTATAAAATATAAATGAACTGCTGTCAATAACCCAAAACTCCTCATGGATGCAATTTTTCAGCTGTGGATAATGAATCTATTCCATTAAGCATAGTGCCATACAACTATAGTGCCATGGTATCATACAACTCAATGGATAGTGCATTAAGTTTGAAGAGAGCACTTGATCACCACAAGAGAATTTGCAGAGGTTCTTCAGTCAATCCTCTCCTGTAGATACTGTATATCTGTAACCTACAGATGGAGGAAATGAAGTCAAATATGTTCTCCTTCATCATCCAATGCTCAGCTGATCTTACACGTGTTCTTCAGGACAAACCAACAGTTATTACCCTACAACCATCAGGATCCTGAACCAGTCCGCATAACTTCACTCACCTCAATGCTGCACTGATTCCACAACCTATGGATTCAGTTTCAAGGACTCTACAATTCATGTTCTTGGTATTTTTTATTTCTTCTTATTTGTACTATTTGTCTTCTTTCGCATATTGTTTTTCAGTCTTTACTTACAGAAGGTATTGTTTCTTTCATAAATTCTATAGAATTTCTTAATTTTCCAGTAAATGCCTGCAAGAAAAAGAATCTGAAGGAAGTATACATGGTATACATAATTTACATTATGGAATACATAATTTGGTATTAAATTTACTTTGACCTTGCCTTGCCAGTGCAGTTGGTGAAGGTACAACACCAACACTTCTTCTAAGCAGTGTTCCATACAATGTTGCACCGATGCCAAAAAAGAGTAAATGTTAATAAGCAGAAGGGATCCTTTCTATAAGACTTTGTTGAGTCCAAAGCCAATGTTGATGATTCCAGTGGCATTTCTTTTCTCTTGTGCACTGCCAGTGCTGATGGCTCTAGGTGATGACAGGGGACTTACCCTAACTTGGATACGGCATTTTATTTTATTCTTTTAAGGGATAATTCTGTGAGTTTGAGTCAGGCTGCAGCTTTACCTATATTCAGGACAGATTTCTCAAAGTTGGTATCTACAGACGTCAGCAATCGGGACCTTGTAGTGCTGAATGGGTTGCATGAGCCTTTGTCTTGTCTGATCTCAGAACACAATAGTTCTTAGATTTACTCTTAGCTTCATTCTTAGGTTCTATAGCACTTTCAATAGAAATAGGTGAGTTTTTAGGTGTGCTGCGGTTTGTAACCGGTAAAGCTAGTTAGGAGTAAGAATTCCCTTTTAAATGGTATTGATGAACAATTCTGAGGTTTTACAACCACCCAGCTGCTTCGTGGTCAGAGATAATGACACACTGACAATTGCAGATTTAATTAACTAATTAGCCCAATCTTTGAGATTCCAGCAATGTTGCCTTCATTGCAGTCTGGTTCTGACTGCTCAAGGTCCTCCAGCATCTCCTCTAACAGTGCATAAGCACAAGAGAACCTGCAGGTGCTGGAAATCCAGACCCACACATACAAGGTGCTGGAGGAACTCAGCAGACCAGGCAGCATCCATGGAGAGGAATAAACAGAACAATCTCAGGCTGAGACCCTTCATCATGACTGGAAAGGAAACCAGAGTAAGAAGATGGGGAAGGCAAAAGAGCACAAGCTGGCAAACTAACTCATTAATAAGCTATCTCATTGATACCCTTTGAAAGGGAAATTGGCTATTTCTAACTGGGCTTGCCCATAAGAAACTGTAGTACACCTAACAGATATGTTGAAAGTGCTATAAAATTTTAGACTAAAGCTGAACTATCGTGCATTGTATCCAGACAAAACAAAGGCCCATGCAACCCATTCAGGGCAATGGTAATATAGAATACTACAAGGTTGTTGCATGGACTAGACCCCCATGCTGCAGGATCATCTGTTGTAGCTACCAATGGGAGGAGACACCAGAGACAGTAGAGCTGGACTCTATGCTGGTTTGAGGCCTGGCCTCTCCCATCAGTGCTCCTCTCCAGCGTTCGCTTGGTGGAAGACAAGCTGAACTGCATTCATCTGCGGCTGCTCTAGTGCATAATAAAGACTGCTGCATGCTTGTTCTTGCAGAAACGTGGCTCCAGGACAACATGCAGCATCAATCTGCGGCCGTGACACTCAGGGACATGGGATATTTATTTTATGACTCTATGTTTTCTGCTATTGTAACTACATGTGTTATGTGTGCTGTGAGCTGTGTGTGACTGTTGATACTGTGTTTCGTACCTTGGCCCCGGAGGAATACTGTTTCATTTGCCTGTGTTCATACGTATGGTTGAATGACAACTAAACTTGAACTTCAACTTCAACGCTTCAGGTTGTTAGCTTTACAACTTGTATTACAAGTCTTCAAGGGGTGTATGGGGTGTCAGGTAGCGGTAGCACCTCTGGTGGAGGAACATGTTGCGTCCTTTTCAAGGTGGTTTGTCCACCTTTGGTCCCCAGCTGGAACTCAGCTCTCACCTGTGGCTGTTTACATGTGACAGCGGCCACACCTCGGGCAACGGCTTCGCCAAGCCGGCTAAACCAGGTGAGGGTAGCCAACAGGTCTCAAACCCTTGGTGAGATAGGGAATTGTCTATCCCAGCATGTGAAGAGAGACTCCGGTGGATTGAGTGGATGAGACCAATGGAAGGTCCAACGGTCAAGAAGGCGGTCTCCGCAAGCGTCGTGGAACGTATAGAGCAGGACAAGACACAGAAGACGTCCTCGTCATCCACTGCACCTAGTCCCATCTCCAGCCTTCTCAAATCTTGTCTTGCCACTGGATCCAGATGGGAATTGGGAAGAGAGAGTGAGGCTGACGCTGCGCAACTCTCCCTCACTTAAATCCAAATCAAGCGCTAGTCTCGACACCATCAGCCGGCTGGTGGCGCAGTGACATCAGCGCCAGACTCCAGGAGCGAAGGTTCCCGAGTTCAAATCTAGTCGAGCCGCTCCCGAGCACGCTTTCCATCCGTGCCGGGTTGAGTGTCGAGCTAGCAACTCAACCTCGTAAAAGGTACTAATGGTATCGAGGTCTTCAACGATGTCGATGGATGAACCTTACAAGTCTTCTTACTGTGTTCCTTAAGGTGAAGGACATCTTCCAATGCAAGATTTACATCAAGTTCTGGAAACATTTCAGTCTTTGATTTGGTTGCATTGGAAGGTGCTGTATAAACCATTCATGAAGTGTTTCAGAATCACATTGGTTGCTGAGGTAATGGAGGAATTCACTTAAATTTGCATTGGTGACGTTGATAAATCAGAATCAGGTTTACTATCACCAACATGTGTCTGAAATGTGGTTTTTTGCAGCAGCATTACAGTGCAACACATAAAATATACTATAAATTACAGAAAAATATAATAATGTGGTGCAAAAAGAGAGCAGAAATGGTGAGGTGACATTCATGGGTTCATTGTCCGTTCAGAAGTCTGATGGCATTGGAGACAAAGCTGTTCCGAAAACATTGAATGTGACTCCTCCTCTTGGATGGTAGTAATGAGAGAGGGGATGTCCTGGGCGGGGTAGTCCTTAATGATGGATGCTGCCTTTTTGAGGCATCACTTTTCAAAGATGTCCTTGAAGGAGGGAGGCTAGTGCACACGATGGAGCTTCAGTTGAAATTTGCTAGAGTCTTTGGTGACATACCAAATCTCTTCAAACTCCTAATGAACTATAGCCGCTGTTGTGTCTTCTTCATAATTGCATCAATCTGTCGGGCCTAGGCCAGATCTTCAGCGATGTTGACACCCAGGAACTTGAAACCACTCACCCTTTCCACTGCTGATCCCTCAGTGAGGACTGGTGTGTGTTGCCTCATCTTCCGCTTTCTGAGGATCTCAATCAATTCGTTGGTCTTCCGAAAGTAACATGAACTTAGCCCCTCATCTCTCTGTGCTCAGCACTTCAAGATGGCGGTGAAGCTGCAGCTTAGTGATTCAGAGTTAGCAACAGCTAAGGGTCTTGGGCCTTGGTCATGACTCCAGCTCCTTCTAGTCCACCTGCTGTGATCCACTTTGTGATTCACATTGCACTGGGATTCCAATCCAGTGAATATCAATGGAAATCAAATAGCTTGTTAAAGTGAAAAAGGGCAGTCTCTTTAATAGCTGTTACCAGCTGTCCCACCTACTGAGTTACACACACAAAACGTTGTACTTTTTCTTAGATGCTGCCTGGCCTGCTGAGTTCCTCAGCATTCTGTGTGTGTTGCTCGGATTTCCAGCATCTGCAGATTTTCTCTTGGTTGTGATTCTACCGACTGAGCTGTCTGTTCCTCTTCTGCTTCTGTTCATGCCGAGCAGGTGGGATTGAAATGCTTCAAACTTTAACTTTGACCTCATCTCACACCTACCCAAGTTATATAAAATAATGTGCATGGCTAAACAAGCTCTCATTTACATTGCAGATCACAAACTAACTGTACGAAAAGTAAAATTCCTTGTGGTGTATGCTCAAGTTCAAGTTCCAGTCATTCGGCCATACACTTGTACAGTATACAGCTAAACTGAACATTGGTGCTCTGGGTCAAGGTGCAAACCACAGTGCATATAGTTAAGTTAACACTTTTAAGGCATCCGTTAGTCTCGCGAGACCATGGATCTGCACCTGGAAAGTCTTCACTCTCCAGGGCAAGGTTATATGGAAGACTGGCAGTGGCCCATGCTGCAAGTCTCCCCTCTCCACGACACCGACGTTGTCCAAGGGAAGGGCAAGGGCTGATACAGCTTGGCACCAAGTGTCGTCGCAGAGCACTATGTGGTTAAGTGCCTTGCTCAAGGACACAACACGTTGCCTCGGCTGGGGCTCGAACTCACGATCTCCAGGTCGCTAGTCGAATGCCTTAACCACTTGGCCATGTGCCCACACTAAGTTAACACATATAGTCACAAAATAATATTGGCACATGTCCCTGCGTGGCAGGGCCTGCAAATTGACGGTGCATGGAATGTTATCCTGCAGCCATGTTTCTGCAAGAACAAGCACACAGCAGCCACTCACCTCATGCTGGTTCAGCCTCAGATGAAGGCAATATCGCTTGTCTTCCAGGGAGGGAACACTGGAGAGCAGCACCAATGGGAAAGCCAGCCTTCAGGGACAATCTCCCCAAGGATACAGGAAGTTATTGCTTGTTTCCACGTGCACTCCAGTCTGACCCTCATCTTTGGAAACCCAACCAAATTAAAGAACCCCAGGTGTTCTTGTCTGGAAGCTTCAGTGCAGGGATACGTTTTGGTAAATGATCGGTGACATGGATTATTCTGTGATGTGCATGTTGCATGTTGTAACAGTCACTTAACTGCGGAAATGAAGATCAATAGACCAACTTATTTGATAATGTCTTTCTCTAAACTGCTTCCCAAAGTTAAACTGACCCCATTGCATGTAAGTGTCATGTAGCAAGTGAGTTGTGAAAATTTCATTAAAAAGGGCCTGTTTTCAAAACAATGTTGATAAATAACAGTGAGACATTAACAAGGATGGATTTGTAATGAATACAGTGGAAGCCTGAACATTTATTAGGCTGTTTCTTCAACAGGATGCAAAGATCTTCCGAAAGTAGCCGTCACAGGCAAAGCCCTCCCCACCATTGAATGTATTTACATGGAGCAGGCCATGCCCTTTTCTCTCTACTAGCATTGGACAGGAGCTACAGGAGCCTTAGGTTCCACCACCAGGTCCAGAAACAGTTATTACCCTACAACCATCCAACTCCTGAATCGGCGTGGATAACTCCATTCACATCAACTTTGAACTGATTTTATGACCTACAGACTTTCCCTCAAGGACTCTTTGCACAATCCAAGCAGTAAGTCTGATCAACACATCCACCCACTAACTCCACCACTGCTTTATTATTTCCCATCAGTCACCTTGTGTACAGTCCAGTGTCACCTTATGGGCATCCAGTCAATCCAAATATGTAAGCCATCTTGTGTATTTATATTTATTGTGTGTTTTATTATTATTTTTACTTATTATTTCTCAGCTCAAGCTGGCAAAACCTAAGGGACAGGCAGAGCCAATCACGCTCATTTGTCAAGTGCTGGAAACTTTTGTTCTATTCTAGTGGTGTTTAGTATTGTGGCTTTCTGAAGATTTACATAGATATTGCTCTGTAGCCCTAATTGTTTAATGCTACTGTGTAGTGATTTTGGGATGACACCAGTTGTAGATATTACTATTGGGACAATATATACCTTGTTCATGTTCCAAAGTCTTTCAACTTCCTCTTTTAATTCATCATATTTCTGGTGTTTTTCACTTACTAGTTTCTGTAAAACATGCGTGTTTGGATTGGCTATATCTGTTAAATGTTGTTTTTGCTGTTTATCCTGTATTATTGTATCCAGACGGTTATTATCCTATCTGTAATAATTGATCAGTCATAATATAATTTGTGATATTCTGACTCTAAAACTGGATCAGGCTTGTATATATAGTACAATGTATAAAAACTTACAGAAATTAATGTGAAAGCCACCAGAAATATGATGAAAACAACAGGAATTCTGCAGATGCTGGAAATTCAAGCAACACACATCAAAGTTGCTGGTGAACGACCTCCTCTACTGTAAAGATGAAGCCACACTCAGGTTGGAGGAACAGCACCTTATATTCCGTTTGGGTAGCCTCCAACCTGATGGCATGAACATCGGCTTCTCTAACTTCCGCTAAGGCCCCACCTCCCCCTCGTACCCCATCTGTTACTTATTTTTATGCACACATTCTTTCTCTCACTCTCCTTTTTCTCCGTCGGTCCCTCTGAATATACCTCTTGCCCATCCTCTGGGTACCTCCCCCCCCCTTGTCTTTCTTCCCGGACCTCCTGTCCCATGATCCTCTCGTATCCCCTTTTGCCAATCACCTGTCCAGCTCTTGGCTCTATCCCTCCCCCTCCTGTCTTCTCCTATCATTTTGGATCTCCCCCTCCCCCTCCAACTTTCAAATCCCTTACTCACTCTTCCTTCAGTTAGTCCTGACGAAGGGTCTCGGCCTGAAACGTCGACTGCACCTCTTCCTAGAGACGCTGCTTGGCCTGCTGTGTTCACCAGCAACTTTGATGAGGAATATGATGAATATGATAACATCTATGTAGTTTGATAATAAATTTACTTTAATCTTTTGGATAATAAGGGCCAGAGCAGTGGCACACCAGCAGGTTGTGTTACTACCTTAGAGCTCCAGCAGCCTGATACTTGATACTCTCTGTGTGAAGTCTAAAAATTCTTCATTTGTCTCGATGGGTTTCTTCCAGGTGTTGCAGTTTTCTCCTGAGGTAAAGGTTGTTAGGTTATTTGGACCTTAAGATAGGTGGATGGTAGGGGAACCAGGGTGAAATTAAGGAGCAATGTGACTGGGATAAGGTTATAGGGAAAATAAATAGGAGAATAGGATTGGGGGGATTTCTCTGAGTGTCAGTATGTACTCGAGTTGATCAGCCTTCTTGTTTGTACTGAGAGAGTGGATGAGAGAATGATCACATTCTATACAGATTTAGGAAGATGGAATAATTTGTCTCTCAGGGACCATTGTTGCATTGGTGCAGCTGCACTGTTGAAAAATATAGGAGGCAGGTGGAAGCCAGAGAGAAAACCAACTGTCCAGCAGATAATGACTTCCCTGTGGCAGAAGGTGAAAAATATTCAAGGGCATTTAGTTCATATTTTTACTCAACTCACTGTGCATTGATGTAAAAATTTAGTTGGCCATGTTTATTTGCCAGTCTGTCGAGTTGTTCCACACTAATAGAAAAGATCTATTTAGGTTCTCTCCTTCCTTTCTTTTCTCCTCTTGGTCTTTTTCTTCCTCATTCTTCTGCCTTACCATAACCCAGCGCAAAGAGGGCTCTCTTATGGTAGCAAGGTTGCAAAGAAGCGACCACTCTACTAACTACTGCTGAGTTCCTCCTGAGAGGTCTAGGGAGCAGAGGGATTATTCCAGTGGCAGAGGACATTCTGGATAGCCTCTGCAGATTTCTTCGTGTTTGCATGTTGCAAAGAACAATCCAGTCAGATTTTATGCAAGGTGTGGCCTTCGGTAGAGCATTGGTAGCTCAGCCAGGAGAGCATCAATCTGAGAGTTCAGGGTTCAAGTCCCTGTTTGAGTGTTGGTTTTAGGGTGGCATGGTAGCCTGGAAGATGGCACAGTAGCGTAATGGTTGCCACATCACTTTATATTGCCAGGTGTAAGATTGGGGCTTGATTCCTGCCTCTGTCTGTAATGAGTTTTTATGTTCTCCCCATGATCATGTGGATTTTCGTCAGGTGCTTCAGTTTCCACCCACATTTCACAGGTGTAAGGCTCAGGGTCAGTGAATTGTGGCCATGCTACATTGGGGCCAGAAGCATGGCGACAGTTGCAGTCTGCCCAGCACAATCGTTGCTGATTTTACTTGGCGGAACACAATGCATGCCACTGTATGTTTCAATGTACGTGTGACAAATAAAGCTAATCTTTAATCAGATTTTCACACCTTCATCAATACATGGATTGTGCGCACAAGTCATGACCCCTCTTGTCGGCTGAAAGCCCATTTCATTATCCTTGTGGCTCAAAGCACAAACTTCTCCTGCGCAAGATTGCTGTGAGGTTGCTGGGCATTGTATCTGCCTGGTTTGCTGCCTGTAGTCACACAAAAGCTGGGTGCAAAGGAGGAGGATGCCCTTTTAATTGCGGTGTCAATGTACTAAAGCTGCTCAGCATCCTGCCCCCATTTAATGGATCTCTGCAAACCTCATGGAATGGAACTTACTCGTTCTCCTTGCGGCTGTGGGTGCTCTAGTTTCCACTTCATCCAAAAGTGGCAGAATTGGTGGGTTCATAGGCTACTGTAAATTGTCCCAGCTGTGTGGGTGGATGGTAGAAATTGCGGAGAGTTGATGGCAACGTTGGAGAATAAAATGAAATGACTGTACTTTAGTATAAATGGTCGGTACAGACTCGGTAGTTGAAGGATCTGCTTCTGTGTTGTGAGAATCTGTGACTCAACTTCTGAAAAGAACAAAGCACTTTTAGAAAGTACTTAATAAGCTGTAGGAATCAAACAGCAATTAAACTGATGTAGTCTGCAATCAGTTAAATAGCACTGATGTTGTAGTGAGGGAAGGGGGAAGGGATGGGAACGGTTGTCCTTGCTGTTGCTGCAAGCACGTGGTTATTCAAGGGCAATGAGCTCTGAAATGTGAGCAGTAGTATCTAATTGTCTTATTGGCTTACTGACGCCAAGGTCCGGACACTTTGAACACTGCCACGTAAATGAATGAACGCGTATCAACTCCACCGACATCCAGGACTGTAGGACTCATCGCACAAGTTTTAGAACCAGATCAGTATCCCTGAGAACCCAAAGAATGTGATATTGATCCTAATTTGCTTCTAGTTATGTTAGAAATTAGTTCTACAAAAAAACTATTAGGTTTTGACCAACAAACCATTGACTATAAGCCCACTGTCCAGGGTAGTTATATTTGGAATATTTTACTAAAGTGTCATAAACACACAGTTTGCGAAGCTTGGAACATCCAAAGAGATTTTGAAATCACACACACACACACACACACACACACACACACACACACATGTAATATGTGTATATATACACACATATATAATAAATCATACTGTATATTATAAATATAAATACACATACAAATATGTAATAAAATCCATTATTTGCAACATTTCAGAAAGAAATTTATTTATAAATACATTACTGAATTGCTATTGATTGTTTTAAAATAAATTACTTTCTGAGATAAATTATTATATTAGCCATTCATTTATTTGTAAAGTAACAAACATTTAATTCTCCTTTGCACTCATGTACTGAAGAATGACAAGGAGTAATATTGAATCGTGAACCTTTTTTTTCTGTTCATTTTTAGACAACAGAATGTTCATTTTATATACATGGCAAAACAAGGCTGCATTCTGTTTAAAATGCTTCTAAATTAAATATTATGAAGTCTATTTGTGTGCTTAGGATATGATTGAAATCTTACCTAGTCTATCAAAATTCCAAAACCAGATAAATTAAGTGGCACTGTTACTAATGCATCACATAGACTCAGCGGCCACTATTTTAGGTACACCTGTCAGTAGTGCCATCTTTCAAATATCTGGGGAGCATTCTCTCTCAGGATAGCGGCATTGACAACAACATCCAGAGCCCATTAAACAGGCATCAACTGCCTTTGGGAGAATTCGGTGTTGAGTCTTTCAGAACAGGAGACTTTGTCCCTCCACAAAGGTCGCCGTATACCAAGCGGTCTGTGTCACCACCCTCCTTTATAGCTGTGAAGCTTGGGTAACCTACAGCCGTCACATCAAGTCCTTGGAGCGCTTCCACATAAGCTGCCTCCAGCGCATCCTGGGAATTACCTGGCGTGAGTGGTGCCTCACACTGAAATAAAGACCAGCTGCAGAAGTATTGAAGCCATGATCATTCAGCATCAGCTGCGGGGGCTGGGGCACGTGATAAGGATGCCCCCATGTTGGCCACCCAGCAGAACGTTATACGGCCAGCTACATCATGGTCGACACTCAGCTGGAAGGCTGAAGAAGCGCTATAAGGATCAGATGAAGAATGTTTTAAGGAAGTGCAAGATTAGACCAAAGGACCTGGAGGATGTTGCTGCTGACTGTACCACTTGGCGACAGCTGTGTAGGGACAGGGTTCGTATTCTGGAGATGGAAAGAACAACCAGAAGACAGCAGAAGAGAGCCAGGAGAAATGCAGCCATGGTTGCCACCACTACCACATATACATGTCCCACCTGCAATAGAGCTTGTGGGTCCAGGATAGGTCTGTATCGTCATCAAAGATCTCACCGTTAAAGGAGTGGACGTCGTCATCGGATTTCGAAGGACAACCGAAGTACATCTGCACATTAATGCAAATATCTGCTCAGTCAATCGTGTGGCAGCAACTCAATGCATAAAATCATGCAGACATGGTCAGGAGGTTCGGTTGTTGTTCAGACCAAACACTAAGATGGGGAAGGAATATAATCTAAGTGACTTTGACCATGGAATGACTGCAAATACTGGGCAGATTGGTTTGAGCATGTCAGAAACTGCTGATCTCTTGGGGTTTTCACACACAGCGGTCTTCAGAGTTTACAAAGAATGGTGCGAAAAACAAAAAAAAATCCATTACATGGCAGTTTTGTGGGCTAACGAAAGAGGTCAGAGGTGAATGACCAGACTGGTGCAAGTGAATGGAAGGTGATGGTAGCTCAAATATCCATGTGTTACAACAGTGGTGTGCTGAAGAGCATCTCAGAATGCACAACACATTGAACCTTGAAGTGAATGTGCTACAGCAGCAGAGATCATGAATGGCCACTTTATTCAGTACAAGAGGCAATAGGCAACGTTATATCGTAGCCTTACATGACTAGAAATTAGACATCCATTTTTAGTGCACTCACCATGTGCCTCATATAACACCAATGCCCAATGCCCCCAGAAAATAGACATGTTGGTCAAAATTACATTATTCAAGATCAAGATTTTTTATTTTCATTTTTCAGTACATAAGTGTAAAGGAGAATAAAATTATACTCTTAAAACATTGCAACATTAAAACACATCAAACATAAAAACACAGTAAATATTCATATAATAGGAAAGGTACGTTGCATCCAGAATTTCTCCGGTTAGCAGACGATTTCCCTCCGCGCCTCTCTGATGTAGTGGGGAGCCGCATATGCAGCAAGTTACAGCAGTGGTTTGCCATTGCCTTCTGCCAGGTGAGTTTCCAAAGAGATCACCAGCTCGTAACCCAGCACAGATGGGAAGCGTGCAGGGGAGCCGGCTGGATTTGAACTCGGGACCTCTCGTCCTGAAGTCCGGCACTGATGCCACTATGCCACCAGCCGGGTCATTCATATAAAAGCAATCCTATAAAACACAATGTATGAGTCGCTATCAAGTGTGGCCGTATATACATATGATTAGCTTATATACTGTACATAAAGTGATGCATGGGAGATGAAGAGTACTGAGAGTCTGTGGGGAGGAGTGGCAGATGTGGATGTAGTGTTGGAGTGGATTAATGGGTGGAGGTGTTGATCGGCCTGACAGCTTAGGGAAAGTAACTGTTTTTGAGTGTAGCTGTCCTGGTGTGGAGACTGTGTCCCCTTTTCCCTGATGGGAGTGGGACGAACAGTTCATGAGCAGAGTGGGTGGGATGCTTCATGCTATTGCCAGCCTCTTTCCGGCACCTATGTCCTTGTTGGTGTAGGCTGGCGCCAGTGATGTGTTGGGTAGTTTTAACTACCCGTTGTAGTTTACTTCAAGTATCATGCACTGAAATAGGACATGCCCGGTTCCTGACTGGACCTCACCCAGCTCAGCACAGCTGGAAACACTTTTCATCACAGCAATCAGAGAAGGGTGTCCGCCCTTAAAGGCACACTCTCCATGGCAGTCAGACTCCAGTAACACATTTTATTGCTTCAATGAAGCAGAGAAGGGGAGAGCCTCTCGAGCAGAAGGTTCAATCAAAAGGACAATAATGTCCTGGTGAATAAGGCAAAAGGAAATTTCAGTGCAAAAGCTGTGTTGGGAACCCTCCACATGAAGAGTCTTTTGGAGGCATAAGAACTTATGTACATCACGGAGGAAGCAAGAGAGTAAAAAAAATCTCAGGTTCTCACATGATGAAAGAGTGCTCCAGGTCAAAGGAAGTATTGCTAATAAACTAGAGAGTATAAGTTCAATCAGAAAGGGAGAAAGCTTAAAGGGGATCTTCGGGATTAGATTTTCCTCACAAAGTGTAGCTGGTATCTGGAATGACCTGAAAGAGGAAGTAGTGATGACAGGAAGAGTAACAACATTTAAGCAACATCTGGGCGGGTATGTAAATGAGCAGGGTATAGAGGGATATGGAATTAGTGCAGGCAATTGGAATTAGTATGGATAGGCATGATGGTCAGCACGGATGCAATGGGCCAAAGGACCTGTTTCTAAGCTGTTGCTGGCTGTACAACTCCATGACTCCGTTAGTTTTCATGTTCACACCTCAGACACACACATTGATAATCAGACCAGTTGTGATGTACTCTCATCCCCCAGGCACACAAATCTCTCCTACACCATCCTTACTGCATGGCTGGCTTCCTAACACCTACGTCCTCCCACAAAGAGATCAATCTTCTTAAGTTGTGATACTAAGAGGTTTCTCAATATGGAGACACAAGAGACAGCAGATGCTGGAATATGGAGCAAATGACAAAGAGCTGGAGGAAGTGAGCATCTGTGGAGGGAATTGGACAGTCGAAGTTTTGAGCTGAGACCCTTCATTTGGACTAGGTGTAAATTAATGGGCTTCATTTCCCCCACGTTCATATTGGTGAGTAGGGAAATATGGGGCCTCTCTGTGCAGTGTGCCTAACCTAACAACACACATAAAATGCTTGAGGAGCTCAGCAAGTCAAGCAGCAGATATGGAGGGGAACAGCTTCACTGGGGAGATCATCCTGTGAATTAGTCAGAGGAGCCACCAAGCACCAAACCATTTTGGGGGGGGGGGGAGTGAAAAGAGCTAAAGATGGCATCAGAGGTTTCTGCAGACTTCTCCAGTTCGCCCGCAAAACAGCTCATTCTTCTCTTCTCGTGTTTCTTTTTTCTCTTTTCAAGGTGCCTGGGGTCCCGTCGGAATCTGTGATCTACATCTGATGGTCCTGCTGCAGTTCTTCGTGAGAGGTGGGTCCCGTGCGGCCTGGCGTTTCAACGTCTGCAGGTGCAGCCCTCATAGATGTCATCGACTGAAGTGTTGCGGGAGATTGAAACAAAAAGACAGTGGGCATTGCCGTTGTAAGGAGGCCCCTGCACTCAAGCCATCAAATCATTGAACCATCCATCTCCTGTCAGGTGCCCTCACCCACGACGCTTCATCATGATCACTAAATACCCTTTGATTTGATCACTGCATTACCATTTGAGTAGCTGGATCACTATAAATGTGTTTTTCAGCTAACAAATGCAGCATCTTTTTTTTTTGCTGCTTTGCCTCTGAAGGCCTCATCAACCCACCCCTTCAGGAAAGGCGGAGATGGTTAAGATGGATTGGGAGAAAGTGGGGCAAGTGCTAGCAAGCAGATGATTGCTTTCAGTGCATGTGGGATGTACAGGAGCAAAGGGACGACACAGGCCCAATTCAGCTGCTCTGAATAGATAGGCCAATCCTACATATGAACAGAGAGCATCTCCTGCATGAACGTAGCGATCCACATGTGTACAGATTACTCTTCTATGGGAACAACCTTATGGCTCCAGGGACCTTATTAGTCTTCTGCGGATGCCTTAGGTCCCACACCACCAGGTTCAAGGACAGTTATTACCTCACAGCCATCATTCCCTTGAACCAGTGTGAGTAACTTCACTCACCTCAATGCTGAACTGACTTCCCAACCCATAGACTCACTTTTAAGGGGTCTGCCAATCATGTTCTCAGTATTATTTATATACTGTATTTTAATTATTCATATGAGTCGCCCTCTTTTACACATTTGTTGTCTGTATGTCTTCATTTACATATAGCTTTTCATAAATTCTATTGTATTTCTTTATTCTCCTCTAAGAGCCTACAAGAAAAAAGATTCTCAATGTAATGTATATTACTTCGGTAATATATTCACTTTGACTTTGCTCCTATCCGCCACTTTGCACTCCTGGGCAGACTGTGGGAAGGGTTGCCGTGGAGATGAAGACTGGAGGCCGAGGGACTCAGGTATCTATGACTGAGAGTCCAGGTCTGCCCTGATGCTGGAGGCTGAAACAATGCCAGGGCAGCGGGTGCGAGGAAGCTGTTGCTGCCCAACGCGGGGGTTTAGGACATTAGTCTCCTCGATGGCAAGAGGCCTGAGCCATTTCTCAATACAGCTGCTTCAACAACTGTGCCTCACCATCCAGCAATCCCAGACAGTTCCTTTAGGAGTCTGGAGCCATCTCTGTCTGCAGTGAGCATTTCTTCAGCATCATCAAGATTACTTGTGCAGACTCAGAAGGGAAGGGATCTGCTTTACAGCAAGCTGTCTACAAAAGCACAGGGAAAAACACTTCAAGTCACTTTTTATGCTCTTTACATTACAAATACATGTTGGTATTTACGTATTTATGCACAGCTTATTCAATATCCATTCTTCAACCTTTAGTTTCAAAGTTCAAAGATCAAAGGACATTTATTATCAAAGTATACAACCCTGAGATTTGTCTTCCCACAGAAACAAAGAAAACCATGGAACGCTTTCAAAGAAAAAAAAAATTTTCAAACCCCGATGTGAAAAGAATAAATTGTTCAAATGGCAGAAAAATGAGCGAAAAATACAGAATATAAAACATCAAACCACAAGTCACCAAAATAGTCCAGGAACATTCAGTTTCACTCAGTTCAGTTCAATCCAGCATCCAACCAAAACTGCAGAAAATAGCAACAAAAAAGGAGTAACCAGAAACCAGAAACACACCACAATGTGAACCACAGAGTCAAATCCACAAACCACGTTGATTAAACCTTGCACAAGACCTAAGACCCTGACACGCTCCTCTGGCAGCATCAAGCAAGAGGGACAGAGAGAGACTGATCAAACACTCAGGCACCTTCCTCCAGCAACAGCAAGTGAGAAAGAGAGAGACCAGTCACCCACAGGCAGTCACTCGCCTTCCACTCTTGTCTTTGTTGATTTCAATCTCCTTCAATGCTTTAATTGACGCAATTGGCGGGAAATGGAGTTGATCCTGGGCTCACGCCCCGTCTCCAGGCTTCTTGACCTCCAGCCCGCACGGAGACAGCAAAGCACCAGATCGCTCAATTGGCCTGAAAACGCACCAATCAACATGTAGATTCCAGGCTCCAATAGCAGCAGAATCACATTTGAAAGGAGAAGAAGAAGCAGTTTTGGGTAATGTCTGATGGATGTCATCCTTGGTTGCATTGTTCACTGACCAACTATTTTTAAAGAATTATTCTTTATTCTTTATAATAGTTGAATGTTATTGGTTTTTATCAAATGTCTAACTAACACACCATTGCAAATTCCTAAAACATGTAAATGTACATTGCGAATAAAGTTGATCCTTGATTCCTGAAAGAGATAGGGTTACTAGGGTGAATAATTCTGCCAAAAAGGTTTGCACTATTTGTATACTTCCTGTTATAAATGCTCCTGAACATATTACACTGTTGAAATACATCCTTGTTTAAGTCAAATGGCATCCTCCATTATGCAGGGACAAATGATAGTAGTGGTGTCATCTGTTCACATTATTGCAGACCCACTGCTCCTTCTGGAGTGTTAGCTCATTCAACTAGGCTCTCAGTGAATGAGTGACATGTTGAATGACCGCCCCCTGTTAGTTTGAGCACACTCAGAGGGCTTCAGAGTAACCTGCCCAGGTTCTGAAGTTGCCCAATCAGGTCAGATATTTGTCTCATCAAATAACCTCAAACGACAACATAGAGGATTAACAGAATCAAGTTCAATATTACTGACATATGCCGTGAAATTCATTGTTTTGCAGCAGCAGTACAGTGCAATACATGAGAAAGATACTATGAGTTACAATAATCAATATATACAGTGCATTAAATTAAAATTATTAAACTTAAATAAGTAGCGCAAAAAGGGAAACAAAACTAGTGAGATAGTGTTCATGAGTTGGTTCATTGTCTGATGGTGAAGAGGAAGAAGCTGCTCCTGAAACACTGAGTGTGTGTCTTTAGGCTCCTGTATCTCTTCTCTGATGCTTGAAATGAGAAGAGGGCATATCTTTGGCGATGGATGCCTCCTTTTGGAGGCCTCGTATAAAGGGCCTTATACTCCTAACTGTACTGGACTGTTTCAAGACTTCTTAGATTGCACTCCTGAGCTCCAATTCATGTTGGTGAGGGTGGAAATATTACCAATGGATCTGATTTCCCGGTTATAAACAGGAATGACAGGAAAATGCATGAGTTGAAAGTTAAAATCATTGCCAAACAAGTTGGCAGAATGATAAAATTCAACCTGGAGTTAATTGTATTGGGCTCATTTGCTGAGAACAATAACTAAGTCCATATTGCAAGCCAATTTAGTCTTGAAACCTATCACTCAATGGTCACAGAGTTTTAAAAAATGCTGTCCGTGGGATAAGACAGGGAAGTTGTTTTTTTTAAAATATCAATTTGCCTGAATTCTTTTGGACCAGACGAATATGCCAAAAGGATTACTCAAGATCTGCATCACATTAATCGTTTACATGCAGGCCACACACTATGCTAGGAAAAAGAAAATGTTGGAACGCTGGCAAATCTTCACCTACAACATTCTCTGTACAAATAAGTGAAGAATTGCTGCTATAGACAGGCTGGTCAATGTTGCGAAGTTTCAAGCTGAGAGGTGGCCAAAGTAAGATTGTCTTTTTCTGTAAAATGTCTGTCAAACAAGAACAAAATAGTAGAACTTATAAATATAAGAATGCATTGATCTTTTAATTAAAAACACTGTAGAGTACATCTGCTGAAAGTTATTATAAATTTGGACAGTCCTGTAAAAGAGGAGATACTGATCCCAATTGTTTTTACACAATCAAATGCAACCAAATCTATCCCCTTTTGTCATGAATTTCCTCTGGTTTCTATTGACCACCTGCCAGAACTTCTGCTGAATTCACCACAGAAAACCAGAAATCCCGTCTCGCCAATTTTGCAATTGGTTTAATAGAAAGTGGACCATACCGTTTTCATTAGTGGGAAAGGGAATCGCGCCCAGTTTCTTAAGCTGCACTGGGATTGGCCCCAAAGAAACATTGCATGGTGTCCTCACCCTTCTTCCTGTGCCTTTTCCTTTTGCCAGTAAATGCTGAAGTTTCGCTGCAACCCTTGGCAATCCTAGCAATCTCTTCTGGACTATGCTGGAGGCAAACTCCACAGCAGTCTCGGCAATAGCAGCATGTTTCAATTGGCCGGCCTTACACCAAACATCACTTACTGTGGTCACACCATTGACACACAAGATGTGCACACGTGTAGTGAGAAAAATCAAGCAGTGGTGGATTTGCCGAGGCCAAAGGATGTGTCACAGTTGTGGTCCTTTTTTAGGATTTGCCAATTACTATAACAAATTCTTGCTAAACCTGTGTACTGTGCTCCACACCTTGAATTCATTACTACAGATCGGGAAGAAATGACAATGGACAAAGCAGTGTGAAGTGGCTTTCTATAAGACAAATGAAATTGTGACATTAGACACTTTACTCACATGTCATACCGACATCTTTCTGTGATGATTCATCTTGTGGTATTGGTGCAGTCATGTCACATGTTATGAGTGATGGAAGTGAACGCCCCAAAGCCTTTCCATCACATTCTCTTACTGAGCACAAACTAGCAGAGAGGCCTTGAGTCTGGTTTCGGGCTTAAAACGTTTCAACCAGTTGTACCATGTTGTACCAACCAAGCCGAGAGTTAAGCTGTTGGAGGAGCTACCGTACATGTCAGTCATCTAAGCTTGGTCAAAATGAAGGCGTTGGCTCAAAGTTTTGTCTGGTGGTCTGCAGTAGATCAACAGATTGAGCTGCTTGCCATGCACTGTTTGGGATGCCAGCAAGTCCAGAAGATGCCAAGAGCACTGCTTTTCCAGCCCTGGGAATGGCCTGTAATGCCGTGGTAGTGTGCCCCATTCTCCCCCACCCCCGGTCAGGAAAGACGGTACCCACACGGGCAAGAAATCCTCCAAAGCAATCAAATTTTTAGTCTTGAAAGGGACAATTTAAAATTCACTATGTTGTGGATGTCTATATCGTAGTTCTATTGTATAGTTTGTTTGTCTGTTATGTGCCATATCTTACGATGTGGGCTACCATGGTATTTTCATGACTGTGATTATTCTTGGAAAATATTTCCACAAAGGCGCCTTCTTCTGGGCAGTGTCTTCACAGGACGGGTGACCCCAGTCATTATCAACTCACTTCAGAGATTGTCTGCTTGGCACAGTGGTCGCTTAACCAGGACTTGTGATATGCACCATCTGTGCATATGATCATTCACTATGTGACACCGATCAGGGGGTCAAGCAGATGCTGAACCTTGCCTAACTGTGACCTGCAGGCTAGCGGAGGGAAGGAGCACCTTACATCTCCTTTTGTGGAGACATATCTCCACCCTGTCACCCAGTTATATTGTATACTGTGTATATAGTGGAGATGTACTCTCTATTGATTTGGAGTTCATAGCTAAGCAGGGAGGAGTCTTATGTATTTAATACTTGAGTAATATTGTAAATATATTGTTTGATTAGGTATTCTTGTTTAAATCATGCATTATGGGTTATATGTAAAAGTACGTGAATGGTATATGTCATCACGCCACAACGTCATATGTACGTGTTTCGATTAAAGTAAAAATGAATGTACACAATTTATCTCCTGGCTCTGTGTTCTGAATTCAATTAGTTTTATGTTTTGGAATTACAAAACGTAACATAACTCAACACCAGCTTCTCAAGGGCAAGGTCAATAAATGGGCAATAATTAATGGCCTTGCCAGTGAAGCAGACATCTTGAAAAATGAATAAGTAAAAATTTTAAATAGAGTCAAAAGTATCTTAGCTTATTTTTTTTAACCTTGCTGACTAAACTGCTTTATTTTCTGGTGTTACTTCAGATTGTCTGTATTCACAGTTTGCATTTCTCATGGATTTACTAACTTAGCAGCCATGCATTAAAAAGCAGTCCATCAATAAAGAATATTTTGATAAGAATATCCTGAAACAGCACAGGAAGCAAGCAATCATCCTTCATTAAACTAATACATCTTTGGATTGTAAAGGAAAGGACTTAAAACTCTCCTCTGCAAAAAGAGTGGATCAAGTTCATAGGAATTAAAGACGCTAAGGGCACGACAACATTCCTATCATGGTGTTGAGACTATTTATGGATGTGTGGTCCTAATTCAATTTGGCACACATTACCACAACATATTTCCCTCCCTGCAGCAAAGGGCAGTATTTCCACATTACAAAAGAACAGGGGTATACACATACCCTTTTCATTGTGTTTCATACGTCCAAGTCAGACATAGAAGCAGGGCAGAGGCACCTCACTATTGTCCTCATGATTTTTATGGTGGAGGTTTAATGATCATGCAGGATAACATAATTGGTGGAAATGTACATAATTCATAACCACCAACATTGAGCTGGGGTTCACTTTGAGAGACTGGTCTGATGTGATGATGTCATTATGTAAAGGACTTTTAGTGCACTTTGTGTTCAGGTTTTGGATTCAATAAATGTTTTGTTATGGTTTCCTTGAATTTAAAATGCCTCACATCATTTTATTTGCAAAAACCTACACTCATACCTTTGGGATTTATGTCCATTTACCTCTTCTGAATGTGAGAGCAAATTAATCCTGACCTGAAGGCCAGGTTATTATATCAAACCAGTAACCATCCAAATGTATGTGGGCAAAGATCAGAAATGTCAGTCACTCATACAAAAATCATTTGTGCTCATATGGCTGATGACATACAGCTGAGTCAATTGATCCCAGAAAACAAATACAGACCAATGCTCTTGTCCAATGTTTTTGCAGATGACATGAAGGTTGGTGCTGTTGTGGATAGTGTTGATAGTTGTTATACACTACAACAAGACATTGATGGGATGCAGAGCTGGGCTGAGAAGTGGCAGTTGGAGTTCAACCGAGAAAAGTGTGAAGTGATTCACTTTGGAATATCTCATTTGAAGGCATTATACAAGGTTAATGGCAGGATTTGTAGCAGTGTGGAAGAATAGAGGGATCTTGAGATACACGACCATAGATCCCTCAAGGTTGTCATGCAATTTGATAGGGTAGTTAAAAAGGTGTATGACAAGTTGGCCTTTATTAGTTAGGGGATTGAGTTCAAAAATCCCGAGGTAATGTTGGAGATCTATAAAACCATGTTTGGACCACACTTGGAACATTGTTTTGAGTTCTGGTCACCTCATTTTTGGAAGGATGTGGAAGGTTTAGAAAGAGTGCAGAAGAGATTTACCTGGATGCTGTCTGCCTGGAGAAGAGAGTGCAACACTCCAGTTCCGTTGGCTGCATAAATCTAGGGAAGGCAACCTCTGACCCCGCCAAACGTTGAAGATTGAAGCGCAAGCCCGCCAAGTCCCCCTGTTTGTGTGGATGCTGTGTGATTTGTTACCCTGTTACAAATAAGTACCATGAAATAACACAGTACACAGCATACAATTAAACGATTTAGCTTTATGGTTCTTAATTTGACTAAAGGGTTAGTAAAGAAAAAGCAAAAAAAGTGAAGGGCCCAAACACAAGGAAATCTGCAGATGCTGGAAATTCAAGCAACACACATAAAAAACGCTGGTGAACGCAGCAGGCCAGACAGCATCTATAGGAAGAGGTTCAGTCGACATTTTCGGGCCGAGACCCTTCGTCAGGAAAAGGGCCCATTTTTTAATGAAACAGTCTAATGTGTACAAGTTGGAACTCACAGTTTCTGCTTTGCCAATCCTCCTTCGATTGTCCCGGGCTTCGTCGAGTCATGGTCCCACTCCAGGTCGAGTCCTCTTTTCTCCGGCATCTTCTCCCTTCGTCTTCTGCCGAACCAAAAACGACCCCACCCACACTGGTGTCAGGCATGCAACACGAAAAACACACTCCCTTCATTGGATGGCTCACATTCCAAAGCACCCGTTATCTCTAACTATAACCCAAACACTACTTCTACAGAAAGACCATTAAGTTAGCAGTGAAACCTTTCCCAGGGTGTTACAAGAGCATATTTTATGAGAATAGTTTGAGCAAGCTAGGGCTTCTCTCTTTTGAGTGAAGGAAAGTGAGAGGCAACTTCTTAGAGGTGTACAAGATGATAAAAGATATAGATCGAGTGGACTTTTTCCAAGTTTGGAGATGTCTAATATGAGGGTGATTGGAGAAAAGTATGGGAGGGAATGAGAGGTAAGATTTTTGCACAGAGAGTGGTGAGTGCATGGAATACACTGCCAAGGGTGGGGGTAGAGGTAGATACATTACGAACAGTTAAGAAACTCCTAGATAGGCACGTAGATGTTAAAACAATAGAGGGCTATGTAGGAGGGAAAGGTTAGATTGATATATTTAGAGTAGGTTAAAAGGTCAGCATAACATCATGAGCCAAGTGACCTGTAATGTCCTATGATCTATGATCTATGTTTTAAAATCTATGATTAGAAGTCTTCAGTGGGAAATGCCAGTGCAAGAATGTGAATGAGGTCTCAGTTTTGATCCCCATCTCTCATAGGTGGATGAATTATTCAACACCGAGTAATGTGGTTCATATAGTAGCTGTTTGTGACTATGGAATGAAAAACAATGAAGGGTCAGCATCTTCTGGTCAGGGGTTGGAAAAGTTAAATAATTGCTAAGTAAAAAAATTTCACTTCATGTTTTATTTACTCTTCTGCAGACAGTAACATCTGTGGGTTTGCATTTAGTGGCTACTTCTATTTGAGGAAATGTGGGTGGTCCTATCTGCTCTGATTATATTGTTCCTGTTAACTGTGTGCTCCCAAAATGTTGGAAAACAGAAAATTCCAGGATGTTGACCCTTAAACTCCAGGATATTGACTGTAAAATGTTGATAAATGAGTGGGCTTTGTCGAGGTCAAGATAGTATGTGGTTTGGAGGGGAACTGGGAGGTATGGTTTCCCAAAAGCATGAGGACTCAGTTCTGTTCATAAGGAAGAAAGTGACATTGATATGCTTGTTTGATAGCATCCCAAAGATTATGTATACTGCAGCCGCGGCGTGCCACTGGGAATGGGTGGGTATGACGTCCACTCCCTCAATCCATAGGTGTACTGGTTAGTAGGTCATTGTAAATTACCCTGTGATTAGGCTAGGGTTAAAAAGGTAGATTGCTGGGTGATGCAGCTCATTGGGTTGGAAGGGCCTGTAGCTCTAAATAAAATAATAGGAATGATCAGAAACCCTGGCACACCACAGCCAAGCATTTGGATTTTGTTTGAAGTTTAATGGGGGTAACATGAGGGCAAAGTGAAAATGATTAATGGAACCAGCAGGTGATGCTGATGGAGAGTGAATGGATGATAAAGCAGAGCAGTTGTCAATTTCCCAGTCATTGATGTTTCAGTTCTTCCAAAAGGTCATCAACTCCAACATTAACTTTCTTTCTCTCTCCATTGATGTGGAGTAGCCTGTTGACTATTTCCATTTCTGCTATTATTGGCAATTTCCCTTCTCAGTGCATCAGTCTTCCTCCAGATGTTGGCTGATCTGAAAGTCGGCCTTTTACTTCCAATGAACTCTTAATCTGAGAACAATCAAGAATTCCGGTGGTTGGGAATGACGCCTCTTTCCATCTTTTTTTCACTAGCAAACCTGGGTGCAATGCCACCAACATGAAACAACAGGTAATTGGTTTATTATTGTCATATATACAGAGGTGCAGTGAAAAACTTTGCTTTGTGTGCCAATCATACAGATCATTTCACCATCTCAGTACATTGGTGTACTTGTATTATTAGAGAATCAGGTCAGGTCACTTGTCTGAGTGCTACTAGTGCCATGTAACCCAGTACTACCTGTCGCATGGTCGGGTGGTCGGCGACTAAACTGGCTCCCCATCAGGCTTGCCTGGTGAGGAGGGTGGCTAGACACCCTGCAGGACGAAGAACAAGACCTGTCAAAGGGTGGGTGAACCCTCTCGTAGGTTCAACGGCCATCTAGCAAACAGGTGCCGTGAAGCGCGGAAAGGGCATCCCTTGCATCAAAGCTTGGTCTGGCCATTCACGGCAACAGAACTTCCCCCAGCCTTCTTGGACCCCACCATGCAGCTGGATCCAGGAGGGGATGTCGATCCATTCACACACACGCTGTTCCTTTCTGAGGAGTGGGGTCAACCCCACTAACTGACAGAAAGGAACCATCATCATCCTATGGGATGGATAGCCAGAGAGGGAGAGAGAGAATAACAATAACAGCATATAGAATTAGTCTTACAGTTACAGAGAACATGCAATGCAGGCAAACAATAAGGTGCATCAAGGTGAAACATTGCTATAGAAAAGCAGCATCCATCATCAAAGATCCTCACCATTCAGGCCATGCATTTTTCTCGCTGCTGTCGTCAGGTAGAAGGTACAGGAGCCTCAGGACTCGCACTACAAGGTTCACGAACAGTTACTATCCCTCAACCATCAGGCTCTTGAACAAAAGGGGTAACTACACTCCTTTAAGGACTTTTTTATCTTGTCATTTCATGCTCATCATTTATTGCTATTGATTATCTGCATTTACACAATTTACAGTTTACAGTGCCTGAAGGTTACAGTTTACTGTTACTGTTCTATAGATTTGCTAAGTATGCCTGCAGAAAAAGAATCTCAAATTTGTATATGGTGACATGTATGTACTCTGATAATAAATTTTACTTTAAACATTGAACTTCATTTTGGAGGTTCATTCCCTGGTTCAAAGCCAAGATTAAAGATTTAACTTGGAACATACAGTGAAATGCATCATTTGCATTAAAACTCAGGTACCTGAGAGTGAGCTAGGAGCAGCCTGTAAGTGTCACTACAGACTCCTGTGCCAATATAGCAGACCCACAAGGTTTGGTAAAATAGCACAGAATACAACAAACAATAAGCAACAACAGCAAAGACAAGCCCCATTCCTCCCTCTCACTCCCACACACACACAGAGTCCTCTAACTCCATGATAGGCCTAACCCAATAACTCTCTCTCCAGCATCCAGCATGCAGAGATTCAGGCTTACAGAGATTCATAGTCTTGTCTCCACCCAAAGCCTCCCAGATACAATGACGCAGTGTTGATGTTTGCAGCAATGACAATGGGCAGGGCTGGTCAGCTCACTGACTGCCAGGTGAAGGGTTAATTGCTATATATCCTGCTTCTCAAGCCATGAGGTGGGGATCTTGGTAGAGGAACATGCCAATCATTGCTCCTTGCCATCCCATCTGCCTTTCAAGGTGGCATGAAAGTTTGCCAACAAAAATTTTCAGTACAGTAGTTTTGACTATACCATTGCACATGAGTACCTTAAGTCCATGTGCAATGTTGAGGAGCATGGGATGTCTTATGGTGAAAGGACTTGTCCAATGGGCATCAAACAGAGCTGGGAGAAGGAAGGAAAGATCAGGTCATGACAGAGGAGGCAGTAGAAGGAGAAAAAGGGAAAAGACTCTGGCCAGGAAGGCTTAATCTTCAAGATGCTTTTCCCCTTTGCAGACTATGGGGAGCATGACTTATGGGAAAGGGATGAGAGCTTTTGAGGAATCTGAAGAATAATTTTTCATTGAGAGGGTGGTTGGAATTTGGATTGTACTATCTGAGTAGAGGAGGAGAAGGTGCTCAACAAATAATTAAGAAGTATCAAGACAAGCAGATGAATTCCCAAGGTATGGAAGGCTATGGGTCAAGTGCTTGAGAAGGGAATCAGCATAGATAGATCCTTGATGGCCAGCATGGACACAGAGTGCTGAATGGCCAGGTTCTGTGCTGTATGTCCAGCATCTATGATTAATATTTATGGTCTCTAGATCCCATTAGCTAGACAGCCCTACCTCAGGCTGTTCAGATGAGAAGACAGAAACACGAGAGATTCTGAAGATGCTGGAAATCTTGAATAACACACTCAAAATACTGGAGGAACTCAACAAGTCAGGCAGCATCTATGGAGCGGAATAAACAGGCTGAGACTGTTCATCAGAACTGGAAAGGAAAGGTGAGGGCATCAGAATAAGGAGATGTGGGTGGGGAAGATCAACACCAGCACACGTGTACCACAAGGCTGTATGCTTAGCCCTCCACTCTACTCGCTTTTTATCTATAACTGTGAAGCTAAGTACAGCTCCAATGCCATATTTAAGTTTGGTGACTGCACCACTGTTGTGAGCTGAATCAAAGGTGATGATGAATTGTTATAGAGGAGGAAGATTGAAAACCTGGTTGAATGGTGCTACAACAACAACTCCTCACTCAATGTCATTTGGAAGAAACTGAAGGTCCATGTGCCAATCTTAATTAGGGGGTTGGATGTACAGAGTGTAGGCAATTATAAATTTCTTGACATTATCATATCAGAGAATCTGTCCTGGGACCAGCACATGAGTGCCATGACAAAGATTGCACTATAACACCTCTATTTTCTTAGAAGTTTTCACAGACGTGACATGTCATCTAAAACTTTGACAAAATTCTATAGATGCACAATGGAGAGTATTCTGCCTGGTTACATAATAATAGCCTAGTATGGAAACTCCAATGCCCAAAGATGGGAAAGCCTACAAAAAAGTTGTGGATACAGTCCAGTCCATCGCAGTTAAAGCCCACCCCACCATTGAGCACATTAACAGGGAGTCCTGCCACAAGAAAGTATCATCCACTGCCAAGGGCACCCATCATCTAGGACCCACAACCATCAGGCTTCAAAGCTAGCATGGATAACCTAATTCACCTCTGTGAGTCAGACCTGCATAGGCAAGCACCTCACAGTCACCACCAGCTACTGGAGTTACTTGCCAGTCATTTCCAACATATCGCCTGCAGCCTATTCAAACCCACCTCACATCCACAGTCCTTATTCACCTGTCGAACCAGCTAGCCTCAACCAGTTGCTCCTAGCCTTCAGTTACCTTTTTGCCTTGTCATGTTAAGAGTATCTGTTCTCTCTTGTTTAGTCACCCCTTGTGGCTTGTAATTTTGTAGTTTGTTTGTATAAGGTTGTTCACTGCTAATTCATCGCTGCTGCTCTGGTTTTGAATCAAGGCCCCTCTACATTTCCTGACAGGATGGGTGAGCCAATGGTTGACACAGCAGCGTATGCTTGCCGAAAAGAATTTGCCTGTCCACAGGAGCACATGATCTCGCAGCTGCAGGAAACCGTTGACCAGCTGTTCACCACTCTCAACCAACTCTGTCTTGATACAGCAACCCCTTGCCAATCAACCTCCTCCCTCGGACCTGGTGCAAACCACCATTTGCAAAAAATATGAGAAATTCACCCTTGGGATACACTGGGTTTTTGGCCAGCTGGGGAGGCGGGGGGGGGGGGGGCAGCAGATCAGATACCTCGCCTGCGACAAGGTTCATGCTCAGTGTTGGATCACGCAATGGAACTTAGGACACTTGCAACGGAGGAATGTACAAGCGCTCCTGACCCATTACCATCATGGTCTTTTGGAATGCTTGAAAGATGAGCTGTCTACCCAGGAGATGTCCAACAACCTCGAAAGCCTCATCACTCGGGCAGCTTGTAATAGACCAACCCTCCAGACCACCAGCCTGAGCCCCAATTCTGTTCCCAGATCCATTTCAGGCTGCATGACACTCATTGTTAATGACACCTGAACCCATGCAGTTCGGGAGAGCCCCCTTGACCCCAGGGCATGGGAGGTGACGAGTAGATCAGGAGAAGAGAAGGGGAGAGAGTGTAACTAGAATGCAGAATGGAAAAAAGAGAGAGAGGGGGAGGCAGGATTGTGATCACCAGAATTAGAGAAATCAATGTTCATGCTAGAAGGTTGGAGGTGAACCAAACAGAATATGAAATGTTGCTCTCCAACCTGGGTTTGGTTTCATTGTGGTAATAAAGGAAGCCATAGATAGACATGTCAGAATGGGAGTAGGAGGTTGAATTGAAATGGGTGGTCACCAGGCAATCTTGTCTTTTGTGACAGAATCCCCCAATCTATGTTGGGTCTCAGCGCTGTCAGCGAAACTGTACCTGGAGCGCTGATACTGTAGACTGCAGCTGATGGTGCTGAGGAAGGGAGTTGTAGGGGCAGGTGTAATACTTTTCACGCTTGCAGGGATAAATGCCAGAAGGGATGTCATTGGGGAGGGATGAGTGGACAAGTGAGTCATTTACAGAGTGATCTCTGCAGAAAAAGAAGAAGTGGGGGAGGGAAAAATGTGCTTGGTGGTAGCATCCCTTTTGAGATGGCAGCAATTACATAAAATATAAAACATAGGAGTCATCTGGTGGCGCAATGACGTTGGCGCCAGACCCCGGAACGAAGGTTCCCGGCATCAAATCCAGTCCGGGCCGCTCTCGAGTACGCTTTCCATCCGTGCTGGGTTGAGTGTCGAGATCGCAACTCGACCTCGTAAAATAAAAGGGAAAAATACTGCAAAGTCTCTGTGTGAGGAGTGGCGTGCCACACAGTCTCTCTCTCACGCCGCGCCTTGTAAAGGCATGAAAAAGATATCATCCCGCCAACATCGCACATGCGTGCATGCACATGCAGACGCACATGCACGCACGCACACGCCAAAAAAAAGAGTAAAACGTAGAACATAGAACACGACAGCATAACACAACACATTTTCAGAGAATGATGTACTGGATACGGAGACGCGTAGGGAAACCTAGTGAGAAATTGGTATGAGGGCAGATATAAAGGAAATGCTGGAGATACGCGTGACAGGAATCCCGGCTCCTGTGTTTCCAGAGTTACAAAACATAACAGTGGTGATGAGGAGGTTTTAAAACAAACCCAAGGAGACTATCTACCTGTTAAAGCATAGCTCTTTTTTCTTCAGAAGGGGAGAGATATTCAAGTCTTAGAGAAAGGCAGAAAACAGATGAAATTAACAAGCAACAAGGCAATTAACAATCCATCACAAGGATTACACAAGTGTACTGAAAACATTCAAGCAGTGATGGATATTTCCAGTCCAAGGAGTGTGTCACAATTACAGTCCTTGTTTGGATTTGTCAATTACTATAACAGGTTCCTTCCAAAGCTGGCTACTATTTTCTACCCCTTGAACTCATTACTACATATCAGGAAGAAATAGCAATGGACAAAGCAGTGTGAGGTGGCTTTACAAAAGGCAAAGGAAGTGGTGACATCAAACACTGTACTAGTACATTATGATCCACATCATCCGGTGAACCTTGCCTGTGATGCCTCGCCTTATGATACAAGTACAGTCATGTCACTTGTTATGAGTGATGGAAGTGAACGCCCTGTAGCCTTTGCATCACGCTCCCTTACCACGGCAAAAAAAAAATGCACAGATTGACAGAGAGGCTTCAAGTCTGGTTTGGGGTGTAATATGTTTCAACCAGTACCTAAATGAGAGAGAGTTTACTCTCATTACTGATCATCAACCACTGGTGCCCATTTTCAATCTACAGAAAATGTGTTCCAGTAACAGCAGCAGCATGGATATAGAGATGGGCTCTGTTTTTTGGAGGGTGCAATTAGAAAATCGAATTCAAGAGGACAATTAATGAAGGGAATGTTGATGGATTTTTTCATTTACTCTTGGAAAATTTTTCCTGGAAAAATTTACAAAAGAGGACATTATTCTGGACATATTTTCACAAAAGCAAATTGTAAGTCTCCTTATTAAGGCAGAGATAATCGAAAGGGAAACCAGAAAAGACCCCACACTGTCTCTGGTCTACATGGCCCCTCAAAATGGCTGGAATGTGCAGCAGGAATTCCAGTTTCCCCATTTTTACCAATGCCGGAATGAATTTGCCCTTGACAGGAGATGCCCGATATGGGGATTGAGAGTTGTAGTGCTGTCCAAGCTGAGAGCTAAGGTGTTGGAAGAGCTCCATCTCAGTTATCTAGATGTGTTCAAAATGAAAATGTTGGCTCGAGGTTCCCAATAGCCTCCAATACAGCCTCACACACTGTTGATGCGTTGAGAAGCCTCTTCTCAGGGACTTGTGTTCCAGAATACTTGTCAATTACAGATGACCACAGTTTGTTATGGGACAATTTCAGTCATCCATGAAAATGATTGGAATAAGACATATTACATCTGCACCATGCCACCCAGGTGCAAATGGCTTGGCAGAAAGGTTTGTCCAGAGTGCTCCAAGCAATGTCAGCAGAACATACTACACTAACACTGAATCAGAAGCTCGCCAATTTCCTCTTTCCATATCACAATGCAAATCAACAATTCACCAGCTCTGCTGTTCCTGGATTATCATCTCCTTAAACCCGTTCTCAGCAGAGTATGCAGGATAACAGCTGAGACAAATTGACGGCTCCTCAAACAAGGAGGTTCGATGTTTCACTCATGGACAAGAAGTCCTGGTGAGGGACTACAGACGGATCAAAACTGAGTACTTGGAAAGATTAAGGACAGAACGGGACCATTCTCCTACACTGTGGAGATTTCATCTGATCTCATCCGGAGACAACACATTGATCAGTTGAGGAGAGTAGAGTCAATTGTTATGGAAGGAAGGTGTCCAGATCTGTCAGAACCTCCTCCTGCAGTTCCAGAGTCAACTCCGACAACCCCATAGAGGAGGCCCCAGAACCTGAGATTGTTTAACAGCAACAAGTCTCTTCTGCCTATATTCTAGGCCAGCATGATTCTCCTGGAATCTGTTGGCCTTCTCCCTGCTGGGCAGCTTTCCCGACTGGCAGCACTGAGATGTTCTGCTGCACTTGGTCTGTTGAATGGTGAGAGGACTTTGGTTTATTGAGATCTCAGTAAGGGACGGGGCCTCAGTCCTGGGGTTCAGTGAGTGGGTGCATAATTAAGTAATAGGAGAAAGCTGGACCGAAGTGTGTTCATGTCATTTTAAATTCCACGTTACTCCCAGGTTATTGGCCTGCAGACTTCTGCGGCGTTCTTCAGCAGTGTTCTCATATGCCCTGGAAAATGATTGAAGAGCACTTCCTCACCCTCAATGAAGGGTGGAGCTGAGAAATACCAGTTAAATGTTTTACACCAGTCCCCAGTGAAATAAAGAAGCAATGTCATGATTGGACTTGAAGAGAAATCATGTGGGTTTCAGCACATAATGATGACATCAGTGTTTACCAGGGTCATCTTGGGCAGGTAGAATTATGTATGCAGAGGTTGTAGGCATACTGAAAGCAGCTGATCGTAAACACAAAATACTCTGTAGATGCTGGGGTCAACGCAACACTCACAACACGCTGGAGGAACTCGGCAGGTCATGCAGCATCCGTGGAAATGATCAGTCAAAGTTTCGATCCGGAACCCTTCATCAGGACTGAAGAGGGAAGGGGCAGAGGCCCTATAAAGGAGGTGGGGGGAGGGTGGGAAGGAGAAGGTTGGTAGGTTCCAGGTGAAAAACCAATAAGAGGGAAGATAAAGGGATGGGGGAAGGGAAGCAGGGAGGTGATAGGCAGGAAAGGTGAAGAAGGAATAGGGGAAAACACAATGGGTAGAAGAAGGAGGTGGAACCATGAGGGAGGTGATAGACAGCTGGGGGAGGGGGCAGAGTGAAATAGGGATAGAGGAAGAGAGGGGGAGGGAATTACCGGAAGTTGGAGAATTCTATGTTCATACCAAGGGGCTGGAGACTACCTAGGCGGTATATGAGGTGTTGCTCCTCCAACCTGAGTATAGCCTCATCATGGCAGTAGAAGAGGCCATGTATGAACATATCTGAATGGGAATGTGAAGCAGAGTTGAAGTGGGTGGCAACCAGGAGATCCTGTCTGTTGCGGCGGACGGAATGGAGATGTTGCTTACCAGCTTGGAGTAGCAGGTAAGCAGCAGCTCAGACAATCCTGCTCATTATCTGAGCCTTCAGAATCAAAAGTATGTTTAAATAGTTCTCCAGCAATCTTTCCTTCTATGTGAGTCATAGGGTCATAGGGTTAGATAGCAAAGAAACAGGACCTTTGGCAGAACTCAATCATTCTGAAAGTGATCTGTCTATGAGCTTGTCCCAATTGTCTGTGTCTGGCCCATGTCCCTCTAAACCTTTCCTAACCATAAACCTGTCCTAATGTTTTGTTGTAAATATTGTAATTGTATCCACCTCCATGACCTCCTCTGGTAGTTCATTCCACAGTACAACCACGGTCTGTGTGAAAAACTCCCTCCTTCAGGTCCCTTTTAAATCTTTTCCCTCTCACCTTAAATCTATGCACTCTAGTTTTAGACTCCTCTACCATGGGCAAAAAACTGTAACCATTTACCTTATCTATGTGACTCATGATTTTATATACCTCAATAAGAGCACCCTTCAGTATTTTTCACTCCAGGAAAAGATGCCTCAGCCTTGTGACGAGAGACCTTGACAAAGATGGTTAGGACTCAGATGCTGGACTGTCCGAGGCTAGGACCAAGACACAGCATGAGACTGAAATGAGCACTAAACAAGACGCTAGTCAATAACCCAAGTTGAGCTTACGACTGAGCACAGAATCATTTAGGTGCTCCTTAAAAACTGAAATCCTGGCACCAAAACGTGGCGGACAATTAGCAGGATGATCCTGAATCCTTAAAGGGGCCAGACCAGCTATCCATATTTTAGAATGTCGAAATTCCGGAAGCTGGTGTGGTTGGGTGCATATCTATATGCAAGTCTATCCAGCATCTCAAGCCCTCTAATTACAGTAGCATTCTTGTCAATCTTCTCTGCGCCCTTTCCAGCATAATGACATCCTTCCCATAGCTGGGCAACCAAAGTGGACAAACCTGGTTTCATACCATGTGTATAAGAGGAGTCTGATGGAAGTTGTAACACTCCATCTCACTGTTTAATATGTGCTCCCCCAGAAGAATAGAGTTTCTGTTGCTTTATTGAAATACCATTGGAGTGATTAAGCAAAAATGAAGTCATATATCTGCACCCGACCACATCCTGTCATTGAGGTTTCCTTACTGTAGTGTTTTTGACATTAATCAGACAAGTTATTGCTTGAAGCAAAAAGAAGTATGCAAACTGCATTTGGTAGAGATTTTGTTTATATAGCTATAGTGGTGCATGGCTCTAGTTCAGTTTGTAGTAGTTATCAAGATCAACCAAGTTGAAACTGATTAACATTTCAATGTTTACAAGAATATTGGTGCCAAATTTACTGGTATTGGATGCTGGGTTTTTATTTTGTCCTTAGCTTCATATGTTTTTATTGTTTTAAAGAGTAGGGTTACAACCCTCTTTTTTTCCCAGGATCCTCAACATTAGAGTTCTGGAATTTGAATTTTGAGTAGAACCATTGTGTTATTTAAATAACTGTTCAAAAAGCAAACACAGTTTATCTGTAGATCATTTCTTAGGAACTGCACAGAGAAACATCCAGGTATGCTTGAAGTGCAGTTCCAAAAGATAGCTTGATTTATTTTAAATGCAGACTCTGTTTCTCTAGATTTTTTCAGAAGAGAAAAAGACTGGTTAAGACAGTATGAGCCAAACATTACCTAGTACCCAACATCTGAGATATCTGGTGCTGCAGTAAGTTGCTGGATCTATGTAGAAACAGAGGTCCATGGAACTTCTTTGCTAGTCTCTGGATATACATCAAAGACGATGGTCAGAATGGGTGCAATTTTTGCTCTTCTTGGTAAGACAGCTTTGCAAATCTATAAATTTCAATGTATTCTCCCCATTCTAAAAGTTGATCCTGTTCTGAATGTTTCTCTTTCTGAATGGATGAGGGCGTATGATTTTCACTACAAAATGAGAAAGCTTCAACATATATCTGGAAAAACAATACAACAGTACTAATCTGATTTGCAAGTCCTACCCTGTGAACTAGAAATGATTTTGCTGGGTATTAGTGAGCTGTAAACACCACTAGGTCATGAAATGTTTGATAAATTGAATTAATGCACACACTGCACAATGTTTTATTTCTCTTTCGGAAAGGCAGAGGTTAAATATCTTTCCATTTTCCCTCCACATTCCAGAGACATACAAGTTAGACTTACTAAGTCGTGGGTGTGTTGTGTTGGTGCGAGAAACGTAGCGAAATGTGGCCCAGTACAATCCTCACCGATTTGATCAGATGCAATGATGCACTTTGCTCTATGTTTCAAAGTACATGTGACAAGTAAACCCTAATAACTAGCTAATCAATCCAAATAGTCCATTTTGCAATTTTTTTTATATCCCATGTGACTAGACCTCAGAGGTTCCTAAAAAAATAAGATTGAAGGTCTGCTCTACTTGTTGGTTTTCTTTGAAAATTACAAAGAAAATAAATGATAATAATATCAAAGTCAGAAACATGAATTTAGATAATTATGTAAGGTTCCCCCTTGTTAAATGCAATGACCCAGGCATAGCAAGGAAATGTTGACAGCTCCTTGTTTACTTGCCAACGTTTCCTGTGTAATTATTTAAACTTTGGGATTTCCACACATAAATGGGCGTGACAAGTAGCATGAAGCTGTGCATGGCACTTTCCCCAAAGAATCTCAAAATTTGAGCTCCTCTTGGAGGCCAGCAAGGGTATCTGAAGGGACAGCAATTCTCCAACACCTTGAGTAGCAAATCTGACAACAACCTGTAGCAAATGGAAAGAAATTTTTACTGGAAACAAACACCTGTGAAGATCTAAAATAAAAATTATTTCTGGATTTTTTTGTCTGCAAAATAGTTAAATATTCTGAAGCATTTTAGTCCTTTAACTTTTGAATTTTTTAATAGTTTTAACATCTTCAATAGTTTTTCGATGTTCCATGATATATGTCTGGAATATTTGGAAGTGCTCAAACTTTTTACTAGTTTTGACAGCTTGCTGAGGGCTATCACTGAGCCAGCTGGCAAAGATTTGTCAACTGTGTTGTACGTGGTCTTGCTCTGTTCTACAATGCTCCTGCCCTTTTACACACATTGTACCATTTACAATGCATTCAAGACCTCAACATGACCACTGGCGCTAGCTTTTGCTCACAAGTTCTTGCTAAAGGAACCACATGCAGTGAGTGAGAACCTTTTTACCTAGATCAACAGAAAATTATGGGTTATTATATTTGAAAGCATTTTCAATTTTAATATTTACTTACCTTGTTTCATAATTTTTACATCTGCTTCTTTCCACTGCAAATCCTGAGTTTATATTTATGATGAAGTTTTCCATTAAAGAGCTGTGACTGCTCCTGCTGGTCAACAGATGGAATTCAAGAAGCTTCATGGGCTAAATCTGCACTTCAGGGCATCTGCTTGCTCAGGATAACATTGTAGGTTCTATTCTCCTATTAATGGAAGGGAAGCAGTAGAATATTTCCTAATGCTGTGTCAACGATCATTCCTCAGCAAACATCACTAAAACAGATAATCTACCTTGTGTAACTGGCCGTAGTTTGACAGACAACGTTATGAGCAGCTGTTACCTCAAATGCTTGTTGTTTCCTGATACTGCATGCCCGAAATCAGATGGCAGGATATTAGGTGGTTGCTTAAGCTATGGCACAAAACATCGACTGATTAATTTCCCTCTGTAGATGCTGCCTGAATTGCTGAGCTCCTTCAACATTTTGCATGTGTTGCTCAAGATTTCTAACCTTTGCAGAACCAAACCCTGCGACCAGACATTGTCCTAATGTCTGAGTCGACTAAGCAAGTGGTGCTGCTGGAGCTGACAGTCCCATGGGAAGATAGCTTGGAAGAGGCCTTTGAAAGGAAGCTCTCCAAGTACACAGGACTGGTCTGCAACTGTCAGCAGGCTGGATGGAGAGCGAGGTGTCTCCCAGTGGAGGTTGGTTGTAGGGGATTCGTAGCCCATTCTTTAGTTAGAGCCTTCAGCATTTTGGGCATCGAGGGAGAGAGGAAGAGGAGAGCCGTCCGCAGTACCACCGATGTGGCTGAGAGAGCCTCAAGATGGCTGTGGCTCAAAAGAGGGGAGCCATGGAGTCATAAGTAGCTAGCCATCTGGCCACAAGGTGGGGTCTGATCAGCCCCAGCTGGGTCACCTGGAGGGGTTGTATGATGTTGAAAGACCCGAAACACCCAATGATTCCAGGAACATCACTGAAGATGTGTCCAGAAGCATCAATAGGTGTATGTACACAGGTTTAGGATTTTCATACAAGTTTTCAGTCATAAACACTTTATTTTGCGATGACGCCTCTGCCCAGAAGCCATCCATAGGAACTATATTTAAAGTGTTGTCTTATTTGCACATTTGCCTTGTGACCACATAGATTTTCCCCTGGGTATTCCTGTTTCCTCCTATGTGTAAAGGATGCACAGGCTGATAACTGTCTTTTGTAAAGTGTTCAAACTTCAAAGAAAATGCAACCCTCTGGTCAGGGCTCATACACCAACTTGGCTCGTTAACTATCTCTGCTACAGACACGTAACCCAGCACTGAGAAGGCCATATTTCATAAACAATACACAGTACGTCTAGGGTCGTTATGATTTGGCGTTCAACCAAACAGAAAGTTAGAATGTTCCAACTGAGGAACATAGGTTGCAGCAAATGCTGAGTAAATACTGCCCAGTAATGACAGATTGTATGCCAGCATAAAATTATTTACCAAATTTTCAATGTGAACAAAGAATTACAGAAAATGGGCAGAAAAATAGAAGTGCCCATTACAGTTAAACCTGTCCAACGTGCACACAAACATTGGAGCTCATTCTGGAGTAGTTGGGGGTGTATCGCTTTACTTATGCGCTGGACCTATGGTCTCTGTGAAAGCACCCGCCACATTCTGAACTTCCCTCAAAGACTATCTCGAACGAACTGGCTTTCTCTCAGGGGTATTGGCCTTTCCTAACTGGAGCCATTCATCTGCACAAAGCACTCCTTCCAACAGCATTCTGTGGCATTTTCCCCTGTGCCACCCTCTGCAGCTCCTGCCAGAAGACCCCAAACCAGACTTCCTCACAGCTCTCTAGAACCTTCTCTCACATCCCGCAATCCTGACAGGCTGACACACATTCCTAATGTGGACAATATGGCTCCTTATCTTTAGCCAAAGCCAAAACACTCTTTCTAGTAGGACACACTGGTTTTACAGAAAACTGCTAAAATAAAATATAGCTCACAGTGTAGCAGTAAAAATCGTAAACAGGGCATAACTTAAATTTATTATCAAAGTACATACTTTTATATATCACCATCTACTACCTAGAGATTCACTTTCTTGTAGGCATTCATGGTAGAACATACAAGGGAATCAATGAAAAACTATACACAAAGACTGACAAGCAACCAATGTGCAAAAGATGATAAACTGTGCAAATAGAATAAATAAATAAATAACACTGAGAACATGAGTATCGTATTATTCTGGTAGAGTTGAGTGCAGGACAATTGGGGAGGAGTTGATGGGTATACAAGGTGAGAAAATAGGATTAACATACGGGATGTAAGTGGTTGACGGTTGGTGCATTTCACTGATCTGAAGAATCCTGATGAAGGGTCTTGGCCTGAAACATCGACTTACCCTTTTACTCTTTTCCAGAGATGCTACCTGCCCTGCTGAGTTTCTCCCATTTTGTGTGTATTGAGCTGAAGGATTTGTTTCCATGCTGTCTGATCCTAACACCAAAACTTCAGCTTTGGGACAAGTTGTCATGTCTTTGCTTATGTTCAGCTTCAACAATATTCCTGGAAGCAGTCGACAAATTTAGCTAGCTTGACTCCATTGCGACAATTTGCATTTCTCCTGATGGGAAAAAATTGCAGTCACAAAATATAACTAATTAACACAGAATGTTACAAACTTATCTTTAGCACTAATTGTCATTTTAAGGGATTTGCTTTCACAGCATGTTGCTGTCTGGCAGTTAACAAGGACCATGTACAACTGCTAAGAAAGAAAGGTCAACAAATCTGTACCTTTAATGCCCACAGAATACTTTTGACATCTTATGGAAGGAAGAGGTTTTCAACACATGGTCCAAGATACTCAGCACCCCAGCTTATGTCAAATAAAGGTTTTAATGGCTTGGGCATATGCACAGGATGAATGTCTCAAGGATAAACAGGAAAAGGGCAATTGTGAGGCTGTTTGCAAATGAGATACAAAAGCCTTCAACATTGTTCAGTGGGAAAATTTAGCTGATGACCACAGTGAACGACAACGCTTGCTATGGTGGGGATGCTTCCCCAGCTTGATTTGTGGTTTTAACAGTTACACAAAGATGGTAGAACCATAAGCAAGGCTGAAACATCTTTAGCCGATGATACTTTCAGTTGTGGCACTTGTGGCAAACCCTGTCCTTCCAGAATTAGCTTACATAGTCTGTGACAGAAATGCAGTCTATAATGTGCCCTTGCATCATCTCGTGGAGATGGATGAATGCCAAACACCCAACCACCAGCAACCGTATGATTAAAGCTTTTGGCTTATTTTTACTTAGAGGTTAAAGTTTGCTAGTGCCCACGCCATGGTAAGATCTGATGTGCAAGATGTAATTTAGCAGGTAAATGGTTTGGATATCTGAGGCTAGGGAATCTCTTGAATAATTTGGTATCTTTAGGCATACTTGATTGAACTTTGACTGAAGCCAGATTGCTAAATGTGATCAGATCACTGGCTGCTCAGTTTCACCAATAAATCTTAGCTCTACCATGGATGAGATTCAAATACATGTAGAGGTTGTTAGGTATATGAGTGACATCAATCATCTTGTACTGCATGTTTTGATGCTGTGAGTGTAAAATTTCACAATTGATCTTCTCACATTGGTACAGACTTGAACTGATGTATTAGCTGAAGGGGAATATCTCACTCATTTTGTTGAGGCTTTTGCCATCTGAAGACCATACAATCATAAGACATAGGAACAGAATTAGCCCATTCAGCCTATCAAGTCTGTTCTGCCATTTCATTATGGCTGATTTATTATTCTTCTTAACCCTATCCTCCTGACTTCTCCCTGTCATCTTTGATATCCTTACTAATCAAGAACCTATTAACCTACCCAATGACTTAGCCCCCACAGACATCTGTGGCAATTAATTCCACAGATTCACCACCCTCAGACTAAAGAAATTCCTCCTCATCTCTGTTCCAAAGGAACATCCCTCTGTTTTAAGCTGTGCTGTCTGGTCCTTGAGTTACCAAAGTTCAAAAGTTCGAAGTTCAAAGTATGCTTGTTATCAAAGTACATATACAGTATACAAACTTGAGATTTGTTTTCTTGAAGGCAGCCACAAAACAAAGAAACACCATAGAACCCGTTTAAAGAAACCACCCAAGACCGTCAAATGTATGAAAAAAATAACAAACTACGCAAACAACAAAAAGCAAACGAATTCCACACAGAACATTAATCTTCAAACTGCAGAATCCCCAAAAGTGAGTTGATAGCCATGAACCTCCGAGGCAATTGAAGCCGGACTAGGAGACAATGGCGCTGTGTTGGTGGCTACAGGCCACAGGCACAGATGCAGTTCCACGCCAAAGTGCCTTGATCAAATCGTGGAAGTAGTAAAGCATATTCTGCTGAGGACATTAAACATCAAAATTGCAGCCTTAAATGAGTCCACAGCCATGAGCCACCAAGGCAATCAAACCTTTCAGCGTGGGACCTTCTGTTCAGCAGCAGCATGAGGGAGACTGGTCAAATGCAGGCAGAGGGTATTGAACACCTGTTCGTTTTTCTGTTCTCATATTCGTCAATTATAATCTTGATTGACGCTTTAATCAGCATGGGGTAATGGAGCCAACCATGGGATCGTGTTCCACCATTAGGAATCGATGCAGTGTGCAAACCCACAGTGACAGCTGTAGCGGTACTCCACACTAAATACCCCTGCAGATCCCCCCAAAGATATACTCATAAATGGGAAATTACAGGCTGCAATCAATTTCAGTTCAGAAGAAGAACTGGTGTTAGACTCACATGCTATTGAAAACATTTTCTCCACATCTACACTGTCTAGGCCTTTCAATATTCAATGTTTCAATGAGATCTCCCCTCATTCTTCTGAACTCTAGTGAGCACAGGCCCAGAGCCATCAAATGGTCTTGCAGATGGACCCTCTTTCAGGGTTCTCTTTGCTGTTCATTGACATTCCCATGTTCCCAGAGCCTCGTGTTCTGAGTCCAGATGCTGATGCTGATCCTGTCCTTTCTCAGAGCCTGACTCAATTGCATGACAGATGGGAAACTGCTCACATCACTCCGTCATGAAGCTGATCCAGCAATACCTTCCCATCATCATTGATGCCCCCATCTGCCCGTCCCCTGCCTCTATTCAGTTCCCCAACCCACACTACTCTATTTACAAACTCCATCAATTCCCACAACAAATACTGTAATTGCCCCAATTTCAAACACAATCATTCCTGCCAACTCTATCCCTCCTTATAATATCCAACTTCACAGACCATAGTACCATAGTGCTACAAATCATCAGCTGAAGGAACTTTCATGCTCTTGTTAATTAATAAATCTGAGTATCCCCATATAGAACATAGAGCTTAGAACACTACAGCACAGTGCAGCTCCTTCAGCCCACAATGTTGTGCCAACCTTCTAACCCACTCTGATCAATCTAAGCCTTGCCTCTCACATATCGCTCCACCTTTCAATCATCCATGTACCAATCTAAGTGCCCCTAATGTATCTGTCTCTAGCACTGCACCAGGCAGGATGTTCCATGTACTTGATAATCTCTGTGTGAAAAAATATACCTTTGCCATCCCCCTTATACTTCCCTCCAAACACATTAAAATTATGCCCCTGGAATCAACCAACATACCAGATGTTTTATTTATTTCTCAATGTACTCTGCTACCTCTATTAACTATGCACATACATTTGGTGACCACTTTACTAGCTGCCTCCTCTACCTAATAAATTGGCCACTGAAAGTATGCTTTTGGTTTTCTGTTGCTGTAGCACATTCACTTCAAGGACTGACATGTTGTGCATTCAGAGATGCTCTTCTGAATATCACTGTTGTAATATGTGGTTTTTTGAGCTACTGTCACCTTCCGGTCAGCTTGAACCAGTCTGGCCATTCTCCTCTGACCTCTTTCATTAACAAGGCGTTTTCACCCACAGAACTGCCACTCACTGGATATTTTTTGTTTTTCACAACATTCCTGTACACTCTTGAGCAGGGGTTCTCAACCTTTTTTATGCCATGGACCAATGCCATTAAGCAAGAGGTCCATAGACCCTAGGTTGGGAACCCCTGCTCTAGAGACTGTTGTGTGTGAAAATCCCAGGAGATCAGCAGTTTCTGAGATACTCAAACCACCCTGTCCAGCACCGACAATCATTCCACTATCAAAGTCACTTAGATCACATTTCTTCCCCATTCTGATGCTTAGTCTGAACAACAAATGAACCTCTGTTTCTTCTTCTTCTTCTGAATTTTAATGGCGGTTGGCAGTCCAACTTAAAGATGCATTACTGCAACTGAACCTGCTGACCATGTCTGCATGATTTTATGCATTAAGTTGCTGCCACGTGGTTAGCTGATTGGATATTTGAATTAACAAGCAGGTGTACATAATAAAGTGACCACTCCCAGTTCTCTCTTAGAATTGTACTCTTTTGTTTATATTGCCTCTTCTTATTCTTCCTACTGAAAGGTAATACTTTGCCTTTCTCTGCACGCTTCATTTGCCACCCAAATGCCCATTTCACAAACCTATCTGAATATCTTTCTCGAAGCTCACTACTGCTTCAGATTCAGTGTTACCTTCAAATTTGAAAGTTGTGCCCTAAGCCATCCATATACAAGAAGAGAAGTTATCCTTGCTTGGACCTGAGGCAAGATCACTGTAAACTTGCCTCCAGTTTATAAAGCAACTGTTTACAAAGCAACTACTGCACAGAGTCTTGTCATCTTCAGAAGTTTTCTGATGACTCTGCCATAGTTGGATGCATCAGCAAGGGAGATGAGGCTGAGTACAGGGCTACGGTAGGAAACTTTGTCACATGGTGTGAGCAGAATTATCTGCAGCTTAATGTGCAAAAGACTAAGGAGCTGGTGGTAGACCTGAGGAGAGCTAAGGTACCGGTGACCCCTGTTTCCATCCAGGGGGTCAGTGTGGACGTAATGGATGATTACAAATACCTGAGGATACGAATTGACAATAAACTGGACTGGTCAAAGAACACTGAGGCTGTCTACAAGAAGGGACAGAGCTGTCTCTATTTCCTGAGGAGACTGAGGTCCTTTAACATCTGCCAGACGATGCTGAGGATGTTCTACGAGTCTGTGGTGGCCAGTGCTATCATGTTTGCTGTTGTATGCTGGGGCAGCAGGCTGAGGGTAGCAGACAACAACAGAATCAACAAACTCATTCGTAAGGCCAGTGATGTTGTGGGGATGGAACTGGACTCTCTCACGGTGGTGTCTGAAAAGAGGATGCTGCCTAAGTTGCATGCCATCTTTGTCAATGTCTCCCATCCACTACATAATGTACTGGGTGGGCACAGAAGTACATTCAGCCAGAGACTCATTCCACCGAGATGCAGCACAGAGCGTCATAGGAAGTCATTCCTGCCTGTGGCCATCAAACTTTACAACTCCTCCCTTGGAGGGTCAGACACCCTGAGCCAATAGGCTGGTCCTGGACTTATTTGATAATTTACTGGCATAATTACATATTACTATTTAACTATTTATGGTTCTATTACTATTTATTATTTATGGTGCAACTGTAATGAAAACCAATTTCCCCCGGGATCAATAAAGTATGACTATGACTATGACTATGACTATTTACTAACACCCTCTCTGCTTCCCAGTAAGTCACCAAGTTTCCATACATTACTGCTATGGCCACTTCTAATCCACGTGTTTCTTAATGACAAGCTTATTATGTGGTATGGTGTCAAATTTATTTTGCAAGTTTTTATGTACCACATGAGTTACATTTGCATCAGTAACCCTACTGTTGCTCCATCAGGAAAAAACCTCCATCATGTCAATTAGGCATGATGTGCTTTCATCAGATCCACACTGGCTTTCTCTAATCAAACCAAACTTGTTCAAATGATGCCAGTTCTATCCATCGTTATTGTTTCTGAAACTTAGCCACTGCTGCAGTTAAAATGACCGTTCTGATAATTATTGGGCTTATCCCTACACCCACTTTTGTACAGGGCTGTAGTGTTTCAATTTTCCGGTCCACATACACCACTATAAATAAACTTTTAAAACAACTTAATGATCTACAGATTTCACGATCTTCTGAAGGACTTGGCAGACCAACAGGTACGGCACCTTTACGCAGACAAAGGTTCATTGTCATGGCTGGAAGCAAGGCAGGAAGCGGTGACTCCAAGCCACGCTGAAACGCAATGGGATGAGACCCCCTCTACCCAGCATTTTGTTCGCAAATGTCTAGTTGCTGGAGAACAAAATTGAGGACCTGTGGGCAAGATTGCTGTGTGGGAGGGAAATGAGAGATTGTTGTGTTCTATGTTTGAATGAGACATGTCTAACTTCCTGCATGCCATATATAGCGATCAGATTCACAGGATGGACAGAACTGCTGATTCTGAAAAGGCAAAGGGTGGAGATGTGTCTTTCATGATAAACCCTCCGTGGTGCTCCAATGTGGCAGTTTTGTTGAACTCATGTTCCTTGACCATGAACACAGTCAATGCCATCCATTCAAATTACCTGGGGAGTTCTCCTTCATTACCGTGTCTGCAGTTTACATCCCACTGGTGGCTGACATTAATCAAGTACTTGAGCCCAATTACCATCAGTATATAACCCGTAGCGCCAGAGGTTCCAGCACACTGGACCACCATTACACTAAGATAAGGAATGCCTACTAATCTATGCCCAGACCACATTTCTGTAAATCTGATCACTTGACTGTCTTTCTCCTCCCTGCATACAGGCAGAGGCTAAAGAGCAAAACTCCAGAGATTAGCACAACAAAGGGGCGGTCACACGAGGCAGAGGAGCGGCTACAGGATTGCTTTGAGTCGGTGGACTGGGCTGATCTGTGGATCTGAATAAATACACAATAGTTGTCACAGACTTTATCAAAACAGTTGTAGACAAGTGCGTTCTCACAAAATCATTCAGTCTTCCTTAACCAAAAGCTCTGGATGAACCATAAGGTTCACAGTCTGCTGAGGGCCAGATGAGAGGCACTCAAGTCTAGTTAGAACGAAAGCTACAAGAGGTCCAGCTAAGACCTCCAGGAAGCTATCTTATGAGTGAGGTGGCAACTGCAGACTAAACTTGAATCCATGAAGATGCTCTTCAGTTGTGGCAGGGTTTGAATAATATTCACTTTTTATAAAGTTAAATTAAGCAACATAGGCGACAACAGGGCTTAGCTTCCAGATGAGCTCAATGCCTTCTATGCTTGTTTTGACTGTCAAAACAGGGAGGAACCATCATGAACTCCCACAGCCCCCTGATGATCCAGTAATTTTAGTCTCTGAGGCAGATATGTCAACAGCCTTCAGGAGAGTGAATCCACAAAAAGCAACTGACCCAGACGTGGTACTAAAGACGTGTGCTGATCAACTAGATGGTGTGCTCATTCAGACCTTCAACTCCTTGCTTCACCCATCTGAGGTATCAAAGGTGGTGACAAGTCAGCATATAGAAGGAATTCTGAAAATCTGGCTGAGTGGTGCCGTAACAACAACCTCTTACTCAACGTCAGCAAGACCAGTGAGTTGATCACAAACAAGAGAAAATCTGCAGATGCTGGAAATCCAAACAACACACACAAACTGCTGGTGGATCTCAGCAGGCCAGGCAGCATCTATGGAAAAGAGCTGACAGTCAACGTTTCAGGCCGAGACCCTTCATCAGGACACTTCACCAATCCTGATGAAGGGTGTCAGCCTGAAACATCAACTGTACACTCCTTTCTCCAGATGCTGCCTGGCCTGCTGAGTTCCTGCAGCATTTTACGTGTGTTCCAGGGACTTGATTATTGACTTTCAGGAGAAGGAAACCAGAGGTTCATGAGCCAGTCCTCACGGGAGGATCAGATTTGAGGAGGGTCAGCAACTTTAAATTCCTTGGCATTATTATTTAAGGCGACCTGTCCTAGGCCCCTGTAAGTGCAATTATGAAGAAAACATTGCAGCACCACTACATCCTTAGGAGTTTGTGAAGATTTGGCATGACATCTAAAACTTTGACCATCTCTATATGTGTATGGTGGAGAGTATATTGATCATATGCATCACAGTCTAGTATGGAAACACCAAAAGCCTTGAATGGAAAATGTACAAGAAGTAATGGATACAGCGCAGTCCATCATAGGTAAAGCCATCATTGAGCACATTTACATGGAGATTTGTCGCAGAAAAGCAGCATCCATTATCAGGGACCCCCACCAGCCAGAGTATTCTCTCTCCTCGCTGCTGCCATCAGGAAGAAGGTATAGATGCCTTAGGACTTGCACCACCAGGTTCAGGAACTGTTATTAGCTCTCAACCATCAGGGTCTTGAATCAAAGAGGATAAATTCACTCCACTTTACTTGCTCCATCACTGAAATATTCCCACAACCTATGGACTCACTTTCAAGGACTCTTCATCTCATGTCTTATTTATTTATAATTCCTTTATTATTTCTTCCGTTTTGTATTTACACAGCTTGCTGTCTTTTGCGCGGTAGTTGAATGCCCAGGTCAGTGCGGTCTTTCATTGATTCTATCATATTTATTATTCTGTTATGGATTTATTGAGTCTGCCCTTAAGAAAATGAATCTCAGGGTTGTATATGGTGACATAAATGTACTTTGATAATAAATTTAATTTGAACTTTAAACTTTAAATTCATAGCAGTCATGCTATGCTAATACTATGCTAGCATTGTATTACGGCCAGAACCTCTGCAACTTGCACTCTTAATTCCCTCATTGGACTGGGATTTATTCCATCTTTCCACATTGAACAAGTGATTTATCCATTGAGGTTTTACAAGCCACTCCAGATTACGTGTCACTTGAAAATTTGAAAATTGTACTTGATCACCTCACAAGTATACAATGATCCTTGCAGTAACCTTGGGGGACATCACTGTACATTTGATTCCATCTCTTGTATCTCAATCACAACATCTGTTGTAACAGCAACTTCTTCCTTGGTGAAAATTGGGGTAAAATAGTGCATTGGACATGGTTGTTTTTTCATCTTTTTTGGTTTTTGATTAGCCCCAGTTTTCCTTTTGATATGCCTCCAGAATATTTTGAGTTTTTTTTGTGCTTGCTGTCAGCAATTTGACATGTTCTTTATCTCCACTCTGATTTTTTTTGTTGTTCAATTTTGTTCTTAATTGTGTTAATAACCTAGCACCAACAATATGCTGCAACACGCAAAAACACTGGAGGAACTCAACAGGTCAGGCAACATCTACGGAGGGGAATAAACAGTCAACGTGTCAAGCCGCTAGAAATGGGGGAGGGAAATATGTATAAGTGATAGGTGAGACCAGTTGAGAGGGAGAGAGGGTGTGTGGGAAGGGGTGATGAAATAAGAAGCTGAGAAGGTTCTTGCTTCATCTCTCCTCCCCAACCCATCCAACTTCCTCCTCACGTGATCTCAGTAAGACCTGCAAGTTTGTATTTTATCCCTTCCCCCACACTCTGTCCCTTCTCTTTCCAGTCCTGATGCATTGTCTCAGCCAAACACAAGCACCACACACAAAATGCTGGAGGAACGCAGCAGGCCAGGCATCATCTATAGGAAGAAGTACAGTTGACATTTCGGGCCGAGACCCTTCATCAGGACTAACTGAAAGAAGAGATAGTAAGAGCTTTGAAAGTGGGAGGGGGAGGGGGAGATCCGAAATGATAGGAGAAGACAGGAGGGGGAGGGATGAAGGTAAGAGCTGGAAAGTTGATTGGCAAAAGGGATACAGATTTGGAGAAGGGGGGGGATCATGGGACAGGAGGCCTAGGGAGAAAGAAAGGGGGAGGGGAGCACCAGAGGAAGATGGAGAGCAGACAAGGAGTGATTGTGAGAGGGACAGAGAGAGAGAAAAAAAGGGGGGGAATAAAAATAAATAAGGGATGGGGTAAGAAGGGGAAGAGAGGCATTAACGGAAGTTAGAGAAATCAATGTTCATGCCATCAGGTTGCAGGCTACCCAGATGGAATATAAGGTGTTGTTCTTCCAACCTGAGTGTGGCTTCATCTTGACAGTAGAGGAGGCCGTGGATAGACATATCAGAATGGGAATGGGACGTGGAATTAAAATGTGTGGCCACTGGGAGATCCTGCTTTCTCTGGCGGACAGAGCATAGGTGTTCAGCGAAACTCCCAGTCTGCGTCGGGTCTCACCAATAAATAGAAGGCCGCATCGGGAGCACCGGACGCAGTATATCACACCAGCCGACTCACAGGTGAAGTTTGTCTCACCTAGAAGAACTGTCTGGCACCCTGAATGGTGGTGAGGGAGGAAGTGTAAGGGCAGAGGTAGCACTTGTTCCGCTTACAAGGATAAGTGCCGGGAGGCAGATTGGTGGGAAGGGATGGGGGGCATGAATGGACAAGGGAGTCACGTAGGGAGCAATCCCTGCGGAAAGCAGAACGAGAGGGGGAGGGAAAGATGTGCTTGGTGGTGGGATCCCGTTGGAGGTGGCGCAAGTTACGGAGAATTATATGTTGAACCTGGAGGCTGGTGGGGTGGTAGGTGAGGACACGGGGAACCCTATCCCTAGTGGGGTGGCGGGAGGATGGGGTGAGAGCAGATGTGTGTGAAATGAGAGAGATGCGTTTGAGAGCAGGGTTGATGGTGGAGGAAGGGAAGCCCCTTTCTTTAAAAAAGGAAGACATCTACTTCATCCTGGAATGAAAAGCCTCATCCTGAGAGCAGATGCGGCGGAGATGGAGGAATTGCTAGAAGGGGATGGCATTTTTGCAAGAGGCAGGGTGGGAAGAGGAATAGTCCAGGTAGCTGTGAGAGTCCGCCGGCTTATAGTAGACATCAGTAGATAAGCTGTCTCCAGAGATAGAGACAGAAAGATCAAGAAAGGGGAGGGAGGAGTCTAGGCCTCCCGTCCCATGATCCTCTCCCTTCTCCAACTCTGTATCCCTTTTGCCAATCAACTTTCCAGCTCTTAGCTTCATCCCTCCCCATCCTGTCTTCTCCTATCATTTTGGATCTCCCCCTCCCCCTCCCACTTTCAAATCTTTTACTATCTCTTCTTTCAGTTAGTCCTGACGAAGGGTCTCAGCCCGAAACGTCGGCTGTAATTCTTCCTATAGATGATGCCTGGCCTGCTGCGTTCCACCAGCATTTTGTGTGTGTTGCTTGAATTTCCAGCATCTGCAGATTTTCTCGTGTTTGTGTTTTTAAACACAAGCACTGTTTGTTTTCTTTGTTTGCCTGACTTGCTGAGGTCCTCAAGCATTTTGTGTGAGTTGCTCCGTACATCCTGCATCTGCAAAATCTCTTGTATCTGAAATGTGCTTTTTGTTTCTGCACAATGTTAACCTCTGATATTTTGTCATCTATGGAGCTCTGATTTCACTTTCCCTTTCTTTCTGTATGATGACAATGTATCCATAAGGTAGGATTTCCACCTACAGTAAGATTGTAAACACTTCCACATTAAACCTTCCCATTGTTCAATTACAGCTTTTCCTAATGAGCTTTTCTGCCCGATCTATTCTCATCCCATTGACATAGATTCTTGAAACAGTGGAAGTGCTTTTCTGTAGATGTTCCAAGCCTAGTGATTTTATGAACACAGCTCTGCCATCTGCTCCACCAGGCCTATCAAATTTCCCTGAAGTTTTAACTTAATCATGGACCCTGAAAAAACAATGATCAAGAAAGTTCTCCTGAATATACTCCAAAAATTATTTCCCCCTCTTTTTCCCTTATTCTACTGCTATCTTAGTATGGATTTGGACCGTTGAATTCTCCCATCATCGCAACTCTATGGTTTTTGCACATCAGTTTTAACCTGACCTCAGTGCTGTCTATGTGGAATTTACATGCTATCCCTGTACCACATGGGTTTTCATGGGGCTAATGTAAGGGATTAATGTAAGATTAGTAGAAAAGGTTGGTCGGTGACTTGGTTATTTCAGTGCTGTATATCTCAATGACCATCTCCGGAATTTCCCTGTAAGTTTCCTCCTCAACATACTTCTGGTCAGTAGGCAACCTAGGCAGAGTAATCAAGCCTCTATTGTTTCTTAAATCTAAATAAATAGTTTGTTCCAAGATATCATCTGACTTCAGTTCTACAGTATTATAATCAATACTGCCACCCATCCTTCACTCTTCTCTCCCCTTCTGATCAGCTTTAATCCAGGAACATTTAAAATCCATTCTTGGCGTTTTTTTCAGTAGTATCTCCGTCATTGCCATTGTATTCCCATGCTGTTTATTGTGCCCTCAGTCCACCAACCATAAAAACAGCTTCTAATTTTATTTTCAATGCACTGTAAACTTCCTTGTGTCTGCTTATAATTACAATCAGTAATCTTGTAATCTCATTCATATTGTCATGCTGATTAAATTGGAATTAATTTAAACCATTGTATCTCCAAGACTTCTGTTATGAATAAGTTCTGTAAACAAATGTAATACATTTAATAAAAAAATTCTGCTTAGAAAAGTTATTAAATGCAAAATCAACTTCTGTTTCTAAGTCAGCCATGATCTCTATCACTAAGAATACCAGTTGTACTAATTTTATTAAAATATTTCACTGATAGTCCTGTTTCTGCCTGGTTAGTTGAACAATTCCAGGTTATTTATTATGAAGTGAATCATTAGTATTTCTTTATGTTTTTATTACCTTCAGTTTGCCAAATGGGACAGATATCTGTTTCACTGAGGTCAAAGGCTACTGCTTATGCTTCTCAAATCTCTTCTTGTAAATCATTATATTGTGTTCAATGTTCGGTGTCATGCTCTGCAGCTTCTCAGGAGATGTCTCTGTTTTATGTAGAACCAGAAAGATGCTTGTAATCTGAAATGTTCATTAAGAGGCTGAAGAGCTGTTCCATGTTCTATGTTCTGTGATCCATGTTCTAACCCTAGGTGTCAATGTAGATCAAAAATCGCACTAATCAGAAGAAGGTTTCTAGAACACTTTAGTACTCAGGTCTACATTTCAATCTGAGGGAACGCTGTCAAATGTGGAACATAGAACATTACAGCACAGCACAGGCCCTTCAGCCCACAATGTTGTGCTGACTTTTTAATGTATTCTAACATCAACCTAACCCTTCCCTCCTACATAACACTCTATTTTCCTATCATCCACGTGCCTATCTAAGACTTTCTGATATGCTCCTAATGTATGTGCCATGGGAGGATCAGCTTCTTCATTCCTTTGCATCCGAGAAACCAAGTGCAAGCATGTGAGGACCATATTCAGCTGGGCTAAGTAATGGGTTAAGTCCAGAATAATCTGAGCCCGTGACCTTTGGTTCTGGACATTCCAGTCAGAAGAAACAGTCCAACCATATTTACTCCTCCGGCTCACAGTCTTCCCTGTCCACATATGTAGATGAAATGGATCTCATCATGGACAGTGAAACAAAAAGTATTGGAAGAACTCAGCAGCTCAGGCAACATCTATAGAGGGAAAACGACACAGTGTTTTGGGTCAAGATCCTTCATCTGGACTCTCAAGGAGTCTGCACTAGGGGATTGGCAGTGGAGAGAGTCAGCAGCTTTAAATTCCTGGGCATTAGCATATCAGATACGTTTCCTGGGCTGTGCACATAGATGTAATCACAAGGAAAGCATGGCAGTGCCTTTGATTTGTTAGGAGATGAAGGAGGTTCGGCTTGTCATCAAACAGCCTGACAACTCCAGCTGTACTGAGAAAAGTGCACTGACTAGTTGCATCATGGTCTGGTATGGTAGTTTAATTGTGCAGGAGTGTAAGAAGCCACAGAAAGTAGTGGGCTCTGCCCAATACAACATGAACCACCCCTACCATTGGTAGAACCTACAGAAGAAAGCATCATCCATCATCAAGGATCCCCACCATATGGGCCATGCCACCTTGAAATCATTTGGTAGGAGCTACAGAAGCTTGAAGCCCCACACTACCAGGTTCAAGAACAGCTACTTCCCTTCAACCATACATTTCCTGAAACACAAAGCATCATCAGCAAAACCATGAGCACTTAGACCACTTTGAACTAAAATGGACTCTTTTTGTTCTAGTTGTTTCCTTTCTTATAAAATTTGTGCTTAATTTACGTTTTTCTTGTGAATACTGCTTCCAGGATCCCATGTGTCTGTGATGATGCTGCAAGTAAGTTTTTCATTGCACCTCTGTGTTCATGTACTTGTCCAATAAACTCAACTTTGAGTTCAGGGACTATTGGTTTACAGTTAACTGCACGGGGATTATTCTTAGTATAATTCCAGTGCTGGTGTAAGGTAACGAACAGGTGCCAATTACCATTTATGTGCTACCTGAATTAAAGCAAAGTGATTCTCTTTGCTGGCGGGGGGGAGGGGGGGAGGCGGGGGAATGATGTTCTGTTTCACTTTGGATATAGCTTCAGGCCTTAGTTTTGCACTGCACTGCTAAGGCACTGTTCCACCTAGAACTTTGCTTTCTAAGTGTTAAGTGACTGAAGACTGATTTAACCAGGGGTAAGTTGCATCTGTGATCATTTCCAAGACAAATCATAAAATTTGACCAGGTACTTTTTGTCACAAGTCACCCTTGTAGACGTAATGTGATTTCAGGATTCAAGATTCCAGATTATTTCCAGTACACAAGTGTAAAGGAGAACAAAATAATTATTACTCCAGATCCAATGCAGCACAAAAATGATAAAGAATACAATAATAAAAACAATGAATATAAATATGTAAAATAGCTTATATACATAGATTGATTGTGTGTCCATAAGATTACACTAGGCACAGGAGTGTTTATACATAAGGTGACTGACAGGAAATTATTAAGTATTGGTGCTTGGGAGGGTGGAAGGGTGGACTAGTTGGTGGAGGTGTTGATCAGCTTTACTGCTTGTGGAAAGTATCTGTTTTTGAGTCTGGTGATCCTGCTGTGGATGCTATGTAGCCTCCACCCTGATAGGAGTGCGACATGCAGTCTGAGAGCAAGGAGAGGGGGTGTGATCCTTCATGATGTTACTGGCCATTTTCCGGCACCTTTCTGTACATATGTCCTTGATGGTGGTTGGGCAGCTGCCAGTGATGTTTTAGCCAGTTTGACTACCTGTTGTAGAGCCTTGCTGTCTGCCACAGTGCAGCTCCCACACCCTGCAGTGATTCAGCCTCTCTGCTGTGCTGTAGAATGATGTGAATATAGGTGTGTATAGTTCAGCTCTCTTCAGCCTCCTCAGGAAGTAGAGGCAGTGGTGAGCTTTCCTTATTGTGCAGAATGTGTTCTGGGAGCATGACAGTTTGCGCGAGATGTGCACTCCCAGGTGTTTCCGCTGCTGTGCCGCAGATGTAAAGAAGGGAGAGTGGAGCAAGTCCTCCAAAAGTACATAACTGTCTCTTTTCTCCTGTTGATATTGAGGAAGAGGTTATTTGCCTGGCACCAGGCTTCGAGCTCTTCCACTTCCTCTGTGCAGGGATTATTGTCTGTGATGAGAGCTCTGCCACTGTGGTGTCGTCGGCAAATTTGCCAATGTGATCACTCAAGTGCTTGGCTGCGCAGTCACGTGTGAGCAGAATGTACAGCAAAGGGCTCAGCACCTAGCGCTGGGGAGCACCCACTTCCAGGATGGTGGGGAGGGAGAGTGGTTGTGCATCATGTTTACCTGAGGTCTGTTGGTTAGGTAGTCCAACACCCAGATGCACAATGGTATATTTAGACTGAGAAGCAGGAGTTTGTTCACGAAGGTCTGTGAGACAGTAGTGTTGAATGCCGAACTGAAATCCAGAAACTGCATTATGACATAAGTGCCCTTGTTTTCTAGGCGTATTGCTGAGTGTCCAAGATGGCAGGAGTAGAATTTTGATATTTGCCATTACCAGCCGTTCAAAACACTTCATGATGATTGACATCAATGCCAAAGGATGGTAGTCATTTAGTTCTGAGAGTGTAGAGTTCTTTTATACAGGGTGGATGGTTGCACATTTGAAGCATGTGGAAACAGCAGCCCGGATATGTGAAGTGTTGAAGATGTCTATGAAGACGTCATTGAGCTGGTGTGCATACTCCCTGAGTAATCAACCTGGGATGTGACTTGGCATGGCAGCCTGACTGTAGTTGACTCTCTGCAGAGTCCTTCTCACATCTGCTGCTGTTAAAGACAGTGGCTGCTCACCAGGGAGGGAAGTAGCTTTCGTGGCCAGCATTGTGTTTCATGCCTCGAAAAGTGCATAAAAACTGTTTAGAGCAACAGGGAGGGAGGCGCCACTGGTACAGTCGACATTGTTTTCCCTTGCGTAACCAGTAATGCCCTTGATGCCCAGCCACGTATGCCGGGGATTGTTGTTGGACAGGAGTTCCTGAGATTTCTGTGCATAGGTAGTCTTTGCCCACTTGATGCCTGGGACGAGGTTTCTCTTGGCTGCTCTGAGAGTTGTTCCATTACAAGACTTGAAGACAGCATCCAGGGCTTTTAGCAGGGAGCCACACCCCTGTGTTCAGCCAGGGCTGCTTGTTGGGCAGTGAGGTGAACATCCTTAAGGTACCAACATTGTCTACACACTTACTGATGTAGCTGGTGACAGATGAGGCATATACCTCGAGGGGTGTGTCCTCACCGTTTCTGATGGCCTCCTTGAACATCTGCCAATGAGTCTGTTCAAGACAGTCCTGAAGCAGAGAGATTGCCTCATAAGGCCATCCAGCGATGGTCCTCTTGACTGTTTCCTCCATTTTCTGCAGCAGTTGGTATGCTGGGATTAACATGATGAAGATGCGGTCAGAGAGACAAAGATGAGGGTGTGAGATGGCTTTGTAAGTATAGCATCTATTTGTAAAAACATGGTCTAGTCTACTTGTTTCCCTAGTGGCTATGGTAATGTGTTGGTGGAATTTGGGTAAAATGTCCTGCAGGTTAACATGATTGACGTCTCCTGCAATTATGAAGAGACTGCTCAGATACTTGTTTAGTAGAAAGTTGATAATACTGTAAAATTCCCCTAGTTCATCGTTAGTGTTCATGCTCGGGGGACGTAGACAGCATTGATGAACATAACGGTAAACTCCCCGATCTACTTGGAGCTATCGGTGACACCCAAGTATCTGGTGGGTACCAAAGGTGATTGACTTGCCCCAGAATGGACACGAGAAGCTTCTTCACCTGAGCTGCTACTCCTCCCTGGATACCCCAGACACACCTTGTAATCATTGTAAGCACTGAATAAATCACCTTTGGAAAAGAGAAAAGATGACAGTGAATCCTTCCCACTGAGCCTTTGAGTTGATTACACCGAGATTCAATCTGACACGTAGTCCTGAGACCGTGGGTAGTGCAAGTTGGCAGCAATTGGTTACATACAGGAGATTTGGTATGTCATCAAATGGAGCAGATTTTATGGATGTACTTTGGAGAGCATTCTGACTGGTTCCACCGCTGTCTGGTATCGAGGTGCCGATGCACATAAGGGGCTTCAGAGGGGCTTCACCGGACACCCCATACACCCCAAATGTCAACGTAAATACACTGTGATATACTTCCTACAAAGGCCTTTTGCTGCTTCTTTTGCCTTTTACTGTGCTTTAGCATTGTTGTCAGATTTGGCAAGGGCTGACTTTGCCTTAATTCCCAGATCATGAACACAGATCATAAAAAAAGCAAAGTTGTACATCCCTGTGATGGCTGCACACACTCTTTGCTCAACCTGGCATTATATTTATGAATTCCCTTGCAATGTGGTTTAATTAAAGGCCATTCCTACAGAAGTTCGCCAAAATGTTTTCTGAAAATCCAAGTCAGTGGAGGTTCTATTTATTTTATTAGCAACATCCAGCAACAAGCCGAACAGATTTGTTAAACAAGAGATTCTTTTTCTCACTAATTGAGTAATTTATATTCAAATACTCCTCCAGTTTACGCTTTGCAAATGTTTCAAGGATCAAGGATCAACTTTATTCGCCATATACATTTACATGGCGCGACATGCAACAAAATACAACAATTATAAAGAATAAACAATTGTATAAAAATAAACTTGGAGGTTAAAGTCAGGATATGGAACAAAATGTGCATAAGTACATAAATACCAATATGTATTTACAATGTAAACATCATTATAAAAACTGGCTTAAGATGTTTATAGTGCAGTGACTGAGGTAAGAGAAAGAGGGGGTGGGGAGGAGAGGAGGCTAACTAGAATGGTTTCCATTATATTGTGCTCAAGCTAATGTAGTTTTCATCAATAGTCATGCTCCAAATGTAATTTACCTCCAAATTTTGCCTTTTCCCCAAAGGCATTGACAACAAAGCAAAGACCTCCTTTGTTAGCTCTCCATTCTATTCTCTGAATTTAGGCTGTTTCCATCACATTTTCTCTGATGCCCAAACTGATTCCTTTGAACTGTCTTCCTTCTTCCTGAGCTGTAGCTCCCCCACTACCGTAGCATTGAGAGGCAGCAGTGACAATAGGTGGGGGACAATAGTCAGGGCAGCCACTTCTCCAGATCTTCCTCTAATGGCTTTTCTGCTTTATGAGCTGATACTACAATCGGGTAATCAAAGAGAAATTCAGACACAGTACTGAACAATGGAAATCCAGTAGCTCCGTGTTTTCCCAATTTCTCAGTCTGCATCTGTCAGTCTTTGTGTGTAATTTTTCACTGATTCTATAGCATTTCTTTGTTCTAATGTGAATGCCTGCAAGAAAATGAATCTCAGAATAGTATGAGATGATGCATATGTACTTTGATAATAAATTTACCTTAACCTTCGAACTTAGTACTCTTATTAAGTAGCATTCCCAAGGAAAGTATTTGATTGAGAAATCAGTCCTCAGGGATCTCTGATAGAATCTATCTGCAGGCCACTTCATTGCTATGCATAGTATTTTCATTCCTAATCTCTGTTTATTTCCAACAGATGAAGCTTCAATTTTTGCAATCAGTAGTGGGAAGATTGGAAATTTCCTTCTCATCTCTTAGCACTGTCCCAAATGTCTTGCAGAAATGTGTTTTTAAAGCTCCACTTGAATGCCAACAAATTGACCTCATGTTGCACCTCATGAGGGTGTGAATTAGAAAGATAGAAACAAAGGTAAAGAAAGTTGGCAAGTAAGAGAAGGACAAAATGAACAAGAAAGAGGAAACTGCATTTGGACAGCTCACTTGATAATAGAGCCTACAGGTTAGTGTAATACTTTACAGTGCCAGCAGCCTCAGCACTGTCTGTAAGGAATTAGTATGTTCTCCCATGGCAGCGTGGGTTTACTGTGGGTGCTCCCATTTCCTACTGCACCTCAAGGACATAAGTGTTGTAAATTGGCTACACGGGTGTAATTGGACGGCAGTGGCTCATTGAGCTGGAAGGTCCTGCCAAAGGGTCTTGGCCCGAAACGTCAACTGTACTCTTCTCTGTAGATGCTACCTGGCCTGCTGAGTTTTGTGTGTTGCTTAGATTTCCAGTATCTGCAGATTTTCTCTTGTTTGGGCCTGTTACTATGCTGTATCTCCGAACAAAATAAAGTGAACTTCAACGAAGGGCAATACACAGCCAATTAAGAATTATAAAGTACTGCTATTTTAGGATTTTGCAAATAAACACGAGAGAGTCATTTTAAGTGCTTAACAAAATCTGCAGCCCTTTACTTCCATTATGAACAAACCATAAGCAGTCAACTTACACTGACGTCATTCCCTCTCTTAAAGTGAACACAACAACTTAATGACGGTGTTTGTGAATTGTGTAGAATAGTTTGTATTATGAGCAATATGTGTCATCTGTCATACATTACATTACCCTACGCAGGACCCCCCCAGAATTCACCAAAACTGGCATTGTGAGTCTGTCTGAAGTCCAACTCGGGTCCTATGTGCCTTGGTTGGAGTAACAATAGATACACATGGCTCATCCAGGGGTATGTTGACATGCACATAGTCATACCGCGATACAAAGGGTATGGTAGTGAAACCATCCACGTCTTGGTGGGACGCTTTAAGGCGATCTACAGAAATACATTCAGGTTAACCCTTCCTATCCTCAGTAAAAGCTTTTTTGCACCATTCCAAGATGCGGAACAGGCCACCGTGAAAAGTGCTTAAGGTGGTGTTGAGATGTGCATCATGGTGGACAAAAACATAGGTCAACTGGAACCCAAGAGTACTGCATGCCATGATGGGCGGTAAGAATAGGTGAATTGAGTTTTCTGAGGAGGGTGGAATGCTGCTGAGATGCCGACCGGTGGACATGGTGTCAGGAACAAAATCACCAGGCAACCATAATGACCGCCTGTCCACCAACTCAGCTGTGGAGGACAACAGGCCCTCGTCTGGAGCCGTTATGAGCCCCAGCAGGACCCACGGGAGATGACTGTGCCAACACTCGTCTGTCAGGGAAGCCCTCAGAGCAGCCTTTAAGAAATGGTGAAACCATTCACAAAGGCCATTGGATTGCGGGATATACGGCGTGGTGTGATGCAATTTAACAATGAGGTTCTGGGCCATTGTGGCCCTGAGATCTGGCATGAATTGGGGACTGCGCTTGGAAGAAGTATCAGATGGGGCGTTGAACCCAGGTGTTGGTGAATTCTCAAGCCACGTCTGCAGATGTTATTGACACTAGAGGGACAACCTCTGGCCAGCTGGTAGTGTGGTCCACGATGGGAAGGAGATACATGAAGCCACGGGATAGGGGAGAAGAGGACCAACCATGCTTTGGTAGTGTGGAGCAGTGGAAAATCCATAATAGTGGCAACTTTTGATGGCAGGGGTGTCATACAGTGGCCGAGAAGGTCAATAGTAGACAGCCAGAAGCGTCATTTAGCAAGGTTAATAATCAGCCCATGTTGGCTTAAGTGCCTAAAAATTATGTAGAGATTTGATTAAGTGGTCAGTTTTCGATATGCTGGTGACAAGTATGTTGTCCAAGTAAACAAAAAGAAAATCTAAGTTTTTTTAATTCAGAGTCCATTTGTTGCTGGAAAGTCTGTGCTGAATTTTTCAGCCAAATGACATGCTCAGAAACTCAAATAGGCCAAAGAGAGTTATGATAGCAGTTTTGGGAACGTCCTCAGTGCACACAGGGATCTGATGGTAGCCTCTGACTGTCCACTTTAGAGAAAACTATCTTCCCGGCTAAATGTGCCGAAAAGTCTTGAATATGCTTGACCAGGTAACGATTGGAGGTGGTGGCCTCATTAAGGCAGTGGTACTTGCTGTACGGATGGCAACCACTGTCGGACGTAGTGGCCATGTGGAGGGGTGAAGCCCAGGGGCTATTTGACCTGCGTACAGTGCCAAGCATTTCGATGATCAGACTTTACGCTGGCCAGCTTTTCTGTGTCCAGACTATGCAGAAGTGTGAGCCAGTTGTGGTAGTATGGTGCTCAACCCCATGCTTTGTGACTGTAATGGTAAATGTGGGTTTGGTGAGGTCTGGAAATTCGCCCAGCCCCCGAATGCATTCTTATGTGGTGGTGCACGCACTAAACAGAGTCATTGTGGGGAACTTACTTGGGTACTTGGTAAAGACCCAAAGTCCTTTGTCTTAAGATCTACGAACAGTCCTTTGGCTCAAAGGAAATCTGTGCCGAGCAAAGGTCTAGCAACTTTAGCCAAGATGCAATCTCATGTGCTGCATCATCCACTGAAGCATAACGTCACCAATCATGTCATATAAGTTTGTATCTTGCTTCCAATGGTGACCTTTAGCGAGGGTCTGTTGCTCTCTACCTTATAATCAATAAGCGACGCTAGCAGCACACTCAGTTGAGTACCAATGTCACACAGAAAGCCTGTCCGTCATGGACAATAGATGACCCTGGCAGCTGGTGTTCACAGACCTCCAACGTCCTGATGCACAGGCACTGTTGAAGCTGCATGGCATTTGGTACTTCTTGGCATTTGTGCCGAAGCATGTGCGGTAAAAACGTAGACATGGATTTGTCAGGGTTGGAACAGCAGGCATGAATCTCCTGGAGGCTCTGTTGACTGGGCTTATTGAGAAAGAGAAAGGAGGAGGGACGATGCACCTCTGCCTGGCTGAGCGTAAACTATCAGCCATTTTAGCGATCTCCCTATCATCCTCCCTATAGTGTATTAACAAGGGTGCATTACCAAATGATCATACATTCGTGGCATAAAGAGTTGTTTAAAAAGTAAAACAAGGATGGTGATTGCCCAGGAGAGATAGCATGTGGTCCATTATTTCTGAAGACCTAGAGTCACTCAGGCTGGACAAGGAGACTCAGACATTGCAAGAGTCTGTAACGGGTGAATTTTTAGAGTGACATATTTATCATGAGTAGGTGGGTCTTCTAGCAGACTCACCAATCTGGCTGCAGTGGAACTACTTAGTGATGCACAACGTCGTAAGATTTGATACTGTCCGTGGTGATTTCTCACAGTATGAACTGGGCTTCCGCCTGTGCAAACAACGTGGTAGCGTGCTGCTCCCTTAACTCCGCCAGCTTCAAAGTGACTGTGTTGGTTGACATGTTCTTGAGTAACTCTCGAATCGTCCAAGAGTGTTGGGGTCACCAGTATAGGATTTCGTGAATGAAACCTGCAAGAGTCATTTTATGTGCTTAACAAATGCCACAGCCCTTTACTTCCACTACCAATAAACCAAAAGCAGTCACCTTACATTGTTGTCATTATGTCACACCTCTTCTCTTAAAGTGAACTCAATGGCGGTGTCTGTGAATTATGTGGAACAGTTTCTATTAGATTATGAAGACACACAGTCCTCTTTTATTGTCATTTAGCAATGCATGCATTAAGAAATGATATAATATTTCCTCCAGTGTGATATCACAAAACACAGGACAGACCAAGACTGAAAAACTAACAAAACCACATAATTTTAACACATAGTTACAACAGTGCACAATACCATATCTTGATGAAGAAGTCCATGAGCACAGTAAAAGTTCAAAGTCTCTCAAATGTCCCACATCTCACGCAGACGGGAGAAGGAAGAACTCTCCCTGCCATGCCGACCACAATCCGACTCTCAGTCATCCGAAAACTTCGAGCTCTGATCAGCTCTCCGACACCGAGTACTGAGCAGCATCTCTGTCCGAGTGATTCGACCTCAATCTTGGTCGCCAACAGCAGGCAAAGCCGGGGATTTTGAGGCCTACCCTCCGAAAGATTCCCGACCGCCTAGTAACGACAGCAGCGAACGAGCGTTTCAGAAATTTCTCCAGGTGTGCTTTCACGCCCATTCTCCATCAAATCAGAATTGCCCACGGCCCCTATTTAACAAATACAACATCATTTTTCACCGGAGAGCTGCGCACGAGCGGCGTGCTGCCATCTTCTCCTCCCGCTGATTATGAACAATATGTGTCATCTGTCACCCATTACATAACCCTAGATTATCATTAGACAGGAAACTGAATAAACTATTTTCACACAGGAAATAATAAGTTGTCACATGAGAAGACAATCTGATTTTAATGGTTGGCTGAGAGATCCTGGCTAGGAATATTCTTACCTTTCTAACATTGCAATGGGATATTTTACATCCAAATAAGTGGATTGGCTAGTAATTGATCAAAAATATAGAAGAATGAGAGGTGCTCTAATTAATGCAAGATTCTTGGGGTAGGGTAGGTAGAGTAGAACTTAGAAGGGTGGTTTCTGAAGGGACGTTTTGCCTTATGAGTGCACGAGAAAATCAAGGACGTACTTGGATGTACTAGGAGTAAGTACAAGCAAGGCTTGCTTTATGACTCATTGGCAGAGTTAACCTGACCATTCTATTGATTGTGCATGTTTTTTAAATCCTATCCAAAGAAAATAGGACATAAAATTTACTATTTTTATCAAGACATACAAAATCCAACAAAAAAGAGGTTAACATTTTTTTTAAATGAACTGGCAAGGATGTCCAATTTTTCCAATATTAATGATTGTTCCACTATTACATTTTACGGCCAGCTGTTTTTGTAATTGTTATAGAGCCTTTGCTCATTAATAAACTATAACTAACTTCTTTTTTGCTTACGTTCAGCAAGTTCTGTGATAATAAAGGCCCTCATTCATTCAGTCACTTACGTTTTCCAGACAGTAACTAATTTAATGGTGTCTGAATCTTATTACTCCAGTGGAAGAATGCATCCAAATTTAATCGATGAATATGTCTCATGGTCTAAAATGACTTTATCACAAGTTGGCCACTAATTATTTCAATGGTGTTGCATACACAACACATGATGCTGGTATGCCACAACCTTTGACAAGACTTCAGCCTCTGTAGCTGCTCAAATTGGGTACTAGCAGTCAGACCAACAGTTCAATTACAGGTCAGCTGAAGGCGCAGCTTCTTTGCAATACATTCAACTTTTTATTCCTTCAAGGGTTTAAACTGGATGACCTGAAAATTAAGTCAGTGACAGACTTTGCACTGGAGCTTGCGAATTTGATGGCCAACGGCAAAGAAATGGAGGCAAATTTGGGGAAGTCAACCACAGTGACGAAGTAAGTATTTTGAAGCAAGCAGTATTTAATAGCTGCTTTATGGAGTTCCATTAATAACATGGCATTCATTGCTCACAATGTGATCTGGTTGATGTGTTGGATGACATGAAGTGTGTGGGAGCGGGAGCAGACTCACTGCTTCAGCACCACAGAGATAGGAATGAACATCACGGGAGAGCGAGCGAAATCAGCCTGACCCTCGTCTACGCCCCTGGCAACCTGCCTTTCCAGTCTATCTGGGCCGGCATTTAAATCATCCAACCACCAGGTAATGCCCCGCTGGGCCCTGGCGCAGGGCCTGGACTTTGCTGCCTTGCCTGAAGCCATTCTCGACCTCTCCAAATTGGCTTGGCATTTAGAGCGATCCAGCCTTGGACCCAGTTTAAGTGGAAGGGCATCAAAATTTCTCCACCTCGACGACTCTATAAATTGCTCACTCCAACTCTATCTCCATCATCATCACTGAAACTGCCTCGAACACAGTGTGCCCTGACTTTGCAACGCACCAGCACGGCTCATCCTCTGAGTCAGCTCTGCCTCCACTCGCCTCTTTGTTGGAATCAAATATGCTTTCAGTTGTATTTCTTGCCTTCTGAATTACCAGTCAGCTGTCACACAATTTCAATAGCATCGTCTTAAACCGGAAGAATTGATTGGACACCAAGTGCAGAACATAATCAAGTCTAAGGTGGTTAAATATGGCTTCCATCGGTGCTCTGGAAAACTCCATTGCTAACCGCCTGTGCCAATGTTGTGCCTGTTTATCAATCTTTCCTGATAGTTTGGAACTCTAGCATGCTGGAATCAGGTCCCTTCCGAAAAGTGCTGTAGAACTATTAAAACAAAAAAAAACCAATCAGTCCATCTTAAAAATTTCTTCCCAATAGGCAGTTAATCTGATCAATCATTCTATTTAGCTCCTCCACCCCCTTTAACCCCCTCAGTCACTGCACTAGAAACACTTTTAACCCGTTTTATAATGCTGTTTATAATATAGATACTAGTATTTAAGTATTTATACAATTTTATCTCATATCTGTACTTTCATTTTTATATAATTCTTTATTCCTTACTGTTTCTGAATGTTGTTGTTCTTTTGTAGCATGTTGCGACAACACACCGCAGCAAGTTCCTAATATATATAAATGTATCTGGTGAATAAAGTTGATCTTTGATTCTTGCAATAAACTGAAACTAAATAATCTGAATAAACTGATTTCAAAATTCCAAATCCCTCTTTATGTCCTTTTCCATCTCAGCTTCAACTACATCCAAACCTATATACCTATCTCACATCCCCTAACTTACCCCGCGGGTCCCAATTGCTGCACAAAGGGAACCTGTAAATTCTGAAAACTAAAATGGTAGATCGAGCCATGGTAACAAATTTGCATAATGAAACAGGAGAGCATTCTTTCCGAGGATGGCCTAACACACTGTTCAAAACTGTTCGAAGTTCAAAGTACATTTATTATCAAAATACATATATGTCACCACATACTACCCTGAGATTCATTTTCTTGCAGGCATTCACAGTACAACAAAGAAATAGAATAGAATCAGTGAAAAACCACACACAAAGAAAAGCAACCAATGTGTGAAAAAAGACCAACTGTCCAAATACAAATACAAATTAATACAAATAAATAAATATGAAACAAACAAACAAATAAAGATCTAAGGACTCAATTTGGTTTGGAACGCAGTAGTTATTGCTCGCTTCTATTGTTTATGTGATTTGTTTTGTGTGTTTTTCTCTTTCTCTGTGGCCACTGGTGGCTGGTCTTATTGGGTTCTTTCAGGTTCCCTGCTTTGTGACTGCCTGTAAGCAAACAAATCTCAAGGTTGTATAATTTATACATTCTTTGATAATTAATGTACTTTGAAACTTTGAAATAAAAATATGTAGCTGAATATGTAGGCTCTCTAGCAAGGTATCAGGATTGGATCATATTGTCCCATCTTCAAATTTAGATTGCACCAGGCATGTGCACCAGGCCTGTGAAGTCAAAGTATCATAAGACCATAAGACATAGGAGCAGAATTAGGCCATTCAACCCATCAAATCTGCTCCACCATTTAATTATGGCTGTTTTATTTTCTCTTTCAACTCCATTCTCCTTTCTTCTCCCATAACCTTTTAGGGCCCTGCTAATCAGGAACCTAACAACCTCTGCTTTAAACATACCTATGATTTGTCCTCCACAGCCATCCACAGCAATAAGTTCCACAAATTCACCACCATCTAGCTAAAGAAAGTTCTCATCATATCTATTCTAAATGGATGTCCTTCTGTTCTGAGGCTGTGCCCTCTTGTCCTAGACTCTCCTACTATTTGAAACATCTCCTTTATCTCCACTCAACATGAACCTTTCAATATTCTCTAAGCTTCAATGAGATCCCCACTCATTCTTCTAAACTTTAGTGATTACAGGCCTAGAGCTATCTGTCGTCTATTTAATATTTGAATAATATTTGAGTAATCTTGTGTATATATTGTTTTATTAAGCATTCTTGTTCATTTAAACAATTAATTATGGGTTATATGTAAAAATACATAAATTGCATGCATCATCATGCTACCAATTGATAAATGTGCACCTCACTTAAATTAAAGACAAAGATACATAGAATATAGACAGCTATAGCACATTACAGGCCCTTTGGCCCACAAAATTACACCCACTTTTTGGACTCCCGAATGTTCCTTGAATTAGTTCAAGTTACAAAACATAACATTGGTGACGTGGTATTTTTAAAACAAACCCAACATAGCCACCGACCTGTTAAAGTACAATGAGACTTTTGACATAAAAACACAGCCAGTAAGAAAACAGAAGAATTCAGTGTTCATAAAGAGTGAGTACTGTGTGATAATGATCATAAATAAAGAGTAGAACTGGCTGGCTATATTGGAAAGATTGATAAGTTTCATTCCACAAAGGATAATTGGCTCATGTATACTGAACTATTGGAACAGCATTTTGAAGCAAATGAAATGATCAATGAAAAGCGAGTGCCAATTTTGCGAAGTGCATTAGGTTTGAAGGCATGCCGTTTGCTTCGAAGTTTGATTACTCCAACCAAAGCTGCAGAAATGAGCTTTCCTAATATTGTTAAAGTAGATGCAAAGACCAAAGCCCAGCTGGATGAATGGAAGGCCAAAAAGAAAGGGGTTAGTGGAGATATGAAAACACAGAATTTATCAGATGATGTTGTGGAAGAGGGAAACCAAGAGGAGCGATCAGGTCATAAAGGAAGCAATAGAAGGATTAATACGAGAATACTCCAGTGAGCTAAATCAAGATCAAGATGAACAAACTAGAAGAAGAAAAAGGAAGTGGAAAGGTGACTACTGCTGTCAGAACCATTCCGGCATTCTCAGAGTCTACTCCTGCAACCACCACGGAGAAGGCCCCAGAACCTGAGATTGTTTTTACAACCACAAGTCTCATCTGCCAAGCAGAGGGATCCCCTTGTCAGAAAACATGTTATCCCACAAGTGTAAAGAAGCCTCCACAGTGATTAAATCTTCAAGCCTGAATGGGACAATTTAAAATTTACCATGCTGTGGGTGTCTGTATAGTAGTTGTATTATATTGTATACTGTGTATATAGTGGAGATGTACTCTCTATTGAGTTGGAGCTCATAGGTAAGCAGGGAGAAGTGTGTATTTAATATTTCAATAATATTTGAGGAATTGTATATGTATTGTTTGATTAAGCATTCTGGCTCACTTAAACAATTAATTACGAGTAATAAGTACAAATACGTTAATCGCATATGTCATTATGCTACCAAGTGATACGTGCACACCTCACTTAAAATAAAGATGAAGTTACACCCGCTTTTTGGACTCTCAAGTCTTCCTTGAATTAGTTTACAAAACATAACACTATCAACATAAGCATAAACATAAAACATAACATGTATCATGCCAGTATCTCATATTGGTGGCAAAGCACGGTTCTCCATACTGTATTTTCCTCATGGAATATGTTCATACTCTTATCAGATGTAAAATCCCATGATATTTCAATGCAGCACAAATACTATGAAGGTGAATGATGCTTCCTCTTTTTGCCTTCTATGTTACTTGGTTAATAAACAATACACATTTTCATTTCCACTCAACATTCAATAACCCATGCAAAATTTTTGAGGTATGCTAGCTAGAGTAGAAATTAATAGAGTGATTTCTGAAGGGATAGTTTGCGTTATGTGTCTATCAGGAGCTTGGGGAGCATATCTGGATGTAGTAGGTGTAATTACAAGCAAGGTTTGCTTTATGAATCAATGACAGTATTACTCTCTCCATTCTATTATCCATGCATGTTTTTAAATCCTATCTAATGAAAAGTGGACATAAAATTTTGCTCTAAATTCCAATTTTGATTGAGACTTATAAAATCTAACAAAAAAGGGTTAACATTTCTTAAATGAACTGGCAAGTAAGACCAATTGTTCCAATATTAATGATTATTCCACTATTACAATTTATGACCAGCTGTTTTTGTAATTGTTGCAGAACCTTTGCTCATTATTAAACTGTAACTAACTACCTTTTGCTTTTTTTGTTCACATTCAGCAAATTCTTGCTGAATAGGCCCCCTCCCTATCAGTAACCCATACTCCATAGAATTCTGTATTAATAACAAAGAAAGTGAAAATGGTCCATCAAGAAATAGAAATACACTACAGGTATCTGTTCAACCTGAACGTATACTATCATTGTGAGTAACATAATGGTGGTTAGGTGCTTCCAATGCATCGACAGTCGTCGGTGCCTGGAGGTTTATGGTAGAGAGAGTTTCTCCCTTCTGCCGCCTGCTATCGGGGACTATTGGGAGTCGATCGGAACTTTGAGACTTTTTTTTACCGTTCCCATGGTCTGTTCTTTATCAAATTATGGTAATGCTTTACGCTGCTGTAACTATATGTTATAATTATGTGGTCTTGTCAGTGTCAGTCTTTGGTTTGTCTTGTTTTTTTTATGAAATCACTCTGGAGGAACATTGTATAATTTCTTAACGTATGCATGCATTTCTAAATGACAATAAACGAAGACTGAGTGTCCTCATAATCTAATCTAATACCATGTCGTCTAAACCTCAAAGGAATCTCTTTCTCTATCCACAGCACTGATAGAGAAAAGAACCTGATCATTATTGTGAAGTCAACAAATTAGATTTGAGTTAAAGCTTTTATGTGTTGTAACCAACTTTATCCAGCATACAACCTAACGGCTTGACAACTATATGTGAATGCATGTTTTATAAATCTTTTTAAGCAATAAATCTTTTTAGCTTTATTTATACATCAATACATCAAAACATTGAAACATACTGTAAAAAGAGTCAGTTGCGTCAACAACCAGTCTACGATATGCTGGGGGTGGTGGAGCAGCCTACAGGTGTCGCTATGCTTCCAGCGCTAATGTAGTATGCCATTTACTAACCCAAACCCGTACGTCTCTGGAATGTTGGAGGTAACCAGAGCACTCGGATAAAACCACACACAGTCACAGGGAGAATGTTCAAACCCCATACAGACAGTGGGGGGAATTGAAAGACAATCATAGATCTGATGGCATAATAGCATTATGCTAATTACTCAGCTTACCATGGCACCCCAACATAGAAATTGGAACAATTCAAGTTTATTTTTATGTGCCAGTTTCCCAAAATTGTTTTAAATCAAAAGAAGGTGCTCTAATAATAATTTCTAGGTGAAGTCAAACCCAGTGTGAAATTGAAGCAGGAACTCCCACATCATGTTTGCATCAGCACTCCTGATGTTTTCCCATTGTCTGATGAATTTCTATTGTCATCACAATTCATGCAATGTTTCCCCTTGCTGACTTAAACTGGAGCTCAGAGATGCAATCCAAGATCATCATGGAACATCGTCAATATAATGAGGAATATATTGCATGGCATTGCTGCTTTCTAGCATATTTAAAAGAGAATGCTTCAAACACCAGGAGACCTGTGTGGGAAGCTTTCAATCTCACAACAGGCTGATTTCACAAATTTTTGCAGGGGACACAAATTTGCTTTGCTTCTCTACCCATCTGTGGATTTTCCAACCAAATAAATAGTGCAATACAATTTTTAGGTACAGTATGCTTATCTTCAGGGTCAAAGTGCTATAGCTGTGTGAGGTAATGGGACTTGGCATTTGATCAAAGACACACAGTAGCATTTGAACCCATGTGTATATGTACACAGGTTCAAAGAGTTTCCTCTTCCTTTCCATTTGAATATTTGTTAGTCTTTCTTCCTCCTAAATATTGCACAATATAAATCATTTATTTGCTTAAGAATTATTATTGCTATTCTGAAATCAAGATGAGATCTTGCTGCACTGTAAACCATAATGTTTAAAGACATTTCTCAAAGAATCTCTAAATATTTATCTTGCTCTCTTCCCGCAGACTATAAATTAGTGTTATACAAATGCCTCTGCATGGGCTTTAATCTGCAGATTTGTAATTTCTATGAATTTTCTATTCCACTTATTGTCCATCCAGGTGGTACAGCTTCTCTCTCATCTGAAGGGAATACAGATTTTTTGTTTCTCTTTTTCTTTTCATTGCAGTGTCAATGAACAAAGTGAAAGACAACTTTGTTCCATTGCACAGTTCTGCTTGACCACAATGAAAATTGTGGTGCTTTGAAGTTCAAAGTTTTGGACTTCAGTAATATTTACTATCCTCTTGAAGGTAAAATCATCAGAATTATTCCTACCTTAAGCCAGTTCACTAGGATCAAGGATCAATTTTATTCACTCTATGCATTTAAATATATTAGGAATTTGCTGTGGTGTGGTAGCATGACATGCAACAAAAAACAAGAACATTCAAGAATTATAAAGAATCAAGCATTATATAAAAATAAGTTAAGAAGTTAAAGTACAGATATGGAAAAAATATGCATAAATGTATAAATATCAGCATGTATTTACAATGTGAATGGCATTATAAGATGTGGTTTAACGTGGTTACAGTGCAGTGCAGGGAAGGTGGGCTCTAGGGAGAATGGTTGATCAGCTTAACTAACTGGGGGGAGAAACTTTTCAGATGGTATGAATTTTTTGTTTTAATAAAATATATATTAATAGCACTTTCCAGAATGGAGCTTTTGGAAAAGGCAGTTTGAAAGGTGGATGGTATCCACAATGACTTTCCCTGCTTGCTCTTTACTGTGGACACATGCAGTACAATCCTGCAGCGATGGTAGACGTGTACATTTGCTGTAACACACGTAACAAAATACAGTGAAAATCTTTGTTTTGTAAGCCATTCATAGAAGTTATTTAATACATAAGTACATTGGGCAGTTGTGTTGTTATGTGAGCACATAATAAACAACTTCATTTCCCAGTGTGCAACGTGGGTGGTTCACCCGGAACTGGAAGTGACTTTGGTGAATGACACACACGCACGGTCTAGGTGGGCGGAAGGTCCTGAGTAAAATGTGGTCAAGCTGAAGCCATGACAGTAGTATACGGAAAATAAAATACTTCAAGCCTTTTTACCTACACAATGTTTGTCTTTGTCAAAGAACAAATATAACATGGCATCAGAAGTCAGCGTGAGGTCTTAATATGGAGACCGACTAAGAAAAAGGCGCTGGTTCCAACGGAGAGAAGCTACCACCCAGAGAGAAGGCTGTGTCTTGAAGCTGCCGAAGTTTACCGGATTCACAAAGAAAATACCAGATGAGAAAAGCCCAAAAAACTCTGTAATGGATAACCTAATTCTCCACCCACAACTATGCAGTTTACCGGCAATGTAGCTGATAATTGGAAATGCTTCAAACAGCGATTTAATATACATTTAGCAGCGAGTAGAGTCGAAGGCATAGAAAAAAAATTGAAAGCGTCTATCTTTCTAAACGTAATTGGAGAAGATGCTTAGGACATCTATAACAGCTTTCAAATTGATGAGACAGCCTTGACATTGGAAACTCTAATGAAAACATTTGAAGAGTATTTTCTCCAAAGTAAAAACATCATATTTGAAAGATATAAATTATTTTCCATGAGATCATAAGATCATAAGGTATAGGAGCAGAAGTAGGCCATTTGGCCCATCGAGTCTGCTCCACCATTCAATCATGGGCTGATCCAATTCTTCCAGTCATCCCCACTCCCCTGCTTTCACCCTTTGATGCCCTGGCTAATCAAGAACCTATCTATCTCTGCCTTAAATACACCCAATGACTTGGCCTCCACAGGCGCTCATACAACAAATTTCACAGATTTACCACCCTCTGACTAAAGTAATTTCTCTGCATCTCTGTTCTAAATGAATGTCCTTCAATCCTGAAGCCGTGCCCTCTTGTCCTAGATTCCCCTACCATGGGAAGTAACTTTGCCATATCTAATCTTTTCAGGCCTTTTAACCTTCAGAATGTTTCTGTGAGATCCCCCCTCATTCTCCTGAACTCCAGGGAATAGAGCCCAAGAGCTGCCAGACGTTCCTCATACAGTAACCCTTTCATTCCTGGAATTATTCTCGTGAATCTTCTCTGAACCCTCTCCAATATCAGTATATCCTTTTAAAAATAAGGAGCCCAAAACTGCACACAATACTCCAAGTGTGGTCTCACAAGTGCCTTATAGACCCTCAACATCATATCCCTGCTCTTATATTCTATACCTCTAGAAATGAATACTAGCATGCATTCACTTCTTTAACACTGACTCAACCTGAAGGTGAACCTTTAGGGTATCCTGCAGAAAGACTCCCTTTGCATCTCTGCATTTTGAATTCTCTCCCCATCTAAATAATAGTCTACCCGTTTATTTCTTCTATCAAAGTGCATGACCATACACTTTCCAACATTGTATTTCATTTGCCACTTCTTTGCCCATTTCCCTAAACCATCTAAGTCTCTCTGCAGGCACTCTGTTTCCTCTACACTACCCTCTCCACTGCCTATCTTTGTATTATCGACAAATTTAGCCACGTAGTCCCATAATCCAAATAATTGACATATATCGTAAAAAGCAGCAGTTCAAACACCAACCCCGGTGGAGCTCCACTGGTAACCAGCAGCCGGGCAGAATAGGATCCCTTCATTCTCACTCTCTGTTTTCTGCATATCAGCCAATGCTCCACCCTTGCTAGTAACTTCCCTGTAATTCCACCGGCTCTTATCTTGCTAAGTAGCCTCATGTACAACACCTTGTCAAAGGCCTTCTGAAAATCCAAGTACACCACATCTACTGCATTTCCTTTATCTACCCTGCTTGTAATTTCCTCAAAGAACTGCAGTAGGCTTGGCAGGCAGGAAACCATGCTGGCTTTGGCCTATCTTGTCATGTGCCTTCAGGTACTCCATAATCTCATCCCTACAATTGATTTCAACAACTTCCCAACCGCTGATGTCTGGCTAACAGATCTACAGTTTCCTTTCTGCTGCCTCCCACCTTTCTTAAAAGGCGGAGTAACATTTGCAATTTTCCAGTCATCCAGTACAATGTCAGAATCTATTGATTCCCGAAAGATCAATGTTAATGCCTCCACGATCTCTCCAGCTACTTCCTTCAGAACCCGAAGGTGCATTCCATCAGGTCCAGGAGACTTATCTACCGTCAGACCATTAAACTTCCCGAGCACCTTCTCAGTCGTAATTTTCACTGCACATACTTCACTTCCCTGACATTTTTGAATATCTGGTGTACTGCAGATGTCTTCTACTGTGAAGACTGATGCAAGTATGCATTCAGTTCCTCTGCATCTCTGTCTCTTATTACAATATCTCCAGCATCATTTTCTATTGGCCCTATATCTACCCTCAACTATCTTTTACCCTTTATGTACTTAAAAAAACTTTTAGGACCTTCTTTGATATTAGTCGCTAGCTTCCTTTCATAATTCATCTTTTCCTTCCTAATGACCTTCTTAATTTCCTTCTGCAAGTTTGTAAAAGCTTCCCAATCCTCTGTCTTCCCACTAACTTCAGTTTCCTTGTATGCTCTCTCTTTTGCTTTTACTTTGGCTCTGACTTCACTTGTCAGCCATGGTAGTGTCCTTCTTCCATTCAAAAACTTCTTCTTATTTGGAATATATCTGTCTTGCACTTCCCTCATTTTTCACAGAAACTCCAGCCATTTCTGCTCTGCTGTCCTTCCTGCTAGTGTCCCTTTCCAGTCAACTTTGGCCAGTTCCCCTCTTATGCCATTGTAATTTCCTTTATTCCACTGAAATACCGACACATTGGATTTAGTTTCTTCTTCTCAAATTTCAAAGTGAACTCGATCATTTTGTGATCACCGTTCCCTCAGGGTTCCTTAACCTTAAGCTCTATTATCACCTCCGGATCATTGCATAACACCCAATCCAGCACAGCTGATCCCCCAGTGGGCTCAACAACAAGCTGTTTTAAAAAGCCATCCCTTTGACATTCTACAAATTCTCTCTCTTGAGGTTCAATACTGGCCTGATTTTCCCAATCCACTTTCATTTTATTTCTTATACACAGGGCCACCCCGCTCCCTCTGCCTACTAACCTATCTTTCTGATATTCAGGTCCCAATGGCAGCCATCCTTTTGCCAAGTTTCAGAAACAACCACAACATCATACTTGCCAATCTGTAGCTGAATTTCAAGATCGTCCAATTTATTTCTTATGCTGCGTGCATTCAAATATAACACTTTCAGTCCCCAGTATTTGTTGCTTTCTGTTTTAACTGCACCATGCCTCTATTGCCCTGTAACTTATCTCACTGGTTGTGATTTTGCCTCTTCTCCTGAATGTCCTTTCTATCATCTCTGTAGCACGTTATCTTTGATTTATTTCTAATTTCCCTTTCCTCAGCCCTATCACTCTGGTTCCCACCCCCCTGCCAAATTAGTTTAAACCCTCCCTAACAGCTCTATTAAACCTACCTGCTAAGATATTGATTTTCCTGTGAACAAAAACAAGGTGTTAGCTTTGACCAATACTTAACTAAGTTTCACACACTGAGTAAGTCCCGTGAGTTTGGAGATTTGAAGTTTAAGATATAATAGTCTGTGGAATTCCAAATAATGGATTTGGAGAAAGGCTGCTTTGTGAAAAAGATTTAACATTAGAAAAGGCAGTGAATATCTGTAGGGCAGCAGAGACTACATGATCGCAAGCTAAGGAGCTGTACAGGGCAGAAACTACACTGCATGCTGAGAAAACAGAAGGGCAGAGCACAAGCTGTTTCCCAAAGCAATAGCAAAGCAAAGAGGTGGGATCCAACAGTAAATACAGCAAATGTGGAGGTAGGCACATTCCAAAGATGTGCCTTGCTTATGGAAAGTCCTGTAATAACTGTGGGAAGAAGAATCATTTTGAAAAGTGCTGCTCAGCTGGGGTTACCAAGAGAAAGGTGCACATGGTTGCTGAGGAAAAGGAGGAAGTCTTTGTTGATTCTCTACAGGCTGCTGGTGTTGGTAAGACAGAATGGAGTGATCCTGTGAATGAGACAGTTATTCCATTCAAGCTTGACACTAGAGCCCAGGTACATCTGATATCCATGGAGGATTACAAGACTATACCCAGTAAAGTTAAAAGTGAAGGTCTATACTGGAGAGGATGTTCCAGTAAAAGGGGCCTCCATAGTGACCTTCAAGCACAAGGGGTATCTACTGATTGTAGAAAAGTGAGTACAGTCAATATTAGGTCTGAGTGCACATGAAAAGAACTTTTGCAGTGGCTTCACAGGCCAAAGGTGACCAGGCAACACACAATAACTGAAGGAAATTCACATCAGGCACAAAATGGTGTTGGGTAAACTGACGGGACTGAAGGCTGATAAATCCCCAGGGCCTGATGGTCTGCATCTCAGCGTACTTAAGCAGGTGGCTCTAGAAATCGTGGACGCGTTGGTAATCATTTTCCTATGTTCTATAGATTCAGGATCAGTTCCTGCGGACTGGAGGGTAGCTAATGTTATCCCGCTTTTTAAGAAAGGAGGGAGAGAGAAAACAGGCAATTATAGACCAGTTATTCTGTCATCAGTGGTGGGGAAGATGCTGGAATCAATTATAAAAGATATAATAGCGGCATATTTGGATAGCAGTGGCAGGATAGGTCCGAGTCAGCATGGATTTACGAAGGGGAAATCATGCTTGAATAATCTTCTGGAATTTTTTGAGAATGTGGCTTTGAAAATGGACATGGGAAAGCCAGTAGATGTAGTGTACCTGGACTTTCAGAAAGCCTTTGATAAGGTCCCACATAGGAGGTTAGTGTGCAAAATTAGAACAAATGTTATTGGGGGTAGGGTACTGACATGGATAGAAAATTGGTTGACAGACAGGAAACAAAGAGTAGGGATTAATGGGTTGTTTTCAGAATGGCAGGCAGTGACTAGTGGGGTACCGCAAGGCTCGGTGCTGGGACTGCAGCTATTTACAATATACATTAATGATTTAGATGAAGGGATTAAAAGTAACATTAGCAAATTTGCAGATGACACAAAGCTGGGTGGCAGTGTGAAATGTGAGGAGGATGTTATGAGAATGCAGGGTGACTTGGACAGGTTGGATGAGTGGGCAGATGCAGTTTAATGTGGATAAATGTGAGGTTATCCACTTTGGTGGTAAGAACAGGAAGGCAGATTACTATCTGAATGGTGTCAAGTTAGGAAAAGGGGAAGTACAACGAGATCTAGGTGTCCTTGTTCATCAGTCACTGAAAGCAAGCATGCAGGTACAGCAGGCAGTGAAGAAAGCTAATGACATGCTGGCCTTCATAACAAGGGGAATTGAGTATAGGAGCAAAGAGGTCCTTCTGTAGTTGTACAGGGCCCTGGTGAGACCACACCTGGAATATTGTGTACAGTTTTGGTCTCCAAATTTGAGGAAGGACATTCCAGCTATTGAGGGAGCGCAGCGTAGGTTCACGAGGTTAATTCCCGCGATGGTGGGACTGTCATATGTTGAAAGATTGGAGCGACTGGGGTTGTATACACTGCAACTCAGAAGGATGAGAGGGGATCTGATTGAAACATAAAAGATTATTAAGGGATTGGACACGCAAGAGGCAGGAAACATGTTCCCGATGTTGGGGGAGTTCAGAACCAGAGGCCACAGTTTAAGAATAAGGGGTAGACAATTTAGAACGGAGTTAAGGAAAAACTTTTTCACATAGAGGGTTGTGGTTCTGTGGAATGCTCTGCCTCAAAAGGCAGTGGAAGCCAATTCTCTGGATTCTTTCAAAAAAGGGTTAGATAGAGCTCTTAAAGATAGCAGAATGAAGGGATATGGGGAGAAGGCAGGAAAAGGGTACTGATTGTGGATGATCAGCTATGATCACAGTGAATGGTGGTGCTGGCTCGAAGGGCTGAATAGCCTACTCCTGCACCTATAGTCGAATAAAGAGTAAGCAGATGTCTTTAAGGGGCTTGGATGTTTACCCAATGTAACTCAAGAAACTTGTAACAGCATCCATGAGAGATCCAAAGAGACTATGCAAGAGAAGCACAAGAATCCCACCTTTCATAGATACGCATACTAACTACACCAACATAACAGTCAGGATCCCAGTGCTGAACAGAGTAGTCATGAAAAAGTCATCAGTCTTGCTTTCACACCATACAGCTGTGGTTCAAAATCTGTCTCTCATCAACTTCCAGTTAAAGACTGGAAATCAAAAATACCTCCAAGATCCTCTCTCAAGTTGAAGAGGAAAAATAAAAAGGAAGATTGGGAGACAACACTGTCCCTAAGGTCAAAACAACAGCACAGTTCAACACAAACCAACAGGAGGAGCTGCCATCTAATATACGCAGCCAACAAAAATGAGACAGACACAATTGGAACTCATGCGAAGACTCACTGATCACATGGATGTAGTTCAGGGTTCAGTTATGAGGCTCGTGGAGTGAATTATGACCACACAGCTAGAACAAGAACAGAGACGAACAGATAGGATCTTGGCAGAAGGATGTGAAAGAAATGAATGCAAAGATGGGAGTTCTCAAAAGTTTACTGGTATGAATGCAGCAACTGAAAGCAAGGCATCTGTGGAAACAAATAGTAGTCCAAAAGAGATCGTTAAAGCATCATAGAGATGGATTGAGAGTGTGTGAGTGAATAAGGGACTGTATTGGCTTATTACAATTGAAGTTAATGTAAATATCTTTGTTGGAGAGCATTATTCTGTATTGTAGGTTTCTGAGGACATCCTATTGTGTTTGTTTTCTTTAAAGGGGGAAGATGAGTTATTATGTGGGTACATAATAAAGAATTTCAGTTCCCAGTGTGAAATGCCGGTGGTTCACCTAGAACTAGAAGTGATGTTGGTGAATAACACACAGACACTCTTGGCAGGCTGAAGGTCCCGAGTAAAATGTGGTCAAGCTGAAGCCATGTCTGTCGTATTCTGTAAATAAAATAGTACTAGATTTTTACCCATGCAAAGTTCGTCTTTGTCAAAGAACAAATGTAACAGCGGTACAAGGTAAAAAATATGGAAGACGAAGTATAGTATGACATTTACAGAGACAGTAAAAGTGAAGTACAGGTAGACAATAAGGTGCAAGCAAGGGCCACAATGAGACAGATTATGAGGTCAAGAATTCAGCTATGAATGATCCATTCAGAAGCTTATTATAGTGGGATAGAAGCTGTTGTTGAGCCTGGTAGTGCATGTTTCCAAGCTTTTGTTTCTTCTGTCTGATGGAAGGGGGAAAAGGTAGAATATCCAGGCTGAGATGGATCTTAACTTATAGAACATAGAATATAGAACATAGAATAGTACAGCACAGTACAGGCCCTTCGGCCCACAATGTTGTACGGACCCTCAAACCCTGCCTCCTATATAAGCCCCCACCTTAGATTCCTCCATATACCTGTCTAGTAGTTTCTTAAACTTCACTAGTGTATCTGCCTCCACCATTGACTCAGGCAGTGCATTCCACGCACCAACCACTCTCTGAGTCAAAAACCTTCCTCTAATACCCCCCTTGAACTTCCCACCCCTTACCTTAAAGCCACGTCCTCTTGTATTGAGCAGTGGTGCCCTGGGGAAGAGGTGCTGGCTATCCACTCTATCTATTCCTCTTATTATCTTGTACACCTCTATCATGTCTCCTCTCATCCTCCTTCTTTCCAAAGAGTAAAGCCCTAGCTCCCTTAATCTCTGATCATAATGCATACTTTCTAAACCAGGCAGCATCCTGGTAAATCTCCTCTGTACCCTTTCCAATGTTTCCACATCCTTCCTATAGTGAGGTGACCAGGTCTGGACACAGTACTCCAAGTGTGGCCTAACCAGAGTTTTATAGAGCTGCATCATTACATCTCAACTCTTAAACTCTGTCCCTCGACTTATGAAAGCTAACACCCCATAAGCTTTCTTAACCACCTGTGAGGCAACTTTCAGGGATCTGTGGACATGTACCCCGAGATCCCTCTGCTCCTCCACACTACCAAGTATCCTGCCATTTACTTTGTACTCTGCCTTGGAGTTTGTCTTTCCAAAGTGTACCACCTCACACTTCTCTGGGTTGAACTCCATCTGCCACTTCTCAGCCCACTTCTGCATCCCATCAATGTCTCTCTGCAATCTTTGACAATCCTCTACACTATCTACAACACTACCAACCTTTGTGTCGTCTGCAAACCTGCCAATCCACCCTTCTACCCCCACATCCAGGTCGCTAATAAAAATTCCCAAGGCGGTGAGAAGTAAGAGTCAATAGAGGGGAGGTTGGTTTTCATCATGGACTGAGTAGGCCCACTATTCTCTACAACTTCTTGCAGTCTTGAGCAGAGCAGCCATCATGCGACTTGAGAGAAGATTTGTTTTCCAGAAAGACAATGAGCCCAAGCATAAAGCCCAAGCTACACAGGAATGGCTTAAAAACAACAAAGTTGATGTTCTAGTCAGAGTCCAGACCGCAATCCGATTGAGAATTTGTGGCTGGACTTGAAAAGGGCTGTGCACTAACAATTCCCATGTAATCTGACAGAGCTTGAGCAGTTTCATACAGAAGAATGGGGAATAATTGCAGTGTCCAAATGTGCAAAGCTGTTAGAGACCTATCCACACAGACTCAGGGCTGTAACTTTTAGATTTTTAGATTAGATTAGATTATGAGGACACGCAGTCCTCTTTTATTGTCATTTAGTAATGCATGCATTAAGAAATGATACAATGTTTTTCCAGAATGATATCACAGAAACACATGACAAACTGGCTTAAAAACTGACAAAAACCACATAATTATAACATATAGTTACAACAGTGCAAAGCAATACCGTAAATTGATAAGAACAGACCATGGGCACAGTAAAAGTCTCAAAGTCTCTCGAATGTCCCGTCATCTCACACAAATGGTGAACTTCCAGCGCCGCAAACTTGCCGATGCAGCATCCTGGAAGCATCCGACCACAGTCCGACTCCAAGTCCGTCCGAAAACTCTGAGCCTCTAACCAGCTCTCTGAAACCGAGCACCGAGCACCATCTCTGCCGAGTGCTTCGAGCCTGGCCCCAGCAACAGGCAGCAGGCAAAGCCGAGGATCTGGGGCCTTCCCCTCTGGAGATTCTCGATTGCACAGTAGCAGCGGCAGCAAAGTAGGCACTTCAGAAGTTTCTCCAGATGTTCCTCCGCACTTCTCACAGCTGTCTCTATCGAATCAGGATTGTGCACAGCCCCCTAGTTAACACATATGGATATCAATTCGGAACAGCCACGCACACTGCGTCGCGCCACCATCTTCTCCTCCCTCCTCCCTCCTTTTTTGGACCAATTTGTAGAAATTTGTTTTCACTTTGACACGAAAGTTTTTCTTGTTTATCAGTGTCAAAAAAGCCAAATTAAATCCACTGTGATTCAATGTTGTAAAGCAATAAAACATGAAAACTTCTAAGATGGGGGGGGGTGAAGAATGACTACTTTTTACAGGCACTCTAAGTACAACTTCTCTCTTCAGTACAATATAAATTAAATCATTTATATTATATGTAAATCACCTCATAATAACTTCTCTGTTCCAACCAACCTAACAAATAGATCAGAATGTATAAGTAAAGAGCAATTTCCTTCCAGGCCTGTTGGGAGTGGCCTTCCTCAGCAACAAATATGGACATTCAAATTAGTGGCTTAGTTGGAATCCCTGAGTCCAATAAAGAGATACTTATGCTAAAATGTGTTGCTCACTCCTGGGTCTGTTCCCACATATCAATCCGGTCTAACCACTCAGAGCTGAGTGACCACAAACCCAATAAACTCATCCCACAGGAGCCTGGCCTTTGCAAACACAGTGGTGCAATGGCATTTTGGAGGTACAAGACTTTAATTGTTTCCATAAATAATTATGTTCCTTCGTTTGTTATTACTGTAACTCGGTTGCCTTGGGTTATTCTCCTTGATGAAATCATTCCAGCTGCAGGCATAAATAATTGTAAACTGAGCAGTGGTTAGAACATTTCCAGTTACAACGAAGAATCAAGAATTGGCTTTTATTTTGTGACAATTATTACCGACAGCCAAGAAATTACAGGCTGTAGAAGAAATTACTACTATATAAAACAATGAGGTTTGGGTGCAGAAGCTTGTGTGGAACACTCCAGGAGGGGTGGAAAATTGGAGAGAGGCATGTTTAATATGCACACGAACACACACACATATGCACATTTTTCCATAAACATGCTAATGATTAGTGGAGAGACACAAATGCCTGAATCCCTGCTGGATCTCTTCTGCCCTCATCCCAGATTCATCTTGCAAATTGGGTTAAAAGCTACTTGACATATAAACGGTGGAAGTATGAAAGTTCAATTCCTCACCAATTTTTAAGAAATAATTTGAAAGAAATACAAGGGATAATCTGAAAGTCAGAGCAGGATTTGGGTCAATAATTAGGATAACAACCATCATGGACACATCCAGATTCTAACTTATCTCCATGCATCTGGTTGACAATCGGACAGGACAGGCAGTTTAAATGAGACCAATTACTTACTCCCCTCTGATCCCACTTTCTCGCTGCCCTGTCCAAATATCAACTTGCAATTTTATTCCAGAGACCAAGCAGGGGATGAATACAAGACTGAAGGTATTATATTTGAATGCATGCAGAATATGGAATAAGGCAGATGTAGCACAATTTGAGATGGGCAGGTATAACACTGTGGGTATCACAGAGAAGGAATAAAGGCATAGACTATTTCCAAATCAAAAATCAGAGGTGCATAGGGACTTGGGAGTCCTTGTGCAGGATTCCCTAAACCATCTCTTATATCTTCACTGAGGTTCACTTGCTCTATCACAGGACTGTTCCTATAATCTATGGACTCACTTTCAAGGATTCTTCCTCTCATGTTCTCGATATTTATTGCTTAATTATTTATTATTATTATTTCTTCTTCTTCTGTATTTGCAGTTTCTTATCTTTTGCACATTGGTTGTTTGTCCGCTCTGTTGGGTGCTGTCTTTCATTAATTCTATTATGGTTCTTGGATTTAATGAGTATGCTCACAGGAAAATAAATCTCAGGGTTGTATATGGTGACAGTTATGTACTTTGATAATAAATTTATTTTGAACTTTGAACTTTAAAGATTAACTTGTGGGTTGAGTCAGTGGTAAGGAAGGCAACTGCAATGTTAGCATTCATTTTGAGTGGAATAGAAGACAAAATATTGGAGATTTGATGCTGAGACCACATCTGGAGAGTTGAGAGCAGTTCTTGGGCCCCTTATCTAAGAAAAGATGTGCGGGCTTTGGAGAGGGACCAGAGGAGGATCACAGAATGATTCCGAGAATGAAAGGCTTAACATTTGAAGAGTGTTTGATGGCCCTGGGCCTATATTGGCCTCTGAAGGAATGTTTGTGGTCTTCTGCTGCTGTAGCCCATACAATTCAAGGTTCAATGTGTTGTGCGTTCAGATATACACTCCGGTGCATCACTGTTGTAAAGCGTGGTTATTTACATAGAACATAGCAACAGATTTAGTCCACTCGGCCCATCGAGTCTGCTCTGCCATTCCGTCATAGCTGGTTTATTATCCCTCTCAGCAGAGGAAGCTGCTAGACTAACTCCTTTCTGGGAGAAAATAAATTTGCATGGATAAAGGAGAATCCATGTTTGAATAGTAAATAAATGCCATTGACCCAAGTTCAGTCTTAACTTCCAGTACTGTCTGTGTGGAGATTATATGTTCTCCTAACTGCTTGGGTTTCCCCTGAATGCCTCAGTTTCCACCTACATCCCAAAGAAATGCAGGTCGCTGGGTTATTTGCAGTTGTAAATTGACCCTAGTAGGCAGGTATATGTGTGGTAGAGTCTCGGGGGATTAATAGGAATGTTGAGAATGTGGAGAGAGTAAAATAGGGTTAGTGTAAAAGGATGGTTGATGGCTGGTATGGTTTTGGTGGACTGAAGGCCTGTTTAAGTATTAAGAGTAATAGAGGCATAGTACTGCACAAAAACAAGCCCTTTGGCCCATCCAGTCCATGCTGACCTGCCAAGTCCCACCTACCAGAGAGGACATGGGTGCATCTTCCACCACAGCTTTGTTCAAATTTTGTTCTACTGGAAAACTTGAGTGCCTCAGTATGCAGGAGGGAAGGGTTAGATTGATCTCAGAATAGGTTACAAGGTTGGCATTACATTGAGGACTAAAGGGCCTGTACTGTGCCCTACACCCTCCTGCTGAAAGCCCAAGCCAGGTGGGCTGGACGTGTGGTCAGAATGCCAGACAGCCGATTGCCTAAGCAGCTGCTGTACGGAGAACTGTGTCAGGGCAAGCGCTCAGTCGGGGGGTAGAAGAAACGTTACAAAGACTGCCTTAAAGCGTCCCTCAAAGGCCTAGGTGTCGACATCAACACGTGGGAGACGCTTGCCCTTGACCATCCAGCTTGGCGCAGCAAGATCACCACAGGAGCCCGTGCAGCTGAAGTCAGGCGCATCATCGAGGCGCAACGAAAGCGTGCTGTGCGCAAGGCCCGAGCAGCATCCACTGCCACGACAGCACCCACCCACTTGTGTCCCACATGTGGGCGAGCCTTCAGGGCCCGGATTGGCCTCATCATTCACCTCCGGACTCACAGCCACCAATCTCCCATTTGACTTTGAAGCCATGGTCATCTTCGACTACAAAGGATGAACAACAACAACAACTGTGCCCTAGTGTCCGATGTTCTGTTAGAGTAGAGATCTGCCCTCGTCAAGGGTTCAGGGTATGGCTTGCTCTTATGTCATGTTCTGAATGGTTGGCATAACATTGTGGGCCGAAAGGCCTGTACTGTGCTCTAATGCTCTATGTGCTATGTACCTGGAGTTGCATTTAAGTCAGACCCAGTAAGGGTTACCTCGCTTAAAGAATACCAGCAAAACACATGGATTTTTATGAGAATCTACCTGGCTAACTGTGTTTGATTTTTAAACTGAAGGTTTGTAGCTGAATTTGAATTCCATAAATGCCATAGAAGGGACTTGCCCTCAGGTTTCTGGATTGTTAGCCTTGGTTACTCGGTTACTAGTCTAGCAATTTAACTACATGCTACCAAAATGCTGCCCTGCCCAGTGTTTTCAAGTGACAGCACTCTCAGTCTTTGCAACTTTGCATTCTTCCTAGCTTTCAATATTTTCTGAAGTGATATATGGCACAGTATTCTACAAGTGACAGATACCCTTCCACTGAGTGCTCGTAACCCAAACAGTGGATATTACTTGCAAACTCAAGATGTGTTGCACTGTTAGCTGCCCTTGGCTTCCTCGCATGTTGATAAGGAACATATCAGAAGTTAAGTGCCCAGCATATTTTAAAACATATCGCTATTTCTGCAAACATAGTCAATAATAGAGTCAAAATTTCTGATAATTTATTCCAGGAAATTTGTAAATGACTCCCTCAGCTGAATGACATACCCTTCCTGCAGAGCCACCAGCTGATCGTCATAACTAACTTTAAGGATTAGATTATGATTAGATTATGAGGACACGCAGTCCTCTTTTATTGTCATTTAGTAATGCATGCATTAAGAAATGATACAACGTTCCTCCAAAATGATATCACAGAAACACTAGACAAACCAAGACTAAAAAAATCTGACAAAAACCACATAATTATAACATATAGTTACAACAGTGCAAAGCAATACTGTAATTTGATGAAGAACAGGCCATGGGCATGGTAAAAAAAAAAGTCTCAAAGTCTCTCGAAAAGTCCCATCATCTCACGCAGATAGTAGAAGGAAGAGAAACTCTCTTCCTGCCATGAGCTTCCAGCGCCGCAAACTTGCCGATGCAGCATCCTGGAAGCACCCAACCACAGCCGACTCTTGAGTCCATCCGAAAACTTTAAGCCTCCGACCAGCCCTCCGACACCGAGCACCGAGCACCATCTCTGCCGAGCTCCTTGACCCCGTCCCCGGCAACAGGCAATAGGCAAAGCCGAGGATTTGGGCCTTCCCCTCTGGAGATTCTCAATCGCGCAGTAACAGCGGCAGCAAAGCAGGCATTTCCGAAGTTTCTCCAGATGTTCCTCCGTGCTTCTCAAGTCCGTCTCCATCAAATCAGGATTGTGCACGGCATTCTACTTCACAAATACAATATACTTTCGGAGCAGCCACGCGCGCTGCTTCGCGCCGCCATCTTCTCCATCCCTTCTGAAATACTGAAGTGCAAGGCTTTGGGGTGAATTGAAAGGAAAGTGAGTGGGCAGATTGATTCCTGAGCTTGACCACATGGTCACAAGGGGATATTAAGAAAATAGCAATGTTACTGAGTAGGTCACTGAAAGACCTTATTATTGTCAAATCCTGAAGGCTACAAAATCTGAAGTTTGATAAACTGCTTAACATAATGACATCTTCTTTAATTAAGGGCCATGGATTTTCTCAAGGGGGAAGGTGAGCAGGCAGCTTAAATTAAAGTAGCTCAGAGAAGATTGAAGAATGTGTGGATCAGACAACTGCCTAGGGTGACAATGCAGGAAGATGAATACAGTCATCAAAGTTCATGAAGGGACTTGTTAATTTGCTTAGTGAGGGCAATGAGAGTTAGAATTCAGCTGAACTGGTGAAATTTGACATTAGCTATGCACTCTGCAGTCCTGTCCTCCTGTACATTTAAAGAATAGTTCAGTGAATCAAAATTCTGCAGACCTTTCTATTGTCATAACAATCTTGCTCAAGTCATTTCTCTCCTTCAAAGATGCACAAACACGAGTGTACAGTTTGTTGTTAGACATCAGCACATCCTATACCATCACTCTTAACCAATTCCAATTACAGTAATTGCTACCCTATTGGAAAGTTCTGGTTAAGTAAGCTTAACAAATTCCATCATATTTTTACAGTAGGAATACAACTGTTGAGCTCAGGATCCTAGTGATCATCCTATCAGGAATTCAGAGACTTGCTGGTAATTTCCATTGAAGTGGGTTCTTATTGCAGCAAGACTTGAACAGCCAGGTGAGTAAATCTCTGGTCTGTTAGGTTTATGGCTGTTATCCTAAGTACAAAGCCAGGGACAAAGTCTATTATCATTCCTTAAACCTCAAAGAATTATATAAACAAATATAATAGAACTGTAATTTCTCTGGATGCATTTAGAACATATAACTTAGAATATGGAATGCTGCAGCCCATGATATTGTGCCGACCTTTTAATCTACTGTAGCCGAGATAAATCTAACCCTTCTCTCCTACAGTACCCTCATTTTTCTTTCATCCATGTGCCTATCTGAGAGTTTCTTAAATGCCCCTAGTAAATCTGGCTCTACTACCACCCCGGCAGGGTGTTCCAATCACTCAAAACACTCTGTGTAAAAATGTAACCTCTATACTTTCCTCCAATCACCTGAAAATTATGCCTCCTTGTATTAGCCGTTTCTGCCCTGGGAAAAAATCTGTGGCTATCCACACAATCTACGCTTCTTATCAAGTCACCTCTCATCCTTTTTCTCTCCAAAGAGAAAAGCCCTATCTCATTCAATCTTTCCTCATTAGACATGTTCTCTAATCTAGGTAGCATCCTGGCAAATCTCCTCTGCACTCTCTCCAAAGATTCCACATCCTTCGTCTAATGAATCAACAGGAACTGAACACAATATTCTAAGTGTGGTCTTACCAGGGATGTATAGAGCCACAATATTACCTCACAGCTCTTGAACTCAATCCCCCAACTAATAAAAGCCAACAACCCTTCTTAACAACTCTATCAACTTGCATAGTAACTTCCTCCAGGGTTCTACTGTTCATTGAGAATAAGAGTATGTCAGTGACAGGCAAGTTTTATATTGTTTTAATATAAAACATACAGGTTGTCCTCAAAACTGATAAAAAACATCTAGTTGCAAACACAATTGCAAACACAAGAAATTCTGCAGATGCTGGAAATCTGGAGTAATACACATAAAATGCTGGAGGAACTCAGCAGGTCCGGCAGCATCAGTAGAAAGGAATAAACAGCCGACATTTCAGGCCAGGACTCTTCATTGCTCCATCAATCAGATTTGTTTATTTATTTATCTATTTATTTATTTGCACAGGTTATCATCTTTTGCATATTGATTGTTTGTCAGTCTTTGTGTGCAGTTTTTCATTAATTCTATTCTATTTCTATGTCCTAAGAAAGAAACTGTGAATTGTCTGCAAGAAAATGAATTTCAAGATAGCATATAGTGACATATACTGCTTTGAAAAAAATTTACTTTGAACTTTGATATTATGTACTCTGCTCTTCAATAAGATCATAGCTGATCAAATAATGGCTTCAATACAATTTCTCATTTTAGACCATAAGACCATAAGACGTAGGAGCAGAACTAGGCCATCTGGCCCATCGAGTCTGCTCCCCATTCCATCATGGCTGATCCTTTTTTTTCTCCTCCTCAACCCCAGTTCGCGGTCTTCTCCCCATGTTTTGATGCCATGTCCAGTCAAGATTCTATCAACAGGAATTCTGCAGATGCTGGAAATTCAAGCAACACACATCAAAGTTGCTGGTGAATGCAGCAGGCCAAGCAGCATCTGTAGGAAGAGGTGCAGTCGACGTTTCAGGCCGAGACCCTTCGTCAGGACTAACTGAAGGAAGAGTGAGTAAGGGATTTGAAAGTTGGAGGGGGAGGGGAGATCCAAAATGATAGAAGACAGGAGGGGGAGGGATAGAGCCAAGAGCTGGACAGGTGATAGGCAAAAGGGGATACAAGAGGATCATGGGACAGGAGGTCCGGGAAGAAAGACGGGGAGGGGGGACCCAGAGGATGGGCAAGAGGTATATTCAGAGGGACAGAGGGAGAAAAAGGAGAGTGAGAGAAAGAATGTGTGCATAAAAATAAGTAACAGATGGGGTACGAGGGGGAGGTGGGGCCTTAGCGGAAGTTAGAGAAGTCGATTTTCATGCCATCAGGTTGGAGGCTACCCAGACGGAATATAAGGTGTTGTTCCTCCAACCTGAGTGTGGCTTCATCTTTACAGTAGAGGAGGCCGTGGATAGACATGTCAGAATGGGAATGGGATGTGGAATTAAAATGTGTGACCACTGGGAGATCCTGCTTTCTCTGGCAGACAGAGCGTAGATGTTCAGCAAAGCGGTCTCCCAGTCTGCGTCGGGTCTGGTCAATATATAAAAGGCCACATCGGGAGCACCGGACGCAGTATATCACCCCAGTCGACTCACAGGTGAAGTGTTGCCTCACCTGGAAGGACTGTGTGGGGCCCTGAATGGCGGTAAGGGAGGAAGTGTAAGGGCATGTGTAGCACTTGTTCTGCTTACACGGACAAGTGCCAGGAGGGAGATCAGTGGGGAGGGAGGGGGGGGACGAATGGACAAGGGAGTTGCGTAGGGAGCGATCCCCGCGGAATGCAGAGGGGGGGGAGGGAAAGATGTGCTTAGTGGTGGGATCCCGTTGGAGGTGGCGGAAGTTACGGAGAATAATATGTTGGACCCGAAGGCTGGTGGGGTGGTAGGTGAGGACCAGGGGAACCCTATTCCTAGTGGGGTGGCGGGAGGATGGAGTGAGAGCAGATGTACGTGAAATGGGGGAGATGCGTTTAAGAGCAGAGTTGATAGTAGAGGAAGGGAAGCCCCTTTCTTTAAAAAACGAAGACATCTCCCTCGTTCTAGAATGAAAAGCCTCATCTTGAGAGCAGATGCGGCGGAGCCGGAGGAATTGCGAGAAGGGGATGGCGTTTTTGCAAGAGACAGGGTGAGAAGAGGAATCGTCCAGATAGCTGTGAGAGTCAGTAGGCTTATAGTAGACATCAGTGGATAAACTGTCTCCAGAGACAGAGACAGAAAGATCTAGAAAGGGGAGGGAGGTGTCGGAAATGGACCAGGTAAACTTGAGGGCAGGGTGAAAGTTGGAGGCAAAGTTAATAAAGTCAACGAGTTCTGCATGCGTGCAGGAAGCAGCGCCGATGCAGTCATCGATGTAGCGAAGGAAAAGTGGGGACAGATACCAGAATAGGCACGGAACATAGATTGTTCCACAAACCCAACAAAAAGGCAGGCATAGCTAGGACCCATACGGGTGCCCATAGCTACACCTTTAGTTTGGAGGAAGTGGGAGGAGCCAAAGGAGAAATTATTAAGAGTAAGGACTAATTCCGCTAGACGGAGCAGAGTGGTGGTAGAGGGGAACTGATTAGGTCTGGAATCCAAAAAGAAGCGTAGAGCTTTGAGACCTTCCTGATGGGGGATGGAAGTATATAAGGACTGGACATCCAAGGTGAAAATAAAGCGGTGGGGGCCAGGGAACTTAAAATCATCGAAAAGTTTAAGAGAGTGAGAAGTGTCACGAACATAGGTCGGAAGGGATTGAACAAGGGGTGATAAATCCGTGTCGAGGTATGCAGAAACGAGTTCAGTGGGGCAGGAGCAAGCTGAGACAATAGGTCGGCCAGGACAGGCAGGTTTGTGGATCTTGGGTAGGAGGTAGAAACGGGAAGTGCGGGGTGTGGGAACTATAAGGTTGGTAGCAGTGGATTGAAACATGGAAACATAGAAAATAGGTGCAGGAGTAGGCCATTCGGCACTTCGAGCCTGCACCGCCATTTATTATGATCATGGCTGATCATCCAACTCAGAACCCTGCACCAGCCTTCCCTCCATACCCCCTGATCCCCGTAGCCACAAGGGCCTTATCTAACTCCCTCTTAAATATAGCCAATGAACTGGCCTCAACTGTTTCCTGTGGCAGAGAATTCCACAGATTCACCACTCTCTGTGTGAAGAAGTTTTTCCTAATCTCGGTCCTAAAAGGCTTCCCCTTTATCCTCAAACTGTGACCCCTCGTTCTGGACTTCCCCAACATCGGGAACAATCTTCCTGCATCTAGCCTGTCCAATCCCTTTAGGATTTTATACGTTTCAATCAGATCCCCCCTCAATCTTCTAAATTCCAATGAGTACAAGCCCAGTTCATCCAGTCTTTCTTCATATGAAAGTCCTGCCATCCCAGGAATCAATCTGGTGAACCTTCTTTGTACTCCCTCTATGGCAAGGATGTCTTTCCTCAGATTAGGTGACCAAAACTGCACACAATACTCCAGGTGTGATCTCACCAAGGCCTTGTACAACTGCAGTAATACCTCCCTGCTCCTGTACTCGAATCCTCTCGCTATAAATGCCAGCATACCATTCGCCTTTTTCACCGCCTGCTGTACCTGCATGCCCACTTTCAATGACTGGTGTATAATGACACCCAGGTCTCATTGCACCTCCCCTTTTCCTAATCGGCCACCATTCAGATAATAATCTGTTTTCCTATTTTTGCCACCAAAGTGGATAACTTCACATTTATCCACATTAAATTGCATCTGCCATGAATTTGCCCATTCACCCAACCTATCCAAGTCATCCTGCATCCTCTTAGCATCCTCTTCACAGCTAACACTGCCGCCCAGCTTCGTGTCATCCGCAAACTTGGAGATGCTGCATTTAATTCCCTCATCCAAGTCATTAATATATATTGTAAACAACTGGGGTCCCAGCACTGAGCCTTGCGGTACCCCACTAGTCACTGCCTGCCATTCTGAAAAGGTCCCGTTTATTCCCACTCTTTGCTTCCTGTCTGCTAACCAATTCTCTATCCACATCAATACCTTACCCCCAATACCGTGTGCTTTAAGTTTGCACACTAATCTCCTCTGTGGGACCTTGTCAAAAGCCTTTTGAAAATCCAAATATACCACATCCACTGGTTCTCCCCTATCCACTCTACTAGTTACATCCTCAAAAAATTCTATGAGATTCGTCAGACATGGTTTTCCTTTCACAAATCCATGCTGACCTTGTCCGATGATTTCACCACTTTCCAAATGTGCTGTTATCACATCTTTGATAACTGACTCCAGCGGTTTCCCCACCACCGACGTTAGGCTAACCGGTCTATAATTCCCCAGTTTCTCTCTCCCTCCTTTTTTAAAAAGTGGGGTTACATTAGCCACCCTCCAATCCTCAGGAACTAGTCCAGAATCTAACGAGTTTTGAAAAATTATCACTGATGCATCCACTATTTCTTGGGCTACTTCCTTAAGCACTCTGGGATGCAGACCATCTGGTCCTGGGGATTTATCTGCCTTTAATTCCTTCAATTTACCCAACACCACTTCCCTACTAACATGTATTTCTCTCAGTTCCTCCATCTCACTGGACCCTCTGTCCCCTATTATTTCTGGAAGATTATTTATGTCCTCCTTAGTGAAGACAGAACCAAAGTAATTATTCAATTGGTCTGCCATGTCCTTGCTCCCCATAATCAATTCACCTGTTTCTGTCTGCAGGGGACCTACATTTGTCTTAACCAATCTTTTTCTTTTCACATATCTATAAAAGGGGATGGGAGATCCCCAGAGCGGATAAAGTTGGTGATGGTGTGGGAGACAATGGCCTGGTGCTCCTTAGTAGGGTCACGATCGAGGGGTAAATAAGAGGAGGTATCTGCGAGTTGTCGCTGTGCCTCGGCAAGGTAGAGGTCAGTATGCCAGACTACAACAGCACCCCCGTTATCGGCGGGTTTAATATAAGGTTAGGATTAGTGCGGAGGGAGTGGAGAGCAGAGCGTTCCGAAGGAATGAGGTTGGAATGGGGACAAGGTGCGGTGAAGTCGAGATGGTTGATGTCCCGAGATCCAAAGCAGGCAGAAGACCAGAGCGGGGTGTCCATGAAGAAGAGGAGGGTTGAAGACGGGAGAAGGGGTCATCGGTGGGGGTGGAAGAGTCCTTGCCGAAGAAGTAGGCTCGGAGACGGAGACGGCGGAAGAAAAGTTCTGCATCATGGCAAACATGGAACTCGCTGAGGTGTGGGCAAAGGGGGACAAACGTGAGGTTCTAAAAAAGATTCTATCAATGTCTGCCTTAAATACACACAACGACCTGGCCTCTACAGCTGCATGTGGCAACAAATTCCACAAATTCCCCACCCTCTGGCTAAAGAAATTTCTCTGCATCTCTTTTTTGAAAGGGTGCCCCTCTGTCCTGAGGCTGTGATCTCTTGTCCTAGACTCTCCCACCATGGGAAACATCCTTTTCACGTGTACTCTGTCTAGGCCTTTCAACATTCGAAAGGTTTCAATGAGATCCCACCCCCCTATCCTTCTGAATTCCAGCGAGTACAAACCCAGAGATGTCAAACGTTCCTCGTATGATAACCCCTTCATTCCTGGAATCAACCTTGTGAACCTCCTCTGGACCCTCTCCAATGCCAGCACATCTTTTCTAAGATGAGGGGCCCAAAACTGTTCACAATACTCAATGTGATGCCTCACCACTGTGTTTTAAAGCCTCAGCATCACATCCTTGCTCTTGTATTCTAGACCTCTTGAAATGAATACTAACATGGCATTTGCCTTCCTCACCACCGGCTCAACCTGCAAGTTAACCTTCAGGGTGTTCCGCACAAGGACTCCCAAGTCCCTCTGCATCTCAGGTTCCTGGATTTTCTCCCCGTTTAGAAAATAGAACACACATTTATTTCTACTACTAAAGTGCATGACCATGCATTTTCCAACATTATATTTCATTTGCCACTTTCTTGCCCATTCTCCCACTCTAAGTCCTTCTGCATCCTAGCTGTTTCCTCAACAATACCTGCCCCTCCACCAATCATCGTATCGTCTGCAAACGTAGCAACAAAGCAATCTATTCCATCATCTAAATCATTTATATACAGCATAAATGAAGTGGTCCCAACACCAACCCCTGTGGAAAACCACTAGTCACTGGCAGCCAACCAGAAAAGGATCCTTTTATTCCTACTCACTGCCTCCTACCAATGTTCTAACCATGTTAGTAACCTTCCTGTAATACCATGGGCTCTTAACTTGGTAAGCTGCTTCATGTGTAGCACACACTTTTCTCATCATACGCTTTGTTTGTCTTGTTGCTCAAATGTCTGTCACTGCCTGCTTTGCCTCCACAGTTCTATGGTTTCTTCCTTTCCGTCTCCCTCCCTTATTGAACCGTACTGCTGTACCTTCTCATGGTAGCATTGCTTTGCTTCAAGAGATTTGCTGGGCCTGGATTGCTTTAAAGGTATGACCCCATAGGCTTCAGACTCCACTGTTACCTCATTGGAAATGAACACAAGTTCTACTCCTTTCCAGGGAAACCAGAAGCTCATGGAAATGGTGTATCACAGTCCAGACTGTACCCATTTGGCTCAAGGATGCAAACAGTTTCCAAGAAAGGTCAGCAGAATACCAGAGGCATTATGGATTTTTAACTTTATACAATGGCAACTACCTATGCTATGCACAGTACTCGATTAGGAGTCAGCATCCTTTTCACACAAGTAAGCCAAGGTTAGCTTTCTTGAAACATCTTGCTTTCTCTGAACATAAAATTTCAAACAGTACATGTGCTTGTTGATGTACATATCTGTGTGAATGTACTTGTGTGGGTGTATATTTATGTGTGCCTCACAGAGTCTTAGAATTGTTAAATACAGAATCAGGCCTCTCTGCTTAACTTGTTCATGCCACTACTTTGCCAAATTTTCTAACTGCATTATCTCCCTCTTTATCCTTTCACAGCCTTCTTTTCTATCGTTGTTTCTTCAACTCCAGACTGCACCTGGACCCGACCAGCGAGGCCTGGTCCGAGGCCCACCACGTTCCCAGAGACCCACGGCCTGCTACCATGCCGGAGCACTTGGAGACATGGCCCATTCCTTGGAGACCTCAAGGTGCCCCAGAGGCTTCCCCGGAGCGACCACTATAAAGCTCTGTTGGTGGACATCTACAGCTGCCGGAAGTGTGGCCTCCGCCGCCGACCTTGGAAATCGAGCCCGAGGCTCGGCTGGAGCAGAGGCCTCCGCAACCGTAACTCAGCTCACAGACTTGTTTCAGCCAGGAGCCCGGCCCTCTGGGATTAAGTGTCGGCTTGGGGGCCCGACCTAATCGACAGCCCGGGCCTCCGGCAGCTGGAAGTGGCAGCGGAGCCTCCCCTGTCACTCGGCCCAACCCCAGCTCCCGATGACGCGACCCGCCGATCAATCCCCGTGGGACGCGTCCACCATCCTCAAAGAGCTGACAACAACACACTGCATCGATGGAAACTTGGAAAGATGCACTATTTACGGAGGAAGTGTGGGAAAAGAGCTGGGCTGCTGGTCAGATCAAAGCTGAGAGGTTTCAGAGTCCCTGCACCCACCATCCTACTGGCTAATGTGCAAAGTGGATAATCTTAAGGGGAGACTCACCTACTGCAGGGAGATGCAGAACTGCTGTGTATTTCGTTTCACTGAGAGCTAGCTCTCCCCTGCCACCCCCGACTGTGTCATCCGACTGGAGGGATTTTCGATCCATCGGATGGACCGCACAGCATCTTCAGGCAAGACGAGGGGAGGTGGTGTCTGCCTACTGATCAACACTGAAAGGTGCTGGGACACAGTGGCACTGACAAGCTCCTGCAGCCCGGACCTGGAACACCTGTCAGTGAAGTGTCATCCCTACTATCTGCCACGGGAATTCACCTCGGTCATACTGACAGCGGTCAACATTCACCCCCAGACGGATGTGGAGTGTGCTCTGAACATACTGTATGCCAACATCAGTGAACTTGAGACCAGGTATCCGGAGGCTTTGCTCATTACAGCCGGGGACTTTAACCAGGCCAACCTCAGAAAGGCACTGCCAAAGTTATACCAATATGTCTCCTGCCCCACTAGAGGCCCAAATATACTTGCCCACTGCTACACAGCAGTCAAGGATGCCTACCGTTCCGTCCCACGACCTCACTTTGGAAAATCGGACCATCAGGCCGTACTCCTCCTCCCAGCTTACAAACAGAAACTGAAGCGGGAGGTGACGGTGTCAAAAGTGGTGTCGCGTTGGACGGAGGAAACGGATGAGGTCCTCTGTGACTGCTTTGAATCGGTGGACTGGTTAGTATTCAAGGACTCGGCAGCTAACCTCAATGAGTATGCTTCAGCGGTCACAGACTTTATTTGGAAATGCACGGAGGACTGTGTGTCTCACAAGACGATCCGGGTATTCCCTAACCGGAAACCTTGGATGAATTATGAGGTCAAGTCCCTTTTAAAGGCTAGAGCTGCGGCTTTTAGGTCCGGGGATACCAGTCGCGACATGGAATCCAGGTGTGAACTCCGGAAAGCCAATAAGAGTGTCAAGAGGCAATATCAAGCCACGTTGGAAGCCCAGGCTAACCAGGGGGATGCCAGTAGAGTATGGCAGGGTCTAAATGAGATCACTGGGTGCAAAGAAAAGTCTGGGAATACTAATAACTGTGGTGCTTCGCTTCCTGACGAACTTAACGTATTCTATGCAAGATTCGAACAGAAGGGGAGCGTCCCGCTCCCTCCGGATGAACCAGACCTGGTGGCATCGAGTTTCATCGTCACCGAGGAGGAAGTTAGAAGGCCCTCCCTGAAGATAAATCCAAGGAGAACGACGGGCCCAGATGGTGTCCCAGGACGGGTTCTCCAGACCTGTGCAAGCAAGCTAGCTGGAGTGTTTGCTGACATCTTCAACTGCTCCTTGCTTCAGTCTAAGGTCCCTTCATGTTTTAAGAAGCCAACGATAATCCCGGTGCCAAAGAAGAGCAAGGTGGCATGCCTGAATGACTATCGACCTGTGGCTCTGACATCAATTGCTATGAAGTGCTTCTAGCGATTGGTTATGGCACACATCAACCACAGCCTACCGGTCAACCTCGACGCTTTGCAATTTGCCTACTGGAGCAAAAGGTCAACAGCAGGTGCCATCTCCCTGGCCCTACATTCCTCCTTAGAACACCTGGAGAATAAAGACACATATGTAAGGCTCCTTTTCATTGACTACAGCTCTGCCTTTAATACCATCATTCCAAATAAACTGATTCCTAAGCTCCGGAACCTGAGCCTTAGCACTCAGATCTGCAGCTGGATCTTCAACTTCCTCACAGACAGGACCCAGGCTGTAAAGATAGGGGACAAGTTCTCCTCTACAATCACTCTGAGCACCAGTGTCCCACAAGGCTGTGTACTCAGCCCCCTGCTGTACTCACTGTACACCCATGATTGTGTAGCCAAATTTCCATCGATCTCAATATATAAGTTTGCTGATGACACCACAATTGTAGGCCGTATCTCGGGTAATGATAAGTTTGAGTACAGAGAGGAAATTAAGAACCTGATGGCATGGTGCGAAGACAATAACCTATCCCTCAACGTCAGCAAGACAAAGGAATTGGTTGTTGACTTCAGAAGGAGTAGCGGACGGCACGACCCCATTTATGTCAGTGGTGCGCAAGTGGAACAGGTCAAAAGCTTTAATTTACTCGGGGTCAATATCACAAATAACCTGACTTGGTCCAACCAAGCAGAGTCCACTGCCAAGAAGGCCCACCAGTGCCTTTACTTTCTGAAAAAGCTAAAGAAATTTGGCCTGTCCCCTAAAACCCTCACTAATTTTTATAGATGCACCGTAGAAAGCATTCTTCTAGGGTGCATCACAACCTGGTATGGAAGTTGTCCTGTCCAAGACCGAAAGAAGCTGCAGAAGATCATGAACACGGCGCAGCACATCACACAAACTAATCTTCCGTCCTTGGACTCACTTCACACCGCATGCTGTTGGAGCAGTGCTGCCAGGATAATCAAGGACACGACCCACCCAGCCAACACGCTTTTCGTCCCTCTTCCCTCCGGGAGAAGGCTCAGGAGCTTGAAGACTCATACGTCCAGATTTGGGAACAGCTTCTTTCCAACTGTGATAAGACTGCTGAACGGATCCTGACCCGGATCTGGGCTGTATCCTCCAAATATCCGGACCTGCTTCTTGGTTTTTTTGCACTACCTTAGTTTCCCTTTTCTGTTTTCTATTTATGATTTATAATTTAAATTTTTAATATTTACTATCGATTTATACTCCAGGGAGCGCAAAGAGCAGAATCAAATATCGCTGTGATGATTGTGTGCTCTAGTATCAATTGTTTGGCGACAATAAAGTCAAGTAAATTTTCCTCCACCAATTTTTTTGTTACCAGCAAACTTACTTTCCACATTCTATCCCAGCATACAAACAACAGTGGTTCCAGCACCCATCACTGGTCACAGCATTCCAGTGAGATAATCAGCTCTTAATCGTTATCCTCTGTCTCCTATCACCAGGCCAATCTCCGATCCAGTTTGCCAACATACCTTAGATCCCATTTGCCCTCACGGCCTGGAGAATCCTATGCACAGGACTTTGTCCAGTCCCATGTTACTGCATCCATGGTTAACAAAGATGCAAATATCTCCAATAGAGCCCCAGTAACATCCCTTATTACTTCCAAAAGCATCCTGTGATAGTTCCCATCACGTCCTGGTATTTATCCACTTTAATGAGGCCCAATGTCGCTAACAGTTTCTCTTTCTGACAGAGATTTTCTGAAATATTAGTGAATCCCTTCCCTAACTTTCCATCCTCAACATCCTAATTGAATTGAATTGACTTTGGTTCTTACATCCTTCATATACGTGAGGAGTAAAAATCTTCATGTTACGTCTCCATCTAAATGTGTAATGTGCAACAGGATAGTCAGTATAACACAGAAATACAGAAACACATGAGTTAATCAGTCTGATTGCCTGGTGGAAGAAGCTGTACCGGAGCCTGTTGGTCCTGGCTTTTATGCTGCGGTACTGTTTCCCGGATGATAGCAGCTGGAACAGTTTGTGGTTAGGTTGACTTGGGTCCCCAATGATTCTTCGGGCTCTTTTTATACACCTGTCTTTGTAAATGTCCTGACTAGTGAGAAGTTCACATCTACAGATGTGCTGGGCTGTCCACACCACTCTCTGCAGAGTCCTGCGATTGAGGGAAGTACAGTTCCCATACCAAGCAGTGATGCAGCCGGTCAGGATGCTCTCAATTGTGCTATTGTAGGAAGTTCTTAGGATCTGGGGGCCCATACCAAACTTCTTCAACCGTCTGAGGTGTAAGAGGCACTGTTGTGCCTTTTTCACTCACAGAGCTGGTGTGTACAGACCACGTGAGATCCTCAGTGATGTTTATGCCGAGGAACTTAAAGCTGTGAAATATTGATGAAAAGTATTCATTTAGCTTCCTGCTCATATCCTCAAATTCCATACGTATATTTCCATTTAGTCCCTAGCTACCCGCTTCCTTCTAATATACTTATGAAGGGATTTTGGATTCTGTTGCCTGTTGATTGACATCTCACTTAGATGGTCTGAAAGGGACTATGTTTTTGTCTGGCACCAGTTCAACTGTTTCCGCCAAAAGGGAAAGACAAACTAAATGATCTCAGATTAAAGAATCAGGGAACCAAGCCCCAGTTAGGAGACAGGCTCTTGTTGATTACCCAGCTTTTTAGAATCTAAGGAATAATTAAGATACATTAAGAGGTCCACCCATAATGGCAGTTTGATGGTATATACTTAAGGCATGTTTCAAAGGAGTTTGTTTTGTTCAAGTAATGTCAAGATCAAAGCTTGAACTCTCTACTTTATTGTCATATTGCAGTGATAACATGGGTACCTCACAGACTTGCTAATGCATCATGTTTTCAATCCTATCCACATGTATAAAAAACACTCTCCATCAAAAAGTAGGATTAAATAAGAATTGCCCTACTCTGTCTGTCCCCTTGGCAATAGCAAATGATGCGGCAAAAATTAAAGTCTCAAGAAATTGCACTTGATGAATCCTGAAGCTTCTGCCGATAATTTGGCACTAGTAATTACCAGCGGCTTTCCCAGCTTCAAAGTCCTGACATCTTCATGTTTGGGTCTTCCTGATTACACTGAAACAACAGGAGGTTGTTCAATTCTGCAGCTTACTGCTATTGTAGAGCAGCAATTTGGTTTCAACCATAAGGTTGAATTTCTGTGACAATAATTTATCTGTCAGTCAACATGCACACACATATATATTTGGACATTAGACATACATAACATAATATACTGGATATGCATATACTCAGTACATACATTATATATATATAGACACATAATAGCAAAACACATATACACAAATTCACATAGAACCGCACATACATTTACATTCTCACAGGTAAACACGAATGCATACATATGGATATATTGTTTGTATATGGAATGGAGTATGTACGTTCTCACCTTGAGAAGTTTGGTTCCCTCTAGGTTCTCCAGTTTCCTCCCATATTCTACAGACATCTGATTAGGGTTCGTGAGATGTGGGTGGGCTAGGTTGGCGCTAGAAGCGAGGTAACGCCTGCATGCTGCCCGGCACACTCCTCACTAATTTGATTTGACACAAAATGAGACGCATTTCACTGTATGTTTTGATGTTTCAGTGTACATGTGACAAATAAAGGTAATCTTTAATCTCTAAATACACAGATGAACGTGCGCGCGCACACCCACACACACACACACAATATCTCTCTCTCTCACACTTGTACACAGGAACTGCAAGTTACCATACAATTCTGCTCTCTCTTTATCTCCTCCCTATTGAATATAGCTGATTTGATTTGTGGCGAATTGTAGCTCCACTGAGTGGAGCTGGTTGTAGCACTACCAGTAATATCATATTCAGTCCTTTTTTTCCACAATATGCCTTTTTAGCACAACGTAAATGTACAGTTTTGACCTTTCTATTTGTGGAGTTGGTTGGGCTACTTTCAGTCAGTAAAGCACAGGTAATACACATCTAGTGATGAGCTGGCGGGGATTGTAGACGTTGGATTCCTGTTATAAGAGGATGAGACAGAGACATTATCATCTTGGATGTGTTCCATAAATATAGGGTAATGACCTACTCATGTTCATTTACCTACATATTAGACAGTGTCTTTCAAAGCCATTCATTGTGTGAACATAGAAATTTCTTTTATCAATGATCTCAGCTTTATAAACACACATTATTATTCCTAGTAACACCTGGTGGATGGATGTGTAAATAATCTCTGGCTTGCCATCAGATTAATTTTCATGCCCAATTACTACAAATTCATCCTTTTATTCTTTTCTGTCTTTTGAATCTCTTTGCTTTAACATGTGGGTGTGTCTGTAAACAATTAAAAGTGTAACTTATTGCATCTCTCAAAGGTTTCCAGATGGTTCGAGTACAATTAATTACCGTGAATAACTTGCAAAAATTCTAGTACTGAGGCTATTGATTCAGTTTACATTGTTCCATAGTTTATCCTTCAGCAGAACTCTTGTAATCTTCTCCTTGGAGTAGAGAATAAAAAGAGTCAAGGAAAAGAATGGGGTATTTAACACAATGAATATAATCAAGCTGCTGTTTTAATTAAAAGCAGAAATACAGATGAACTCATAATGTACCTTTTAACAACAAAACAATACTTAAACCTCTGTTTATCTTCACCAACGGGCAATTTATAGTGGGCCCTATATTTATAGGTGTACAGTGAAGAAGAATATTATAATAATAATAACACAATAAATAGAAGCAGAAGATGTGATGTGACTCTTCAAGCTTGCTCAGCTATTCAGTAAAATCATAGCCAAAGGTTCCCTTAATTGTCTCACCCCCTCATTTTTTCCCAAAAATCTGCATCAATTTTGGACTCTGTGAATGGGAATCCATTGCCCTTTAGGATAGGGAATTGCCCCAGCCTGAAAAAAATTCTCTCCACCTCACCTCAGTCTTAATAGCTGAACCCCTATCTGTCAATCATAACTATTAATTCTGTACTTCCCACCTGGAGAGAATAGGCTTGTGCAAAATACCATCATATCTTGTTCTTGTCTTTGTAGTCAAAGTGAGAATATATTTATAATCAAAGTGCACATTTCAGTAATTTTTAAGTAACATTGTAAATATATTGTTTGTTCACATAATTCATTTTAGGTTAGATGTAAGAAATATGTGAATGGCATGCATCATTACGTCACCACATCATATGTAAATACCTCACTAAATCAAAAAGGAGAAGCAAAAAATAAGTAGACAAGTATCCTAGCTCCTGGGTTTTTCTTTCAATTAGTTTCTGGAGTTGCAAAACATGACAGTGGTGATGAAGAAGTTTTAAAACTAACCCGAGACAACTACCTACCTGTTGAAGTACAGCATGTTTTTCTTTGAAAGTGCAGAGAGACATTATGCTTTTTAAAAAGGCAGGAAATGGATGAAATAAACAAGCAAAGAGTATGGCCACGGGTTCATGAACAGTGAGTACTGGGTGATGAAAAAAATAAACCGACACACAAACAAATAAATAAGAAGCAGAACTGGCTGGCTACATCGGAAAGATCAAGATATTTAATTGCACAACAGATAACTGGATGATGTATACTGAGCAAATTGAACAGTATTTTGAAGCAAATTAAATAGCCAATGAAAAGCAAGCACCAGTGTTACTGAGTGCAATGGGTGGGAAAGCACACATATGCTTCAAAGCTTAAATGCTCCAACCAAACCAGCCAAAATGAACTTTGCTGATATCATGAACAGAATGAAGGAACATTTAGAATTAAAACCAGTATTGACTGCAGAATATTTTAGGTTTCATAAGCAGAATAAATAGGAAAGGGAGTCCATTTCAGTTTACATGACCGAATTGAAGAAATTGTCTGAGCATTGTCAGCTCAGTGATGGGCTTAATAATGCACTGAGAGATCATTTAGTTTGTGGAAACTTACAAGAAAACATTCAAAAATGGCTCCTAACTGAAGCACAACTCATATTCCAAAGAGCAGTCTGTTCTCTGTTTCGTCCATCACTGTCTGGTTTGGATCAGCTACCAAACAAGACAAGAATAGACTCCAAAGAACCGTCAGGGCTGCGGAAAGGATTATTGGTGTGAAGCTGCCCTCGATCTAGGACTTATATGCATCTAGAGTCAGGAAGCGAGCAAGCAGTATCATTGTAGACCCATCACACCCTGGACATCACCTGTTCCAACTCCTTCCTTCTGGTAGGCACTTTAGATCTCTGTATGCCAGGAAAAATAGGTACAAGAACAGTTTCTTCCCATATGCCATCAGTCTTATGAACACTTGAATTTTAGTCTATTATAAACCAAGTCCACCTGTACATACACAGGTATACCTCATTGTATATAGTTCATGATTATTTGCACTATTGTTTTGTTTGTTTTTTGATTCTGTACAGCGAGAGCTCAGGGAAACCAGCATCAAATTCCCTGTATGTGTCCACATACTTGGCGATAATAAAGGATTCTGATTCCGATTCTGAGCAGTTGAAATAGCTGTATCAATAGAAACAGCAGACTGAGATGCAATTGAGTTGCAGGCAGGAATGAAAGTGAGCGTGAACAAAATTGTGAAGTCTAAACAGAAACCTGCCTGGCCAAACAAATTGTATTACCATTGTGACAGGAGCTCATATACGGGTTTAAAGGTGAAACTTGCAGAAAATGCAACAAAGTAGGACAAATGCAAAGAGCATGTTGGGCTGACAAAAATAAAAGGATTGCATAGGGAACAGATAAAAATAAAACATCAAGTTGCAATTTCAAAAAGAGCACTGATCTGCATGCTATTGATGAAAAATCGGATCATGATAAGACTGACACAGGATTAGGTAGCTTTGAGATGCGTTGAATTGAAATTGAAATTGAATTGACTTTATTTCTTACATCCTTTATATACGAGGGGTGATTGATAAGTTCGTGGCCTAAGATAGAAGGAGATGAGTATGTAGGACCAACAGCTGAGATAAATTGTGGGTTTCACAAACAAGGAGGCTCGATATTTCACTTCTGCACAAGTTGCTCTGGCGGGGGACTACAAAGATGATAAAAAGTGTGTACTTGGAAAGATTAAGGACAGAATTGGACCACACTCCTGCAGAGTAGAGATTGCATCTGATGTCATCTGGAAATGACACATTGATTAGCTGAGGGCAGAGTCAACTGTTAAAGAGGAAAGGTGTCCAGAGCTGTCAGAACCTCTTCCTGCAGTTCCAGAGTCAACTCCTACAACCACCATAGAGGCCCCAGAACCTCAAATTGTTTCACAGCCACAAATCTCACTTGCCAAGCAGAGTAACCATCCTTGTCAGAAAAAAAACATTATCCCACAAGAGTAAGAAATCCTCCACTGCGATTAAATCTTTAGGTCTTCATTTTCTTGCAGGCATTCACAGGAGAACAAAGAACTACAACAGAATCACTGAAAATCTATGCACAAAGACTGACAATGTGAAAATAAAACTGTGCAAAAACAAAAAAAATAATAATTAGCTGAATAAATACTGAGAATATGAATTGTTGAGTCTTTTAAAGTGGTTCCATAGGTTGTGGAATCAGTTCAGTATTGAGGTGAATGACGTTATCCACACTGGTTCAGGAGTCTGATAGTTGAAGTATAATAACCGGTCCTGAACCTGGTGGTGTGAGATCTAAGGCTCTTATACCTCCTTCTCAATGGCAGCTGCAAGAAGAGAGAAGGGCATGGATAGTAGGGGTCCTTGTTGATGGGTGTTGCTTTCTTGTGGCAGTGCTCCTTGTGGATGTGCTCAATGTTGGGGAGGGCTTTTCCTGAGGTAGACTGCATTTTTTTTTTCTATCACTTCCGTTTTACATAGTTGGAAAACTCCTATAATTATTTTATGTCTTATCCTTTTACTCTTTAAATCTCTTTTCTTCCCGCCCATTTTTAGACAATCTTTACTGCTTCTTTAATACTATGCCAAGTCTCTTCCTTAAAACTAATAGTCTGCAGCCTCTTAGATAGTCACAGATAAATCAGTTTTCCTGTTGAAATATTATCTCCCATTGTAACATACAATCTTTAGAAACAATAAATTTTTTAAATGTTAGCTGTCATTTACCTTCCAGTAATCTCTTTTCACTCATTGCTTTGCCAATAGATTCTTGACACTAACATAACAGTCTTTAATTCAAAGCTCTAGCTTCGGGCAAATCTACACCTCTCTCAAACCACATACTGAATTCTATCATATTGTGATCATTTAGTAATCCTAAAGGATTACATACTCTGAGATTATCAATTGACCCTGTCTCATTATACAAGATAAAGTAGAAGAAGGCATGGTCCTTAGTTGCTTCTGTGAAATGAGGCTTCAGAAAACTGATTCAAATGCATTTTGTGAATTCACCCTCCAAGGTACTTCAGTTGATGTGATTCACTTAGTCTAAGATTTGACTGAGATGAAAATATTATTGAGCATTAAGCAGGGTGTTAATTACTGAACAATTTGAGTCAGGCCATAGTCATACTTCTTAAGTAGCCTTCTACATTTAGATAGTTGTTGGATCCTGAACCAAAGGTTCTTTGGGAGTCAAGAATGAGGCATAAAATTTGTTACTTACAGCCATTCTATAAACTGTTACAGAAACAAAAAAAAATGACAGGAGAGAACTGAGAGAACAAAGAAAGACCAATGAAAGAGCAGTCATGGTCATCTCATTCTCAGACTAGAGAAAATAAAAATTCCATTGATAACAATTAGCCTATAAAATAGGCAGATTCAAATGGTGTGACACCTGCTCCTGAAAACTAGGAAGCTTCTAAAAAAAACAGAAACAACTCTGCAGGATACTGTCAGATACCTAGCATTTGGTCTTGAACAACAGGTGCATGCGACCTGTATAGATGTGAACAATAACAGTGAAGTCAATAAACAATCTAATAATGCACTGTGGTACCCAAAACCAATCATATGGGGACTGGGGATGAATGAAATTGCACCCTAGATAGGAGAAAATGACTCAGGAGAGTAGATATCAGTTCTCTGTAGCTGTGACCACAGCTCTGAAAGCAGTGTTGCTTACCTTGTGGTACAGCCGAGAATGGCTCCTCAGAACAGTTGAAGAATGGAGTGGGAAACAGGGAGAGAGGGAGGATTCATTCTTCATGGTGTACATTGGTTTGGAAACAGAGGAAGAGAGGGAGGTCCTTTTGGTATAATTCACAATGAAACCAATGACCTGGGTAGATCTCAGAATGAGAGATTTTACAGATTATAGGGTCTAAATTAAAATTCAGGATCTCAAAACTAATGATCAAAGGATTATATTTTCAGCTACATCAGAATATTGTCTAGGTACATTTTTACCTACTTTTTTCCTGCAGATTTAGGAATGGAATAGAATATTATGCAATCATCATCTATCGTCCTTACTTCTGATTTTATAATGGAAGTAAGGGGATGGATGAGGTGGTTAAAGGTAACACTGGTTGTTTATCAGTCTTTATTTGTGTATAGTTTTCATAAATTGTATTGTATGTATTTAGTTTCCTGTAAAAGCCTGCAAGGAAATGAATCTCAAGATAGTATATGGTGACATATATATACTGTGATAAATTTACTAAGGTTTTAACTTTGGCTAATTAAAACATTGGTTTTAGTATTAAATTATTAAAGATCTCCACTTATGTTTAACCAGACTCATCTTTCTGCATCATACATCCCCGTTCATGTGTGAAGGTTACATCAAACTTCCTGTTTTCTGATCAGCAGTCAGTATCGCCCTCCAGTGTTACCTACAATAAATGCAGCTGAAAGGTAACCACAACTCAAAATTGTCTTCGAAGTTAGCTTACGTTTTCAAAAGTTGTTGTCTTCTATGATAAGCAAGGTACTTACGAGACTTTTACATAATAAAGTGGTGATGATATGTGAAGCTTCACTCAGCACAGATGTATTGGTTGCCAGGAGCTTTGCTAATCATTGCATAGAATTTTATAGAAAGTACGTTGTCTATTTGGTTGAACAGATCTATGCTAATTTCTAAACTTTGTACATTCTTAATCTCAACATGCTTATTCTGACTGTCAATATAGACTTATCAACCCCAGGAACATAAGGAGAAAGGTGAAGTTCACTTTGCATTGTTTTAAAACAATTCTCACCATTTAACATACTAACAACTATGGTTAGTATATTAATGCTGATCATTGTTTTAAAACAAGCAGGTTCCCATGTGTTATGCCGTGGAATCACAAAGAAGAACTGAGGCTTCTCATTGTAATCCATGAGTACTTTGACAGTGGAGCAGAATAAATGGAAGTAGAGGGTCAATTTCTGAGCTTTGATGGTTCCATCTAGGGCCACCAAACTCATACCATGGTTCTGTTTATAATTGTGGGTTTCACCATCAGATGAGAAAGGCAGAGATGGAATTAGGTGCTGTTGTGGTTATGTCAGTAGGTGGAGCAATGTCTCCTTTGGAGCGGCATAATCGTGGTGTTATTACAGCTGCTGCCTCATCCCCAGTAACCTAAGTTCAATGGCCGAGCAGTCAGTTCTGTTGTTACACAGCCTCCTTTACCTATGTTCAATCCTGATCCCAGGTGCTGACTGCACGCTTCGCCTTAACTCCACAGATTTTCTTCGGGTATTCTGACTTCCAAAGTTTAATTATCCATTGTCAGTGACTCCAGTCATTCAATGTCCGCAGTGCTATGCTGCAGATGTTCTACGACTCAGTGGTGGCCTGCATTTTATCCTATGCTATGGTCTGCTGGGGCAGTAGAGTGAGAGCAGTGGATGCCAAGGAGATCGATAAGCTCGTCAGGAAGGCTGGTTCCGTTCCTGGGGGTGGAACTGGAATCCCCGGTGGCTGTGTCTGAGAGGAGGAAGCTGCAGAAGCTACGGAGCGTTATAGGCAATCCCTCTCACCCCCTCCATGACATACTGGACGAACAGACGAGCACCTTTAGTAAAAGACTGATTCCACCGAGGTGCACCACTGAATGCGACAGGAAATCCTTTCTCCCTGCGGCTATAAGACTCTACAACTCTTCCTCCTTAAGTATATAAGTATATGGTTTCATTCCACTTCTGTATTTTGCAGTATTACTGTATAATGCACATTTTTTTCTGTATCTCAATGCTTACATTTTGTTTTTTTATAGTATATATTTCTAACTGAGCAACCTTGCAGCAATAATTTCCTTCGGGATAAATAAAGTTTTATTTTATCTTAGTTGGATAGGTGTCAGGAGAATTAGGAAAATGTTACCGGGCATGAGAGAGAGAGACAACGAGTTACAGATGGAGAATAAGGTAGACAGAAAGATGAGAGCTGGCATGGACTCATTGGGCCAAATGGCCTTCTTCTCTATCATAGGAAAATTGAAGAAAACAATATCGTTAACACAATAGAAAAGTCCAACTTATTTTACAACAAGATTAAATGATAGTGATGGAAAGATCTATATACTATATAGTAGCTACTTTAAAGTGATAACTAAGTTTTACATAGATATTAAAGCTGATGCATGTGATATTAGCCAATTATTAATGGTAGGATTTTCACACAAATGTAAAGGAGACAGTTTTACAGACATAAACACAAGAGATTCCACGGAAGCTGGAAATCCAGAGTAACACATGCAGTATGCTGGAGGAACTCAGCATCTACAGTCGATGTTTCGGGCTGAGACCCTTCAGGGTTTCAAAGTCAAATCCTTTCAGGAAATGCAAATTTCCAATGACCTTGCATCAAAGAGGCATGATGTGGCCTGAGATCAGAGACGGTAACTACAACAGCCTCGGCAGAAGTACCTGGTAAAGGAAATAGTTAATGTTTATATGTGACAAACTATTCAAGAAGCCATCAGCCAATAAGTTAGAATTGACTGCACTTAAGTTGTTCGCAGAATGATTTTCTAGGTGGTGTTCCCTTTGTTTTATCTCTTTCAAATGATTGTAGTATATGGGTAGAAAATGTTTACAGTATATGACCATGCTCAAGTAATGTATATGTGATTGAACAGATAGCCTTTTCTAGTTTATCATTTCTATTCATTCATGCTGTGCAACCTTTAATGTATCTCAAGACCTCTGGAGATCTTATGTACTTTAACGGTTCCTATCGTCAATGTACTAAAGTAAGATGTAGCTTTGTTGCAAATCATTGGACCAAGAGATAATTTATGTGATTAAGTTATTGATCTTTCTTGACCGCTGTGCTCTCTTGGGCAGATTGCTTGTCCATCACTCAGAGCTGGATAAGAAGAAATTCCTCCACTTAAAGACAAGGAAAACAGCTTTCATTCCCAAGTCTGAACAAAACAATTTGCAACCTTAGCATGGCTTTTAATGAGTAGAGAGGTACAACTTGGGAACAGGCCATTCAGCTCAGTAAGTTTACACTGATCATCAGCTACCCATCTACAGCAAACACACACTAATCACCCATTTTTTAATTCTCCCCATATACCCATCAATTCTCCCCCAGTATTTTCCCTGCACCTTCATACATAGAACATGCAACATAGAACATACTGTACAACACTACAGCGCAGTATAGGCACATCGGCCCATGATATTTAACTTTTAACCTACTTTAAGATCAATCTAACCCTTCCCTCCTCTATAGCCCTCCACGTTTCTATCATCCATGTGCCTATCTAAGAGTCTCTTAAATGTCCCTAATATATCTGCCTCTCCCACCACCCTTGACAGAGCTTTCCAATCATCCACCACTCTTTGTATAAAGAACTTACCTCTGACATCCCCCCATTCATTTTCCAATTACCTTAAAATTATGCACCTGGGAAAAAGTCTCTGGCTATCCACATGATCTAAACCTTTTATCAACGTGTACACCTTTATCTCATCCTTTTCGCTGCAAAAAGAAAACCCCTAGCTCACTCACCCTATCCTCATAAGACATGCTCTCCAATCCAGGCAGCATCCTGGTAAATCTCCTCTGACACTTGGAATAATTTATGATGGCCAATTAACCTACAAAGCTATGCATTTTTGGGCATGTAGGAAATTGGAGCACTTGAGGGGAACATATGTGGTCATAAGAAGAATGTGCAAGCTCTACATTGACAGCACTCAAGGTCAGGATGAATTTAGATTACTGGAGCTGAGTCAGCGGCTGCACTAATGCTGTGACACTGCCACTCTAAATTAGACATTACTCCACCTACTGATGTTACCACAACGGCACGCATTCTCATCCCTGCCTTTTATCATCTGACGGTGAAACCCTCCGTTACAGGGACCACCATGGGATGAGTTTGATGGTCCTAGTGGGAACGATCATATCTCAGCAATTAATCCTCTACTTCTGTTATTCTGCTCTGCAGCCAAACTACTCATGGAGTACAATGAGAAGCTCCAGTCTTTTTTTGTGATTCCATAACATAACAGGAGGGAACTTGTGTCTCCAATACCTCACTGGGTCAAAGCAGGCAGTGGAGCAAAAACGTCTTTCATTTTGATGATAAATTTTGGTCTAAAGAATGTGAAAGTAAATAATTTCTTAATCTGATTTAGTTCAGTATTTCCTCTGATGTGTTTTAGTGTTTTTTAACTAATTTTTATTTCTTTTTTTAATTATGTATATTAATTATATGTTAATATTTAGCAATTATGTACATTGAATATCAGAAGCATTTGAAAGCTGCATAAAAGACTCATGGGCTTTGACATGGCAGAAAACATCTTTGACTTTACTTCTAAGCAGAATCTCAGAACTACACTACAATGACTTTCCAACCTCAATGTCAAACCACTAGGTGTGGCACAGGTAGTTCTTGATGGGAAAGGGCCACAGGTAGGGTCCTGTACGGCAGAGCTGATCCAGAAAGACTCACCACAATGGCTATATTAACTGTGCTCTTAACAATCCCAATACACTTTGTACTTCATGCACCATCCCCCATACTTTACTCTATATAAGCTTTCATAACTCAGCTGTTTATATTCTAACTTGCATTTGGTCCCATTCACCAGTCTCCCCTTGATTGCTGACCCATGTTGATACTTAGTAGCAATTTAACATTAAAAATGGCATCCTTCTTTACAAGACCTTCTAAGACTTGGTCCTCTCCATCTCTGTAACTTCCTCTAACTTCTCCAATACTGGCCTCTTAAGTATCTTAGAACATAGAACATAGAATAGTACAGCACAGTACAGGCCCTTCGGCCCACAATGCTGTGCCGACCCTCAAACCCTGCCTCCCATATAAGCCCCCACCTTAAATTCCTCCATATACCTGTCTAGTAGTCTCTTAAACTTCACTAGTGTATCTGCCTCCATCACTGATTCAGGCAGTGCATTCCACGCACCAACCACTCTCTGAGTCAAAAACCTTCCTCTAATATCCCCCTTGAACTTCCCACCCCTTACCTTAAAGCCATGTCCTCTTGTATTGAGCAGTGGTGCCCTGGGGAAGAGGCACTGGCTATCCACTCTATCTATTCCTCTTATTATCTTGTATACCTCTATCATGTCTCCTCTCATCCTCCTTCTCTCCAAAGAGTAAAGCCCTAGCTCCCTCAATCGCTGATCATAATGCATACTCTCTAAACCAGGCAGCATCCTGGTAAATCTCCTCTGTACCTTTTCCAATGCTTCCACATCCTTCCTGTAGTGAGGTGACCAGAACTGGACACAGTACTCCAAGTATGGCCTAACCAGAGTTTTATGGAGCTGCATCATTACATCGCGACTCTTAACTCTATCCCTCGACTTATGAAAGCTAACACCCATGAGCTTTCTTAACTACCCTATCCATCTTGTCATTTAATTGCTCTGAAATTGAATTGATAACTTCATTGCCAATGTCTTAAACACTGGAATACCTTCCTATAAACTCTGTTCCCTTTAATACACAGTTTGAAACCCTCCTCTGTCCATCTAATATTACTTTATATAGTTCAGCGCCAGCTTTTGCTTTGCTGCATCCCGTGATGCAACTTAGCATTGTAATTTGTTATGACAGGACTTAAGTGCATATTTTATAAAGAAGAGGATAGCTGTTTTCTCAATTGGTTACACATTCAGTTTTGAGTCAGAAGCTTTGAGATGCACACTAGTGACTCAGATACAAACTCAAAGTTGTCACTGTAGTGTTAGACCAGGTAAGTGCAGGAAATGCTGCCCTATGGGTGGGAACTAAAGACACTGCCTGGGTTGAGACTTCAATCAAGAAGCCTTGTTTGCAAGTGAACATCAAACAAAGGTCCAGTTTGCTTTCTTGGGAAGGATGTGCCATTTTAAAAAAAAGGACCGTGGAAGTATTCCTAATGTTCTAGTCCCTGATTCTGCTTTGACCAATCATTGAAACAAGCTCTCTCTATACATTATTGCAATGGTGTGTTCAGAAGCTTCCCTGAACATAAACTGACTGCTGAGCTTGGTACTTTGCAACAAAGAACACACTTCAGAATTACAGTGAATTCCAGTTAATTGGGACACAGTGGGACCAGTACATTCTGGCCCAATTAATTGGCCTCCCTGTTAACAGTGGACACACTCTGGTACACCATTTCAACATGAGGGTAGCAGGCGGGCTACATACCCCAGTGAAACATGGACACGCCTGTCCTAGCATGTGAAGTTAATTCCGGCAAACTGGGTGGATGAAATCTACAGTGAGATCCAATGGCCAAGAGTGCAGTTCTGCAGTGCTTCAAGGAGAGCAAAAGCATGATAAGGCACTGAAGGAGTCATGGTCATCCACTGTAACCAAGGAAAACTGCAGTTTGTGACAACTGTTTGTACTACTGGATCTGGAATTCTGAGGTCAAGAGTTTGGAACTGTCGCAGTGTAATGGCTTCTCCACTTTAAAAAACACTTCCGCACAGGTTTCTCTGTCATCCGCAGAAACAACGGACAACCAACACACTGCTGTGTTCTCTTGACTGGCTGTAAATGAACAAAATTAGCGCAGAAGCCTACTGCAGATAATGGATAGCCTTCATACAAGGCTTTCAATGGCTGCATTCTCCAAATCTTCATTTACTTTATTTTATACTTTATTGTCACCAAACAATTGATGCTAGAAGGTACAATCATCACAGCGATATTTGATTCTGCGCTTCCCGCTCCCTGGATTACAAATTGATAGTAAATATTAAAAATTTAAATTATAAATCATAAATAGAAAATAGAAAAATGGAAAGTAAGGTAGTGCAAGAAAACTGAGAGGCAGGTCCGGATATTTGGAGGGTACGGCCCAGATCCGGGTCAGGATCTGTTCAGCAGTCTTATCAGAGTTGGAAAGAAGCTGTTCCCAAATCTGGCTATACGAGTCTTCAAGCACCTGAGCCTTCTCCCGGAGAGGAGATGGACAAAAAGTGTGTTGGCTGGGTGGGTCAGGTCCTTGATTATCCTGGCAGCACTGCTCTGACAGCGTGCAGGGTAAAGTGAGTCGAAGGATGGAAGATTGGTTTGTGTGATGTGTTGCGCCGTGTTCACGATCTTCTGCAGCATCTTCCGGTCTTGGACAGGTTGTGATGCATCCTAGGAGAATACGTTCTACAGTGCATCTATAAAAATTAGTGAAGGTTTTAGGGGACAGGCCAAATTTCTTTAGTTTTCTCAGGAAGTAAAAGTGCTGGTGGGCCTTTTTGGCAGTGGACTCTGCTTGGTTGGACCAAGTCAGGTCATTTGTGATATTGACCCTGAGCTTTTGACCTGTTCCACTTGCGCACCACCGATGTAAACTTCATTGTAACATTCAAGATAATTATTGGTACCTTCAAATTCTTTGTAGGGCTTAACTTGTTGATGCAGATAAATAGTTTCATTTTCACTCCCAGCTGTTTCTGACATCTCCAAGCCTGAATGTTTGAAACTGCAGTGAGTAAAACAATTCCAAGTGGTTTTACTGCTTACTTCTCATCAACTATCACTGCTTCCTGAACACAGACACATGCAAATGATGCAATTTAAAAACTGTTCACTATAAACGTAGTGTAAAACAGCTACACAAGTGCATGTGACATACGTTAGTTAGAAGCTGCTCGGCAGCAGTCTTCTGTCCCAGTTAAGCAGCACAGTGTCCCAAATAAAGGAAGGGATCCCAGCTATTTTCTTGATTAGTTTTTGTTCTTTAAGAGTTGTTCCAAATAAGATTGACCAATTAACCGGAATCCATTGTACTTCAATAACTGCAAAATGCTTAGAAATATCCTAAAGATATAAAAGGCTCTACTTAAACCCAAGTTTTCCTTTCCTTGACACCTTTCCCTACGTGGTTCAAGGATATATCCAACCAGAACTTCTTTCAAGTTCTTCAGCAACCAATAGACTCAGACTCCTGGGCTTACAGTGCCATGCTTTGACTAATGTCTCCATTCATCTGAAGCTATTCCAATGATTTATTTTACTGATTGATTTTAATCAAAGTTCCATTCCATGTTCATATGTCTTGTAACCAGTTCTCCCTAGGTACTCTCATTTCAACATTCACGAATCCAATATTATATATAGCTCATTATTTCTCTGATCGCTTCAAATTTCTGTAGGGTTTTCAAGCAGCTATTAACAAAAACTATTTCATCTCTAAATGAAAATATTAATTGTGTATGTAAAGATAACAAATGTAAAAGTCAAGTTAGATCACTCTGAAAGCCATACAAAAAAGTGGCAAGAATAATCACCAGGTGATTATTTTACTTTGACTAAGACATAATGATAATTTACCTTTTAATTTTGTGGTTGAGTTCCAATTAGATTTGGATTTACTAACAGAACTAAGGCAAAATTGTCTGGCCGTGTGCCCAGCAGGGATGCTAAGCTCAGAAAGAATGTATCTGAACTCTGGAATAGGTATTGGGAGGGAAACCTGTTTGGATGAGCAGAGCAGGAGCATGTCAGAATGTAGTCAGTGATGGTTCAGGCACTACTTAAATGCTAGCATTGAATTACAAGGATAGAGTTTTTCAGTTTTGAAAGGTGAGTGTAGAAAGAAATATTGTTTTTTGATTTCTTTAGTGCTTTGGCTTCTGCAGTCTCCTTTAGCCGTTTTACTCTCAGTTGAAGCGTTTGATTCACCAGTTATTTTCTTGGACAATCTTAGTCCCTGTGGCAGACCTCCTAAGGTGCTTCATTCACAATGAAGCAAAATAGTGCCTTGTATTGCCTGCAAGCCCTTGCTTGTGGATTGAGACATATGGTTATGGTGATGCCTTCCTACTTTATGTTCTATAAACACAATATATTCAGCTAATTTGCAGAGTTAACATCTTAAATCTGACTAACCTGCTTTTGGGTAGTATTCCATGATCCTCTGCACTTCGCTTAATGTTCTTCCATGGCATATGCTGCCATTACTTGAAACTTATGCACCACCTTTGAGATCTGCCCTAGGTTTAGAAATAACTACCTAAGTCCTTCATTTGGCAACATTCTTCCAACCCTTGTAATTATTTCTTTTTTTTAACCCAACCAGAATTTTCCCTGTAGTTTTTCATTTCAGTTTCTATGGACATCGTCAGCATAAATCACAGTTAAATCAACCCTGTCTAAGATCCAAGAGCTCATGGGTTCAGGTTATACAACAGACTCTCGAGCATGTATCAAGAACTATTCATCAGATCAGTGCTGAAGAATGCCATTATGCCAAAGTAACTGCGTTTGAATGAGATATTAAACCAAATGTATAAAAAACATCAAATACTGGAATCTAGAACTAAAATCAAACTGATGGAGGAATTCAGATCAGGCACCTGTGGACATTGTCTTGACATTCAATGCTGCCTGACTCATTGAGTTCCTCTAGTAGTTTGTATTAAACTCAAAACCCTTCTTCTTTCGCAGGGAAGCAAAACCTTTTATCCTTTGAATAAAAGAAAAGCACTCTTTTAGATAAAAGGGAGAAGGTTTACTCCCTAGCTAATAGTTACTTCTCACTCAACATCACTAAAACAGACTACTTGGTCATACTGTTCTTGCATAACCTTAATCTGCACTAATTACATGCCAGATTTCTTACTTTAGTAATCTGTCAGCACTTCAGAAATACTTCATTGACCGTACAGCACCCTGGGTTATCCTGCAGTCGTGTAACATTATATTTAGATTATACTATATGCAATGTTCTTGCTTTACTCGACTTCCTCTGCTGGAAATGAGCCATTTTCTATTACAATTGAACATTTCCGAGATGAATTAATGCCATTCCTGACATCGAGCCAGAATAAGTTAAGTGGCTCATTATATGCCTGAGATGAATTAAAGTACCATTACTGCAGGTACATTTTAAGTGCGTCTGGTGTTTTATTACTGCTTTAACTCGTCTTTATAGGAATAATCTATTTCAGAAACTTGCATTATTTGCAAATGCATTAGCAGTTATTTTATGCTATCACCCAAAGTAAGAATTATTTCCAATTTATTTTGTTAATTCTGGACTGCTTCATTTCATTTGAATCTGCTTTCTGCTTTGATGCGATCAGCAAATTTAACCAATACGCAGAGGGCTTCTGGCTCCAGGTTATTTACATTCATTGGAGAATGGCAATGAAACTAACATGAACTAACCCTTATGTTGCATTTCCCTACCCTCAGCTTATTTCGCAAATTCTACAGAGTGGTTTGGCACACCCTGAGTGTTGTGTGCAGTCTTGGTAACTTTGGAAAATATATGATCTAAGAATACTCCTAGGAGTGCAGAGAATCAGAACATTCAGGAGAAGCGAGTATTCTTCTCAAGATCAGAGAAGGTTGCAAAGTATTTTGATAGAATGCTCAAACTCATCTTGGATTTAGATATAACAAATAAAGAGAAAAAAAAATCCAGCAGTAGAAAAGTTGAGGGAATACAGATTTAAAGTATCTGACAAAAGGACTGAAGGGCCAAGTAGGATAAGCATACATAGTGAGTGGCTTGAAATTTATAGTATTATAAATGTATATATAAATTTTAAATTTATACATTATAAACCCACTGACTCTCACAGCCACCTGGACTATACCTCTTCCCACCCTGCTACTAGTAAAAATGCTATCCCCTTCTCTCAATTCCTCCATCTCTGCCGCATCTGCTTTTAGGATGAAGCTTTTCAAAGAAAGTGGCTTCCCTTCCTCCATAGCAATGTTGCCCTCAACTGCATCTCTTCCATTTCGCGCATGTCTGCCCTCACCCCATCCTCCTGCCACCCCACCAGGGATAGGGTTCCTCTTGTCCTCACCTACCGCTCTACCAATCTCTGTGTCCAGCACATGATTCTCGGTAACTTCTGTCATCTCCAACAGGATTCCACCACTAAGCACATCTTTCCCTCCCCCACTTTCTGCTTTCCACAGGGTTTGCTCCCTACATGACTCCCTTGCCATTCGTCCCCCCCAACTGATCTCCCTCCTGGCACTTACTCTTGCAAGCAGCACAAGTGCTACACCTGCCCCTACAATATCTGATGTAGATTGGGAGACTACTTTGCCAAGCACCTACGCTCTGTCCACCAGAAAAAGCAGGATCTCCCAGAGGCCACCCATTTTAATTCCACTCCCCATTCTTATTCCAACATGTCAATCCATTGCCTCCTCTACTTTTGTGATGAAGCCACACTCAGGTTGGAGGAGCAACACCTTATTCTATCTAATATGATGGCGTGAAAATTAATTTTTCAAACTTCCTGTATTGTCCTGCCCCCCTTTCCTTTACCATTCCCCATTCCCATTTCCCCCTCTCACCTAATCTCCTTACCTGCTCATCACTCCTTTTGGAGTTCTTCCCCCTTTTCTTTCTTCCATGGCCTTCTGTCCTCTCCTATCGATTCCCTCTTCTCCAGACTGTATCTCTTTCACTAATCAACTTCCCAGCTCTTTACTTCACTCCTTCCCACCCCACCTCAGTTTCACCTATCACCTGGTGGTTTTTCCTCCCCTTCCCCCACTTTCTTACTCCCCATCTTTTTTTCTCCAATCCTAATGAAGAGTCTCGGTCTGATATGTCAACTGTACTCTTTTCCACAGTTGTTTTCTGGCCTGCTGAGTTCCTCCAGCATTTTGTGTGTGCGTGGCTTTAAATTTCTATTTGTTTACTGAGAATTTGATAAGGGCAGGTTCAATCATAGTATTTATTTTGGAAGGAAATAACAGTAATGTGCCAAAATTGACAGGTGTGTGAGGAGGTAGGGGACTAGCCACATTGGTTTTATACAGAGCACAGGCACAAATGGCCAAAAGGTTTCTTTCAATGTAAGAACAATTCTGATTCCCATTCAGTGCCCATTGCTTTCTATCCTTCAGGCAATTTCACATTCAGCCTTTAACCATGTTCCTCGCAGTTTTAAGATCATGCTTGTTTGTTCATTTGTTCGTTCGTTCGTTATGTCATGTTGTATGATGAGGGCAATCATGGTCTTTCCATGACCATGATTGTTCTTGGCAAAATTTTCCACAGAAATAGTTTGCCATTGCCTTCTTCTGGGCAATGTCTTTACAAGACAGGTGTCCCCAACCATTATCAATACTCTTAGAGGTTGTCTGCCTGGCATCAGTGCTCGCATAACAAGGACTTGTGATATGTACCAGCTGCTCATATGGCCATCCACCACCTGCTCCCATAGCTTCACGTGGCCCTGATCGGGGGTGGGTGGGGGTGGGGGGGCTATGCAGGTGTGACACCTAGGGGTGACCTGCAGGCTAGCAGAGGGAAGGAGCACCTTATCCATCCTTTGGTAGAGACATATCTCCACCCCACCACCCAAAACACCATAATCATAAGACATAGGATCAGAATTAGGTCATTTGGCCCATTGGTTCTGCTCCACCATTCCATTATGGTTGATTTATTATTCCTGTCAACTCCATTCTCCTGCCTTCGCCTCATAATCGATAAGACCATAGGTTTTGTGCCATAATGAGTAATCTTTAGTATGGATCTTCCTCCTGTTTTCTTGTAATCCAAACATAGACTGCAAAGGGTCTACAGAGGGCTAACTTCATTGTAACTTCTTCGGGAAAATTACTCATGCTGATGAGGGTTCGGAATTCATGTTGTGTGCATTATTACAAGTAATGCCCTGATAAACATATTCATTATTGCACATAGACTTGGTTTTCTGTATCTGCTTTATCAACCTTTTTGATTATGCATGTTGCATTTGTTTATTTAATCTACTGGTATCTTTTCAATGCACATTAACAATAATTGTTTCTGCCTTACAAACCTGTTTGCCAGTCTTCCTCAGCGTCACCTCACGCTGGAGATTTATTAGGTTTTAATCCATTTCAGTTTGTCTATTATATCTATCTCATTTGTAGTGGTCTTGAAATATCTTTTATTTTTGGGAAGGGCATGCTGCCCTTGTCTTCCCTTGTGACTCCTGTGAGGAAACAATCATTCAGAACACTTACTATTCGCTCTTAGTTTCAAACTCATTAGCATCTTTTAGTGATTTGGCATCTTTAGTCTCCTTTAACAGTCTTACTATCAGTAAAACGTTTAATTCTCCAGCTATGTATTACTTTCTTGGACAATCTTAGTCTCTGTGGCCCACCTCTTAAGGTGCTTAGTAAAGCTCTCCACATTTTACACTGTGCACTGAGTGGCTACTTTATTAGATACAGGTGGTACCTAATGAAGCATCTATTGAGTGTTTCTATGTATGTTCGTGTTCTTCTGGGGCTGTACTCCAACCATTTCAAGGTCCGTCGTGTTGTGCATTCAAATATGTTCTTCTGCTCACCATTGTGGTTATCTGAGGTACAGTCAGCTTGAACCAGTGTGGTCATTCTCCTCTGACCTCTCTCATTAACAAGGCATTTTCACCAGCAGAACTGCTGCTCCCTGGATAGTCTTGGTTTGTGGCTCCATTCTCGGTTATCTGTAGAGATTGTTGTGCATGAACATCCCAGGAGATTAGCAGTTTCTGAGATACTCAAACCACCCTGTCTGGCAGCAAGGTCCTCACCTACCACCCCACCAGCCTCCGGGTCCAACATATAATTCCCCGTAACTTCCGCCACCTCCAACAGGATCCCATCACTAAGCACATCTTTCCCTCCCCACCTTTCTGCTTTCCACAGGGATCGCTCCCTACGTGACTCCCTAGTCCATTCGCACCCCCCCATCCCTTTCCACCGATCTCTCTCCTGGCACTTATCTTTGTAAGCGGAACAAGTGCTACACATGCCCTTACACTTCCTCCCTTACCACCATTCAGGGCCCCAGACAGTCCTTCCAGGTGAGGCGACACTTCACCTGTGAGTCAGCTGGGGTGATATACTGCATCCGGTGCTCCCGATGTGGCCTTTTATATATTGGCGAGACCCGACGCAGACTGGGAGATCGTTTTGCTGAACACCTACGCTCCGTCCGCCAGAGAAAGCAGGGTCTCCCAGTGGCCACACATTTTAATTCCACGCCCCATTCCCATTCTGATATGTCTATCCATGGCCTCCTCTACTGTAAAGATGAAGCCACACTCAGGATGGAGGAACAACACCTTATATTCCGTCTGGGTCGCCTCCAACCTGATGGCATGAACATTGACTTCTCTAACTTCCGTTAATGCCCCTCCTCCCCTTCTTACCCCATCCCTTATTTATTTATTTATTTATTTATTTACTATTTTCTATTTTTGCCCCTTTCTTTCTCTCTTTTTTCTCCCTCTCATTATATCTTCCTCTGATGCTCTCCTCCCCTTTTCTTTCACCCTAGGCCTCCCATCCCATGATCCTCTCCCTTCTCCAGCCTTGTATCTTGTTGCTATCAACTGTCCAGCTCTTAGCTCCATTCCTCCCCCTCCTGTCTTCTCCTATCATTTCGGATCTCCCCCTCCCCCTCCCACTTTCAAATCTCTTACTAGCTCGTCTTTCAATTAGTCCTGATGAAAGGTCTCGGCCCGAAACGTCAACTGTACCTCTTCCTAAAGATGCTGCCTGGTCTGCTGCATTCACCAGCATTTTGTGTGTGTTCTCTGTTAATGTGAGCTTGCTGACAGTGCATGCATTCTGAACAAACATGACTCAAAACTCCTTTACTAGTCAGTGTGCTTTAATTGTTCTCCCAGCTCAAATATTTCGCCATTGATCCAGGTTTAAACTGGCCCCACAGTAACGTGATCATCCTGCTATACCTTATCCTCCAGTGTCTGCTAGATTTCCTATTTCTGTATTATGTGCAATTATTTCTGAGTAACAAGCATAGGAAATTTCTCCTTGCTTCTGCATGTTTAATCCATGCTGTAGCAGCAAATGGTCATTCTACTGCATTATTCAGCTGGATCCTGTTCTCAACAGTACCATTTCTTGCTTCTGTATTATGAAGGAGTCTTATTCACCAATATATTTGTTCAGTCATCCAAATGTTCCCAGTTTCTTTTGAAACTACCCACTAAATTTTAGTTTTGATATGCTTTTTAACTTTTTTGAGTAAATTATTCCATATGTTCATATGGACTGCAGTATACTCCTAGGCAGGTTATAAATTAGCTTTTTATTGCATGCCTGTGTGGACAATAGATCAATGCAAACAAATTGTGTTCCACTTCCGAAATGTGCCTTTATTTGGGAAAAAAAGAAACCAAATCTTGTAAATTAATTACAACACCGATATTGTTGTATTGTCTGTTTAGCAACTGTAAACAAGAACAAATTGTTAACCTACTCCAATCTCCACAACTCCAATCTGCTAATTAAATTTGCTGACAATACTACACTGACTGGCCTAATCTCAAATAATAAAGAGGCAGCCTACAGAGAAGAAGTCATCACCCTGACACAGTGGTGTCAAGAAAACAACCTCTCCCTCAATGTCGCAAAAACAAAGGAGCTGGCTGTGGACTATAGGAGGAATGGAGACAGGCTAACCTGCATAACCTTAAATTCCTGCATTCTTTCATGTTAAAGGTTACATTTGTCCAGAGTATTTCTTTATGCCTCTCCCACATATACCATATTTCCCAGCCCAAACCCTTTTCGGCAGAATTACTTGAATCAAGTAAGTCTGTGCACCTCTATTTTCTGCCCTTCCTATGGATTATCCTATCTATTATTCCTATCTATTATTGTTCTTTCTTTCAGATCTCTTAACATTAGATTTTTCAGGGCATTTTTGGAATAACTGCCATAACCACCAAAAAATTACCATCCATTTCATCCAAGACCTGGTTCCGATGAAGGATCGGACCTGAAAACTTTCCATCTCCCTCCACGGATGCTACTTGACCTGCTGACCATCTGCAGGGCTATATAATGTATTCATTTCAATGAAGGTCATTGCCGTCCCAAACTAGTAAGAAGTGTTTCAAAATCAGTTTCCCAGCTACATGTTGTCGGAAAATGAATGCACCATCCACTTCATCCACTTGCACGCTTTTAAGAGCTTACTCAAAGTTGTAATGTGATTTCTGCTCTTGTACAATACCCAGAGTTCAAAGAATAAGCACTGAAGATTACAGTAAACAGCTACTTCTAATTTATTTTCAGGTATCCTGGAGAATTGCTCAGGTTCTTCTATTTACTTTGTTTGAACACAAATCAACTCACCCTGTGTTAATTTTAATCATAACACGGAGTACTGGACCCCAGATGTTAAATGCTCATTATACCGAGAAGCTTCCCTGCAGCACAGATCTCTCCATTTGCCTACAGTTTGTACTACAAGGCCCTGCTTGGTATTTCCTTGTAAACAAGTTTGTCAAGTTTTCAAGCAATTGTCTTGGAATGTTATACCGCATAAAAGTGCAAGTCATTGCTGTTCTGTTGTGTTCATCAAAGTAAATATTAATGCTGGAGCAAGAAAAATAGTGCAGATAACAGAAATCTGAAGCAAAACCAAAGAATGCTTGTGGTGCTCAATAAGGCAGACGACCACTGCACAGGACTGGACAAAACTACAGAGGGTTGTAAACTCAGCCAGCTCCATCATGGGCACTAGCCTCCCCACACTGAGGGTATCTTCAAAGGGCAACATCTCTAAAATTCAGCTTCCATCATTAAGGACCACCCATCTCCCAGGACATGCCCTCTTCTTATTACTACCATCAGAAAGGAGGTACAGGAGCCTGAAGACACACACTCATCATTTTAGTAACAGCTTCTTCCCCTCTGCTGTCAGGCAATGAACCATCCCAAGAATACTACCTCACTATTTTCCCTCTCCTTTTGCACTACTTAGTTATATTAAAGATTTTATATTTATTTCTCATTATAATTTATAGTATTTTTAAATTATTGCACGGTACAGCTGCCGCTAAACAACAAAATTCATGTCAAATGTCAATGATATGAAACCTAATTCTGATTCTGAGCTCCAGTAGCAAGAGAAATAGAGTTGATGCTTCAGACCAGGGGCCCTTTAACAGAATTGTAAACGTGTGAAGACAAACACGTTTGAAGTTGCAGTCCCTGTTGCACAAATCAGTGGATACTCCCAAACATATTCAACACACTTGACCATGTAAGTGTTTTGGTCATATTTTAATTACAATCTCCAAATGCATAAAACATTTAGTTTTATGAAATGTTTTCACTCTCTAACACTTCAGATTGGGAAAGTACAAAATTGAGTGGAAACTTATCTCTGCCCTCTGCACTAAATGTGCAATATAATAGAGGCTGCGTGATGAAGTCTGCTTCCAAAGTTCAGCTTTGTTATTGCCATTGGATCAACATTTCAGATTGGGGAAATGCACTGCTCAGTAGCTATCATATTTTGCATTCAGCACAGCTATCAAGAATAAATTTTCATGCCATTATCTTCCTCGGATGTGTTCCCATAAGTAACGGGACAGCCAGGTAATAGAATCTTCACTGTGTCTTTTGTTGCCAAATTTATTGGTTTAAAAATGAGACTGAAACCAGGCTTCAATTTTAACCATTGTACTTTAATGAGTTAATTCACCTAATTAAGCACTCACAAACACAAAAAAAATCTGCAGACACTTGAAATCCAAAGCCACACACACAAAATGCTGGAGGAACTCAGCTGGTCAGGCAGCATCTATGGAAAAAGGTCAACAGTTGACATTTCGGGCTGAGACCCTTCATCGGGACTTCCCTGAAGTGATTCCCGCTTTCTACACTCTGTAGTTATGGGTTCACCCAAAAGGAAGCTGCTGTTCATGTCCTAGCATTTTACAAAACCTCTGTTTACCCAGCAGTATCGCATTTTCTGCTCACAGCCCAGCTCTCTGACAAGCCACCTGGCCACGTGCTCATCTACTCATGTGAGTCAATGTCAAACTCTCCTTGATATAATGGTGAAACAGCCAGTTAGGTATGTTTGGTTACATCAAAGTGGCTTTATATTCACAAATTGTTACTGATTTCATCTTCACTGAAGCTTGTCATCAGATGGACCTACTGCTAGACTTTCTGAAAATGAAGGCCTTTCACCAACTTTCTCTTGTCACAGAGCCCTTTCCCCAACAGCTAAGATCCATGACTGGACCCTGATCAAATGGGATACGTATCTGTATCTTAGGAGGCAATTTTGAAAACGGGCAGACATCCGAGATGCAATTCATCACAGCCTCCAATGTATCACCAAGGCCTTTGGGCAGCTATGATAAACAGTGTTCAATGACCCCCCCCCCCCATCCCCCCGACCCAAGATCTTTAATTATGATCTCTGACCACCTTCTTCACCTTCTTCCTTCCCATTGGGAGAGAGGGGTTGAGAGGGATAGTAAATCAATCATGGTAGAATGGCAGATCAGACGTTATGGGTCAAATGGCCTAATTCTGCTCCTCATATGTCTTATGGTTTTCTTCCTGTATACTTTGGAAACATGCACAACTTATAATTGGCACCAGAGATTCTGCAGATGCTGAAAATACAGAGTAAAACACACACACACACAGAATAGAGGAGAACTCAGCAGGTCAGGCAGTCTCTAGAAACAGTCAATGTTTCGGGCCGGGACTCTTCATCTTGGATTTATGCCAATCAGACTTTCAGAGTAGCAGGGCATTACTGGGACATGTAATAGGATGAACTGCCTTGGCCTGAAACATCAACTGTTTATTCCTCTCCATAGATGCTACCTGACCTGCTGAGCTCCTCCAGCATTTTGTGTCTGTTACAATCACTATAAACATTGGGAATCACTGATGCTTTTTACAAAATCCTCCAAACCACTAGCAGGATAAGCAAACTAAAGAGAGTGTCCTCTCTCAGGCCAATCTTCCAGTGTTAAAACTCTAATCTTGTTCATCCAGTTCTAATAGATGGGTCATATCCTCCACATGCCTGATAACTGACCCCCAACATATGCACCTCACTCTGAACCCTGTCACAACCCGAAATCTCCAGGAGGAAAGATAAAATACTGTTAGGGACATCAAGTTGTGAGAGAACACTGATATTAGATTTCCTATCCTGGCAGTGAATTTAAAGGATTTTGTGGAGACCAGAATGGCGATATTTCTCTATGTTCTTATTTGAGGTGCACATGCTTCTGAAGCATAAGGAGAGGTAGGCGTTACTGTTGCCTAAGCCTCACACTTCTCTGCAACTTCTATGACCATCAAGAGTTGAATACATATGGAAAAACATTCAGGAAAAAATAAACACCAGAGGTTCTGCAGATGCTGGAAATTCAGAGTAACACATCCAAAATGCTGGAGGAACTCAGCAGGTCAGACAGCATCCAAGGGGAGGGATAAACAATGTTTTGGGCCAAGACCCTTCATCAGGATTGGAAATGAAGGGGGATGAAGCCAGAATAAGAAGATGGAGGGAGTGGTCCGCTCTCCTCTCCTATCAGATTCCTTCATATTCAGCACTTTAACTTTTCCACCTATCACCTTCCCACTTCTCACTTCATCCTTTCTCCCTCACCCTCCCACCTGGCTTCACCCATCACCCTCCTCCCACCCTCTTTTTCTGGTATCTTCTCCCTTCTTTCCAGTCCTGATGAGGGGTACTGCCCTGCAATGTCAACTGTTTATTCATCTCCATAGATGTTGCCTGACCTGCTGAGTTCCTTCAGAATTTCGTGTGTGTTACTCACTAAAATATCAGCCTGGATAATATATTACCAAATGTAAATTGTGCTGGCAATGCTCTACTACTCCTCTTCACACTCTGAAAGTTTAAGTCCAACATGTCACAAAAATCAAATTCGACTTATTTTTATACCAAACTTTATCCCATTCCTCACTCTGTATCTCTTCAATGTCATGCTGATATTGAGCTTCTGAAACAGTTAACGTTATAAACTTGCTCTTTATTTCCAATTTGACCATCTTACAGTTTGATTGGATATGGATGGCTGATGAACCCTTTGCTTTAATTGAATTAATTTAATTGAATTTCATTTAATTTAAGCTTTTTGAAATTAATATGATTTAATGTCATGATACTGTATTACACTTACTAATTTAGATGGAATCCTTTGTGTGTTCTTGGACTTTTTCCTTCACTTGTCTTTGTGCCTTAACACATTTGCTTCTTCATACCAATTAGATGTTTCCATACAGGCAACTAGCCTCAGTCCTTCTTCATACACTGCTGTGCAATATCACACATCATCTGTCTGCAATGCAGTGTCTCTGCACCCTTTGCTACTGAAAATCTTGAACCTTCTTCCTTTCTTCTATATAAATGTGATTTCCCCATGCCAACTAACTACCCAGACAGCAAAGATGAAAATCTAACTCATTGCCTTTAACAGAAATATTCAGTAGCAATGTATACAGTGGAATACAGTGTAGAGAAATATGTGGTCTTGCACTTTGGTAGAAGTAATAAAGGCAGAGACAATTTTCTAAACAGGGAGCAAGTTGAGAAATTAGAGATGAAAAGGGACTTCAGAATCATAGTGCAGGGTTCCCTAAAGGGTAACTTGCTAGCTGAGTCAATAGTAAGGAAGGCAACTGCATTGTTAGCATTGATTTCGAAAAGGATGTAATGCTGAGAATTTATAGGGCATTGGTCAGACCACATTTGGAGTATTGAGAGCAATTCTGGGCCTCATTTCTATGAAAGATAGTGCTGGCCTTGCAGAGGTTTATAAGAACGGTGCTGGGAATGAAAGGAATAATGTATGAGGAGCATTTGATGGCTCTGGGCCTGTTCTCACTGCAGTTTTGAAGAAAGGTGGGGATATCTCATTGAAACTTATCAAATATTGAAAGACCTTGATAGAGTGGATGTGATGTGAATGTTTCAAGTAGTAGGAGAGTCTTGGCCAAAAGGCACAGCCTCAGAATCGAATGATGTCCTTTTAAAACAGAGCTGACGAGGAATGTCTTTAGCCAGTGGGTGGTGAATCAATGGAATTCATTGCCACAGATGACTTTGGAGGCCAAGTCATTGGGTATTTTTAAAACAGAGTTTGATATGTTCTTGATTAGTAAGGGTGCCAAAGGTTAAAGGAGAAGGCAGAAGAATGGGGTTGAGAGGGAAAATAAATCAGACATGATTGACTAGCAGAAAAGACTGGATTGACCGAAGGCCCAATTCTGTTCCTATGTTTTATGGTCTAATTCGGACCACGCTGCTAATTCTTGTGAGGCAAAACTACATTTGCCTTTCAGGTAATGTCCTACCTGGGTATCATTGTCAAAAATGATATTTCATCTGCTTCTGCCTTCATTTCACTGAGAAATACAGCCCTGTCTAGATCAGCTGTGAATGTCTGCCTCTGTTTAACAATACACATGCAAGCTCAATTGGAATTATTAAGATATCTGAGTTCAGAAGCAGCAGGTGATTACTATTATAATCAAATGAAGAACAAGTCACAGAAACTCGCTGCTTACTCTCATCAGTTATTGGCCCTTACAGCTCTTTTAGTGTGCAGACTGGAAATATCAATAGCAACTCCTACACTGTGCTCTTTTAGTGTGCAGACTGGAAATATCAATAGCAACTCCTACACTGTGCTCTTTTGAGCATCACTAGCTGTTTGCAAAAAAAGCAACAACAGTGATCATGTAATGGAACAGCACAACTAACGTCCTCCTCAGCATCAAACTCCATTGTGAGATAATCATGACCACTGCAACCAAAAGCTGCATTGCTACATCCTTATCTTGTACTCTGCCTAATATTGTAAGCATTCAAAGGAAAGTAATTGCAGAATTCTCCCTGATCCACGAACAAAAGTGGACAGTGATGTAGTGGCATCTGCACCAGGCTCCGAGGCAAGTGGTCCCGGGTTCAAATCTGGCTGGCTCCTTGCACGCTTTCCATTCGGGCTGGGTTGAGTGTTGAACCAGTAACTCAGTCTCATTAAAAACAGACAAATGCTAAAGAAACAGCAAGGTTGTTGCCCGATGCACCACAAGGCTTGGAAAGGAACAACACACTAGCAAAAGTAACAAGCAAGCAAGATGTGAAATAGATATGACAGAACCATGATCCAAGTTTTTGAAATGATGTAAGGAATGAATAATTTTGCAGCAAGGCTATTACTTAACTGTGACTTTAAATACATCAGAGGGGAAAAGCTTAAACATAAAATTCACATGGTATTTCCATGTTGATATAATTAATAGAATAGATTTTTATGATTCATTAATGAAATCTATCATAAAAGCAAATTATTGAATTGAAGCAATGTGGTAGAAATGACAGGAAGTCAAGGGTTAGTCAGTGATTGCAACGGGGTTCTTCAACTGCTACTAATCACTTTGAATTAGGGTTGGCTGCTGTACTCACATTTCTAACTGGCTTTTATGGCCTTAGAGAAAAGTAACAAAGTTGGAAGTAACTTCAAAATATTATATCAGGACGAGACTAGGCACCCCAACTCAGTTACCTTTGCTTGGTCAATTAGCAGAATACTGCACCTCACATGTTCCGCTCAAGTAATTTACTTGTTGCAAAATTATTCATTCTTTACATCATTTCGGAAACTTGGATCATGGTTCTGTCATATCTAATACACATCTTGCTTTGCACAATGCAACCAACTTCTCAGTCCAGACTGAGGTGGACTAAAATACAACCTTCGCGGTAACTTCTGACATGCCAGAATCAGAATCAGGTTTAATATCCCTTGCGGATCGACTAGTCCGCTGTAGACTGTAGGCTGAAGATGCCCAGTTCATGGATGGGAGAAATGGGTCTTGTTTCGTTGTTATTGCTTCATTGCTTGATATGTTGTTTTGTTGTATTGTTCATTGTTCTACTGAGTGTTATGGACACTCAGAATACGTGGCAACCACTTGCAGGCTGACCCCAGCCTTGGGTGTCTTGGTTATCAATGCAAATGACATATTTCACCGTATGTCTCAATGTACATGTGATAAATCAATCTAAATCTAAATCTGAATATGTCGTGAAATTTGTTGTGTTGTGACAGCAGTACAGTGCAAGACAAAAAATACATTAAGTTACAATAAAAACTAAAATTAACAAATTGTACAAAAGAGGGATAGTGAGGCAGTGTTCATGAGTTCAGTGACCATTCAGAAATCTGATGGTAGAGGGGAAGAAGTTGTTCCTAAAAATGGCAGATACAGGAAATCTGAAATAAACTAGAACATTTGATATGTACTGCTTTCCTTGTGTGTGAAGTAGCAAGTAGTCAATTCAGCAGTAGGGCAAACTCCACTCAAGTGAACAGAGGAGTCAGGGTACAGTGTCCAAGCTCCAGGTGCCTTATTGGGCAGCACTCACTTATAAAATTGAGTAAGAGTAAAAGTGTGAAAGAAACAGAATATTACCATAAGTACCAGCAAATTTATGATGATTAAGTCATTTATTCGTAAGAAATTAGGTATATATGAAGCTAGCTTTAATGCAGACAAATGCGAGGTGCTTCACCTCGGTAGAACCAACCAGGGCAGGTCTTACACAGTGAACAGTAGGGCACTGAGGAGTCAGACAGAACAAGGGGATCTGGGAATACAGGTCCATAATTCGTTGAAAGTGCCGTCACAGGTAGATAGGCTTGTAAAGAAAGCTCTTGGCACATTGGCCTTCATAAATCAAAGTACTGAGTACAGGAGGTGGAATGTAATGTTGAGGTTGTGTAAGACATTGGTCAGGCCTAGTTTGGACTATTGTATACAGTTTTGGTCACCTACTACAGGAAAGATGTAAATAAGGTTGAAAGAGTACAGAGAAAATCTGCTTGGTCTGGAGGACCTGAGTTATAAGGAAAGATTGAATAGGTCAATACTTTATTCCTTGGAACATGGAATATTGAAAGGAGATTTGATAGAGGTATAAAAATTATGAGAGGTATAGATAGGGTAAATGTAAACAGGCTTTTTCCACTGAGGTTGGGTGGGACTACAACTAGAGGTCATTGGTTAAGGATGAAAGGTGAAAGGTTTAAGGGGAACATGAGGGAAACTTCTTCAGTTAGAATGTCTTGGGAGCGTGGAATGAACTGCCAGCATAAGTGGTGCATGTAAGCTCAATTTCAATGTTTAAGAGAAGTTTGGATAGGTAGATGGATAGTAGGGGTATGTAGCACGATGGTCCTGGTATAGCTTGATGGATATATGCAGTTTAAGTGGTTTCAGCATGGACTAGATGGGAAGAATGGCCTGCTTCTATGCTGTACTCTTCTATGGTTCTATGACTCTAGATTTACATGTAAAATATCTATTTTGAGGGATAGAGTTTAAGAGTCGTGAGGTAATGATGCAGCTCCATAAAACTCTGGTTAGGCCACACTTGCAGTACTGTGTCCAGTTCTGGTCACCTCACTATAGGAAGGATGTGGAAGCTTTGGAAAGAGTACTGGGGAGATTTACCAGGATGCTGCCTGATTTAGACAGTATGCATTATGATCAGAGATTAAGGGAGCTAGGGCTTTACTCTTTGGAGAGAAGGAGGATGAGAGAAGACATGATAGAGGTGTACAAGATAATAAGAGGAATAGATAGAGTGGATAGCCAGTGCCTCTTCCCCAGGGCACCACTGCTCAATACAAGAGGACACGGCTTTAAGGTAAGGGGTGGGAAGTTCAAGGGGGATATTAGAGGAAGGTTTTTGACTCAGAGAGTGGTTGGTGCGTGGAATGCACTGCCTGAGTCAGTGGTGGATACACTAGTGAAGTTTAAGAGACTACTAGACAGGTATATGGAGAAATTTAAGTTGGGGGCTTATATGGGAGGCAGGGTTTAAGGGTCGGCAGAACATTGTGGGCTGAAGGGCCTGTACTGTGCTGTACTATTCTTTGTTCTTTGTAAAAATTATATATAATATGACTAAACATAGTTTTAAAGTAGGCAAGATGATTAATATCATGTAAGCATTCCATAAATTACCAAGGCTGGTAAAACACTATACTGCTAATCAGGAATAACTTTTACCTAATATTAACATAAAATATTGCCACTATGACCTAAAACAACACTTACAGATGATTACTTTGACGGCAAAAACAAAATAAGGGTGGCACAGGAGTGTGTGCTTGTGCTGCAAGCTGACTAAAAAAACTCCACTAAGAGCAAAAATGGCTGCCTTTCTGTTGTATTCCAAATGAATATCAAAATAAAAGTAAGCAGGGCTATTAGTTAACAAATAAAACCCTGAACATTCCCCGCCTGGCATCTGTAAAGATGCCACAAAAAATTAATGGAACAAGTTACGAAGTTCAGTCCTATTTTTTCAGAAGAAGATTGATTTCAGACACCAAACTGAAGAACTTATTGCTCGACCCTTGCTTTGTCACCTTGAGCTCTACTTTACAAACCCTTCTATCCTTCACTTGGAAAGGTGCATGTTACTTAAGCTATGGGTCATTCATTTTGGTCTACTCTGCCGACCTACAAAAGCACAACATCACCTTCTTCAATGTTAGAGCATGATACTTGCCATTTGAGACGAACTGGCAGCGTCTGCAGATATTCCTGTTTCCACCAGAATTGATCAACTAAATACTGCACTTGAAGCCATTGCTGTTTATAGGGGTCCTTTTCTGCAAAGTTTCCAGTTAGGGTTAGTGCACTGTGTTTCTGCGTGAGAAGCATTGTAGGAGTAAGAATCAAAGCTGATTCTGCGTCTAATGATAGATCTGGAAATTGAGTTGATAATTGCCATTACTTCTGCACAAAACTTCGTGACTCAGGCTGGAATGTCTTGTGTTCATCTACATAGAGTCCAAGATTCTCCTCAACACTCTGATCATGCACTCCCATGCCCTGTCCATATGTGAGGAGCGTGGTGGATTAAAGTCCCATGTGCAGCCTTGGCCATAGATATATCTCTGCACCTGATGGTCCTTCATCACTTGCTGGAACTCAGGTTCATGGCAATCACAAACAAAATTCATACCACAGACAACGAAGAACCATCTCAGAGCAGCTAGATGTATCCATGGAGTGCATGAACAACTTTAGTATTCAGGCAGCAAAAGTGCACCAACCATCGCTTGCAGTGAGCTGGACTTCCTCTTGTATGTCTATTGACCACAGTCGCAGGACCAAAGGCATCCATACCAGTGTATGTGAAGGGTGGAGAGGCACATATTTGCTCCTTTAGCAAGTCTGACATCATTTGCCTTTCCATTTTACCCCAAAGCTAATGACAAGTGCCACAGTCATGTAAAATGTCAATATGCATCAGTTGCCACCTATCAGCAGCTCTAACAGCTCCTTCCGTGAATGTGCGTATCGATGCTCCACCTGCTCATGATAGTGGCGTATGAGCAACATGGAGGTGTGATGCTTGCCAGGCAAAATAATGGGATTCCTCTCTGAGCTGCTCAAAACTGCCTGCTTTACTGTTCCTCCAACTCCGAGCAGGCTGTCTTTGCCGATGATTGAATTCAAATTAGTGAGTGGGTTGTTCTTGTTGAGGTTTCCTCCTTTAGAAAGAATGTTTAATTCATCAGAGAAGGTGGCCATCTGCATAGAGTAGATTATTACATTCATTGCCTTGGACGGTAAACTGGTGGTTTGAGGACTCAAACAACGATGCCAACCTCTACACTCAGTAGTGAGCTGTGGGTTCGGCCTGAAAGACTGCACAAGGTGAATCAGAGTTGCAAGTGCTCTTTGCCAAGAAGACAATTTTTCACAGCTCCCTGGGATAAGTGGCCTTGTTGAACGTGGATGTGAATAAGTGAATATTTGTTGTGCCAGTGTTACAGCTTGTCACTTGTGGTTGAATCAGCATCAAGGTCAATTAGCTCATATACATCTGGTTGTGTGCAGCAAGTGGTGTGTGGTTTGTAAGAAATGCAGTGAAATAGTTGGTGTTGGTAAGTGGGAGGTCTGGACAGATCTGAAGGTGATGTGAGAGATTATTCTTTATGGACACATACTTCTACTGCTCTGGCTGTGTATACTGTCAAATTCTTTGGAACCTGCTATGGACATACACACAAAACCTTTTGGATTTGTTGAATATCTATCCAAGCACAACCTTGCTGTCACAGTAGAAAGTTACAGCAACAGGTTCAAAGTCTACCTCTCAAACAATAAGTTCTACCATTTCTACTGCAAATACTGCCACACACAACTCTGGACGGGATATGGTAGGCTCTGCTTATGGTACTAGTTTTACCTTTCCCAAAATGAAGGCAACAGAAATCTGGTCATCCTTGGCAGTTGTCTTCAGTTATGCAACAGCACCAACAGCTTTGGTTGAAGCAGATTTTTTTGCATTTGGTGGTTAAAAGAAAGCTGACAATGCAAGGATATGGGATATGAAGATTCAGCAGATGTTAAAGTGAGTCTCTCCATTCCTCCCACCTCCTACATTTCTCCTGAGGCAGAGGATCATCCCAGCTGCTTTTTTCTCTGAGTAGGAGACTGCCTTGTACCAAGACAGGAGCGAGAGGCTGTTTATTGTTGACAGAACTCCATGTTGTGTAAATGACATGTCATTGATAGAAGCTAAATGTGCTGTTTCAAACTTCCCACTTTAAGTTGAGGCTGTGCTGAGGGAGAATAACTTCTCCTCTAAGGTCAAGGTCATTAACTCCTTTTGCATGGTTCACTTGGGGAAATGCTCTCAAAATATCAATGTTGTTCGACAAGATCTTGTGAAACCTCAAGTCAGACTCAAAGACCAAAGGCTATGTTCTCTTCATCAGGTTTATTTTTCTTCCTCAGATGGCAGAGAAATGAGCCCATTATCCACATAAAACTCATGTTCAACAAAGCATCTGATAGCTGAAGCGTATTGTTGTTCCTCTTTCATTGAGCCTTTCTGAGGCAGCAGGTGCCACTGCCAGTGATAGGCTGTTGCCAAACGCATGAACCTTCATCCTGTAGTTGACCACCTCCTTTTTGACGTCATTGCCACAATACCAAAGAAAGCATAAGAAATCACGATGATCTTCTCGCACAGTGAAACAATGAAACATCTGCTGAATATCAGCTACAAATGCCATATACATTTTCCAAAAGCAGATCAAGACCCCAAAAAATGTGTTCTCAAGTCTGGTCTGATGTTACTCAGACTGATAACATCGTATTGAGCACTAGGGTCAAAAGCCACCCTGATCTGGTCTATCTTTCTGGGGTGGTAGACTCCAACTGTGGGTAGACACCAAGTTTCTTTTCTCTTAGTCAGCGGAGGGGCTAGCTGTGCATGATCATCGTCAAAGACCTTTTGTACGAAAGCAACAAACTGCTCTTACATCTTCCACTTCTGATCAAGCATGTGCCATAGAGAAGAAAGGCAAGCCAAGGCTTGTTGACAACTATTGGGCAGAAATGGTCTAGGAGACCAAAAGGGAAGAGGTACCATCCAGCTGCTGGACTCATCTTGGAAGACCTTTCTGTCCATAGCCTGAAGAAAGAGTCCATCTTCAAAAGACAGTGCAAGCTTATGATCTTCCTCTGTTCATTTGAAGTCTGTACGGCAAAGGCACTCTTCATCTGCTATGCTGATACTGATGATTTGCGAGAAACCAAGGTGAGGCTGTAAACTGGAGTTTACCTTTTCTCGAAGGTAAATGTGGCCTCCGCAAAGGCTAAATAATGAAGGCCTCCTGTTTTCCAGTTTGTTAGTCTTAAAGCTGTGAACAGTGGCCTGCGGACATTTCCTAAACACATATCATCAACAAAGACCCATTCCAGGTCCAGTGTGAAGAGTGCTTTACCAGGAACATTGGCATGCATCCTGACCTTATGCGCTGTGAGGATATCTCTCCCAGGCAGTAAGATTTGGACTTTTTCATCCAGAACAGTGCTTCCCAAAGAGGGTGGGTTAGGTGCCTTAAGGGGGTGTTAGGGGAAATAGCAGTCATTGGGGGGCAGTCAGGATTCTTGGGGGGGGGGGTCAATAAGCAGCACACTAACCTGAGATGCGAGACCTGACCAACCATTACTTGAGCAGGCATTTCCAAAATAATAGGATGAGGCACTGGAACACAAGAACGATCATAGTTCTGCAGGCATTGAAATAGAGCCGATCAGTGAACCCGCTGACCCCGAGGATTTATCTTGAGGTGTTCAAAGCGACCTCTGCTTCTTATGTGCGGTCAAGAACTTTCTTTGGGATTTATGAGACCTTACATGATTGGTCCATCACACTAGCTGAAATAGTATAGATAGCTTGCCGAACACCAGTTCTATCCTGACTAACATTCAAATTCTAATCTGAATCTTTGTCAACATAATTTTCACTTCTGTGATTGTCTTCACCTTCGCTTTGCCATTCCTTTGCACGCCACAACCGTCGTTCAATCTATGTCAATTCGCTGCCGTCATCAACATCTGATAGGTATTTCCAATTTGTGTTATTTTTTACTTTTAATTTAGCCCCGTTAATGAAGGGTAAGTATGTATGGCATGGTCTCTATGAGTCTGAAAGCAATGAAGCCTTGAATTGTAATCCTGCTAAGAAACAGAAACTACAGAAAGTGTGTTAGTACAATGTTACATACCTGGAGTATGGTCTTACTTTACTTTATTTTACATTACTTTATTGTCGCCAAACAATTGATACTAGAGCGTACAATCATCACAGCGATATTTGATTCTGCGCTTCGTACTCCCTGGAGTACAAATTGATAGCAAATAGCAAAAATTTTAATTATAAATCATAAATAGAAAAGGGAAGTAAGGTAGTGCAAAAAAAACCGAGAGGCAGGTCCGGATATTTGGAGGGTATGGCCCAGATCCAGGTCAGGATCCGTTCAGCAGTCTTATCACAGTTGGAAAGAAGTTGTTCCCAAATCTGGCTGTATGAGTCTTCAAGCTCCTGAGCCTTCTCCCGGAGGGAAGAGGGACGAAAAGTTTGTTGGCTGGGTGGGTCTTGTCCTTGATTACCCTGGCAGCACAGCTCCGACAGTATGTGGTGTAAAGTGAGTCCACGGAAGGAAGATTGGTTTGTGTGATGTGCTGGGCTGCGTTCATGATCTTCTGCAGTTTCTTCCGGTCTTGGACAGGAAAACTTCCATACCAGGTTGTGATGCACCCTAGAAGAATGCTTTATACGGTGCATCTATAAAAATTAGTGAGGGTTTTAGGGGACAGGCCAAATTTCTTTAGCTTTCTCAGGAAGTAAAGGCACTGGTGGGCCTTCTTGGCAGTGGACTCTGCTTGGTTGGACCAAGTCAGGTCATTTGTGATATTGACCCCGAGGAACTTAAAGCTTTTGACCTGTTCCACATGTGCACTACCAATGCAAATGGGGTTGTGTGGTCCGCTACTCCTTCTGAAGTCAACAACCAATTCCTTCGTCTTGCTGATGTTGTGGGATAGGTTATTGTCTTCGCACCATGCCACCAGGTTCTTAATTTCCTCTCTGTACTCAAACTCATCATTACCCGAGATAGGGCCTACAATTGTGGTGTCATCAGCAAACTTACATATTGAGTTTGATGGAAACTTGGCTACACAATCATGGGTGTACAGTGAGTACAGCAGGGGGCTGAGTACACAGCCTTGTGGGGCACCGGTGCTCAGAGTGATTGTAGAGGAGAGCTTGTCTTCTATTTTTACAGCCTGGGTCCTGTCTGTGAGGAAGTTAAAGATCCAGCTGCAGATCTGAGTGCTAAGGCCCAGGTTCTGGAACTTAGGAATCAGTTTATTTGGAATGATGGTATTAAAGGCAGAGCTGTAGTCAATGAAAAGGAGCCTTACATATGCGTCTTTATTCTCCAGGTGTTCTAAGGAGGAATGTAGGGCCAGAGAGATGGCATCTGCCATTGACCTTTTGCTCCAGTAGGTGAATTGCAAAGCGTCAAGGTTGACCAGTAGGCTGTGGCTGATGTGTGCCATAACCAATCGCTCGAAGCACTTCATAGCAATTGATGTCAGAGCCACAGGTCGATAGTCATTCAGGCATGCCACCTTGCTCTTCTTCGGCACCGGAATTATCATTGCCTTCTTAAAACACGAGGGGATCTTAGACTGAAGCAAGGAGCAGTTGAAGATGTCAGCAAACACTCCAGCTAGCTCGCTTGCACAGGCCCGGAGAACCCATCCCGGGACGCCATCTATTCTGTTCCTATCAAATCAGCGACACCCCATGTGTCTTATTTGTAATACTGTGCTGTCTAATGAAGCCATAAACCATCAAGATTGCAGGAACACTTCTGTCAACAACACCCTAAAAGACTAATTATGGTATTATTCAGTTCCAGAAGATGAAAGAAGCATTTGAAAGGTGTTTACGCCCTCAAGTCATTTGCCAAGAGAACTAAAAATGACCTTGATCATGGTCTCATTGGTTCTTATGACATTTCCAAAATGATAGCAAAGTGTGGAAAATCTCTTACAATAGGTGAAAGGTTAATAGAAACATAGAAACATAGAAAATAGGTGCAGGAGTAGGCCATTCGGCCCTTCGAGCCTGCACCGCCATTTATTATGATCATGGCTGATCATCCAACTCAGAACCCCGCCCCAGCCTTCCCTCCATACCGCCTGATCCCCGTAGCCACAAGGGCCATATCTAACTCCCTCTTAAATATAGCCAATGAACTGGCCTCAACTGTTTCCTGTGGCAGAGAATTCCACAGATTCACCACTCTCTGTGTGAAGAAGTTTTTCCTAAACTTGGTCCTAAAAGGCTTCCCCTTTATCCTCAAACTGTGACCCCTTGTTCTGGACTTCCCCAACATCGGGAACAATCTTCCTGCATCTAGACTGTCCAATCCCTTTAGGATTTTATACGTTTCAATCAGATCCCCCCTCAATCTTCTAAATTCCAATGAGTACAAGCCCAGTTCATCCAGTCTTTTTTCATATGAAAGTCCTGCCATCCCAGGAATCAATCTGGTGAACCTTCTTTGTACTCCCTCTATGGCAAGGATGTCTTTCCTCAGATTAGGTGACCAAAACTGCACACAATACTCCAGGTGTGGTCTCACCAAGGCCTTGTACAACTGCAGTAGTACCTCCCTGCTCCTGTACTCGAACCTTCTCGCTATAAATGCCAGCATACCATTCGCCTTTTTCACCGCCTGCTGTACCTGCATGCCCACTTTCAATGACTGGTGTATAATGACACCCAGCTCTCATTGCACCTCCCCTTTTCCTAATCGGCCACCATTCAGATAATAATCTGTTTTCCTATTTTTGCCACCAAAGTGGATAACTTCACATTTATCCACATTAAATTGCATCTGCCATGAATTTGCCCACTCACCCAACCTATCCAAGTCACTCTGCATCCTCTTAGCATCCTCCTCACAGCTAACACTGCCACCCAGCTTCGTGTCATCCGCAAACCTGGAGATGCTGCATTTAATTCCCTCATCCAAGTCATTAATATATATTGTAAACAACTGGGGTCCCAGCACTGAGCCTTGCGGTACCCCACTAGTCACTGCCTGCCATTCTGAAAAGGTCCCGTTTATTCCCACTCTTTGCTTCCTGTCTGCTAACCAATTCTCCATCCACATCAATACCTTACCCCCAATACCGTGTGCTTTAAGTTTGCACACTAATCTCCTGTGTGGGACCTTGTCAAAAGCCTTTTGAAAATCCAAATATACCACATCCACTGGTTCTCCCCTATCCACTCTACTAGTTACATCCTCAAAAAATTCTATGAGATTCGTCAGACATGATTTTCCTTTCACAAATCTATGCTGACTTTGTCCGATGATTTCACCGCTTTCCAAATGTGCTGTTATCACATCTTTGATAACTGACTCCAGCAGTTTCCCCACCACCGACGTTAGGCTAACCGGTCTATAATTCCCCGGTTTCTCTCTCCCTCCTTTTTTAAAAAGTGGGGTTACATTAGCCACCCTCCAATCCTCAGGAACTAGTCCAGAATCTAACGAGTTTTGAAAAATTATCGCTAATGCATCCACTATTTCTTGGGCTACTTCCTTAAGCACTCTAGGATGCAGACCATCTGGCCCTGGGAATTTATCTGCCTTCAATCCCTTCAATTTACATAACACCACTTCCCTACTAACATGTATTTCACTCAGTTCCTCCATCTCACTGGACCCTCTGTCCCCTTCTATTTCTGGAAGATTATTTATGTCCTCCTTAGTGAAGACAGAACCAAAGTAATTATTCAATTGGTCTGCCAAGTCCTTGCTCCCCATAATCAATTCACCTGTTTCTGTCTGTAGGGGACCTACATTTGTCTTTACCAGTCTTTTCCTTTTTACATATCTATAAAAGCTTTTACAGTCAGTTTTTATGTTCCCTGCCAGTTTTCTCTCATAATCTTTTTTCCCCTTCCTAATTAAGCCCTTTGTCCTCCTCTGCTGATCTCTGAATTTCTCCCAGTCCTCAGGTGAGCCACTTTCTCTGGCTAATTTGTATGCTGCTTCTTTGGAATTGATACTATCCCTAATTTCTCTTGTCAGCCACGGGTGCACTACCTTCCTTGAATTATTCTTCTGCCAAACTGGGATGAACAATTGTTGTAGTTCATCCATGCAACCTTTAAATGCTTGCCATTGCATATCCACCGTCAACCCTTTAAGTGTCATTTGCCAGTCTATCTTAGCTAATTCACGTCTCATACCTTCAAAGTTACCCCTCTTTAAGTTCAGAACCTTTGTTTCTGAATTAACTATGTCACTCTCCATCTTAATGAAGAATTCCACCATATTATGGTCACTCTTACCCAAGGGGCCTCTCACGACAAGATTGCTAATTAACCCTTCCTCACTGCTCAAAACCCAGTCCAGAATAGCCTGCTCTCTAGTTGGCTCCTCAACATGTTGGTTCAAAAAACCATCCCGCATACATTCCAAGAAATCCTCTTCCTCAGCACCTTTACCAATTTGGTTCACCCAATCTACATGTAGATTGAAGTCCCCCATTATAACTGCTGTTCCTTTATTGCACACATTTCTAATTTCCTGTTTAATACCATCTCTGACCTCACTACTACTGTTAGGTGGCCTGTACACAACTCCCACCAGCGTTTTCTGCCCCTTAGTGTTACGCAGCTCTACCCATATCGATTCCACATCTTCCCGGCTTATGTCCTTCCTTTCTATTGCATTAATCTCTTCTTTAACCAGCAACACCACCCCACCTCCCCTTCCTTCATGTCTATCCCTCCTGAATATTGAATACCCCTGAACGTTCAGCTCCCATCCTTGGTCACCCTGGAGCCATGTCTCTGTGATCCCAACTATATCATAATCATTAATAACAATCTGCACTTTCAATTCATCCACCTTATTCCGAATGCTCCTTGCATTGACACACAAAGCCTTCAGGCGCTCTTTTACAACTCTCTTAGCCCTTATACAATTATGTTGAAAAGTGGCCCTTTTTAATGCTTGCCCTGGATTTGTCGGCCTGCCACTTTTACTTTTCTCCTTAGTACTTTTTGCTTCTACCCTCACTTTACACCCCTCTGTCTCTCTGCACTGGTTCCCATCCCCCTGTTGTGAACTAACCTCCTCACGTCTAGCCTCTTTAATTTGATGTCCACCCCCCAACCATTCTAGTTTAAAGTCACCTCAGTAGCCCTCGCTAATCTCCCTGCCAGGATATTGGTCCCCCTAGGATTCAAGTGTAACCCGTCCTTTTTGTACAGGTCACGCCTGCGCCAAAAGAGGTCCCAATGATCCAAAAACTTGAATCCCTGCCCCCTGCTCCAATCCCTCAGCCACGCATTTATCCTCCACCTCATCGCATTCCTACTCTCACTGTCGCGTGGCACAGGCAGTAATCCCGAGATTACTACCTTTGAGGTCCTTCTTCTCAACTCCCTTCCTAGCTCCCTATATTCTCCTTTCAGGACCTCATCCCTTTTCCTACCTATGTCATTGGTACCTATATGTACCATGACCTCTGGCTCCTCACCCTCCCACTTCAGGATATCTTGGACACGATCAGAAATATCCCGGACCCTGGTACCAGGGAGGCAAACTACCATCCGGGTCTCTGGACTGCGTCCACAGAATCGCCTATCTGACCCCCTTACTATCGAGTCCCCTATCACAACTGCCCTCCTCTTCCTTGCCCTACCCTTCTGAGCTACAGGACCAGACTCTGTGCCGGAGGCACAGCCACTGTCGCTTCCCCCGGGTAAGCTGTCCCCCCCAACAGTACTCAAACAGGAGTACCTATTGTTAAGGGGCACAGCCACCGGGGTACTCCCTATTACCTGACCTTTCTCCTTCCCCCTCCTAACCGTGACCCACTTGTCTGCCTCCCGTGGCCCCGGCGTGACCACCTGCCTGCAACTCCTCTCTATCAACTCCTCACTCTCCCTGACCAGACGAAGGTCATCGAGCTGCAGCTCCAGTTCCGTAACACGGTCCCTTAGAAGCTGCATCTCGATGCACTTGGCGCAGATGTAGACGTCCGGGAGGCAATAATGCCTGCTGTATCAGAAGTGCTCATCACTTTTCTCAAAATGGATGCCAGTATTTTAAAATCAATTCCTCTGAGTAATAACTCTGTCACTCATCATATTGATGAAATGAGTGAAGACACAGAGTATCAACTATGCACAGAGCTACAAAAATCAGAATTTGGAATACAACTGGATGAGTCAACTGTGTGAGACAACAAGGCATTGCTAATTGCATATGTACAGCTGATGAAAAATGGAAAATTTCATGAAGAGATTCCTTTTTGTAAAATGTTAAAAACAAATATCAACGGAGAATCAATCTACGATGAGCTCAAAATGTAAATTGAGGACAACAGTATTCTGATTAGGCACATGATCTCTTTTGCAATAGATGGAGTACTATATATGACAGGTCAGTATGCTGGTTTAGAGGCACTTATGAAAAAAGAAATTGCAAGTCTGTTTACAATTCATTGGGTAATTCAACGTCAACATCTTGCACCCAAAAACCTCAGCCAATGAATTTTTCAAGCATGACTCTTGTAATATCTGCTACCAATAAAATTAAAGTTCATCCATTAAATAGCAGAATATTTCACCAGTTATACCAAAATAACAATAAAGAGTTTGAATGCTTGCTTTTACACACTGAAGAGCATTGGCTGTCAAAATGCTGGTGCTTAAAACATTTCTTTGATCTTTTTGATACTGTGGTTGAGTTTTTGCTCAAAGTTGACAAGAGTTTGGGAAACAAAATTTAACTTCTTTGTGGAGATGTGGCATATCCAGCTGATCAGTATGACAAAATTAACATGCAATTGCAGGGTGAGAATTTCAATTTAATCCAGACAAGAGTGCAGTTTCCACTTTTATCATAAAATTGGAAATATATAAGCAAAACATTTGGAGAAGAATGTTCACACAGTTTCCCTGCATGGAAAGTATGGCACTCTCTTTCTCAGATAGTGATTTGCAAGAGTACTGCTTACACCTGCAGTAACTGAAGAAGGATTTTCAGAATCGATTCAAGGATCTGGCAATTTCCAACTGGGTAACTAATCTATTTCTTTGTAAACTGAAAGAACAGAAAGAGAGCTTGCAGGAAGAAATTATTGAAATTCAGAATGATGAAGAAGTAAAAATACTTTTCAAAAATGTCAGCTTTTGTGGTATGTGGCAACACTGCCATACGAAGTTTCCTGGTTTTTGGAGAAGAGCCAAACTGCTCTTCATTGCATTTCTATCCTCCTACCTTTGTTGAAAGAGGCTTTAGTGCAGTAAACCACATTCTCAGAAAAACACAAACTGCCTGGACATTGTTACTCATGGGGACTTAAGGCTTTTGCTGTCACAACTTGAACCAGATATTTCAACTCTTGTTAAAAACTGTTGTGGCGTGGATGAAATCACTGGAGAGACAGAGTCACTGGTAGATACAAAGCAGCTTCTTTATTCGACACAACAAGGTACAGCAGGCATCATACAGACGGACACGCTTTCGGTAGAAAGGTCTGCCAGACCAATGTGGACTCAATATTTATATGCTAAACACAAAGGGCAATCCCGATTTACAAAGTTATAGTCAATGCTTCCTTTCGAAGCTACATACAAAACATCACCCCTTCTGACTTCATCCTTTCCACCCGACGCCAACATGTCTGGGTTGGTACTCACAGCCTTTAGGAGTGCAAGTCAAATCCACAACACATTTATTTGGTATTTTATGTGCTAACATAGAGGACAATTAATATTTATAAAGTATAGATAAGGCTGTCTTCGGAACTACCTGTAAATTTCACACTTCCATACGCAGCATCTGGGCTAGTATTCCAGTATTCACAGCTTTTAGGAAATGCATTGTTATGAACTCAATCCACAGTACTTTGTCAAAACAGAAGACCGGTGTCCAGAGTCATTTAAGTGTAAGTGAATCATCTACCCAAAAACTCACTCTAACAAAAACCATCAAGCTCAAGGATCACAATGACACTGAAGATGATGTACAGTGCACATGTACTGTGTAAGCTAGTTTTAAAGACAAATAAAAATTTTAAGCAGAATCATTTTTCTCATGTTAGCGTATGGTAGACATGCTATTATTCTAGGGGGCACTGGAAAGTATCAGAGGGGTGTTGGCAAGTATGAAGGTGCTTTAGGGATGTGGGACTAAAAAATTGTTGGGAAACACTGATCTAGAGGTAGGATCTGTTCAGCAAGACAGCTGAGGTGGTGTGATAGAGATCAGTCATAGGAGTCGATATTTCTTCATGATTGTCAGGAATGTCATTACACTCAATTAGCGTTGGAAGTGTAAGAGTGATGCCACCATTCCATGCTTCAATCTGATAACCTGTCATTCTTCTACCTGATCTCTGCAATATATCAGCACAGCTCTTCAAGATGTAGGATGATAAAACAGCATGGATGCCAAACAGATCAAAGAACTCTGACCAGTCTGAGGATCTGTTGCTCTGCTCATCAATCATAGCATACTACATTATGAAAGTATTCTCCCTTAGTCCTTTAGGTCACATTTTAACTAAGCATACCTTAGAACATTGTTTTGTGGCTAGGCTGCTGTTACAAACTTCTGTGCATAAAGAGTTCACAGAAGGCAAAGTCTCTTCTTCTCCCTCCCTGCCATGCTGATCTAAAACCTTGGATGCCCACAGAAGAGGACTAGAATGTAGGGACGTAACATGACTATTATCACTGCATTCAGCACACTTTAATGTGGCCTTGTAGTTACATATAAGATGTGATGATGAAGAACTGCATCGGAGGCAAATCTCTTGCTCCTTCATTTAAGCCCTTTGTTCCTCAAAGTTTTGAACCTAAAGCCATGGCAATTTCACAACATGTCAGGGTTATTATGGATAGGGCAATATTTTGCTGCATAAACTTTAAGTACAGTTTCATACTCAGGTCTAGGTTGGAAGACATTGGATTGACACTGGAGTCCTAACTTTTGTATGCTTTAGTGGAGGTTTCTCACTGTGATATGAGCTGTGGCTGGGAAAAGTGAAGCTGCTGTCATTTCCTGTTTTAGCTTGATGGCAGACAAAATAAGCAAAGAAAGAAAAGGAGGCATATATGACTTTATAATCCTCTTTATACTCTGAAACTCGAGAAATCTATTTCTCTTGAAAAGAATGTGGCAGCTTTTCAAGAATAAGACCATCGTCGCAGGCAGTGTCTACGTAAGCTAAACTGGACAGATAACCATCTTCCTTTGCAGAAAAAAGCTCCATTAGCAGACCCCCAAGTTCTCTTAACGTATAGTTATCTTTATTTGCAATCTTTGGAAAGCTGTTCAGCTTCTTGAGAGCGTGCTTTCTATTATCTCCACACATTAACATTTATTGAGCTGTCCCAGGTCATTCTTAAAGTTACAGCTGGGTTTCCTATACGAACTGCTCTAAAATGCCTAATATAGTCTGAGGATTCCTTACCAAGCCATTCTGACAGCAAGTAGTTAATTCCTCACGAGCAGTAAAATCCAGGTCTTTGATTGTATTAATACAAGGTGAATTCCATGCTCTACAACTGTCTAGCCAATCAGCAAAGTGTGCAACAAACACAAAATGCTGCTTGAACTCAGCAGACCAGGCAGCAACTATGGAAAATAAGTACAGTTGACATTTCGGGCTGAAACCCTTCAGCAGGACTGGAGAAAAAAAGCTGAGGAGTAGATTTGAATGGTGGGGGTGGAGGGAGAGAGAAATGCTAGGCGATAGGTGAAGCCTGGAGGGGGAGGGATGAAGCAAAGAGCTAGGAAGCTGATTGGTAAATGAGACAGAAGACCATGGAAGGAAGAAAAAAGGGTGGGGGAAGCCAGAGGAGCACCATTGGGAGGCGATGATGGGGGCAAGGAGATAACATGAGAAAGGGACAAGGGGATGGGGAATGGTGAAGGGGGGGGAGTGGAAGTTAGAGAAATTGTTGTTCATACCATCAGGTTGGAGGCTACCTAAATGGAATATAAGGTGTTGTTCCTCCAACCTAACTGTGGCCTTATCCTGACAGTGGAGGAGGCCATGGATGGACAGATCGGAATGGGAATGGGAAGTGGGAGTAAAATGGGTGGGCACTGGGAGATCCCACTTGTCCTGGCAGATGGAGCATAGATACTTAGCGAAGCGGTCTCCCAATCTACATCGGGTCTCACCGATATACAAGAGGCCACACCGGGAGCACTGAAAACAGTACATGACCCCACAGGACTCACAGGTGAAATGACGCCTCACATAGAAAGACTGTTTGGGGCTCCGAATGGTAGTGAGGGAGGAGGTGTAGCACTTGTTCCGCTTGCAAGGATAAGTGCCAGGAAGGAGATCAGTGGGGAGGGACAAATGGACAAGGGAGTCGCATGTGGAGCGATCCTTGCAAAAGCAGAAGTCGGGGGGGGGGGGGGAGGGAAGGAAAGAAGTATTTGGTGGTGGGATCCAGCTGGAGGTGGCAGAAGTTTTGGAGAATTATGTGCCGGAGGCAGAGGCTGGAGGGGTGGTAGGTGAGGACAAGAGGAGCCTTATCCCTGGTAGCATGGCGGGAAGATGGGGCAAAAGCAGATGTGCATGAAATAGACAAGATACGGTCGAGGGCAGCATTGATGGTGGAGGAAGGGAAGCCCCTTTCTTTGAAGAAGGAGGGCATCTCCTTCATCCTAGAATGAAAAGCCTCATCCTGAGAGCCATGTGGCAGAGACGGAGGAATTGAGAGAAAGGGATGGTGTTTTTACAAGTAGCAGGGTGGGACGAGCTATAGTCCAGGTTGCTGTGAGAGTCCGTTAGTTTATAATAGACATTGGTGGATAAACTGACTCTGGAGATAGAGACAGTGTGATCGAGAAAGGGAAGGGAAGTGTTGGAAATGGACCAGGTGAATTTTAGGCAGGGTGGAAGTTGGAGGCAAAGTGGGTGAAATCAATGAGTTCAGCAAAGGTGCAGGAAGCAGCAGCAATGGAGTCATCGATATAGTGTAGGTAAAGTGTGGGATGGTCACCAGTGTAGGTTTGGAACATAGACTGTTCCACGTAGCCGACAAACAGGCAGGCATAGCTGGGACCCATGCAAGTGCCCATGGCTAACCCTTTTTTTTGAAGAAAGTGAGAGGACCCAAAGGAGAAATGATATTTAGCGGAGGAGAGGAACTGGCTGTGTCTGGTATCCAGAAAGAAACGAAGAGCTTTGAGGCCTTCTTGGTGGGGGATGGAGGTTTATAGGGCCTGGACGTCCATAGTAAAAATAAGATGACGGGGCCAGGGTACCTGAAATCCTTGAAAAGATCAAGAGCATGCGAGGTGTCATGGATGTAGGTGGGAAGGGACTGAATGGGGGGGAGGAATAAAACAGAGTTGAGGTATGCAGATATGAGTTCAGTGGGGCAGGAACAAGCTGAAACAATGGGTCTACCTGGACAAGCAGGTTTGTGGAGTTTGGGTGGGAGGTAGAAATGGGAGGTGCGGTGTGTGGGAACTATGAGGTTGGTGGCAGTGGATGGGAGATCCCCAGAGTCAGTAAGGTTGGTGATGGTGTAGGAGACAATAGCCTGGTGCTCCTTAGTGGGGTCATGATCAAGGGGTAAATAAGAGGAGGTGTCTGAGAGTTGGCGTTGGGCCTCAGCAAGTTAGATATCAGTTGCCAGACTGCTACAGCACCCCCCTTATCTGTGGGTTTGATGGTGAGGTTGGGATTAGTGCACAGGGAGTGGAGAACCGAGCATTTGGAAAGAGTGAGGGTGGAACAGAAGAAAGGAGTATTAAAGTCTAGATGGTTAATGTCCCGTCAGCAGTTGGCAATGAAAAAGGCCCAAAGCAGGCAGAAGACCAAGGCGGGGGTAGCCAGGAAGAGTAGGGGGGTTGAAGACGGGAGAAGGGGTCATCGGTGTGGGGTGGGGAGACCTTGCCAAAGAAATAGGGGTCATCGGAGACAGAGGTGGTGGAAAAAGAGCTCAGCATCGTGGTGGGCGTGGAACTCACTGAGGTGTTCGCGCTGGGGAATAGAGGTGAGGCCCTGACTGGGGACAGAACGTACCGTCTCAGAGAGGGGAAGATCGGAGGGGATGGTAAAAAACCGGCATGGATGTGAACTGGGATCAGAGGGGGAAGGGGATTGGTGGAGTCTGAGGAGAAGAGGGGTTTGGAGTGTTCAGGGATGGTGGAAGATGGAGTCTCCGAGGACCCAGGGGCTGCCGGTGAGACCTGAGAGAGACGGGATTGCAGAATGGTGGTGGGAGAAGGGGAGACAGGAGTTCCTGTGACAGTGCGTGAAGGCCCGGACTGCAGATCAGGGAAGGAGTCGGATTTGGAGGTTGCGCAATTGGCACTTCGGCGATTTCCGAGGTCATGGGAACTTACATTGATGGCGACTGAGTCCGGGTTTTGAGTCTGCATTCAGGGTCCCAAAGAGACCTTCCAAGTGAGGCGACATTTCACCTGTGATTCTGTTGGGGTCATATACCCCAACGTATACCTGGTGCTCCCGGTGTATATTGGTGAGACCTGACATAGATTGGGAGACCGCTCCGCCAAGCGTCTACGTGCCGTCTGGCAGAACAAGCAGGATCTCCCATTGTCCACCCATTTTAATCCCATTTCCCATTCCCATTCCGATATGTCCATCCATGGCCTCCTCCACTGTCAGGATAAGGCTACACTTAGGTTAGAGGAACAACACCTTATCTTCCGTTTGGGTAGCCTCCAACCTAATGGCGTAAACATCGATTTCTCAGACTTCCAGTAATGCCCCCTCCCTTCGCCATTTCCTACCCCCTTGTCCCGCTCTCATGTTATCTCCTTGCCCGCCCATCGCCTCCCTCTGGTGCTCCTCTTCCATCCTCCGCCCCCCCCCCACTTTTTCTTTCTTCCACAGCCTTCTGTCTCTCACCAATCAACTTCTTAGCTCTTCGCTTCATGCCTCCCTCTCCAAGTTTCACCTATCGCCGGGTGTTTCTCTCTCCCCTCCCCCCACCTTTCAAATCTGCGCCTCAGCTTTTTCTCCCCAGTCCTACCGGAGTACTTTTTTCCACAGATGCTGCCTGGCCTGCTGAGTTCCTCCAGCATTTTGTGTGTGTTGTTCAGATTTCCAGCATCTGCAGGTTTTCTCTTGTTTGTCATCAAAGTGTGATAGGTCAGTGCTCATAAGCTCTTTGCGAGCCAGATACTTTGCCATATCTATCTGACTGAAGACTGGATGGCCTACTGGTAAACCACCTGTGTACGGAGGCGTGTTAAACCTTGGCTGTTGATGTGGATCGTTACTGTCAAATCTTGGCATTACCTCCTCTGTTGTAACAGTAGGGGATTCTTTATTTGGTGCTGGACAGGTAAGAAAGAGATGTGTAATAGATGTGAAGGATTAAGTTCTTCTGAGCTTTGTTGTAAGTATTTATTGGAGGGTGACCGTTGGCACCAGTGTGCTGATTGCTGTCTATTTCCAAAGGGTTATGCAAAATTTGAGAGGTAAACTGAATGGAGTGTTGTGACCTTCAATCTCAGACTTCTGGCTAGGACGTTTGGCTTGGTCTCTGACATAATCACTCATGTGTGTCCCGTATTATTGCTGGGTGGTTTCTTTTTTAAACTGTAAAGCTCCACACCCTCTTGCTCTGCTGCTGCTTCCACTGTCTCTGTCTGGGCGATAGTGGCTGCAGCCTCTTTTTCAAGAATCAGGGCTTCCAAATTAGCCTTTAGCTGAGCTTTGTCTATTTTAATGGCAATTCCCCTCTCTGCAAATATAGCACATGCTCATACAGCCTCTGTCTTCACTCTGGTTTGTGCTGCTTTAGCACCAACTGATGACATGGATGATCTCAATGAACTGATCCTTAAAATTAAGGAGAAATGATCCTTAAATTACCAAGGCTGGTGAAACACCATACTGATAATCAAGAATGAACTTTTATGTAATATTAACATAGAATATTGCCCAGATAGTTCTCTCCACAATGAACTAAAATAACTCTTACAGCCGATGATTTCAATGACACAAACAAAAGAAAGATGGCACAGGATTGTGTATGTGTGCTTCAGTGTGACTGATAAAATTACTGGAAACAAAAATGGCTGCCTTCCTGTTGTGGTCCAAGTAAAGTTCAAAGTAAAGGTCACAGAGCTATCAGTTAACAAATAAAAGCCTGAACACTATAAATATTCCACCAGGTTGGGTAGCGTCCAATGTCAGAGAAAGAGATCTAACATTTTAGCCCAATGAAGATTCATTAGCACTGAATAATTATCTCTGGATTGCTTTTTCATCAGAGAGGTTGCCTCACTAAAGTGTGTCTCTGATATTTGTGATAATTTTAGAAATATCAATAGTCACGGTTCATTGAACTTGATCTGCCCACTTGGGATAGTTTGTGTATCACAATGTACATTGTCAACTAAATCCAAATCCACTAGATATCCTAAAAGAACACTTTAAACACAAGGTCAGCATGGTAGCAAATACCTGGGAAATTTCAACCCCATAGGTACAGAACATAGAACATTACAGCACTGAACACAGCACTCAGTCTACAACATAGTGCTGATCTTGATGTCAATTTACACCAAGTCTTCTCCTCTTGTATTTCAGCAAATTATTTTAGTCCTGAACCCCCTGAGATTCCTTTCACAGAAGTGTCCGATTAGAAATAGGTTAAGCAAATTCAGCAAGTTGCCATCCGCTGAACAATTTGGTAGCCTGTTCCCAATGTCCACAATTCCCTGGGGAAAAGACCACCTCCTGCTATCCAATGTGGGCTTGGCCTCTGTAAAACAGAATCATGGCGACCCTAATTGGAACATGCTGTCAACCTGTACAGATTCTATTCATGTCATTGCATAAAGTTCAATGATATCGCCTCTAAATCTGTGCTTCTCTGAAATGTGCAGTCCCAAATAGTTTCACCTATCTTGATAACTGGGATATTTAAACAGCAATTAATCTTATATTTATGCCTAGTACCCTTTCCAAAGCTCAATAAACAACTAGTGCAGCAGGGGGAGTTCTAAAGTGCATATAATATTTTAACTGAGGCTCCCCCCCATAACCTTTGACGCCCTTATTAAACAAGAAACTGTCAACCTCTGCTTTAAATATACCCACTGACTTGGCCTTCACAGCCCTCTGTGGCAATGAATTCAGCAGATTCACCGCCCCCTTGCTAAATAAGTCCCTCCTCATCTTTGTTCTATTCCTCTATTCCGAGGCTGTGCCCTCTGCTTCCAGTCTCCGCCACTATAGGAAACATCTCCACGTCCACTCTCTCTAGGTCTTTCAATATTCAGGTTTCAATGAGATTCCCCCTTCATTCTTCTAAACTCCAGTGAGAACAGGCCCAGAGCCATTCAAATTCTCATCATAAATTAACCCTTTCATTCCCAGGATAATTCTCACGAACCTCCTCTGAACTCTCTCCAATGCCAACACATGATTTCTTAGATAAAACTGCTCACAGTACTCCAAGTGCCATCCGCCCAATGCCTTATAAAGCCTCAGCATTATATCTTTGCTGTTATATTCTAGTCCTCTTGAAATGATTGCTTTCCTTTCCAACCAGCAAGTTAATATTTAACGGATCCTGCAGAAGGACTCCCTAGAACATTTGCACCTCAGTTTTTTGTATTTTCTCTCCACTTAGAAAATAGTCTATGCTTTCATTTCTTCAACCGAAGTGCATGACCGTACATGTCCCAACACTGTATTCCATCTGCCACTCCTTTGCCCATTCTCCTAATCTGCCTAAGTTTTTCTGTAGCATCTCTGCTTCCTCAACATTACCAACCCCTCCACCTTTCTTTGTATTGTCCTCAAACTTGGCCACAGAGCCATCAATTCTATCATCTAAATAATTGATGTCTAACTTGAAAAGAAATGGTCCCAACACTGACCCCTGTGAAACACCATTGGTTACCAGCAGCCAACCAGAAAAGGCCCCCTTTATTCCCACTCCTTAGGCTTAATAATGAGCTTCAACATCTTCCCAAGCACTTGTAACACCCTGGGAAAGGTTTCACTGCGAATGTAATGGTCTTCCTGTAGAAGCAGTGTTTGGGTTATTGTTAGAGATAACGGATGCTTTGGAATGTGAGCTGTCCAATGAGGGGAATGTGTTTTTGTGCTGTGTGCCTGACGCCGAAGTAATCAGGGTCTTTTGTTTGGCGGTAGATGGAGAGTGAAGATGCCAGAAAGGAGAGGTCGTGGACAACAGAAAGGAGGGGAGCGGGGCTGGGAGGGAAGGGAAACCGTGAGCTCCAAATTGTGCACATTAGACTGTTTCATTAAAATGGGCCCTCTTCTTTTTGTTTTTCTTTACTAACCCTTTAGTTAAGTTAAGGATTATAAAAATTAAATTGTTTAATTGCATATGCTGTACTGTCTGTTATTTTATGGTATTGATTTGTAACAGGTTAACGAATCACGCAGCATCCAAACAAACAAGTGGTTCGCACCTTAAATTTCACACGATTGGCGGGGCCAGAGATTGTCTTCCTCAGATTTATGCTGCCGGTCGAACCGAAGGGTTACATACTGAAGTCAGGTTAACTGTCTTATAATTTCCTATCTTCTTAAAGAGTGGGGTGACATTTGCCATTAACATTGAGATCATCTTGACACAAAAATGTTATCTAAAATCCTAATGTCTTAGTTTCTGATGCAAACTTGCTGAATCTTCTCCTGAAACACATCCACCCAGGCAGTTAATGATGACGGCTGTTGGATCCGACTGTTTAATTGTTATTTTCTTTGCAATTTAACAAATAATTATCTGCTTGTATTTTAAGTAGTTCTTATATGCATATAACAGTTTAATATGCCTCCAGTAGCAATACAAAGTTTAATTCTGGAAAGCTCTTGCAGCTTCTTTGTTCTGCATGACTTGAGTAAGTGCTTTCTAATTGGTTAACTTAGTGTTGAAGTACGTATTGAATAATAGCTTTCTAATTGGTTAATTCTTATCTATAAATTTGAATGGAGTTTTTCCTCATCTCAGTAGTATAAAAATAGCTGTTTTATGCTGGGCATTGGACAGTGTGGGCACGTGGCCAAGTGGTTAAGGCATTGGACTAGCGACCTCAAGGTTGTGAGTTCGAGCCCTAGCGGAGGGAACGTGTTGTGTCTTTGAGCAAGGCACTTAATCACACATTGCTCTGCGACGACACTGGTGCCAAGCTGTATGGGTCCTAATGCCCTTCCCTTGGACAACATTGGTGTCGTGGAGAGGGGAAACTTGCAGCATGGGCAACTGCTGGTCTTCCATATAACCTTGCCCAGGCGCAGATCCATGGTCTCACAAGACTAATGGATGCTGGGCACCATCTTCAATATCGGTTTTTCTCTCTCTCTTCAACTAGTAGACCTTTATCACTGCCTTGTTTCCATTTTCATTGTTTCAGGTACCTTGCCAAAAGTTATTTTCTATTTAAAGTAGAGAAGGTTTAACAGGTTTTCCCCCATCTCCTTAGGAACTTCTATAGAAAAATATCACATTTGTAGGACATGTACTGTACTTTTATTAATAAAGTGGCACTGTATGTCTAAAACATATTTCTTTGTTTTTAACTAATTATGTATTGAAATCCTGTTGAGTCTTTCCATCTTTCCTATCACTGATATCATCTGTGGTCATTTGGTTGCCAGAGCCTATCTTCTTCCCACTTTGGCACTACATGAGTTCCCTTTCCATTCCAGAATTCAGTAAGCAATTAAGGGCTGAACATAGCATGCATTTCATTTATCAAGAGCTCTTGTTTGATCTGACAGATATTTCTACTCTCAAGTTTTTAATTCTACCTAAAAAGAAGTATGTTCATGTATATTAATATTACTAGCATTATTATCAACATTGTTCTGACAGATGGATGCCATCAGGAGCGAGGCCATTTAATATTTAATATTTACCATTCCCCATCGTGAATGTGCTTGAGTGCACTCCCTCCTAATTCTCCAAAGGGAGTTGTTTGTTCACTGACTCTATGCAAAACTGAAAAAAGCTATTCTCAATACGTCTACAATTGTGTGCCATCTGCTTTTCTTTTGGGAATCTAATACCAGCATTCACTTGAGCTGTCCCAAATTCTTTACACACCTTGTAATTTGGTGTGCATATCCCACAGTCTGACTTCCACCAGTGTCTTGCAACAACATGACAGATCGGATGTACTAATTAGCATTCACTTTGTGTGCACTAGGATATAAAGGGAAGGATGTAATGCTGAGGCTTTTTAATAAGGCATTGGTCAGACCATATTTAGTGCACTGTGAGCAGTTTTGGACCTTTTATCTAAGATAGGACGTGCTGCCATTGGAGTGAGTCCAGAAGAGGATCAAGGAATAAAAGGGTTAAGATAGGAGAAATATTTGATGGTTCTGGGCCTGTGCTCGCTGGAATTTAGAAGAAGAAGGGCGTGGGGTGGGGGGGGGGGGAATGGCGCCAGAGATTTTTGTAGACCCGGATGACTTCTACCAGTTCATTTATGAAACAGTTTATTCTTCTCTTCTCATGTCTCATTTTTCTTTTCAAGTTGGCTGGGATCCTGTTGGAGTCCGTGATCTACAGCTCCAGCTCCAAATACAGTTCTTCATGGGTGGGAGCAGTGGGTTCTCTTGGACTCACTAATCAGCTTGGTGTTGCGATATCTCCAGATGCGGGTTGGAAGACCATGAGACCATAAGACATAGGAGCAGATTTAGGCCTTTCAGCCCATCGAGTCTGCTCCGCCATTCCATCATGGCTGATCCCAGATCTCACTCAACTCTATACATACTCCTGCCATCTCACCATATCCTTTGATGCCCTGACCGATCAGGAAGCTATCAACTTTCGCTTTAAATATACCCACGGATTTGGCATCCACCACAGTCTGTGGCAGAGCATTCCATAGATTTACTATTCTCTGTTCTTACCTCTGTTCTAAAGGGTCACCCCTCAATTTTCAGGCTGTGCCCTCCAGCTCTGGATACCTGCACCACAGGAAACTTCCTCTGTCACTTCCACCCTATCTAGACCTTTCAACATTCGGCAGGTTTCTATGAGATCCCCCCACATTCTTCTAAATTCCAGTGAGTACAGGCCTAAGGCTCTTCATATGCTAATCCCTTCATTCCCAGAATCATCCTCGTGAACCTCCTCTGGACTCTCTCCAATGACAACACATCCTTTCTGAGATATGGGGCCCAAAATTGTTGACAATACTCACCCCTTGAAATAAATGCCAACATTGCATTTGCTTTCTTTACCACAGACTCAACCCGGAAATTAACCTTCCGGGAGCCTTGCACGAGGGCTACTAAATCCCTCTGCACCTCTGTTTGAACCTTCTCCCCATTTAGATAATAGTCTACACTATTGTTCCTTTTACCAAAATGCATTATCATACATTTCCCAACATTGTATTCCATCTGCCACGTTTTTGCCCATTCTTCCAATTTGTCTATGTCCTGCTGCAATCGCACTGCTTCCTCAGCACTACCTAACCCCTACCTATCTTCGTATCATCCACAAACTTTGCTACAAAACCATCAGTTCCACTATCTATATCACTGACAAATAATGTAAAAATAGCAGTCCCAATACTGACTCCTGAGGAACACCAGTAGTCACCCTGGCAACCAACCAGAAAAGACCTCCCTTATTCCAATTCACTATCTCCTGCCTGTCAGCCATTCCGCTATCCACGCCAGTGTCTTTCTGTAACCCCATAGGGTTTTATCTTGTTAAGCAGCCTCATGTGTGGCACCTTATCAAACGCTTTCTGAAAATCCACGTAAATGACATCCACAACCTCTCCTTTGTCCACCCTGCTTTTTACTTCCTTGAAGAACTCTTACAGATTTGTTAGACAAGATTTCCCTTTACAGAAACCATGCTGACTTTGACTTATTTTGTCATTAGTCTCCAAGTACCTCGAAGCCTCATCCTTAGTAATAGACTCCAATACTTTTCCAACCACTGAGGCTAGGCTAACTGGCCTATAATTTCCTTTATTTTGTCTTCCTCCTGTCTTCGAGAGTGGAGTAACATTTGAAATCTTCCAGTCCTCTGGGACCATGCCAGAATTAAGTGATTCTTGAAAGATCATGACCAATGCATCCGTTATCTCTTCAGCAACCTCTCTCCGGACTCTGGGATGTGGTCCATCTGGTCCAGATGACTTATCCACCTTTAGACCTTTGAGTTTGCCTAGCACTTTTTCCTTTGTAATAGCAATGGCACTCACTCCTGCTTCCTGACACTCATGGACATCTGGCACACTGCTAGTGTCTTCCACAGTGAGGACTGATGCGAAGTACCCATTAAGTTCATCTGTCAATTCTTTGTCCCCCATTACTAATTCACCAGCATCATTTTCCAGTGGTCCAATACCAGCTCTCACCTCCCTTTTACTCTTTGTATAACTGAAAAAAAAAACTTTTGGTATCCTGTTTTATATTATTGGCTAGTTTGCCCTCATGTTTCATCTTTTCCCTTCTTATAGCCTTTTGAGCTGCTTTTTTTTTGGATTTTTAAAGTTTCCCAATCATCCAACTTCCCATTCACTTTTGCTACATTATATGCCCCTTCCTTGGCTTTTATGCAATCCTTAAATTCCTTTGTCAGCCACAGTTGCCTACACCTGCTATTTGAGAACTTCTCCCTCTGTGGGACATTTCTATCCTGCACCTTGTGAACTATTCCCAGAAACTTCAGCCATCTCTGCTCTGTCATCATTCCTGCCAGTATCCTCCTCCAATCCTGCTGGGCAAGCTCTCTCTTATGCCACTGTAATTCCCTTTATTCCATTGAGATACAGATGCATGTGAGTTATGCTTCTCTTTGCAGTATGAATTCAATCGTATTACAATCACTGCCTCCTAAGGGTTCATTTACTTTAAGCTCCTTATTAAGATCTGGGTTATTACACAACACGCAACCTAAGATAGCCAGTGCACCTTTGGGATCTGGCACTGTGGACGACCCAATTCCTCGCCGATGTCGCCAACTGAAGTGTCACGGGAAATTGAAACATTGAGACCTCTCCATATCTCTCTCTCTCTCCCCCCTCCCCACCCCACCCCCTCTCTCATTTGTTGGTTCTTGAGTTGGGGAATTTGGGACAAGAGATGTGTCAGATTGTAACATTGAACTGTTGCAGGAACTATCTCTCTCTCTCTCGATTTAGTTAGAGCTGTGGTTTTTGATGGACTCTAGATCATGGTCTCATTGGGAGTTTTGCCTTTGCTTGTGTGGTGGGGAGGGCGGATGCTTTTGCTGGAGCAAGTGGGTGGAGGAGGAGGGGGAGGTTGCTGCTTTTGCTGCGCTTGTGCCGGGAGGGGGAGGGGGCTTTGGGGTTCTAACGTTTTTCTGTCACTCATTTTTACGGTATTGTTTTTTGTTTCGTGAATGTCAGCAAAGAGTAACAATTTCAGGTTGTATACTGTTTATATTCTCTGATATTAAATTGCATCATTGAAACCTATTGAATGTTGAAAGGCCAGGATAGAGTGGACGTGGATTGGATGTTCCCTCTAGTGGAGGAGTCTCAGACCAGAGGGTACAGCCTCAGGATTAAGTAACATCCATTTAGAACGGAGATATGGAGGAATTTCTTCAGCCAGAAGGTGATGAATTTGTGAAATTCATTGCTACCAACAGCTGTGGATGTCAAGTCGTTGGGTATACTTAAAGCAGAGGTTGATAGGTTCCTGATCAGTAAGGGCATCAGAGGTTATGGGGCAAAGGCAGGAGAATGGGGTTGAGGGGGATAATTAATCAGCTATAATTGTATGGGGGAAACATACCCATTCATTAAACCTATGGACATCAAACCTGGGAATTGTTGTTGTACTTTCTGGCTGTAAAATGCACTAACATTATGTCTCTGTTCCTCATGTTTCAAGACTGAGACATCTCTGCATAAATCTATCTTTTTTATTTGAAATATGATGCTAGGGCATTGAGATAGTTTAAGGTAAAGTTAATCCGAGTATTTTACTTTTTGTTCAGCTCTAACTAAATAAACTTCAATATTTCATTCCTAAAGATAAATTGACTCTTTTTCCAAAGTCTATGCTGTACAAATAGTTATTTTTGTGCCCTAAAATTAGATCTGATGTTAGTTCACATTTTTAAATTTATTGGTAATTTTGAAAATCTCTCGGTCTTGGCGTACATTCGTCCACTATGTAAAGAGATATGTCAGTTTTTTAGCTCAAAGACTAATTGTACTCACTCTTCCTGCAGGATTCCCATGTGTGCATTAACCTTCGGTTCTATAAGGTCATTTATAATGCATCTACCATACCAATAGTATCTATTTTTGGTTTCAGCATATTGACAAGATTTGATGCACTCTTGTCAGACTCTTCACGTGGAAACAGATCAGATACAAAGAGTTTTTCAATTGTCTGATAATTTCTTCTTAATATTTAGCCAGCAATTAGCATTTTTCAGGTTCTAATTCCTGTTTAATATTCTAATATTAACAGAGCTGAGGATCATTCATATGGTCTTTTTGATCGTTTTCCATCTAACTTCTATGGAGTTTTCACTAATACTGGAAAGTCATATGAGAATCTGATATTAGCCTTGCCTTTGTTGGGACAATGATGATGAACTTGTGGTACTTCATTAAGCTGTACATAAAAAGTCAGACATGTCTGATATGGGATGCCATCTATATGTTAAAAGTAGGCATAAGATATTTAATAACTCATTACTCATCTCTTAAGTATCAACTTAAAGTCACTTTAGAAGGTTAGGATGTGTATTTCATACCAATGCAGTGACTGATGGTGTGAACATGGAACTCAGTCTTGGACACCAGGAAATAAACAGCTGTAACATTGTACTTAAAACATCATAAATATTTCTATTCCTTATTACTTTTCCTTGATATCCTTTCCCATTTATTCTTCTCATTCATTCTTCCATCTTTAATTTCTCATCCTGGCTTCCAATTTGAGTTTAATTTATCCATTATTTATCTAATCTCTCTGAATCCTTTGATATTAAGATCCCAGATGCCAAAGAGGATGTGTACAGGTTCAGGTAGCAATGGTCTATAGCTGCTTCTAAGTAATTATTGAGCACACAGGCATATGCATATATGTGTATAACATTGGTCTGTTAAAAACACAACCATATGAACACCTAGTCTTTTGAGTCTTAACCATTCCATGAGAACATGGCTCATGTAATTGTAACTTCACTTCTGCAAACCCGCTTGCCCCCAATAGTGCTGTAAAAGGAATTAAATTAAATTTCTGTTCCATGTACCTCTAATCTTGAAGTATAATTATCAATTGATACTTCTATCAATTCTCCTGGGAGTAAAGCATTTAGAGTTTGAACATGGCAAAAGAGTCCAAATCACTGCGATCATTGCAATTAGCCTGCTCCTAGAAATTATAGGCCATTTACTCCTACACTTGGATTCACTTCCTTCAGAAATTATGATGTGACTTTCTGGTAATGTGTAATTCCAAGTAAACAGCTTGAAAAGCTTGTGTACAAACTGCAAATTAAAATGATAGGGTGATTATCATTTGTAACAATGATAAAATTCTGCCTGCTGTTAATTAGACCTGCCTTTGCCTTTTTAATGCCAGTCACAGTTTGTTCAACACACTGTTGTGAGTGAGTGATTGAAACTCTATAGTGGATCTGGGATCCATTCCTTCCACACTAATCAGGATGTAATCTTGGAAATAGTAATACAGAGTCTAAAACCAGAAAATGCAGCTCAGAATTATGAATTAAAGATGAAATCATACACAGAAAATAAAAGTAGTAGGATTAGAAAGTGAGAGAGATGAATGAAAAAGGAAGTTTAAAACGTGTTAATGTTTTATTTATTCCCCAGCACTAGTTGAAAGTGAAACTTCAAATACACAGGGGGTTAATTTTCAGCAATGGAGAGTTTGTTTGTCAGTAATTAAGATTAATCTTGCAAAAAGCAAACATTGACAAGAGGACAAGTCTAACTTTATGTGGCAAGCTTGATTTACGAGAAACACTAGTTTTGTGAGGCAAGTTTAATTTGTATCTGCAGTGCAAACCAGGAAACTATTCGGCATCAGAACCCACTTTAAAGATGCTAATGGCGAAGCAGTGGCCAGAGCAGAGGAAGAACTAAATTCTTGAGTTTCTTGCACTTAATCGTATTTGCTTTATCTGATACAGCCAAATAATTTCTGTAATAACCTGGAGTGCCCTCATTCTAATATTTCGACAGAGACTTCTAACCAAGCAGTAAAAAATGGAAAAATATGTAAAATTCAGTATTCACTGCATTTTATATCAGCAGAATTTTACAGCAAGTTAAATCTGATTGAATGGTTTGGGTTTTTAAAAGTAAAACAAAAATTATGCAGCATAGAGAAGCATAATCTGATTTCCAAGAAATATAGGAAGCCACCAAGTAACAGAAGCACATTACTGTAAAACATAATAAATACTTGTACAGATTTTTTTCAAAACCTTTATTATGGTAAAAATGTGCATTAAATACAAAATGTTCTATGTTTCGAATACAAAGAAATACTCATCAAAATGAAGATTCAGTTATACTGTTAAATCAAGGTGACAACACACAGCATCATTTAATTACATGCAGAATCCATTAGAGGGCAACAGTGATTCAAATTTCAGTGCCCTTGAAGGTTTTTTTCTAACAGCAGAAGGATCCACATAATTTCTTGACAAATTTGTAATAACTGCACTGTCGACAAGACAAAGATGAAGCATCTGTCTGGGAATCTGTCATTTTCACGAGCATCTGAAACTACGATGGCACTACAAAGTATATTATGCAAATTAATTTGCTGACAATTCAGGTTCTGTTGTGATCTTTAAGTTAAACTGTGATTTTACTGACTCAAATCATCCAGCAATTCCATAATTGAAAGGAGGAGATGTATCAATGCCTGATTACTTAGTTCTCTGGAGAATTTAATTCTTTCATTCAGGGTTATCGCAACAATTTCCATGAATTCAAACAATATATCCCCCAGAACAAACTTAGATTCACTAATTACAGAAAATCTACACAAAAATAAAATAGCTAAAGATGGATTTGCATTCATGGTTACATTTACCTCTCCCTCTAATCTAGACCGAAAATGTCACAAAGGGCAATTGTTAGGTTGTGCAGGCAAATAAAAATGAGTCAGGAACAGAACGATTATTCTGTCTATTCATATACATGTATCTGCTTCCCCCTAGTCTAGTGAGTCAATAAATAGTTAGTCGTTGTAGATGTCCAGCAGTATACTGGGTGTTTATGAACTCAACCCAAGATTGATTTATTAGAGGTGTGATGGATTCAAGTTCCAATTCATGTCAACCTCTGTGTAACATCTTTATAGTGCGTGAGGGTTGGTGATAATTCTGAACACTCATTAGCTATAGGAAGCTAACGAAGGGTCCTGACGAAGGGTCTCGACCCAAAACATTGACTGTACCTCTTCCTATAGATGCTGCCTGGCCTGCTGCGTTCCACCAGCATTTTGTGTGTGTTACTTGAATTTCCAGCATCTGCAGATTTCCTCATGTTTGAGCTATAGGAAGGTTGCTTTGTTTCTTTACATGGGAGAAAGATTTGGGATTGGCTTGAGGCAACCAAAAGTGGTGTAGTATTGTTTCTTGTAATGTCATTGAGCTGTTGTTCATTTGTCTGTCTTTAGGTCCCATGAACTTTGCAATTAGCCCAATCATGTTCTAGGGAGTTAAATTCCAACAAGCTGAAACATTAATTGTTTTCACTTTGCACAGGTTTCTGGTGTTTCTGGTGTTTTTTTAAATTCTAATACTTTGTTTTATCCTGAAGTTGTATCTTTTGCTTGACACATTTCTGACTGACTGGCTTTATGCTTTTGAACCCACTTTTGATTGATAATCTAAATATTTAATTTCCTTTTTATATTTCTTTTGTATCTGTTTGATAACAAGGGTAATGACAGGTTTACAATTTGTAAGAAAGGAATGGGAAATAAGTGATCAATATCAAATTCTGCTTTTTCATACCTTTTTTTCCTCAATTCTCAAATTATTTCTCAATAAACCTAATTTGTACTCCTCTACCTATTCAGGATTCAAGACTGTTTATTGTCATTTGTCATTACACAAGTGTAAAGGAGAACAAGATGATTGTTGCTCTGAATCTGATGCAACATGGAAAACACAGTAAGCATAAAGAATACAATAAAAACACAATAAATATAAATACATTAGTTTATATGTATAGTCTGATTGTACTTACATAAAGTGACAGTAGTTACAGGCGTAGCGAAGGTTACTAAGGTTACTCTGACAAGAAAGTAGTGGTGGTGGGGAGAGTGATGGGTTAGGGGTGTTAACAGCCTGAAGGCTAGGGGGAAGTAACTGATATATTGGTTGGTGTGCCTGGCATAGGAGCTGAGTAGCCTCTTCCCTGAAGGGAATGGGACAAATAGTTCACGAGCAGGGCGGATAGGTTCCTTCATAATATTTCCTGGCACGTTTCGGGTATGTCCTTGATGGTAAGCCGGTTGGTGCCAGTGATGCAGTAACTACACATTGTAGACCTCTCCTGTCCACTGCAATGCACTTTCCATACCGCACAGTGATGCAAGGATGACCTATTATAGTTATCCATGCGTTGTCTACTGCAGGGGATGTGTGCTACTAACTCAAGCACATACTTCAGTAGTGAAAATGTCTATTTTTCCTTGAAGGAACTATAAAAATATGAGCTCCAGTGTCACTGAACTATGAGCTACAGAAATATCAAGCAGATAGCAGTGCAAAGAAAGGCTAACCAGTTGGCGATCGCTATACATGTTTACCAAAAATTTGGTCACCATTAGCTGAGGAAGACTGACAGTAATTAGTTTGTTACAGCAATAGGAAACACCAGGGTCTTCTGCACTGTGAAACGACAGGGAAGATTTACGTGAGTGGGAAGCCCTGGGAATGCTGCCATTGCCTTGAGAATTCTATGAGGTAACCCAACATCCAAAAGCAGAACATTTCCTTGAGGATTTGTCAGCAGCGTTGCTCTGACAATACGGTATGGTGCTGGGATCAGGAGCATGACTGATGGTCACTTGCATTTCACATCCCTTCTGTATCTGTTTGATTACGAGAGGGATGATAGGCTCATACTCTGGCTGTTTGTTCCTCACTCCTTTCTTGCAATCTCAACCTCTGCTTGCTCGTAATTAGCCCAAAGTTTGGTCCTGGTCCAATCAGCCTCCTCGTGTTGAATTTATTTTGTAGAAATTCTAGATTTGAGGCCAGACAGGTCAATAATCAACAACAGGCTGTGTTAATTTGTGAGCTTCTTAAAACATTCTGTGATCTAAGTTTAGCATTGTTTTGAGGACAGAGGAGAAAGTTCTTCTGAGAACTTTATTAAAGTGTTAAATTCCAATATTCTTTCTAGAGCAATGGATTTAGAGGATCTGGGGAAATGTCAAAGCCGAAAGATGAGTTTATTGTCTTATGCACAAGTACATATAAGCACTGGTGCAATGAAAAGCTTACTTGTGGCATCACAGGCAAAAGGTAGATAAGCAGCATTGACAAGAAAACATAACTTATACACAATTTATACAAGAAAATATAATTAGAACAACAAAATTAGGCCTATTTAGTGCAAGGTTGTCAAAGGGGTCATCATGTTCCTAAAATGTAGTGTTTATGCTTTTGTAACTTGATTCAAGA